>NC_046154.1:51636004-52236004 GCF_011064425.1 Rattus rattus
ATCAATAGCAGATTCGGTTACATGTGCTGAAAAGATGCCTGTATATTTGCTTGTTTGGTTTTGGACAGGTTCTCTCCAGCATGGAGCTTGCTACTATCCCTGATTACCCTCAAATGCAGTGGGCTCTCTATGCTGGGATGATAGGGGCGCCTCAGCCCAGCAGTCTCACCTGGACCTTTTCATTTTAGTTGATTTGAAGAGAAAATTTAAGGGGGTCACACGTTTATGGGTTTACCATCTTTCTTATTACAAAACTAATGGCTTCAGATGATAAAGGGACATGGGAGAAAGGGCATCTTCTCAGGAAAACCACTATTACCTGTCCTCGGCTCACACTGGGAAAAGGCTTCAGGACATCAGAAAGGCTTGAGATAGACCGGGTTTCCTGCAGATGTACAAGCCACTCTGCATTAAGGGCTCCCATCTTACAAGAAAACTTCCCTGTCGTGTGAATTTCATTTTCCTGTGTTTCACACTATTCATATATTTCAGCCGTTATCATTTTTAAAACTGCCTAAAACACACACAAGTTTCTGTTGTCACCTTTTACAAAGACAAGTTTAATATTGATATCAATTCTAGGAAGAAAATTACATATTAGTATTGCTCGTTATTATTATTTTTTACCAACGACCTAGGTATAAACTTCAACTATTTAAAATTATACAAAATAAGGTCTCATATGATAAATGTTTATACATAAGATGACTGATTAATTAGGTGAAGTATTGCTTTACTAGTAGTTTAGAGTGTGCCATAATCAAATTTCAACCTGAAGATGAGTTAGAAGTTAACACAGAACAGGACTGCTAACCCTTGATGGGATATAAATACGGTTGAAGCTTGAAACTCGATATTATTTTATGCGTTTCTCTTAACTTCCTAGAATGGCAACTTCGAAATAAAGGGCTGTCTAGTTTATGGCAGTCATTACAGAAAAATAGCAGTTTGGAGATGCAGACTGTTTTTCCCCTAACACTCCTTGTTGCTTCACAACCTCTGACTCTCATGAATATTATACACGACGCCACATTTACACATGCACACACACACACACACACACACACACACACACGATTACAGTTTACAGGATTTGATTCTGTATCTGGGAGGTCAGTTTTTCTAAGCCAGCCTCAAACGTGCTCCGAGTTTACCACACACACACTTGCAGTAATTAGGCAAGCGCCTGGTTGACAGGTCAAGTTCTTAGCCAAAGAAGGTTCATTTTGTTCTGCTTTTAATTGGCCATCGTGAATTAGGTAAACCGATGTCAACTGCAAATCAGCTTTAATTTGTTCAACGTGGAAAGTTGAAGAACACATACAAACCAAATTCGGAAAGGCTTTCTTTGGTACTTGATGCTTTCCCTTAGCCACAGCATTCTCAATGGAGAAAGCGAGGATCAGAAATTTTGAGGAACTGGGGACTTTAGAATGAATAAAAAAAATACAGGAAGAGGAGACTATGGATTAGAATCTGGTATGCTATGCACGCCTTACCTTCAAAAGTCAAATAAAACTTTCCTCTGTCAAACCAAACGAGGGCTGTTCATTCTGTTTGGCCAGGAGTTGAAGCCCGGGATGGGGAATTAAGGAAAGGGAGAGAGGACCGCGATGTGAGTTACCAGAGCAGGTAATTAATCTCACTACAGGAAGGGTGGGGCACTGCATGCCGTTAGCGTGCAGGAAAAGGGAGGTGGCAGTCTAGGTTGTTTTTCCTTAAAATGAGCGAACACAGCAAAGTCGAGCTATGGAGACTGAAGGGATGGACACGCGTGTAGGTAGCTTGAGGCCAGGCACTCTGGTATACCATGGAGCAGAATGTCTTCCGGCCATGCAAGGGGTATCCAGCATGTTTCAACGGCATTTAATTTGGGCAAACTTTCATTCAGCAATTGCTGTATCGTTTTCATCTTCAATGTCATCCCTTGCTTGTTGGCAATGTGATAAACAGCTGTCGGTTTATAGGTGACATTTGCTCAGCTTTTTCAATGACAACAGCATTGCATATCAATTTAAAGTCCCAGATGATGTCAGAGATCTCCTGTCCCTCTCTGGGAACCGCCTTTAGCATCCAGTCACAACACACCCCTTACTTCTGTACCCTTCCAATGGTGCCACATTAACTGTTAGATTAGAAAAGCTTGACAAGAGAGATTCTGGGTATAGAAATCTCCTTCCTCTGAAAATTCACACAGCAATGACTCTCACCTGGTTTGAGCCTTTTCTCTTTGGAGAAACTGTCATGCAACCTGCTGCTTTTATAATAAAATGTCCATTAAATAGGTTCAGTGACATGGGTTCCGTAATGGATGGAGACACATTAGGAAAAATCTGAGAGCACTGGAACTCATGAGGTGAGGAGCATGTCTATGACTTCTGTATTCAGATGGATTTAGGAGAAAATCTAAGTATCTAGAGATCACTCAGCTAGCACCATACCTGCAGGCGTGTCTGGCGCCTTTCAAACGAGGGCAGTTTGTCATAAAAAACATCATCTTCTGACACTACAAACCAAAGAAACATAAGCGGATGGAAAACAAAAACACAAGGACAGATTCCAAAGGAAACCTAGAAGCACAGTTTTACGGTGAATCAAAGGCGGGATGATCTTCACAGCAAAAGAAAAAGAACTTAAGGTTAAGACACTAGGGTTAGGATGAAGATGGGAATCGGTGAGTGTGTGCATTTGAGATGATTCTGTGAGGAAAAACTTAATTAAAAAGAGTCAGGGTTTAGCATCTGTCAATCGGTAGAAAATCAGCTGCAGGAAGGGTTATGCCCCACCATATCAGGGACTATTATTAATAATTGATTTCTGCAAGATACTTCCTTCCAATGTAGTTCTCAAGGGGCCAGATGTATGTCCACCCACAGGAACCCCAGCATAGCCCTGACAGCTCAACAACGTCACCTGGCATATACAGCCCCCCCCCCCAGGAGAGAAGGAGTTAGCTTTTAACTTGAGCACAATGCAGCAGTATAAATCCGGGGTCCCTTTGTGATCCGTGTCACTAATTTGCATGTACAAGCCTTTGACAGTTAAAGATCATTCATTTTGAATGATGGTATCGTATTGGTATCTTTGATCATGGTTCCAACTGTGGCTAAACACCTTTGAACGTTGGCAACAGTTTTATGAGCTGGGTGACTTTGAACCTCAACTATTTTAGATCTTTCTCTCTCTCTCTCTCTCTCTCTCTCTCTCTCTCTCTCTCTCTCTCTCTCTCTCTCTTACCAAATAACAAATACAAGGAAATTCATTTTATTTTTTTTTACTCTATGAAATTAAAAAAATAATGCCATAGGTTTTAAAGGTGTTATTAAAATCTCAGTAGATAAGCAAATAAAACCAGTAATGAGGAAACCTACCCTCATTGCACAGAAATTAGGATCCATCAAATGTTTCCTGCACAATGACACTTCTGCAAGTCGTTCTATTAGCCTGCTGCCTAAACTTAGGGTATATGGCAGGAAAACTTTTCTTTTTCACTTCTTTAGGTTCTAAGATTTAAAAAAAGCAAGTATGTGAACATGAGTTTGAGTGTGTCTATGTGTGCTTGTTGTGTGTGAGTTTGAGTGTGTCTATGTGTGCTTTGTGTGTGTGTCTATGTGTGTTTGTGTCCATGTGTGTGTATATGAATGTAAAATGTGTGTGTCTATATTAGTGTGTGTGTGTGTGTGTGTGTGTGTGTGTGTGGTGGGGTGGGGCAGGGAGGCAAGTGCACGCTGTGCCCAAGGAAGCCAGAAGAGGGCACTGGATTTTCTGGAGTTGATTTTAGGGTTGTACACCATCTGACAAACTAAGATTGTTTAGAATTAATCTTGGGCCCTCTGGAATAACAACAAGCACTTTTTAAAAAATAGACAAATTAACCAGTTAATATATTAATATACTTTGTCTATGGGTGTTTTGCTTACATGTATGTCTATGTCTACTCATATATGCCAGTGCCCTCAGAGGCCAGAAGAGGGCACTGGATTCCTTGGAGCTAGAGTCTTAACCACTGAGCTTCTCTCCAGCCCCAGGCTCCAGGATGTTAATTGCCTGGATTTAACTGTACTCACAACTTCCTTGCTGGTGGAATGACGGGAGAACTCCTGTTCCATCAAATGGGCATATAGGTACAGATGCTTGACCAAAGACATCTTTTGTTCCCATTGCAGCCTAATTCTGCATGAATATAGCTCTCCCTCCACAAAGTTTAAAAAATTTAGACTTGCTACCTAGAATTGGTCACTTTTACTCAGGTTGTGGATCAAAGGAAACACCCATCTGACACTTTGTTACCCACACATAGACGGTTGTTACTTTTCCTTTCTTACAGATTCCAGCCACATTAAAGATGCAAATCAAAATGCATAATTAATTGCTGGAGAACTGCCCTGTTATAATTAACAGGGCGGCAGACGCCTGCTTTCCCCCATTTTGCAGTGGCATTCTAGGAAATATTTTACAAACATCTAAACAGATAAACAAAGAAACATGACACTTCTCACACTCACTGAAATTAGGAGCAGGTAATGAAGTGGATATTCGCAAGGAGAGATAAGGCTCCGTTATCTCTTCTGCTAGCTCTCATCTGATTCTCATAACTTCAAACACTTTCTTTATTCCATGAATAGCAATAGGTCTATTCCTCCCCTGAGTCACAGAGTGCTGCTCCTATGGGCATTTTCTAGAACAACAGTCATCTACATATTTCCTACTTTCTAGAAGTGCATCGTTCCACACCCTCAGCTGTCTACAATTGGGGCGGATCTCACAGTACATAAGAAAAGTTCTACCCGACACATTTGAGATATAAAATTAAAAAAAAATGGTATTTTAAAAATTGATGAATTTGTAAGTTAAAAATCATCCAGTATATAAGAACTCTTAATTGTTTTGGGGCAATGATACACAGAAACTACCTTCTCATGCTGTACTGGGTACACTACCCTATGATCAGAGCTCTTGTAAAATATTCACACTTGACGTTCTTTTGGACATTTTTTAAATGAATTATTGTGTGGGGGAGAGTTTAGATTTGCTATTTTTATTTTTAGAGATAGGGTCTCCCTCTGTAGATCAGGAGTGTGTGATTCACCTGCCTCAGCCTCATGAGGTGTACTACCAAATGTGGCACAGACTTGCTCTCAAAATGTCAGTTCACGGATGACCTTGAGACCGGCTCATCAGTACCTATGTCATTGCTCCAGGGGCAACACAAAGGGCACAGGAAATGGGCAAGTGTTGTGGGAGTGGGAAGGGTCTGCTCAGCCACCGATTTAGGGAACTTGCTGTGAATTTTCAACTTCCTCCAATCCACTGCTTAAGGTGAATTTTAGGCAAAGCACAGCCTTTGGGGAAAACCAGAAGCCACAGCACAGGAGACACTGCTGGCTGGTCACTCTGCTGTGGAGTTACTTCAGAGGAAAATGGCGGTCACGTGACTCAAGGCAGAAAGGAATAAAGACCAGGAGGGTGAGGGCTTTAGTAGGCAGATGACACCAAATCAAAACAACAGAACCTAAGGAGCAGAGGATATACCTCCGCAGGAGACATCTTGACCAGCTTCCTGCTTGTCTCAGTTTTTTAAGCCCTCTGTGGTTTATCTTGAAAGAAAATACACTAGGTTTGAGGAGGACCAATCTTGCGGCTGTAACTGGAGATCTCTGCAGCAGGGAGTAGAAAAAAAACGCTGCCCAAAACCATGAACACCGTTCAGATTCCATGTGCTCAGTTTCTCCATGAGTTATAGCGAGCTGAAAGAACACACTGGACAGCCCATCTGAGGCAAAGAGTGGTTATGCTCTGAGTGACAACTCACTTTAATTCCTTCTTTTCCCAACAAATCAAATCAAATGGAGCGTATGGAATGAATGAACTTGAGGAAGCCTAACATTAGGACAGGATTTGGGCAAATGACCGCTGAAATCAAGAATAAGGTGGAGGGAGGTTAGTAATTACAAAAATTAACAAAAACAAAGAATCATAGAAAAGAGCTAATACTATTAATATACGTTAAAAATCAGGAACTCTCAAATTGTCCTAATCGATATAGAAAAGGAACAGATATAGCTATATAAGAAATCCTAAAAAATCTGTTAAGTTACGTGAGCTGGGATATGTATGACTGTCTTGAAAAACTAAAAGGAAAAAAATTCACATGAAATTGGGAAAGTGGTTATATTTTCAATTTATTAATTTGACCCAAACTTGAAGGTTTGTGCTAGGGGTGGTGCAGGGGGGCAGTCTGGCTTAACGTATAGAATATATGATAGAGCCGAAATTCCCTTTGAGGATCTTAGTGGCACGCCTTTATTTGTTTTTCTGGGGGGAAATGGGCAGTTATTCTCTAGAAGAGCTTCTGGCTTTATCCAGCTACTCCTCAAATGGGTGACTCTGTGATGTGTTCTTCCGTAAGTAGCAGCAGGAAGTCACTGAGCTGAGTGAATGGTTCCCTCAAGCAGTGCAGAATGGGCCAGCTGGTTTACAGCTTGGAAGAACTGGAGAGCAGGTCAGAGAATGGGGGAGGGAGTAAGGTCACACAGGGTGTGGGAAGGGGAAGCCCAAGGTCAGACAGCATGCAGTAAAGACGAGAGGCAGCAGGGGAAGATGGCAGGTGGTGATGGTGGGGAGCCTCCCTCTGAGTCGCCCTCTCAACCCCCTTCACTTTCATCACAGTGCACACCGAGAGGTACAGGGGCATTTGCTGAAAATGATAGTTCTCCCCGCCCCTGGGGAAATTGACCACTTATCACTGCAAAGCCATGTGAAAAACTTTCTCAAGTATCCCAATGCCAATGTCTACCTTAGATAACCAAAATTGATGAAGAATCGAAAGGTTCAAGAGAGTGAACTCTCCAAGATTAAAAAACATATATTACGTCTGATCTAAACATTTTCTCTCAAAGGAGAATACTTCTCGTTACAAGGAATATCCAAATATTAGCACCTTCCTTGGTGACTTGTTCTGTGAGTGGATGATCTGCATGGGATCACATAGAAAACTCCTAGAAAACACATGCAATCTCACATTCTGTAGACTGTTAATTTGTATGGCTAAAGCGCTGGTGTCCTTAGCTGAGAAAGTGCTTTCGAGAGAAGAACCAGGTGGCAGTAGCAAACACACAGCCAAACACTTAGGACTAGAAACAGATCATAAAGGACAGCCAGTCAACAGCCACAGACACACGAAAAGAGAGAGATCGTTTTACCAACTGTGGGAGTGGTGGCTGCGCTCAATGAGTTAGTTGACGATATTGAAGAAGTGCTTTCAGCCCGGGCTAAGGGTGCTATCGGAGGAGGGCTGGAGGAGTGTATGGGTGGGCTAAAAGGTCTGGACTGTGGGAAGAAGAAAAGAGAGGAAAGTTAGACACAGACAGCCATAATGTCTCGGTTCAGTATTTTACAATGTTCATTGCACTTTATCTTGTGTTCATGTGTGTATGCCTGTCCTGGAGTGCACATGAGGGCCAAATGACAATTTTTTCCCAGGTGGGACACAGAGATTGAAATCAGGTCTTGGCAGCCACTGCAAACATCACTGAGCCATCCTGCCAAGCCTGGTTCCTGTATCTTTATTGGCTCTCAATATGAAAATCCAGGTTCTTGAAAGCCGGGACACCGTCTTCACTGGGTGGGACTATACTTATACAAAGCCAGTGTGCTGGATCTGGGGAAGGAGCCCTAATCCCCAGCCTGCGAGCTCAGTAGGCACTCTGCCTCACACATGCTGGCTATAGGTGCCCAGGACCTAAATTCCAGACAGCATCTGAAGGTTATGATGCTAGTCATTCTGTGACAATTGCACGGAGGTCAATGAGATTTATGCCACAAGCTTCTTCACTGAACCACTGAGAAGACCATTCCCACACCTCAATCTTTGGATAAAATTGAAGAAAGCATCTGTAGCTCATCTACTGGGTACCACTCTACATTTATGTCGCCAAATCTCTGCTGCTTGTTTATCTGGCTTCTGGAGTCAGAAAGCAGAATCGCTTTTTAATATTTACTTATATATTTAATATATATGAATGCTGGGCCTTCTCATACACCAGAAGAGGGAATCAGATGCCATTACAGATGCTTGTGAGCCATCCTGGGGGTGCTGGAATTTGAAATCAGGACTTCTAGAAGAGGAGTCAGTGCTCTTAACTACTGAGCCATCTCTCCAGCCCAGGAACCATTTTTTCTCTCAGTTTTCTAGCAACTAAACCAATTACTGTAAAAAAGAATACAATAATTGGCTTAGTTGCTCTTTTTCTCTGAAGATTCACAAGACTATCTGCGTTTGCCTCTGGCTGCTGCCTCAGAGCTGACGGCCCAAGCACCCAATTCCTACCATTTTAAAGCCTGACTTGAAAGCTGGGAGAAATCTGAGGAGGGTGGGAAAGGCCTTCTCACACAGCAGCAACTCCTTTCCAACTGGCCCTTGCGATGGGCATTTGTGTGCGTGCTGTAATACTTAGACCTGAAGTTGAGATGGCTCATGTTAAGGGACTTGGGGATCTCATTCTGAGCAAGCTAGGGCAGGGAGGAACATACCACATCTCCAACTCCAGGCTTTCCCGGAGGTAGCTTTGGCCGGGATGGAGGCCGGGGAGGAGGTGGAGGCGGAGTGGTGCTGCTGCAAGGGACTAAGGGGGTGGCTGGCCGAGCAGGAGAAGATGCACCTGGAAAACAGACGGGCATTAGAAGCAGCAGAAAACACAGGCAGCCAGAATGCGGAAGCACACAGGGCAATGTCTGGCACGGATGCAAATCTTTTCCCTTCTTCTTTGCACTTACTATGCTAAACCTTTTGCACAACACATCTCTTTTTCTTTCAGTAAAGAAAAAAGTTCCTCGGTCGAACTATGGCTGATGGCAAAAGCTGAAGCTTGGTACTGTGTTGTCATGTGACACCCAGTGAAAGGTAAATCCTTGATGGAAGGTGAATGTGGTGGGGGACTCTTGGCTGGCCAGGAGAGGGGCTTCATTTTGATCATGATACATTTGATCATGACTTATGATACATTTTCTTGCTTTTGATGTACGGTCAGAATTTATGCCCATGTTGAAATTGGAAGTTTAAACTTGAAGGAAAGGGAATGCTTTTTCCACATTAGATTTTTTTTTCTTTTTTAAACACAGGTAAGAGAATTATGCTGTCAAGGGTATGCCAACCCTGAGTGCTTACTTCATATGTGTTGTGAATAAAGGACATGCGTCCTTTGTGTGTTGAATCTTTATAATGGAAACACAGCAAGTGCTTTGAGAGGACTGGCTTAGGAGCCTGTTAAAGTAGGGGTCGTTACTGATTGCGTCTGGTGGTTTTGGAGAAGTCTCTTGGATTTACGTTTCTGGTTGTCCATGACAAGCACAGGAAACACAGGTGACACACAGAGGCTGGCATGCACACCGAGCTTGGTGCTCAGGGACCTGTCTGGCTTCGGTCATAAGTCTGGGATGCATGGAGAACTACCTGGTTCCAAACCTGGAGGTGAAATCAATGTTCAGACAGTTCCCGTTCAGAACTGTCACTTGGTTAGAAGCAGCAGCTTGTAAAATCATGCCAAGGAAATTCCAGGAAATCTTGCTTTAGAAAAACACTCCTCTGCCTCCACATTTCTCCCGCAGCTCCCTCCACGCTCCACCCCCAGCTCCCACAGCCTTCAGTCTCCTAGTTGCCTCTGCACACCACCACTTCCATAACCCCTATCTTACCAGCTGCCTCCACAGCCATCCATCCCCACCTCTATATCCTCCAACCTTCTCCACCCTCCCTTTACACAGCAAAACATAAAACCAATATCACCGGAGTCCTAGACCAGCACCTCAGTCAAGATCTTGAGAGTCTCAAAGAACTTTGAATCTGAGAAGCAAAATCCATCTCAGAATCATTTTTCATCTCAAGAGAGCCTCTGGGGGCAAGTCTTGCTTCTCTTGTTTAAAGAGTGGAATCTTGAGCCTTGTCTCTGTGGTGCTTAAATCTCCTAAGTGTGGAGACACGGTTACTGTCCCTCCTCACACGGCTTCCCTACCACCACCAACTGTATACCTTCATTCTACTGTTACTCTTGCTTCAGTTGGCCAGGAACTGTGCTAGTGTTTTACATATGTGGCATTATCCTCATGCCAACTTGAGAATAGGCCCTCTTAGCATCCCAATGAAGACTGAGGTTCTTTTAGTGGCATGTCCATGATCATAAGGCACAAATGGTGCTCAGATAGACTGTGGACTTCTACAATCTGCTCCCCACCTGCACCTTGACATCTTGCACACATCTTCATCTAAATGTTCTTAGTATATGGTAAATATTCTTCTCTTTAAAAATGAAGCATATTTGACAGGCCCATTTACAAAATTTCTCTTTTGTACTAAGTAGATGTTATGCCTGACATATTCTTAGAGGATAGAGCTGACAGCATAGAGAGAGACATCTTAAACAGTAGAGCTTTGTAGGAAGTTTTCATGGAAGTCTTTTGGGGGATGGGTGTTTCATCTAGCCTTAGGACGATCTTTTGTTATAGGAGTGTTCCAAAACGTTTGTTCGTGTGTCTATAGTCTGAATTAAACTCAGGCAAACATAAGCTTCAGAAGAGAAATTCAAGATTCCCTTTCAGTAATGCTTCGACTGAGGACTGTCAACAGGGAAATATGACTGGGTGAAAAGGTTGAGTTCTGGTCCTTGATACCCTTTTCTCAGCTATGAGTGGGATCTTTACCTCTCTGAGACTCAGTATTGTGTCTCAAAGAGTTATAAATATTCTATCTCACAAGGTACTTATAACATCTCAAACCGAAAGTGCTTCTGAGTTTGCTAAACTCTAAGCTGCTAACATAAGGCGATTGATACTGCACATGATGGTAAAGACTGTCTTTTGATGCAGGTATAGCCAAAAGTAAAAGAAAAATGTTATTGGTTGAAAAGTTGATTGCTTTCCTTTTCCTTTATAGACTCCTTACGTAAATCACACTATTCTTATTAAAGAAACGGGATTGAGATTATGCAGCTAGATAGTACAGGAATGCACAGAAGCTAATCCCTGCTGACCAGACCTACAAGACATAGCAGGGGATGTGCAGGTCCTGATGAGGATCTGATAACTGAACCTGTGACACTGCTCACTGGTTTCAGGTGCTACGGCTGCGGTTCCTATTTGTAAATCTCCATCCTCTCTGATTTCAACCATCCTTTTATTTTACTCTTAATTAGGCTTTCCTCTCAGGGAGATTGTGACACACACTGGGCAATCCACTGTTTAAGACATAAGTTGTGCTACGGAGGTTGGCAACCTTCACACGCTCCTGGACCACTGACTGCTCTTAACCTGTAGTTTTATCAGTTGCTGAAGACCACACATGTATGCGTTGTGTCTCTTCCTATGTGTCTGTTTGGATGGGGTTGGGGGATGTGGAGGCAGCTGACGGCAACAGGTAGAGGCAGAGGTCATGGACCCCAATAGATCTTCAGCAGATCCAAGCTCTGCTGCTCATAAGGTTTGTGTAGGACTGAGTTACCTCTTTGAGCTTTGGTTTTCGGTCTGCGAGATGAAGCTATTCACTATTTTCCTAAGATGAACAATTAATTTGGTCAGTTCGACTTCCTCTGGCTACTTTTATGTCAACTTGACACAAGATATTGTCATCTGAGAAAGGGAACCTCAACAGAGAAAATGCCTCTGTAAGATTGGGCTGTAGCCAGGCCTACATGGGAGGGCTCTGCCTATTTTGCGTGATACCACCCTGGGCCAATGATTCCCCTAGATTCTATACAAAAGCAAGATGAGCAAGCCACGAGTAGTAAGCCAGTAAGCAGCACCTCTCTGTCCCTCCTGGACCAGCTCTTGTCTCCAGGTTCCCACCCTGTTTGAGTTCTTGCCTTGGTTTCCCTCAGGACGTATAAGCCAAATGAACTCTTTCCTCATCAAGTTTCTTCTCCTCATGGTGTTTCATCATAGCAACAACCCTAGGGGCTCAAAGTCATTGTGTGTGTGTGTGTGTGTGTGTGTGTGTGTGTGATTTTGAATAACCCAGTTTGGCAGTGTGTTAGTTTCCTGAGCTGGGACATATCATTCTGAACTCTTATCTTTTCCTGGATTCTACACTTGCTGCAGGCCATCAGAATGTTTCCAGAATACCACATAGGTGCTAAGAATAAGCATCTGCACTTCAGTGAAGTTATCCTTTATGTGAGGCTTAGGGACTTTTTGCTTAAAAGAAGGTAAGGCTGTTGGAGCAAATCATTGGGTGCCAATTGTTTTAGCAACAAGTAACTCTCCTGAGTCATGCTGTGGGTGGGGTCTACACCTGGTCAGCAGAAGACGCCTGTGATGGCTGTATGCTGGGTGTGGTTAAGCACACTTTGAGATATTTAGGAAAAGCTGGTTATACCAGGCTGTGACACCGAGAGCAGCACTCAAACATCTTATTGTTGAGAACCTAAGTTTTCATTTTTGTCTGTTTGTCTATATTCCATCAATACAAGAGGAAGTCATGAGTTAACTGGGACTTAATTAAGGAGATAATAGCATATGGTTTTATTTATTCATGGGTTTTACTAGCTGAGTTCAGATTTCCACTTATAAATCCAATCCCTCAATGCAAGTGAATGTAGCTTTCTCCACTTCACTTAGCAAGAATGAATAGTTTCTACTGGTAACATTTTAAAAATAAGTTCATATAAGGGCATAGGAGGTAATCACTGAAATAGTATCCAAACTCTCAAAGATCCCTGAACAGAAAGGAAAGCTCTTCTCTTCACCAGATCAATGGCCAATTAGCTTAAATTACCAGGTGGCAGGTAATAGGTGCACAGCAAAGCCCCCTGATTAAAGGCACTCACTCTGAGGAGTGCATGGTGGCTCACCATTGGCTGATGGTGACTCTTTCTTGAAATATCCTTTCATAACCCTAAGGACCTAGGTCAGGAACAAGAGCAACTCAGGAAATGATGGAGGTTTAGCCCTCTTAGAAACGGACTTCAGGATTGCTGTTCAAGAGGCTGTTTACTCTCTTTACAGGTAAGCATGTAGCTTTGTATCCTAGACAAGACCTTACAAGGTAATGTCTTCATGGAGAGGCTGCTCTGGCCTTCTATGCAGGAGAGAGAAGCATAGTGTGGGGTCTTTCGAGAACATTCTGGAGCTCATAGCACTGTGCAGTACAGGTGGGCATCAGTAGCAGAGTGCATTCAGTCTGTTTCGTGACTGGACTTTTTGGAACTACCTGAAGAACACAGTGGTTAGGAACAGCTCAGGGCTGGATTTTGATAACTCAAATGTCTAAATGCCAAGTCTTATACCACTAGCTGTGTAAACAGTTTTGGCGTCTGTAAAGTGGGGGACATTTTATTACCAAAGACAGCTGGACATTGTGAGGTTGGAATAAGGTGTTTAGGACTAGAGACTGTAGTCATTCTTATTATTGTATAATTAAATCTCTTAAATTAAGTTAAAGATCCAAAGATTCTTATGGTAAAGACGCTGGCTGGTTCTGTTTATTGCTCTTAAGTCCCTTTTGCTGGGGGAGCTGGGCTGAGCACACAGTTAATCCAGCCCACTCTGATTGATGCCCTTAGAACCTGTCAATTTACAAAACAAGACACAGAGCAAGCCCTGGATGAAAAGATGTAGAAGGGGGAGGATTAAAATAGAGGTCAGTGCCCTTCCCCACTGTCTCTTCTAGATTGAAGGCTTTCACAGCTGGTGGTCACTTTCCAGGCTAATATCAAAGTGGCACCCAGTACTCCTAGGATGTGCTGACACTGAGCCTGCATACAGAGGGAGGGGGAACAGAGGCTCTCCTTAGGTGACTGGGCAATAGGGTAAATTCTATGGAAAAATCCTGGTATTTTTCTTGGTGTACATGGCAAGTGTCCCTACTGTTTTATAATTGGAAAGTATAAAATACAGCTTCAAATAAGAATGAAAAAGCGAGGGAAAAAGAAAGAAATCCAACAGGTGAAGTTGCATCCCAAGTCCCACTGTCTATCACTACCCCTAGAGCTGGCATGGTGGCCTGAGGAATGTCAAACTCTGATGTCTGATGCCAAGTCTGGTCATGAGGCTCAGGTACAAGGGAGGGATGATAACTCATCCAGTGGTTGTTCTCAAGTATCTCCTCCCACACTTGGACTTACAAACGGTAGGGCCCCTGTGAGGCATCTGACTAAAAGGAAAAAGGAAAAGGGAAAAAAAAATCATTTAACTTAGAATCTACTTGCTGTGACATCTATCCTTCTAGAACTTTCTGGAGTTCTAAATAATGACATCACAACTTTCTTTATAAAAACCAAACAAACCCCCTCCATACTTCCTAACTGTCCGGTATGAGTCAGGGCACTCCCAGGGCTGGGAGTGCAGGACAAGACACATTCACAGGCTTGGACTCCACTGGAGCATTCAATGGACTAGAACATGCCACAGGGCCACAGGACACCAGACCAAAGGAGGAATGGCAGAAGCCCTACAGCCAGTTGCCAGGCAGGAGGAGGGTATTGCTCTCATATCGCAGCAGCCACGGCCATTCCCCAGCACACGAAGCACACTCAAACAGTAAGACATACCACTGGCGGTCCCCGTACCACTGCCCGAGCCAGGTCCGGGGGACGAAACCACAGTCCTGTAGGTGGGTGGTGGTGGGGGAGGTGGAGTTGCTCTCTGTCCCAACCCACACTCTTTAGGAGATGAGAGCGTTTCTAAGTAATCATCTTTAATGAAGGTCTGCTCAGCGACTTTCTTCTGGACTTCTTCTAAATTGAGCGGAGATGGTACATGGCGAGGACCAGGAGGCCCTGGGGGACCTGCGGAGCCTGGGGGGCCAGGTGGGCCTGGAGCTGGGGAGTCAGCTGGGATGTCTGATGCAGCTGGTGGGGTCACCACCTTTTCCCTTGGAGTCAACTCTGGAGTAACATGTTCCGGGGACGCATCAGAAAAATGGACCCACTTCTCTTCAGTATTAACAGCAACAGACTTGGGGGACAACACTGGCCCAAAAATGCTGTCCAGGTCACTGATGGATGGTAGTTTCTCAATTTTGGCCTCTGTGGCTGCCTGGTCATTTCCTGTGGTTAAAGTAGTTGATTTTAAATTTTATTAACTCTTACTATTATCTGAATAGGGGCTGGGAGGAGGGAGGAGGCAAAGCGTGGCAGGCACACTGCACTTTGTAAGGTGCCTCAAATCTTATGCCATCATGGGGTAAAAACACCTTTATCCAATTAAGCACTCAAGGGCGAGGGGCCGGTAGGCGCTCGATTCAATACACGAGCGTCCTATTCCTGTGCTGCACTGCTCACTCCTCAGTAAGGTGACTGTGGGTGACCACCTCCCCATCACTTAAAACGCTGAGCATGAGACTCCTCTCAAGTGGAGTAGCAGTGATCATTCTGAAAAGATAGCATGAGGGTCACAGAGACCTTCAGGCCCTGAAAGGGCCGCTACCCAAAGGGAGGGCACTTCTGAAAAGCTGATCTGCTGAGTACACATAATGCTGGTCACCAAGGTTTGAGCTCTGAAAAGTGTCCTCATCTTTACAAAGTGTCTCAAGTCTAGGGGTGGCAAACAGAATGTTTGGTGGGACTAAGGATTATCTCTGCTAATCGAAAAAAACACAGAACAGGACATCACATTTAGCTATAGATTTACTTTATATCAGAAACACAAAAAGTCTACCTAAGACGTTAACACCACGTGAATATGTACGAACACACACCACACTCCATACACAACACACACAGGGGGTCACAGCAAGGCATTTGCTACCGATTAGAAATGTTATACGTGTACCTGCTTAACAGAGGAGAAAAACACCATCAAACATCTTTAGAATTTTTTTTCTCACAAAGCCGAACTTGTTAACAAACCAGTAGTGACTGTGATGCCTATCTTTCTCAAGTATGATGCAGAAAATTTTATTTTGCTTAAATATTAGCAGTATATTCTTTTCAATAGATAGTAATAATACAGAAAAATTAAAAACCGACTTCTTTAGTGAAGTATAAAATATTTGATATTTACAATTTGGAGACTAGTGCCTTTTCTTTCTTTTAAAGAATAATGAGTTATTTGAATTAGAAATTGTTACCTAAATAGCTGGAAGGTGTGAGGAGACCTCATTTTACTTGTAAATGACTCATGGGCTATAAGCACTGGCTTGGTGTTTCCATATTTCTGTTTGGAAAGGAGTTCGTTTCCACGGCTCCACAGCCACAGATAAATGGGGCAGCATTGTGCACGGCTGGCAATAAGTTATAATTCTGTTGCTGTCACAATTTATGTGGAAACACAGGGTCTCCAAACAGCTGAACTCGCAAATACCTTGTTTATGATGGTTTTGATGACTCTCTATTGGGCTTGAGTCAGAATAAATTTCATAAATGGCTGTGCCTAACTTTCCGCTTTTCTGATAAACACCCTGTTCTGTCTCTGTCACACTCACCAGGCTGCAGAGACAGCCAAGCGTAAAGCTGCTACAGAACTCCAAAGGTGATAGAGAGCCACATTCTAGGGCCCAGGTAAATAAAATCACCATCACCATTTTTGAATTGCTTGTCCAATAAGACCTGGCAGATTATAAATTGCGTGAATGTATAGTATTGGATTTCACAGGAAGGAAAAGCGGTGCCTCGGAAGGGTTATGTATAAAATAGTTTACAGCAATTCCTTGCCATGTTTGATAATGATCAGCCCAGCTTTTGCAGTGAAATGACTAAGTATGTGAATGACCACTGGGGACAATAACCCCAGTACACTTCTCATCCTGGGACCCACTCAGGCTTTTAAACACTAAGCATTCATATGCGTTAGTTCTAACAAAAGCCTTAAAGACTAGAAAGATACAAACTGGGCTTTGAGACTTCCTTTTCCAATCATTCAAATGAGAGCCAACACAGTCAGACATGGAGTAAACCAAACAAGTTGGCTTCTTGTTTTGTGGCTGTTTTACTCTATAATCTGTGCAGCCCTCATTACCTAAAATTACAATGAAGCAAAACTGAGCGTGTGAGCGCCCATGAAGACCGAGAGTGTACCTTCCAGTACGTCAGCACGATAACTTGCAGTGACATTGAAATTCAACACCAATACTGTGTGTTTTTAGCACAGCCTGCACTTTCCAGCATCAAGGGCACACTATAGTCCAAGGCCAGGGCTTCGTTTACCATGGCATTGCAGACGGTAAAGATTCTAGTTTACCTGTTGCGACTGTTAGGGGGGAGCCTGTTCGAGGCGGGGTGGCTGGTACAGCTTTTGGAGGAAGAGGTGGAGGTGCTACAAAGGAAGGAGGAACGCGTCAGCGACCACATTCTTTCAAAATTACACAACAAAGCAAAAGACGCATGACTTGGGCTTTTGTCTATACCCCTAGTCTTTGAAACGGGCTCATCATGGCCTAAATGTGAACCATTGCAACGCCAAGTGTGCTGGCCAACTCATGTCAACCAGACACAGGCTAGAGCCACTGGAGAAGAGGAAACCTCAGTTGAAAAATTGGCCTCATAAGATAGGGATGCAGGCAAACCAGTAGAGCCTTTTTCCTTTTTAATTAGTAATTGTTGTGCAAAAGCCCAGTCCTAGGTGGGCAGGGCCACCCCTGAGCTGGAGGTCCTAGGTGCTATAAGAAAGCAGGCTGAGCAAGCCATGGGGAACAGCACTCCTCCATGGCTTCTGCATCAGCTCCTGCCTCCAGATCGCCACCCTGAGTTCCTTCCTTGGCGTCTCTCAGTGGACAGTGAATCAGGACTTGTAAGCCAAGAAAACTCTTTCCTTCCCTGTTGCCTTTGGTCATGGTGCTTCATCACAGCAGGGATGACCCTGACAGGACATCAAGAGACAGATATACACGGACTCCTCCATCTTATGACCGTAGGAGTTCTTCAAAAGGCCGTACAAAACAACGACATTTTATTCCTTAACAATCATCAAGCCACAGTTAAGTTCAACTCCCTTACCAGGAGCCAGGGGCCCTGTGCTGAATAAACACTGGCTCTGTTCAGGAGGAATTGGAACTGAACACGAATCCTGGTCACTGGTAGCTCCAAGTGCAGGGTGTGACCAGGGAAACAGTAATGGTCCCGAGGGGGCACGGAGGGGCTTAAATCCAGCCTGGGTAACGTTGCCTACATTGTATCTAGACAGACTTTGTAGCACTATGCTTTCTCAATCTTGGTATTTCTTAGGAAGTGAGGAATGGAGTGATGGGTCGAAGAATAAATATAAAGAATAAATATTCCCGACAGACACTCTTATGAAATAAAGACCCAAGATTTAAGAAAAGCAGAATATTGTTGCCCCTACCCAAAAATTCGCCCTTTCGAATAGCGTTTCTCAGTTTGTAGATAAAATTAGGACTTACTCTTCCAACAGGTAAATGATCCGTTTTTCTTTAAATGTATGTTATTTTCTCATCTGCTGTGTTTGGTAGATTCAAGAGTCCACACAATTGTCATAAGCACTCCCTAACTTCAGCTGTGAACCTAAGTGTGGACTCATCTTTCATATCCTGAGATCAGAATGATCCAAGTGGGCCCAAAGCTAGGAGGCCCTGACTAGTCCTCTCCACTCTTTGCACCCCAGGAACATATATATACACATATATGTGCTTCAAGATAGACAGGATATAGCATATAATTTAATATATTATAACATGTATTAATTATAACATAAAATAATATATAAGATTACATAATTATATACAATATCCCGTCTTTCTTAAAGCTCATGGATAATAATATTATTTTATATGTGTGCTTGCGTTCATGCATGTGCAACACTGAGTTCCCATGGCAGTCAGAAGAGTGTGTCCAATCCTAGCAGGTTGGAGTTACAGAGAGTTGTGAGCAGCCATGAGGGTGCTGGGAACCAAACCCAGGTTTTCTACAAGAGCAGCAAGTGCTCTAAAACCAGTCATCTCTCCTGACAGAGAAGTGGCTCTTAATCTTAGCCATAAGCTGTCAAAAATTCTTCCACAAGTGAATATCTTCCCATGAAGTTAGGAGCCAATCAGAGATTCTGCTCCTTACCTTATATCAGCTCTATAAAAAGTCAAGATTACTCGCTATCATTAACATGAATCAGATACCCAGATACCATAAGGCCTAACACGGAAGAGGAGAACACACTGTAAGTACAAAGAAAGCAGACCTAGAGAATGGCCTTCAGTTAAACAGCAGTCTTGGCTGTACTAAGTGGACACACGGAATCTACAGTTTGTAACTCTAAAGCTCTGAATCATTATCGCCATAAACATCACTCTAAATTTTCTTGCCACTTAAAGAGTTTACTAGGAATAATTTGGATAGTTCATATCTGTAAAGGAAGGTGTCCCCCACCCCAAAAGGACATTTTCATTGGCATTGTATATTGTATTCCAAGTGTGCATGAATCATGCCTCAGAATCATGTGCTCAGAATCATGCCTCTATGGTTCAAACCATCTCTGATAGACCCTTCAGAGTCCAGAGGGTTGAGCAAAGCTGCTGACTCTTGTTTTTCCCACTATTTTGAGGAAAACAGTTTTTATAAAGGCTGGATCACATGGCTTTATAGTGGCAGCATTCCCAGCAAATAACCTTTTAGCCTTTAATTTTGAGTCCCCTTGGCTCATTCCTATGGTTAATTTTAAACACCAAAAAGGAACCCCTGGCGATGCTGGGCTGGAGAAAGTACTTGTTGGTTGAGTGTCACTGCATAAACAAGACCCTCTGAACTCCTTAACTCCCCAGATACCTTTCCCTAAACTCCATTTCTCCCATGGCTATTCCAAGGAGTCCCCTCTGTACACATCCCCACTGTGTGTTTCTACTGATGGAGACTCCAAAAGTCCAAGGGCAGCTGGCTTGACCTAGTGAGGAGCCTGCTCAGCTCAGCTAGTCCAGTTCATCACAGGTAAGGGATTACGAGACCCATTGAGACCCACTGTAGTCACCTGAGCTAGAACCCTCAGCCTTGACCTACAGACTGGTTTCACTGCAGTATCTCTCTGCTAGGGAGCCTGCTTGTCTTGCTTTCCAGGGAGTCATTCCTATCTGCGGGTTCCTTCTGCCCTGTGCCGTCTCAGTTGTTCACTTGGGACTAGAAGAGACCCAGCGGACTTGTTCAGTGCTCATGTTGTGTGGTCGTCCAGTGCCTTCAGCTTAACTTCTTATTTGTACACAGCAGGGATGGATGAACATCAGAGCATGTAAGATGTCCTAAGAGGGGCTGCTTCAAGGCTAACAATGCCACTTCATTTTGTTGTTTTAGCCCAGCGTAGGTAACCTGATCCACTGTGTTAGATAGTAATGCCTCTTTTTAAATTCAAACATTACTGGCCCAGGCTTCTAGGTATTGTCTACAATTTTTACTATGCAGTCAGAGAGCAAGATGAGTAGACACTTACTTCCAGTGGGAAAAGGTCTTGCTAGCTTTGGCGACTCCATGCTTGGGTTAATTGGTTGGCCTGAACCCCATATCTCAGGCTGATCTAAAAGGACTGGAAACATGAAAACAGAATTTCTTAGGGGAAGTTCAAACAAGAGTTTAGAGCTTCAATTAAAGTTGAGCTTCAAAATACGATCCCCATGCTTTCACTCATCCTAGAAGTTTAATTTCGGGGTGTGCCAATGATGCACACACTCTTTAGGCAGAGAACGGGACTAGAGGCGTGGTGTGTGTGGGAGTAAGGGGTATCTGCATGTGTACATGGAGCTAAGGTAAATGAACATCCAACTAGAACCTACACTTTCTTCCTGGTTGGTCACCTAAGGACATTCCAGATATCACTACCCATGCTGTCCCCATTTCTGTACGATTCCAAAAGTGTAGAAGTTACTTCATGAAGTTATTTTGCTGTTAGCTGGTTTATTTAAAGAGTTCTATGAATACACTTCAGTGTTGAAAATATCTGGATTCTGTGCAGGGCCTCCTATTTTTAAAGCCTGTTCAGGTTCTTAACCCTTTACAGCATCATAAAGAGGAACAATTATTCTAACTATGCTTGTTGAACATTTTGAGAGAATCAGAACTTTAAAAAAAATTATTTTATGTGTATGGGTGTTCTGCCTTCATGTATGACTGTGTACCATGTGTGTGCCTGGTGCTTGAAAAGGCCAGAGAGGGAGTTGGATCCCCTGGAACTGGAGTTACAGATGGCTATGAGCTACCATGTCCATGTGGGTGCTGGGAATTAAACCCAGGTCGTCTGAAAGAACTGCCAGTGCTCTAACCACTGAACCGTCTCTCCAGCCCAGCAACCAGAAAGTGAATAGTTCCTTAGATGTGTGAAGCAGATGAAGGCAGCTAGGCATTGGTCTAAGAGCACTGAATTTAAAACATTGTTTTTCTTCTTTGTTTTGCTGTTGTTCACATGTAAATCGCCAGTGTTTTCTTTTTTTTTTTTTTTTACAAAAAAAAACAAAACAAAACAAAACAATGACTAATGTTTTCCAACACATGTCCATAGAAAAAGCAGAGGAACTGAGACCTAACGTAGCCAAAGCCCTTTCTTTCCTTTCTAGGTCTGCTAAGCAACCGACATCACTACCCAGGACACACTACCAACCATTCAGCAATGCTGTGAGAGAAATGTCTTCACTTCTGCCAGTTTTGGGTTGCCTACTAAACACAAATTCTATAATTATTTGTCTTTAGAATTAATCATGTTTTTGTGGGGCTATAAATAATGTGTATTTTGATCTAAAATACATCCTTTAAGAAGAAGGGCTATTCTATATTTGAATTTAAGTTATGCCCAATGCATACAGTAACAATAGTAAAATCAGTCTGAAGTAGTAAGATTATCTTGCCTGAACTGATAAGAAAGAGAGGGTTGGCTAGGGGAAGGGTTGGCGTGGTTGGTGAAACTCCAGAACTGTGCAGTTCAGTGGCTAAAGCCAGAGGGCAGTTAAGGAAGACTCCTCGGAGAGCCCGGATGTTTTTCTGCCCCTGTCCCAGGCCTCCATGTAGGGAATGCTGGGAACAGCACTGCTTCCATAGGCTCAGTGTGTGGGGGACAACCTAGATTAAAAAAAACTTTCTATTTTCGGTGTAGATATTTTTGTATGCTTATGGAATTCCTTAAATGGGCAAATTCAAATGCGACATACCAGCTCCAACCATCGGTCGGTCACCCTGCAATGTATGAAAAATGAGACTGACCACAGATGACTTAGTAATACAGATGACAGTCTCCCCCAAGGCTACAGTTTGTACAGGTCTAGGTTGCAGGTGTAATGCCACCGGGAGGGGATTTAGAACGCATTTATAAGTTTGCCTCACTAAATCATCGAAAGCACCCAGGGGTAGCTGGCTGCTACGGAGCAGAAAAAGGAGCTTCGGTTGGCCGAGCTACACCAAATTCCCTGCAATGCACTTTGGTTAAAAGCGATGTCTTTGGAATTTAGAGTTTGCTCTTGTGACAAGGGCCGGCGAGTTCTTTGGCACCTTCTAGAATGCTAAGAGCTGGAGCAAGTGGAGCAAGTCCTTGGACTCAGAGATGACGGTAACCATTGGTGGCTAAAGTCTAGCCCTACCGCCCCATGGCTACTTCTATATTGTTAGCAAGAAGTAGAATTCCGCCTTCGTTACTGCTCTTTGAAATCTGTTACTTTAGCTTAGTCTGTTTTGTCTACGTACCACGGAAGTCTTTTCTTTTGTGACACGGTCTCACTATGTATTCTGTGTCCTGGAACTCACTCTGTAGACCAGGCTGGGCTAGAACTCACAGAGGTCTGCCTGCCTCTGTCCCCCAAGTGCTGTAATTGAAGTCATGCTCCCTGACACCTGGTAAGTCTTAAGGACATTTCTCTCATGGAGCCTAGAGAGTACCTGCATGTGAAGGCAGGTACCTTTGGAGTTAAGAAAAAAGGGCTGAATCTCTTGCAGCTAGAGTTACAGGCAGTTGTAAGCTGTTCAGCGTGAGTATGGAGAACTGAATTTGAGTCCTCTGCAAGTGAAGCATGTGCTCTTAACCATATTTCATAAATATGGAACTATAGCCCTAATTTAGAGTTTTTAAGTCAACCAGTTTACCATAATGACATTCAATAATATCAAGGCATTTATTGGAAACATATACATTGGGCAAAAATAAAATTCAAAATAGAAGATCTTTTAAAGGGGATAGTTTATATCAATAAAATATATATTATTTATAGCCCATCGAAAACATGGTTAATTTTGAAGACTTAAACACTTAAATGTATTTAGTAGGTAACCCCAAACTAATAACAGAAATGAAGATATTTCTCTTATAGCATTGCTAAACGGTTGGCAGTGCTTCCTGGGTCTTGAGCTCGTAGACATGAGTGTTATCCTGCTACACTGCCTGCCCCCATGAGCTGGAAAACAGTGAATGGCATCAGAGAGGCTTCGCTGCTGAGGGTGAGAAGACCACTCCTGCTCATACCTTCCCAACTGTGTTTACCCCACAAGGATTTGGATAGATCTGCATTCACTTGTATTGGCCCATTTTCAGGAGTAAACTTGTTAGTCACTAGCTATTCTGGGAGTAGAATTTCAAATCCTAAAATAATAGATGTTTTTCAACTAAACAGAGAGTGCACTTCCCTCAGAGCTTATGTTCCCCCCATGAAGGTCTGACCGCACATTCACAATACGCTTCAACTCTGTACGTTTACCTTGGGAGAAGTAACGGGACAGCAGTGCTGTAGACATACAGTTCCCTACCTTCTGTCTTCTGCTCATCAAAAGCTGATTCTAATGGTGGACCAAAGAGGGGAGCAAGGGCCAGAGTGTCATCCAGGGGCTTCTTGCTAAATCACGCATAATTGGGGGGTGGGGTGGGGTAGAATATACAGAGAGAAGAATCAAAAATTAATGCTTGAAACCATATACAGCTTGAAACCATATACAAACTCACACTTTCCTTGTGTAAACAAATGTGCATTTGTGTGCACAGGCATGTACACGTGTGTGTGTGTGTGTGTGTGTGTGTGTGTGTGTGTGTGTGTGTGTGTGTGTGTGAAGCTTCTGTTGGGCTTAGACAGTACAGCATGAAGATGTCACATGCAAAAGGGTCACAGTGGGAGATAAGAGCCTGTGCTCCCGAGAGAGGCTCACGTGCAGTGCAAACAGAAACACAACGAAGGGGAAAGCGCTGTCAAAGGGTCTTTACACATAGAAGTAACCTATTGCAGATGCCGGTTTATTACAAGGCACCTTTCTGCCACATGGACTTTTTATGGCTTTGAGACAGTTTCCTATAAAACATCTATTGTGAATGGTTCTATTCCTGGGCTGGTAATCTTGGGTCCTGGAAGAAAATAGTCAGAGCAAGCTATGAGGAGCAAGCCAGGAAGCAGCATCCCTCCACGCCTCTGCTTCAGCTCCTGCCTCCAGGTTCCTGCCTTGACCTCTTTTGTTGTTGGACTTTTAAACCTCGAGTTCTGTTTGGTCATGGTACTTTATCACAGTGATAGCAAACCCAACGAGGACATCACCCTATTTCTTGTAGTTAATGCAGTTTAAAGAAAGTCAGGCAGGAGGCTATTGATGTGGTGCCCAAAAAGTGTGTTAGAATAAAAAGCCCAGGATCCTCAGCTTCTGATTTCATTCTGCCCCTTCCCACTTATCAAACTGGTGATTCTCTGAACCGAGTACATCTTAGAGAGCGAATTGTCACATCTCACCTTTCCTCTTAACTATGAATCTAGTCTGATCATCGAGCAAGTGTTACATAATTACTGCCATTCCTTCTACAGGCCTGATTCCCACCAGCGAGCCTCATGATTTGTGTATGAGTGTCATGCAAGCGAAGGTTGAAGAGGAAAGGAGAAGAGGGTGGTGGAAGATGAGACGGCAAAGAGTTCATATTTTAAAGAAATGTAGCTATCTATCACCTTGGTAAGCAATAGCTGTAGAAAACTTCACTTAAAGACTCCATAGTAAAATACAATAATTTGTGGGGGAAAAGAAAGGAAAACAAAATAGGAGGTTCTTTAGGTTTGAAACTTGGAATGCATCATGACAGTATATCCAACTGTCAGACTCTTCTCTTTTTTAGGGCAATATAATGTATCCCAGATGAACATTCCAGAAACTAAAAGTCCTCTTTAAGAAGAACTCCAGGCTTCTCATCAGTGAGTAGACCATAATTCTGCTATAGACAAATGCAGGCACTGACACAGTTTCCCCTTTGGGCTGCATGGATGAGAAATGACAGCATTATTTGGCCCATGCTAGGGATACATGGACTCAGAGAATATTTGCTGCACAGTTAGAAGTTCATGGTTAGTAAAACAGTTTCTCCCATGCTCACCTTGTAAGTTCCGGAGTTGGGGTGGAACGCCTGGGTCTTGCAACTTCTTCACCTGACACACAGGACAAAGGACCCTTTTAGGCATATCTTTAGCAGTCTCTTCTGGTGTGTCATATGAGCTAAGTTTGGGAACACTTTAGAGATTTAAGTCTCATCAATAATCAACTTAACATGGAAACTGCAAAACTGACCCTCTCTCCTGGCAATGCGGCAGCCATATATCTGCCATGTGCAGTAGGGTTTCTCTGGCATTGGTAAAACCTCATTAACCAAAGAACAAGCATAAACAAGCGAACAGTTGAAGACTGTATGCTGTAGAGCTGGATGGGTTCTGGTTGGGTTCTGGTTCTCAGGTACCATGAGGGAATAACAATCCAGGCCACGTGCCCACAGTACACAGATCCAGTCCTCAGCCTCCTCTTTTCATGGCAAGAAAATGTTGCACCTTTAAGAATGAATCTAGATTTTCCCAGGATACACTGCATGCAGCAGGAGGGGTAGCAGACCCTTCAGATGATAACCTGTATCATATCTCACTTTGGTGGGCTGGACATTTCATAGCCAATAGTATAAGAATGGATAAGTTTAGTTCCTTCTGCAGTCCCTTCTCCCCACCCCTAGCCAGAGTGTCTAGTCAAACACATTTGACTAAATCAATTTCTAGGCTTAAAGATACAGCCAAAGACGGCAAATATAAGGAAGGGAACACCAGTGTTTTTCCAAAAACATACTCATCATTACAATTTGAACATTATTCAGAACCAGATGCCCTTCATCAAAAAAGAAATCTTCACTGTAAATGTTTTTTTTAAGCCTTAAAAATTAATTCCCAAAACTTCAATTTGAATGCAAATATACTCCAAGATCCAAGGAACCATTCCTTCTGCCAAGTCATACTCTATTTCTGGGAGCTAAGATATACTTACTGGATAAGTTCCTTTTAATTGCACCCTAGAATTAGAAATAAACACTATAAGGCTTAAGACCACAGATATGTCATGTACATATGTATTATTTCTGTCATTTCAATTAAACTGAACTCTGAGATACCCCAGATTGGGAAAAGGAGATTTGTCTCAAAATCACATTGAGGTTGGAACCTGTACCCACACACACCAGCTTCCTGTGCTCCTCTATCGTGACTGAGAAGAGGGACAGTAATCTGTAAGTCACCAGAATGAGCAAGCCCTTACCTGGGTGGATTTAGTAAGGACACAAATTAGTCTCTTACACAAAGGACCCCCTTGAACTCTAGATCTCAAACATATTAAATGGTTTAGTATTTAGAGTGTGTGAGCACTGTCTGCTCCTGGTCAGATGGGATCCTGAAGTGGTTAGTAGAAATGGTCTTCAGAACTGATGAATGGTGACTATTCAAGTTTGCTCATGGTCTGCAGACAGGAACAGTTTACTCAGGAAGCCCAGAAGCTCCACCCTCTTTACTCGGCTCCTCCTCTGACTTCCTGTCCCTGCTTGCCACCAGTCAGCCAATCCAGGAACTCTCTCTTCTGCAAGGCCCCTCAGAATCCAAACAGCCCTGGCAGAGAGAGTCCATGCAGGTCACCTCCGGAGCTACAATGTTTGGGCATAAATTTATCCACATAATAGGAAAAGCTACTCATGGAAAGGTTCTGACTAAAAGTCAGAAGCTGTGAAAAGGTTCTTAGCTTTGGGCCTTTCCAGAAAGGTAAGACATCATGAGGCAGGGCATGGTTCACCTTCTGAGAAAAGTGGGGATGGTGGGTATCCAAGGAAAAGGTCCGAGAGGGAGGCACCCATTTCCACCTTTCTTCCTGTGGGGGAGGAACCTGCTGGGCTGTGTTCTCTTAGATTATAATGTCAACAGTGTAGGGCATGTTTTAGCACTCTATAGAAGACCCGTGGACCGCACTCCATCTTTCCTGGAGCTAGCAAATCAGATGTTTTTCCTGTCCCAATTGGAATCCATTTATGACAGGACAGTTTGAGTCACAACAGACCCATTAGATGATTCTTGGTGGGTGGCTTAATCTCACGGATTGCATTTCCTAGTTTATTTTGCCTGAAAAAGGCAATATGTTTGGCCTTACTCTCTGCTACATAGAGAATGATCATATTATTAGTAATGAACTAGGCTGATTTCAACCTGCTTTGCTCATTATGGGAGTTCAAATACAGGATATATACAGATGACTGAGGAATGAATTGTTTTCTCGTGTTGTGGACCCTCAGGTGGGAGAACTGCTTTAAGGTCTAAAGGAAGAGGCACAGCGTTCAAGTACTGAATTCCAGCACTAATGAGCGATGGAAGGAGCGGGCCCCCAGTCATACTGTGAGAACTATGATCTAGCAGACAGGAAATACCAGAGCCTGAATTGAAGCCGTTTAGGTCTTTCTGCACTGCTCATTTTATTAAAATTGCAATACTCAAGAAGGCAAGAAGGGCATCACTAAGTACCATGTGATGCATTCCTTCCATAGACATTTATCATTGAAAGTCAGCAAGGGAACTCCTGGAGCAGTATCGTGTGCACTTCACCAGTGGGTGAGTTAAGGAGAGGCCAGACACAGAAGAAATACACAGAAAGGCTTGGTTATTTTGAAATGAGGAATAAAGCAATTACAAAGGAATCGATTCTAAATGGCTTGTAGCAACAAGCCAGCCAAATAGGAAGGAGTCTCACTGTCAGCTGGGTGTGTGGCACAGCCCTTGAGGACCTGAGGCTGCAGCATGACAAGTCGAGAATGAGGCTGAGGTACTGTCACCACAGAGTCCATACCCAGGAAGGACGCCCATTGGCTGAAACCTTAAGCGACCATGTTTCATTTTAATGACTGTGTGTGTGTGTGTGTGTGTGCATTTATACATGTATATGTATATATATATATATGCACATGTATGAATTAATGAATTACTTGTCATTTTGAATTAATGAGTTCATTCCATATCGGTTATTTCTCGAAATCTGAGAAAGCGCCCAATTTGGGGTCAGAATTATCACACTTTGCGTTCTCTCTCTCTCTCTCTCTCTCTCTCTCTCTCTCTCTCTCTCTCCCCTCTTCTCTTCTCCTCTCTTCACTCGATCTCTATCTCTCTCAGATCTCCTCTCTCTTTCTCCTTCTCTCCCCCTCTTCTTCTCTCTGAGATAGGATTTTGCTAAGAATTCCCAAGTGGACTTGCACTCAGTATGTAGCCAAGATGGCTCTGAACTTGCAGTGACCTTCCTGCCTTAGAGTCCCGAATGCTGGGGTTAAGTGTGAGCCACCACAGCTCCATACCAGCTCTGAAGGGACTGATTAGGTGGATCGGTTGTTCCAAATAGCAGAGTCTCCTATGTTGCTTTAAATTCTTCTGATTCTTTGACCTGGGGGAAAACAGCTGATTTCCCTTTGAAAAATGTGGACTACTATGATGAATATCTTGCCAAAGTTGTCCAAAATGGTGGGATTTTTGAATAATGTGACAGCTTAGGAGTAAGTCTCCCTTTCACAGGGTGAGTTATGAGTATGTGTGTACTGACCAATGTTAGCTGTGGTCCAAGGGCATATCTTGAATTTGGGTTTAAAAATAATGTTTAAAATTCCTTCCTTTAGTTGTATTAATATTTTAAAAAGACTTATTATTTTAATTATGTATGTATGTATGTATGAGGGCATGTGCATGTGAGTGCAGGTACATGCAGAGTCAAGAAAAGGGCAGATTCCCCAGGGCTGGAGTTACAGGCAGATATGTGTGCTTTGGGAACTGAATTCTCTCTGTAAGTTCTCTACAGGCTCCTCACCATTGAGCCATTTCTGTAGCCTTACATCATCACTACTACCATCATCATCATCACCGTCACCATCACCATCATCACCACCATCATCACCACCACCACCATCATCATCACCACCACCACCATCATCATCATCATTTATTTCTGAAGAAGAAATTTCTGTTCTTCCTCATAATCACCTACCACCACCACTACCATCATCATGCACATCATATACCCCTATATCATACACCTGATGTATACCACTCAGCACGATTCCAGTTTGTTATGGAAAGACGCTTTGATAATTCTAAACTATGCCTTCCAATTTAGACAGCCAGTGAAGCTTCCAGCCAGTTCCTCAGCTTCTTGATCACTGGGTGATCGTAAAGCTAACGAGGAACCAACCTGGCCACTCCCTTTTGCAGTAATTTTCTCTACTGTTTAAGGTTCAAAATGTTGAGAGTTCTTACCGGGCTGCGCCTCTGTGATCAGCATAAAGGAAGAGAGAACAGACGCCTAGTCAGAGAATGATGGATCAGTCAACAGGCGTGGGTAACAGAAGACTTCAAAACAGCTACCAACCACACACTCTGGCCAGAGCTACACAGGCAGGCGTGTGATTAGGACTCATGAAGCCACAGGAGACTTTTGGAGAAACCCAAAGAGAGAACTCTGTATATATCTTTGCTAATGAGGTGGAGGTTTTTGTATCTATCCATAAGAACAAGTCAGGAATGTATACAATCCCCAGTGATGATATAATGTCTCATCAAAAGCAGTTTTTCCCAGGGTGTTTGTGGAAGGGACCTAGAGGATATCTAGATAGCCCAGACAAGTCTTTCCATAAACAGCCTGCACCAACATCACTGATGCCCTGTATTCCTACAAGCAGGGCCCGAGGGAGCCTCCAAAGATGTGGGAGGACATAGAAAGCCTACTCTCTGGGTTTTCTCTTCATTGCTCTTAGAATGCTCATTTCAGGGGAGTAGTAGCTGTAGTTGTTGTTTTAAAATGCAACCTTGATTTGTGGGATGTGGACCGCCTTCTTATTGACAGTTCCAACAAATGCATATGGGAACTGTGGTGACAGTAAACACTTGGGGACCAGGTTCTGTCTGGGAAACACACCACACAGAAACACTGATCTCTTAATTCCTCCCACCTTGGTGACAGCTGCCATCAATGCGTCCCAGTAGTCTACTTCTTTGGGGTCTTTTTGCTTCAAGGGGAGGGACTCAAATGTGGGAGGTGAAGGGGGTAAGAAAAGATTTGCTTTTAAGATGGATTAGAGGTTAGAAGCTTCCCCAGTAGAGGTCAGGAGCTCAAATTTGGGGACAGCAATGGGCTCAGACAAAGATAAACCAATCCCAGGAACAAAAGCTTGTAGCCTCGATACTTGGGAGGCTGCTGTTGTGTACACTTAGTTCAAAGTGAGTCTGAGACCCAGTTCCTGAGTCAGCAGAGCTGAGTCCAAGTTTTAGACTTCCGTTCCTGTGATTTTGAGTGTGACATTGTGGGAGGAGACTCGGAGTGAGCTGTGGCTGGCACTGAGGCATGGGCTAACATCCAGGCATGGTCATTTATGAGACTGGTCAGGTTTGCAAAGGAGTTGGATAGACATGTGTTAGCCACTGTGACTAGTTTAGACTTGACTGTTAGCACTTTGTCAACTGCAGGCATCACTACACGTTCATCCCACCTTCCTTGTAAACCCCTCTCTGTGTGGATGCCACTTAAGTAATATTAGAGCAAATGGATTCAGTCAGTCTGTATTCTTGCCTGAGCTTATCCTACTGTTTTAAGGGGGAAAAAATCTCTGTTTAATGACTATTTTGGCTGCATTATTGTTTAGTGACCAGACTTGAGTTCTTCAAGGGAATATGGAGGCTACATGACTAAAACGACAAATACCGTAAATAAGACACTGTAAGCGACACACTCCCCCAATATGAGATTATGATAAGCCATGCAAAATAAACTGAAGGCTGTGGCCACTGAGAGGCAGAATCTTAAATGTAAGACTTTCTCTATTTAAAATTAAACAAAACATTTTCAAAATATTAACTAAGCCACATCTTAATTTTCTATATTTTCTTATATTCCTATATATTTTACCAATTAGTTCACTCTTCTATATTTTTCTAGTAAAGGTGAAGCTCCCGTAATAACGTTCAGAAACTTCGTTTACAATTTTTGCCCATTAAAGACTAGATGTCCAAATACGTGCAGTTGCAGGCTGATTAGCAAGACCTCCAAAGACACGCAGCTGTGCCGAATACAGACACAAACAGCTTCAGGGCCTGTGATTAAGAGCTCCTGAAGCTCTTAGAAGCAAGAGATTTCTAGAAGCCGAGTGGAGAGGATCCACACAACTCATTATCATTAAAGATCTCTACAGGACAGAGAGGCCAGGAAAGTTATTACCAGCTGGGGTGGGGGTGGGGCCTTTGCCTGCTAATCAGTGTTGTGTGTGAGGCCCTAACTTCCTTCTGTACACGGAAAAGGGAAATTATTTTACCCCTCCATCACTTTTCCTAAACTTCAAAACATTTAGCATTTTGTGTCCTATGGATTATAGAATTTGCATCAAAGGTAGAGGAGAACAGATTCAGGATCTGGTGCTGGTCTGTTCTAGAAGCAGGGAGACCTGTCTAGAGGCTCTCAGGATAGGAAGACATAAGGAGTCAGGAAACTGTCTATCACCCAGCTCTGCTGGGCTGGCCATTGTGGACCCACAGTGTGAGGAGGTATGCTGGCTGCTGCTTCCTCTTTAAAGAGAAATGAAAAACCAGAACTAAGGAAAATGAATTGGTCTAGTTTTTAAATGTGGGCCAAAATTATTTTTAACTGCATAACCAAATAAGACATCCATTTGTTTGTGCAGAGCCTGCAGGTGGCAAATGCATCTCTTGATCGCAGACATTTGTAGCACACGGACTTTGTTCTCATAATATTGGTCATCCCTGAATCATCCAATCAGAGGCCTGTGATCCATTTGCTTGTGTTCTGGACACATTGCCTTCATTCACAATCATTATTTAAATCCCTTGATCATCCCGTGCACCTTAGAGAAGGCTCTGAGAATCAATTTTATTTTTTCTTTGAGATAATCCTTGTTTTGTATTTTAAGGATATTTTTTGAGGTAAGCCCTGATATTTGTGATCCTCCTATCCCTGTCTCACCGGAAATTCAACCACTCCGGGATTTAAAAAAAATTTTTTTATGTGAATTCAGGAGGTCTAACTTGTGTACATAAGCAACTGAGCTATCTCCCCAGTCCTCATGTGTTGCAGATTTTTATTGGAAAGAATTAGAATTCATTAACATTAATTATTACTCTGACCATGACCAACAGACTGTGCTGCTTTTAACTATTCTAGGGTCAGGCTAAAATATGCGGCAGGCCTCCATTTTCCTCACTATTGTATTTGTCAATATTTAAGCTTGTTCTTGTGAATTACAAGGTTGGCTATTTCAGCTAACTATTGTTTCCCATCAGACAACTTAGGTGGTCTTCCGGAACCCCACTGGGGAGAAGAAACAAAGATGCACTAGTGATCAACCGTTGGTTCACAGGGGAGCTAAGGAATCAGCATGAACCTTTCGAAACAATGACACAATGACACAATGTCTCGAAGGCACAGTGAAAGTGAGAACATGGTTAGTCCTAGTTGCTGTAAGGACAAGTTTTCTCTTAGGAGGAATGAAGAGTTCTGACAGTGCTACTGGTAAGTTTTTATGAGAATTGGCCAACTTTGCTTAACTCAGAGGACAATCTAGGGTCCAGGAGAATATATAAAATTGGCCCCACAAGGCTCTATTGAGAACACCAGTGATGTGGTGTGCCTTGTATACGGTGACCCTCAGCTCATACACACCCACAGAGGTTCAACTTGCTAACAAACACAGTAAGAATTGCATTTGGTATATTTTAATTTTGGAAATATAAAAAGTTGGACCGTATTTTGGTAAACCTTTTTGTTTGGATTTATCTTCGTTCTCTGGTGTCTTCCATTCCCCCTCCCTCCTAACATGAACTTGGAATGCAGTTCCTCGTGAGGTAGAGACGGAGCCAGGGCACAAGGTAAGCACCTGCTCCCAGTGTCCCCTGAGTTGAGCTCAGTGAAGTAAATCAACCACCGCTTAGTGGATGCTGAAGTGAAAAAAACCATGCTTGTATTTTACATTAGCATTATCCACCTCAGTCTTGGGTGGGCATGCTCTGAACATGTTCCCAAATTCCAGGAAACCATGCAAATAAGAGAAAAAATTCTTTCTTTTCTTTTTTAAAATTTGTTTTTAAATCTATTTTGCTCCAAGGTAAAGATGTAATGTTGTATCAGATTTGTGATGTCACTTAAAAACCACCCACTGGCACTGTTGAATAGCAAGGTGACTTATGTTTTATTATATCCATAGTGTGTGTCTGCGTGTGGATGCATGCGTGCCACGATTTGCATGGGAGTCAGAGGACTTGTGTCAGTTTTGTTCTTCTGCTGTGTTGTTCCCAGGATTCAAACTCAGGCAATCAAGCCTGGGGCAAACACTTGTTACCTGTTGGGCCACTTTCCACTTTATAAAGATCTCTCTTTCCAGTCTCCAGCAATCCAAGAAAGGGGTATTTTGATTTACTGAAACAAATACAAATAAATAAAAACAAAATAATCCTATATCCTCTACTATTCCCCTTTCAGAGGCCAGTTCCATGAACACTCAGGATTCTGGCAGGTTGTCCATTAAAAAATTAAATGTTCTTGGTTTCATTTTTGAGATAGCTTGACCAGTGAGTGTGGAAGCTGTAAGAAGTGAAACTTTGGATGAAAAGTATTGGGCTATATGCCTGTGACTGAGGCAAAGGTAACCCCCTAAAATCTACCTTGTAACCCATAACAATGGGCATGGTATCTCTTAGCAACTGACTTCCTTGTCCCCAAACTGGCTTTGTCCTGGCTCGTGAAGTTTGGTTTTAATTTTGGAAACCTTGTTTTGATATTAAACACTCATCAGACATTCAAATGATAAAATGAATGGAATACATAAAATCTGTCTAGAACAAGAAAAGGACATGGTTTCTCTTACCGGACTTTTCCTCTAAAAGCGAAGGCATTGGGAAGAAAAATAGAGAAAATGAGAGAGTTGACATGCATCTTCAAGAAGAGGCACTCGAGACTCAGAATGACCTCATTTAAAGCAGCCCACGAAGGCATTGTTCCTGCAAGCGCTTTCTGTTTGTGTCTGACACGGTCACTCCTGGGTTATTGTGTTCAGTCCAAGATTCTGGAGGGCAAAGACCTGGCTCTGTGCCCATCTTAAGCTTTCTTTTCAGTGGTTCACAATGCTCAACCATTTAGGTCTTGAGAACAGGATGTTGTAAGTAAGTGGAAAATGTCATTAGTTCATTACAGGTAGGCATGGCCATTACAAGACAACATGAGAATTTTCCAAGAACTAATCTCATATGAAACCTGGCAATGTCTCTTCTTCAGTCATCCTGGCTACAGCTAGCTTGTCTCTGATCCCATCGTCACTTCCTGCTGATCTGTGGACAGTTACATCTTTCCCTGGTGAATGACCACTGGTCCTCACTGCACTCTTATTTCCTCAGTGACGTCTTAGCAAGGTCCTGTCATCTCTCGCAGACAGTAGCACTCTGTTCTACACGTCTTCTAGCTGTGATTCTACTTGTAGCAGGGACACTGTCTCCAGAATCACCTAAGAGTAAAGTCAGCCCTAAACTTCCTGTCTGCTCAGAAAACAGAGTGTGATCTCTTTACTGTGATGTCTTCCTGACGGGCTGCAGGCGCCTACTGCCTCCCACCCTTTCCTTGTTGTTTTTGTGGTGTGTGTGTGTGTGTGTGTGTGTGTGTGTGTGTGTGTGTGAACTTAATGGCACATTCTTCTTGATACATTGAGTGAGGCACACACAAAAGGCTTTTCTGTCTCCTCTTTTTGTTGTCATCGGTCTCAATGACTTCTCCTTCAGTCAGCCAAAACCCTTCCACACTCTTTTTAAGTTCAGAAGAAAAAAAATTCCTACGAGACCATGAGGTCCCAAAAGTTAGACCAAAATCTCCCACAAAACCCCACAAAATTCCACAAAAAGTCCCTTCTCTTGTTTGTCCACAGAGCATCCTTTGTTCACCATCAACTATCAACCACCTTTCGAAACAAAAGAAGATGCTCACAGTATCCAGTTCTCCTTTGTTCTGTATTAGCTGTCATCTCTCCTCAGCTCCACAGCAGTGGCTACCAGTGAACCTCCTCTAACTCCAATCATGGTGCTGTGTGTGGTCTGCCCTCCTGTTCCTGGGTTCCCTTTCTGGGTCCACTGAAGCATTATGTAAATGCTTCGGTCAGCAGAGTCTATTTGCTGCTTCTCTGAAGCAGAGAGAGAGAGAAAGAGAGGGGGAGAGGGAGAGAGGGGAAGGAGTAGGGGATGGAGGGGGAGGAGGGGAAGGGGGAGGAGAGAGGGGAGAGGAAAGGGGAGAGGGGAGAGGAAAGGGAAGAGAGGAGAGGAAAATAGGGAAAAAAGGGGAAAAAGGAAAAAATGGGAAAAAGGGATAAAAGAGAAAAAGAGAGAAAAGGGAAAAAGAGGGAAAGAGGGAAAAGGGAAAAGGAAAAAGGAAAGGGAAGGAAAGGGAATGGAAGGAAAGGAATCAGGCCTGCCTGCCAGGCAGAGTCAAGGCAGGTCAGGGTCTGTCGGCAGATTTCCAGGCTTGCTGAAGCATGGAACAATAAGAGAAAGTACACTTGAGGCTCTCGGTAAGGGGGCTGAAGATTCTAGTGACCTTGGTGGAAGGAATAGGGAAGCTTTTGGATGGGAACAGATATCTTATGTGTATATTTTAGCAATTGTTTCTGTTGGCTTGTGGCTTTGCTTCCCCTGGTACTGTAATACTGTGTATGGTTTCCTTTTCTACCTTTAATCCTCACTCCTTCCTCAGAGGCTGTTCGACCCTGTGCCATGGGGTCCAGTATAGGTGGAGCCCGAATTGTAGAGCTCTGTGAGTAGTGGATTGAGTGGTGGACATGTCTCAGAAAAAGCAAACCCTTGTAAAAGGTAAAAGTGTGGTGAGAATTTCTTAGGAGTAATAGACATGGGAAAATACAGATATGGGAGCTCGGAAAAAGTGAGGGAACTCAGAAAAAGTAAAAGTGGAAAAGAAAAAGATATAAAACAAAACAAAAGAAAAATAAAAATGGGAAATGGAAACAGTCATTTTTTTTTCTTGTACTAATGCTTAAGGACATGTGTCACTAAAGTAGGGCGACAGCAGTGACATAGCTTTTAAGATTTTATAGAAAAGGTTTGTCCTTGGTTTCCGGAGGAAGGTACAATAAATTAGTAACCTGGAAGAAGGTCCAAGATTAGTATGATGTGCATGGACAAGGTAAAGTGACTGTAGATACTTTTACCCTTTGGACCTTGATCAGGGCAGGTAGAAAGAGGTGGGTTTCAGAGAGGGGAAGTGAAAGGAAGGAGCTGTGGACTTGTGGAGGCAGCTGGTTGAATCCAGCGGGCAGTTCCCTGCTGGTCCCAGTCTTGGCCCCTCCACCCAGCACCCACCACAGAAGCACCCACCAACCCTGGAGGGGAGGAGATGGTAGCAATGGGACTTGGGGAGGGCAGTGATGAGGGAGTGGAGGACCTGGTGTGGAGTGTGATGCTGTGTTCTGAGTCACTGGGAGCCAGAGCTCCCCCTTCCCTTCTCTCCTCTCAGGTGGTGAGGCAGAGCACTGAAGTAGACAGCACTGACTCGCAAGCTCTAGCACAGGTAAATGGTTAGGATTCCTGGTTTTCACACAGGTGGCCCCAAATTTAGATTATATAAATCAACATGTATCATACAAGTCAGAAATTATATACATTGAAACATATATTTTATTCACATGTCCTCAGAAGATGACCTGCTCTTGATAGCTACATTCATATTCATATATGCATATGTATATAAATTACCCACACTAAATATAAATTGTACATAAAATATGATTATATACATTAGTAATATACATGATATACAATGAGTAAAACATATATTAAATATTATTTCTATACTTTAAATATTAATTATATATATTAAATATAAATTATATGTTAAATATATAGATTAATATGAGTAAATTATAAAATATGAGTTAAAATCTATATAAAATACATAATTTCACATGTCCTCAAGGATAGGGAATTGTGGAATGAGCTCAGGGAGCTCTAAAATTATCAGTTACATAAAATAAAAAAGGGGGAATTTTATGTTCCTTCACTTTTTATTTTGGATTTTTTGACCCTGGATGCCAAGGGACTGTCTGCTGCTGAGTGTCTAGGGTACCCTGCAAGCCAGCATACTTATGCCCAGGTGAAATGGAAGGACTTGCTTACTGGCATGTGGCATGGTCCTGATCCAGTATTAATATGGGGATGAGGGCATATTTGTGTATTTTCTCAGAATGCCGAAAGAGCCCAGCTAGCTCAGTCAGTAGAGCATGAGTCTACTCCTGTTGTCTAACAGACATCTGTTAACTATGTTTCTAAACCACGGGTTTCAATATAATGGTGGATACTAATGTTTATCCTTTGGTAAACCAAAGTTCACATAAGCTTCAGGGAATCAAGAGTTTTAAGACTTGGACCCAACTGTCACAGATCAAATGGACTCCACATATATACACCTGCCTCTTCTTGAAAAGGGGATTTCCCTTGGTCTTGGGATTGCTTTCCTTCCCCAATTGCTAGACAACTTTAATGTCTGTTCCTAGTCTACATTTGTCTCAGGAGATCTTCGCTGGCTGACAGACTCCATCCAGGGATCAACCGTGGAGCAGCTGAAGTCGGGACTTGCTGAAAGCTGACGTTAACCAGTCCAGCTGATATGATTGCTGTCTTTTATCTGGATTAGATAACCAGATGATTGGATAAATGACCCATTGCCCAGCCTTTGACAGGTATTTCAGCCTTCCTGAGCCCATTCGTAATGGCATAATGTCAGCAGGAAGCAGATACAGAAGAGAGATATGACATTCATTGTCCTACTCTGAATTGTCCTAGGCTGAAATACTGGGTCAAAAAAGAACTCCCCCAGGAACACTATGCAAACAACCCCACGTCCCCGGCTTTGTAAAGGCTTGTGTATCATTGCCTCATGTGTTGATGATTGGCCCAATGAGTGTTTTTATGTCTTGAGATTTGTTTAATGTAACCTCTGATAATTACTCTGTTAATATTTTCGTGGGTCCAGATTGAATGCAACTTGCTATGACTAACTGTGTATCTGGCATTGAAAAAGGAATTTCTGTTATGGTACTTCATCAACTTTCATTTGTTACGCTTCCAGTACTTTGATATTCAGATAGAGGGTTGCACGTGTTGATGAAATTCAAAAATGCTTTGAGTAGACCTAAGAGAATGGTCAAATTGATCATTGCTGGAATTCTTGATGTAGTATCTATTATAGCCATAGGATTATGCCTGTTACCATTGTGGCTAAGTGTTTCCTTTTAGACAATGAAGATCTCCATCATATATGGCTCAAAACTGTAATCTAACAGGTTGTATATTCCAGTGCAGAGGTTGGTAGTCAAAGACAGGTAAGATTCTCTAAGAGGTGGTTGATCTCAAACAGGGTATGAATGCTAGGTAAGGTCTAAACTTCTTGAGGGGATATTAAGACAGGCACAGTCTTTCTGTGCCAATAGCTGAGACAGCTTTGGCTTGTATAAAATTAAAAAAGGAGAAAGAAAAAGAGAAAAGTCTGCCTGCCAGGCAGAGTCAAGGCAGGTCAGGGTCTGTCGGCAGATTTCCAGGCTCGCTGAAGCATGGAACAATAAGAGAAAGTACACTTGAGGCTCACGGTAAGGGGGCTGAAGATTCTAGTGACCTTGGTGGAAAGAACAGGGAAGCTTTTGGATGGGAACAGATATCTTATGTGTATATTTTAGCAATTGTTTCTGTTAGCTTGTGGCTTAGCTTCCCCTGGTACTGTAAAGTATAAAAAGGCTAAGAAAAGTAAACTTGCTGCTGGTGTGGTATTGACCTTCAACCCTCCTATATCTATCTGTCTCTTTCCTATCTTCAATCCTTACTCCCCCCTCAAAGGACTGTTTGACTTTGTACTGGCAGGCCTGGTACAGTCTTCTAAAATGTAAAAATCTATAGTGTTCTCTAAGGCAGAATTGTGAATAGCCAAGGTATGTGGCCTTGTCTGAAATGTTCCTTTCCCAGCTTTACCAGTATTTCACTTTGCTCCTCCTTGAATGTTCATTTTTCTGCCGTTCTTAACCCTGGGCCTAACACATGTAATGGACTCCATAGCAGTGGCATGGCTTACCACACATTAATGGAGAACTACAGGACCACATATCACGCACGGGTAGGATTTCTCTTATAGGAAACACAAAGCTTTCTAATAGCTGTGGTCTGGAGACCAGGGGAAGGCTGTCATTGGTGCCTTTGTTCAGATAGAGAAAGGCAGTGGGAGTACAGAGAGATGAAAATGTTGAGTGTAGGTTCTCAATCAATAGACCAATACACCTTCAGGATTAAAATAGGTAGCCGTAGAGGGGTTAGCACAGTGGAATAGGTGCATACTTTCCACACACTCAAATTAGCCCCAAATGTTCTTTGCTCAATGCCTTTTGGCAAATCACTCTGGGCCTCAATTCTGCGATATGGCACAGGTTATTGATTTCCTGTAAGGAAAGATTTGAAAGACAAGGGTGATAGTGGAAGCTATCAACCAACAGACCCCACACTTAACAACATCTTTGCCTCATGCAGCTGGTGCCATCACTCTCTCTAATTCAGCTATAAAGGTGTAAGGAAGGGTCCTTGGAGGCCATGTGGTCATATCACTCCAAAAAGCTTGGGTGGACACAAGTCTCTTAACTGGATGGACCCATTGTTCAGGGCATGATCAGCACTGCGGTCCAAAACAAAATTGTCTAATGCCCAAAGAAAAGATAAAGTAAATCATGCTGTCCCCCTAGGAGTGATGCAGGCATCTCAGTGTGAACTTTTATTGATCCTTCATTTGGAGATTAAACTCTGACTGTAAGGCATATTTATTAGCCTTTTCTAGAATCAAACGCATTTACAATTAGAAGAGTAAACATGAAAACAGATGATATGGGCTCCTCTGTCCTTCCTGTGCCTCTCCGTGCCAGCCTACATGATGGGCTAAATCCCCTCAGTCAACATGTTGGTTTGTTGTGTTAGCAACCATTAACACCACCGAGAGTCTCTTAATGAAAGACTTTCTTAAGTTTGTTAAAAATAATGCAAATAATGACAATTCTGTTCAGGGTATAACAAATCAAGACACTTCTTGGTTGAAAATAAGTTTGGGAAACTCAAGGGAAAACTTATCCAGAAAGAGATGAACGCCATAGGTTCAGTCAGGTGTTTTTCACAGACTCATATGTAAATAGATGTAGAATAAGTGGATTTTTGGATTGGAGAAAATCTTAGAAACAGATTTTCTTTTCCCATAGTCAAAGACAACCTGATTCCTAACTTGTCTTTCTAAAAGGCAGCTCAATCTTAAGGTCAGTGACTTTTCAAGAAACACAGACCACAGAGGCAGAATCTCTTTCTATCTGTTACTATTTCAGATAAGACAATAATGTAAACGTTAATTCATTCACTAATTCATTCATTAATTCATCCGCTCATTCACTCATTCAAGTTTGGTTTCATCGAATCCTACTTTTTCTTTCTGTCTTTCTTTCTTTCTTTCTTTCTTCCATTATGGGCTAGAATTCTGGGAAGACTGGAACTGAGATTGACATATGCAGAAAGCATATGAGATAGCATATGCAGAAAGTGCACCCAGAGTTTTGCTGATCCTCAGTGGAAGCTTTGTGCTCTTAATCTATGCTTAATAACTTAACAAGGAATCAAGCTGCCCCTGAGGACTTGGGGCATCAAATATCATAGAGCAAGATGGACACCTTACAAAGTCAGGTTTAAGTCACAGGCCTTTTGAGATTTCGAAAGGACAAATGGTCAACTTTAAAAACAAGATGGCTAAATTATAGATCCTTATATTTCAATTAATGGGATTATACTTCAAATCAACCATTTCCTATCATTTGTGACTAGTTGGATATTCATAAGGAGTGAAATGGTGCTTCATATATTCATTTGACCATTAATAGACAATTATCGAGCCCTCAGTAAGTAGACTCTAGTATAGGTATGTTTGTGACCAATGGAGACCAAAGTTGCCATGAGTTCACTTTTGAGAGTTGGCGAAGGAGACAATAATATATGTAGTATATAAATACTACATATAATAAATAAGCATGGTATTAGTATTTAGAAGATGATAAACACATTCGTTTTAAAAGTGGAGCAAATAAAGGAGCTTAGGAATACCAAGTTAGGGTGCTTTTTTATTTCAATAACATGGTTGAGGTGACTGGTAAAGACACAGTACAGCTATCTGGGGGAAGTGTTGCAGGGAGATAGGAAGGAGTGGGAAAAGGGGGAAGACTGGCAGCTGGCAATCAGTGTGGGTGTGGGGATGGAGGGGTGTCCTGGCTCCTAGGGTCACAAGGCTGTTAAGACTATTCACTCTGTTCCAGTGTGACTTATAGCTGTCACTTATGGACTCTGTAGTATAGGTGTCAAGTGACTATTGCTGTTGGCTTACAAGAGACAGAGAAACTGTCTTAGGGTTTACATTGGTGTGAAGAGATACCGTGACCAAGGCAACTCTTATAAAGGACAACATTTAATTGGTGCTGGCTTATAGGTTCCGAGTTTCAGTCCATTATTATCATGGTAGGAAGAATGGCAACGTCCAGGGCAGGCCTGGTGCTGGAGGATCTGAGAGTTCTACATCTTGATCCAAAGGCAACCAGAAGACTGTCTTCCAGGCAGCTAGGAGGAAGGTCTCAAAGCCTACGCCCAAAGAGACACACTTCCTCCAACAAGGCCACATCTATCCCAACAAGGCCATGCCTCTTAATAGTGCTACTCCCTGGGTCAAGAATATCCAATCCACCACACTAACACAGGAAACAATGCCAGAAAACATGGAGCTGTAACACATGCTACTGTTTGGTATATTCTTTGGAAGCTTGTTCTGGTTATCCATGTTAGAAAATACAAAAGCAGTCTCCAAGCAGGGTAAGAAGTGAGTAAGAGATTTCAAATAGACAAGACAAAGTGGGCATAGTGCATATTGCTTCCAGTCTGTGCTGTTCACAGTGGGACGTGAAGCCCAGGCTGACACAAGTGGTCCACTTTTTGATACAGTTTGAGTGAGTCACACAGTTCTTTTCCTAAAGCAATTGAAAATTACATTTCCTGCTGGGTGTGGTAGAACACTTCTATAATCCTAGTCTTTAGTGAACAAAGGTAGGATTCTGGATTTGAGGCCATCGTAGACTACACAACTCTAGGTCCATCTGAGCTACATAGCAAAACCCTGTCTCAAAAACAACCCTTCCCGATCACATTCGACACCAGGGATTTCTGGCACTAATTACAGCCCTCAGAGGACAAACAATGGATATTTACTTTTCACTGTTGTCTGACTCTTACAACTTTTCATATGTTATAGGTTTTTTAAAAATAAAACCAAGTGTCATGGTTTAAGAAAGATAATTTCAAATGCTTGAATTCCCAGTGCTAAGGATCATAAATAGAAAACCTCAGCTTGAGAAAACAGATTTCCTACTGGAGAGTGCAGGATTGGAGCAGAAAAATCCTGAAAGGAGGTCTCAAGAAAGGAAATACATGGTAGACTTTGATGAAAGAACCTGGAACTGATCAGGGGGACCAGGATGTTGCTGGTCTACTGCCAGGAAGTGTGGATGACAGAGTGGAGCCACAAGACTGGTGACCATAAATATTAAAAAACAAACCAAAACACCCCCCAAACAACACCACGTAAGTCACATGATATTATGGCTAGATGCCAAGTCCTCCATAACTTCTCATAGTGGAACTATACATCTACCCGTGTCATCGATGGGTAGTTTCTACATCCTGTCTGTGACGGCTAATATGGTCTACCGCTGTAGATCTGGGTCTGGGAGGGAATTTCTCGGCAGGGTTAATAGGTGTGGGATAGGGATGCCCTCCCCCAGAATGGGCAGCTGACATGGAGGAGGCCTGAGGGAAAAGCAATGGAGCTGTTGCTTGCTCGAGTGCCTTTGCTCCTTGTTGGTGAGTGCATGGAGTGCATCTACCTAGCGGTTGTTACTGCAGTCACCCTTCCATGACATTGGAGTCCATCTTCTTTGGCCTGTGCTCAACCAGTCACTCTCTGGGAACCCTCTGGGCCTTCCGTGACAGGCTGGGACTGAGGAGGTGTCTGAGACTTTGTCCTCTGTAGTATGCAAAGAGCTATTTATGAACTAACCCTCCCACCATAATGTAAGCTAATATAATAAGTTGCCCTTTGCAACATACACTTCTGTTCTTCTAGAGAACCCAGCACATATGCCGTGTCACTCATTGCCGCACACGTTGGAGGAGATGGCTCCTTGGGGGAGACTTCAGTCTACCTCCTCTGAGTGCAAGGATAGTTGCCAGAACTGTTCACGAATGATGCCTGGGTATGGGGGTTATCTAATAAACTGATGGCTTCTTCGGCGTTCACTGTCCTCGGACTGTGGTGATTAGCTACTAAAACAATTCAGATTTCAGACTCCACAGAGGGAGGACTAACACAGCCAATGAGAATTCGAAAGGCAGAAAAATTTCCCTTTTTTTAAAAAAAAAATTGCAAGCAACATAATTAAAGGCATGTAATTCAAGAATCTGATACTTCCAGTGAGGCTAGTCAAAGATGTTTATACGTCAATATATGTCTGCGGTCACCTCCATCATGACCTACTCAGCTAGAGTAGGTCAGCTTCCCTAAATCAGTGGAACAAAATGCAGGAATCTGGAGTTACACAGGGAAAAATCTATTAGAGCTCCTATGGGGGAAACAAGACCTTGTACTAAGTGTAACCAGCATTCTGTGGTGTGTGTGTGTGTGTGTGTGTGTGTATGTGTGTGTGTGTGTGTGTGTGTGTGTGTATAAATGCTAGGGAGTGTCAGGATGAATACCAAATATCTTGCTCATGGTTCAGACCAAAGTGTGAAGCAATGCAAGGACTTCTTAATAAAATAAGGTAGGCATGGGTGGTTTGAAAAATGATACCGTGATGCAGGTCAGAAAACAGAAGCAACAGAACTTTCCAGAAGAAAAAAAAATTTAGTAGCAAAGGAAAAACAAAAAACAAAAAAATAATGCATTTTAGACATAAAATGTCCTCTGCAAATATTTCATAACTTCTTAAAATGTGGAGAAGACAGTGACAGATATTTTGAAAAAAGGTTTTAACTCATTTTCTCTATCCTTTTGTTTAGGGCCCTGAAACAAACAAACAGAAAACCAAAACAGTATTGTCTTAGTTGTAACTTGTATTGGTGGGTCAGGCTGATGTTGAAGTGTCATCTAGAGAGAGATTTTAAAATTACCTCTGGGATCTATTGCAATGTCTGCAGAGGTTTGACAGAAAGGGCTGGAAGCTTTAATGTCCCATGCTTGTCGTTCCTAGTCTAAACCAATCCAAATCGAGTTTGCCTAAAGCTGACTTGGTGAGCAATGCAAGTTGAGTGGTCACCCTCTAGGTCCCTGAGAGCAGGAGGTCTGCCTTGGGCTCAGAACCAGGTGGGTTTTCGTCTCTGCTGGTGAGCAGGAGCCTGGATCTCTCCTCCCCCCACCAATGACTACTTTCTACTGAACTCAATGGGGTGCTGAACCTTCTGCCAAAGCGAGGACAGGAAAGGGGGTGGTGCTACCAAGCAGCTGCAGCAAATTTGTGGAGTTTGCTCCCTGGTGGGGTAACTTGGGGGTGGAAGGTGGGTGGGCCACCTGGAATCAGCAATGAGCAGGAGACCGTCTACAGTTCAAGGCTGTCTCCCCCAACCTCGGAGTGTTGGATAAATAACTCCATTATGGATTGCATGTGTCCAAGAACAAGATCAAACTACCCAAATCATCCCATTGTGGATTAATTGCAGCATACACATAACGTGTACTCCCAATGTCTCTGGATTTCTCAGGGTTGGGGGAAGAGGTACAAATCTACTCTTAACTGCCTCGTATTCTCATCTATTCTACATAACTATTCTTGACTTCACACAGATCCTTCCTTGCTATTTTTATTTCCTCCTGTCTCCCACGAGTCTCTCAACTGAAGGGAGAGGAAAGTGCTGCTGAAGGGAACTAATTACCCAGAAGCCCCTGCTGGCTGCTCAGGCACACTTAGACATTTCTCATCACCTCTCATAACTCTGACCCCAAACTTAAGAAGTTAGTACTGCTATTGTTTCCATTTTATGAACCGGAGAACAGAGACTCACAGTTAAGGAACTCGGCCAGCATACATGGACTCTGGCCTGGGTTGTTCTTAACTTGCTCTTGATCTTCAAAGCATGAACCGGAGATGTAGTCTGGAGGTGCGGTTTATACACCCAATCTGCTCCCATAGCAGAGTGCTTCTCATGATGACGAGGCCAGCATAAGACAGTGCTAAGCTGAGAGTTACCCTAAAGAGACATGGCTTTGTAGATCAGAAAACATTGACTTTAACCCATGCTTAACCAAGCAAAAATGGGGCAGGCACTAGAGTTTGAGTCTTGCTCCTTAGACCTTCAGCAGACTCTTGGCTTCTCTGCATTAAGTTCTTTGTGGAATGGGGCTGCCCAATGCTGCTGAAGTACATCCAGCTTCTAGACCATGACTGGGCATTTATAAAACATAAAGTGTGATTGCAATGTGCTCGCGACACAGAAATACTTGTCACTGATGAACTGACTGAGGCAGCTGAAATACAAGCTGTCATTTTTTTTTAACCTCTGAAAACAAAAGCACGTGAAGCCTGGATATAAAGCCTTTTAATAAGTTGGAAATTACTTATGACACAGCAGTGTTTAAATGAGGACTGGCAAGATGGCGGCTGGGCCTCACTCTCTTGTCACAAGGGATGACACATGAGTCATTCTAGAAGGAACATTCTGTAGAGGGAGACTCTCTGGGCAGAAGGCCTGGGATTGTGGACCCTTGGGATTCTATCTGTAGCCTTCAAAGCATTTATGAGCACCTGGAAATTGTGTACAGCATGTCTTAGGTGAGCTATTTTTTTTTCTCCTGGGAAGAGAGACTGGCTTTCTTCAAAAGCAATATAATGTAATGGTTAAGAAGCAGTATATTGTAACAATGTAACAGTTAAGTTCTGAATCAGAAATCAGTCTGTCTAGGTATAAGTCCCAGCATCTTCATTTGTGACATGCTGGGTGAGTCACTTCCTTGGTGCCTCAGGCTTTCATCTGCAAAGTGGGGCTAGTCACAGTGCAGTGTCCATGAGGCTGCTGTGAAAATTAACGAGGCAATGTGTTTGAAGCATCTGACATAATCAACATTCAAAGGCTCTCGGTCGCCATTGCCACCGTCACACATTCTTAAGCTGGTCCCTAACTTTAAAAGAGGATTTACAGCTACTGCCACAAGACATTGTATTGTTCTGGCTAATAGTATCTGTCATTTTATAAGGTCCTCACTGGGACCCTACTTAAAAGGCCCTAAGCACTTTAAATGCCTTTAAAAAAGTCCTTACAAGAACTTAGGAAGTATGGAGTATTTCTAATCTAACTTTAGCCCCAGTTAATGAATAGCTGAAGCTATAGAGTTAAGTACTTGAACAAGGTCACATGGGCGAGCAAGGTCTGGATGAGTCACAGTGTGAATTTAGCATTGACTCAATCTAGAGAGAAATCCCTGAACTGCTGCAGGACTTAATGTGTATAAAAACAAACCCTCTCAAGGCAAGCCTGCGATGTCTTGGCTTACTGAAGACCAGAGGTAAAAGTAGCAACACAGGTGTTCCATGGAAGCCCCAGGTCTCCCAGTGTCTACTGAATGTGGCTACAGTTACTTCCTGTGTGTTCCAGAGGGAGAGGGAAAGAGATGCCCACACCAGAGACGCTGGGAAGAGGGAGGGAGACAGACAGATCACAGCTTCAGAAAACCAAATGGAAGAAAGATGGGCATAGGGGAATGTCTGCCTCTACTGAAAGCGACTCTGGTTGCATGCTACTTTCTGGTGACTACTTCAGGCAGTGTTGTCAAGAAGGTTGGGCAGTGTCTGCTCAGTATTTTTGATATAAACTCAATGGAAAGTGCTGACCCACTGTTGAAGGAGAGTGAGGAGGTTTCTCTTCCAGGTAGCTGCTGGTTCAGTGCTATTTCCTGAAGGACCATCCTTGGAATGACACGGCTTCTAGAATTACTGTAAGGGGAAGTTATGACCATGTTTCCCTAGTTTGATGCTTAGGATAATTAAACTTTGATCTTGGGTCTAAATGACTTTTGAGGACTTGGGTTACCTAAGTATCAGTATTAATGATATTCTTAAAAATGTACTCTAGGCTCTGCAGGCAGTTCTAATAACTTTGAGATGGTCTCTGAATGTCACGTGCAGTCCAAGTCTGCATTGGCCATCAACTCTGGCAGCCCTCTGAGCAGCCCCATGAGGTAGTATGGGAATCGTCAGTGTTTTCAGATGAAGAAACCGAAGGCAGAGTTTGGAATCTGCCAAGCTTCCCAGCCTGGGGGTGACTCATTTGAACAATTGTGACATTACTGCATTAAGCATCCATTTGCCTCCAGCTACCGTAAAGAAAACTACATTTGGCAAAATTCAGTTGTATATTGAATTCTGTTCTTAAAGTTCAGTGTTACATTTTTAAGAACAAAGCCGTCTCTTGACCACTGTCATGGACCTGTTTGTCTGCTGTGAGTTTGCAGAGGAACTTACATGTTTCTGGGAAGATAAGAAATGACACTTTAGCTGCTGCTTGGAAAGGTGTTTATTGCTCCCATTTCAGAGACCAAGGGCTGGAGTCTCAGACAGATTTAAACTCAAACAGCAGAGCCAGCAAGCTGAACTCAGTTGGGCCACCTTTCTCCTCACACCTCAGTTCTTTTGGTGGCAAGTGCATTTTCTATGTCTTATTTATCCGGAATCGAGAAATTAGACTTAAAAGCTCCTCTAGATGTTAAGTCAGATTTGTTGAAGAAGGAAAGTTACTGAAAATGCCTCCTACACATGTCAGGGCATGAGAACACAGTGTGCTCTCAGAGCAGGACTGGAAATGTGGGAGCAGGATGGGGCTCAAAAAAGAGAGAGAGAGAAAAAAACAACCAACCAACAAAAACAACACAGTATAGTGACAAGAAAAGCACTGATGACAACCAGGTACTGCTACCAGGATCTAGGCATACCAGTTGTTTTGTCATTATCACACATCTCTGTGCTCCTCATCCCACTAAGGACAGTGAACAGAATGCCAAATGAGATTTGTCTGTGACAGAGGTTGTGATGGGTTGGACATGCTTGGTCTAGGAAGTGGCACTAATAGGAGATGTGGCCTTGTTGAAGTAGGTGTGGCCTTGTGGGAGGAAGTGTGTCATTGTGGGGGTGGACTTTAAGACACTCCTGAGGACATGGGAGCCAGTTGTCTTCTAGCAGCCTTCAGATGAAGATGTAAAACTCTCAGCTCCTCCTGCACCATGCCTGCCTGGGTGATGCCATGACCCTGCCTTGATGATACTGGACTCAACCTTTGAATCTATAAGCCAGGCCTCAATTAAATGTTGCCCTTATAAGAGCTGCCTTGATCATGGTACCTGTTCACAGCAGTGAAATCCTAAGAAAGAAAATCAGCAACAAAATCACCCCAGGTCTGAATTATGACCTTGACTTTATAGATCCATTCCAGGGTGCCTCTAAAGAGATATAGGAAGACCAGAGGGGCCAGACCTCTCAAAACCATGCCTTCTTTCTGTTACATTGTAGCTGCTCTCTAGTGACCTACATTCTCAAGCCAAGTATTTAAACAAGTATTTCCAGAAGGCATATGGAAGCAAAAGGATAAGGTATCATGTAATTATTCTCACCTATCTCCTTCTCACAGGGTTTTTAGGGAAGCTGAATGTCCCCTAAATACGGCTCCAGATTTTATGATTTCTAACACTAACTAGTTTGAATATAAAGGAGTTAAAGGAAGTACATGGCCGCATGAGGGCATGGATGGGTGACTCATTGGCTGAACAAAGGGGTATAAAGTGAAGAGTGTAGAGGGACAGAGCAGTGACACAAGTGACACATCATCCCACACTGCCCTCTCTTTGCCCTGCTCCCATTCACTTGTGTTGACTCATAAGCATTTATTGATTCACAATGAGTCATAAAGTTCCATGTCAAATGCGAGAGATTTGGGATGTCATGCATAGTCCCCTGAAGGAGGGTTGCTTGCGCCAACTTGGAGGTAGTCAGATGTCTTCAGCTGTGCATACCCACACTCCAGAGAGCTACATTGCTCAAGGTCATGTCTTACAATGGCTCCTAGAGTACTGAGTGATATGGGGGTATATGGTTCTTCTCAGCCAAACATAACACAGAGGCATCATTCAGGCTGCTGCTGGATGCACAAAAGCATTCATCTCTCTCTGCCCACAGCATGCCATAAGTGTTAAACTCAAGGTCTCTGCCAGTAAACATCCTGTACACTTAACTTGGAATTAGACCTAAGTGGCAATGCAGAAAGCCAGGTGGCAAAAGGATAGACATTATCTTTGCATGACCATAACCAAGGATAAAAATCATAAAACATATTCAACAATGAATTACTCTGCTCTAAGAAGAAGCAGACCTTTGGACAGGAATAATGGTGAACACTTAATACCAGCAGCCAGGAGGCAAGGCTTTGTGAATTCGAGGCCAGCCGGATCTCCATAGTGAGTTCTAGGCCAGCTAGTGATACACAGCAAGACTTTGTCTCAAATAAAACAAAGCAAAAAGCTGTGAAGACAGAGAGGTCAATCTTATTCAGTCACACAAGATGACTGAATTGAAAGTTGTTCCCATTCAGTTTGATGGTAGTTAATGTGCAGCATAGAATCACTGTTCTTTAAAAATTAATAATTTGTCCCCCCAAATAATCTGTGATCATTTATGGTACAGTGGCAGAAACTGCCAATGTCCTTTTTATTGTCATTTGCTTCTCTGTCTTTTGGTAACAGAATCAGAATTTTAGTCAGCTACATGTCTTTCTAGGGGAAGGTTACATTTCCCAGACTCCCTTGCAGCAGATGAGGCCATTGTTAGGATCTTAGTGGTAGTTATGTGTGTACTTTCCGAGTTAAATCCTTAAAGAAAAACACACGGTTTCCATTTTTCTCTCTTCCATCATCTCAAAGTCTGACTAGAGATGTGCTTGATGATGTAACAACCCAGGAAGGCAGAGCAATGATGTAGAAAGTTTCTGGACCTTTGAGTGACACTTGGGAATAAAACTCTCTAGCTTTCTGGGATATCTAGCACTTTTGACATCAATGTGGGAGAGAGATAAACCCTTGATATTATTAAAGACTTGTTAATTTTTTTATCTTGGGTGAAGTAGCTCAGACCCAGTGCTCTATCTTATACAAATATGAGATCTAAAACAAGCATGGGTGATTTTCATTGTCTGTCACAGGGGCTTCTGTTCACAATGAGTGACAGTTAATGCAGAGAGCACTTGTCTTTAGAGTGCTGGGCCTCAAATGAGACGTCTATATCAGTCCTCAAAGTCCCAAAGAACTTCATAGAAGAGGGGGGCACAAGACTAAGAACTGGAGGATGGGAAATAATGCTGTACTTCCCTGTCCTCTGGCCATGACACGGCCATTTCACCTGAACTACACAGACTTGGTCCATCAAGCATCCCATCATGGATGGGCAAAGGGCTCCTAAGACCCCAGTCTTCCCAAGGGGCTATGTACAATGGACGGTTACACAGGGAAGTGGGAGCCATAGTCCTCAGTCTTGTAACCAGCACATTCCACCACCCAAGCAAATAACTGTTCACCCATGCTCATGCAGGCAACGCATGAGACGCAATGCAACCATCCCATACAGAAAACAGAACAAAGCCAAAAACCGAAAGAACCGAACAAAACTAGGAAAGCAGGAAGTAGACTTGAAAAGAAGGGGATTGGGAGATGAAGGCAGGCAGGATGATGGGGGAGATATTGATAAAGCGATTGTATGTATGAAATTGTAAGGGAATAAATAAAATTGGAAAGTTTAAACACTAAAAACCACTAAAAAAAATGAGACCATCTGGCTCTAAGACGAATAGTGAGAGGAGGGGAAAGAGGAACGCTTAGGCGTTGCTGCTGGGAATGTAAACTGGTGTAGTTGTCCTAGAAATCAGTGTGAAGGTTCCTCAAGACCAGAAGCCCCACCTGACTCAGCTACCCGACTCCTGGATGTAAGTCTGTAGTGAGCATCCCACGGGACATTTGCACATCTGTGTTTATTGCTGCAATGCTCACAAGAGCTTAGAAATGAAACCATCATAGAAGTCCGTCAACAGACCAGTGCCCAGAGAAAATGTGGTACATATAGACAATCGGAGCTTCATTTGGGCATAAAGATAAATGGTGGTATGGCACCTATAGGAAGATTTTAAATAAAATGCTGCATGCTTCCATATACAGGTTGCAGGTAGGTGTGTGTGTGTGTGTGTGTGTGTGTGTGTGTGTGTGTGTGTGTGCGTGTGTGTGTGTGTGTGCGTGTGTGTGTGTGTGTGCACATGTGTGTGTGTGTAATAAAAATAAAAGGGACCATGAAAATAAGGAATCTTGAAGGAGTATGGATAGGGGTGGACAGTAATGGAATTCATACAACATGAGGACAATGAAGAGGACTATTTGGGGAAAGAAATGAGACCACCAAGAACAGAGTATTGAAGGAGGATAAATTTTGGACAAGTATGTCTAAAAATGCATAATGAAATCTGTCACTTTATTTGATAATTAACAACTGTAAAAAAAATTAAAACCCCTCCCATTTTCCTTGCTGCTGAAGCTGTGTTTTAACAAGGATCATTTTCAGATAAGTGTGCAATGTGTCTGCACATGATGTGTCTGCACATGATGTGTCTGCTCATGATGATGTTTATTTTTATATGATGTTGTTTATTTTTATCTTACTTAATGAACAGTTTGACTAGTTTATAAAAGGGAACTAAGAAGAATGAAACTAATTCATGATAAAAGAGGCCGAATGAGTTAAAATTAAGGAACACAAATTCAGAGATGAGTGAAAGGAACCTATGAAATACAACTTCTAATTAAAAAATCCCAAAATTGGAGCTGGAGAGATAGCTCAGTGGTTGAGAGTACCAGCTGCTCTTCCAGAGGACCTGAGTTCGATTCCCAGCACCCACATGATGATCCACAACCATCTGTAATTCCCGTTCCAAGGTATAAAATCATTTTTTGGCTTTTGAGGGCACTGCATGCCCATAGTGTAGAAACACACATGCAGGAAAAAACACTCACACACATACAACAAACAAACAATATATAAAAATTTTAAATAAAAATTGTAAGATGAAGTGAAGTCAGGACCTCCACTGAAACCTTGTCAGGACCCATTTGGAGTCTCATCTCTTTCTATCAGTGCCAGGTTTGATGCTTTTGTAGCACGACAGAAACAGCCTTGGTGGAATATTCTGGTACGGAGTTCACTGATTTGGGAAGTCCGCCCTCTCTAACAGTGAAAGAAAGAACCATCGTATAAATGTCTGACTGCTTGACTGGAAACATTGAAAACTTTGCCAAGGTTAGTGGTTTTCCCCAACGTGACACTGAACTTTATATAAAGTCATTTTGCCCATGTGCTTCTGATAAGATACAACATTTGACCTATTTCTACGTAGACTATCTAGGAAAGGGCAGGATTCTAAAGCCACATATGTCCAGCCCTCTCTCTATGAATACGTATGTGCACTGAGAATGTGCCTGTGCTGTCCTGTCCCTTAGAAGAGTGTCAAGAACTCTCTCCTATTCTACATATCAAAACTCCAATATTTCTAGTAAAAGAGAAGCTCCTGGTAGAGGGAACAAATCGGGGTGGGACCAGAGAGCAGCCGTCTAAGCTGTGGTGGGAGTCAGCAGCTTTTCTCTGCTGTAGTCTCAGAGTGTGTTCATCTACCTCCCTCGTTTCCAGGAGTTCTTTCTCTGGTCTTAACCACTTGATGGCAATGGCTTACCTCACAGATAGCTTCGGAGGAAGCTTCCAGCTTCCAGGCACTGTTCTGTGTCTCAGTAGCATATCAGGTTGGAAGAAAACGCACCAAGTGACTTGGACACACACACACACACACACACACACACACACACACACACACACATTCATTTTGACACAGTGGATCCCACCCTGCCTAGATTCAGTGGTCTTTTAGCTATGTTTCTGGGACCTGAATAGAAAGCCCACTTTCCTACATAGTCATTTTTTTTTAATCGTGTGGACTTGCCTTCTTCCATCCAAATTTAATTGTAATTTCCAAACACCCACTCCATTTAGCATGTGAAGTACATTTTCTCACACTGAATGCACAAACAAATGATGACTCAGGAAGAGAAAGGTGAGGGGAAAGGTATTGGCTGAACTGTGGAAATGAAGTCAGAGGGGTAGGTAGACCACGGTGCTCCCCAACCCATAACTCAGGCCAGGATATGAGTTTATAATCTGCACCTTCTATTGCAGAGGAGAAAGAAACTATATTTCATGCTTCGGTTAGGTGAATATATGATAAAAAATTACTGCAAAGTCCATCTGTGACGTCTGGATTACTGTTAGCAGCCATCTTAACTTTCACAGACACGTGGAATCAAGGCCATTGTAAGCACGATAATTTAAGGTTTTTGGTGGTTTTTTTTTTTTTTAAATTCTGGGAAGGCAAACATTTACTCTCAAAGGATAACAATTACAATTGTTTTAAAAAGGTTACCTGAGATATTTCTAGAAGCCCCCAGAACGTGGCATTTATTAACTAAGCTGTTGAGGGGGAAGCTCCCTCGAGAAGCCGAGAGAATCTCATTAGGGAGTCTGCATCTGTGCTCCCAGCTATTCTTAGAAGATTTACTTGGCACTTTCAAACCCCAGGGAGAAAATACTTGAAATATTAGCACTCAGACTCAGCCACTAAAGAAATTAGGTAGGTAGGAAAGGGGAGTGGGAGCCCAGATTGTGGGAGAAGACCAGGAAGAAGAGTAGCAATGAGGTAACAACGACTCTATGTGAGGTGCCTCAATGCCAAGTGTATTTAAGATGATCTGAGGAGAAAATATAATGAAGAAAATGAGATTTTATTTATTAACTAGGATTTTGGAGCATTGCAAGGGGAAATATTTTTAAAAGTAATTTTCTTGGCTTTCGTGTATTTTCATGAAGACAGAAATGGCTAGTGAAATTCATCATATATATATATATATATATATATATAATTAAATTCTCCATAAGAAGTTTGGAGGATCTTTTTATTATTTTGTTGTTGTTTGATGCTTTGCTTTATTAGAAAATAAAAGAAAACACAGTTTCGTATGCCTTTGCTAGTTTGAAAGGATCAGGAACTGCAATGTAAGAGGGTAAGAGGGAGTTACTCAGGGGCCACAGAGTTCATCAGACTGGACAAACGTCACTCTTAGCACATGTGACAGATCACAGCTCTCCGCCCAACCTTACCAAAGCTTAACAGGGAGACTCCACTCACCACAGGCGATGGGGAAAGTGCGATGTTGCCTATTGAAGCCTTCAGCTCGTCTACCGTCGCTGCATTCTTAAGGACATCCTTCGATTGCAAGGGTTTAATCTTGATATTGAATTTCTTGTGTGATTCTTCTTCCTCTTCAGATTCACTTGAAGAATAAAAGTGCTTTCCTTTGGTAGGTAGAACACAGTTAAAGACACTTAGCTCTTTCTTCTGGGAGGCATGGGTGGGTGAGGGCAAGATAAAAATGCCTATACATAGACAAAGCAAAAGTAAACTCAGGTGGCAGGAAACCAAAGCAAAATCGAAGGAGGAAAGGTTAGGTTTACTGTCCTCAGAAGCTAACCAAGGACTGTGAACTCTGAGGAGCACTGGTCGAAATCCTACATTTGTATCTCTCTCTCTCTCTCTCTCTCTCTCTCTCTCTCTCTCTCTCTCTCTCTCTCTCTGTGTGTGTGTGTCTGTTGAAGTGTGTATCATACCCAGCTCACAGACGAGAACTCAGGAAGTTACTCATCTCCAGACATGGGAAGGCTACTTTAAGGGGCACCTACCAAGAGTCTTAAGGGTTTTGGAGTTGGCCAGAGTAAGGCAAGGTTGCTTGAGTCTTTTCATGGAAGAGTTGAAAGGAGAGGTCAGTAAAGCTCTTTGCTGCTCACTGTTAACAACATTGTCATATTGGGGTGCAGCAGGCAATCTGGGGTCACAGTGTGCTGGCTGTCATACAACCCATTTCCTCCACCCCATCACTTTATCTCTGTCCCTCCACTAGATCAGAGCACATCCATGCTTGTCAGCAACCAAGCTGTGCTCGGGGATAGTTATTCATCTCTGAGACTAAGAATAGTAGCTCTTGTTATCTCACACCTTTGTGAGACCTGAATGTAGCTTATTGGTTCCTCAGAGAATACACATTTAAAACATTTACAAAGAAAGGATATAGCCTGGTTCCTCAGGTCTAATGCTGTAACCTTCTTCATCCAGCTCAGGTGAGTTCTGCAAGACACAAATGCACATATACATATAACATGCAGACATGTAGACACATGTATGTAACAGTAATAAAGAATGATTAAGAGGAGGTTGGGTGTGTGTGAGGAGCTGGAGGCTGGAATGAGGGTAGAAATGATATGAATACAGCACTTCTGTTCAAATTCTTAAAAAATAAGGTATAGATGCATGTTAAGTGGTTATTAATCCAAGATGACAGAGGAATTGTTTTTCTTCTAGAATCTTCTACTAAAACATATAGACAAGCCCCTCAGTTTAAGGGGCTGAGGATTTAGCATTTGGTAGTGAATGCTAAGCAGTCTATGTTTAAATCTTTATTCAAGGATATTAGAAGGACCCCAATATATGACCCACAAAAGAGAGCATTCAAAGAGAACTTACCAGGCCTTTCCTACAGGCCACAGACTGCTAAGCAACACTGTCGATTGAAATGCAAACTATTTGCCCTAAGGGAAATTAAAACATGCTCTCGGAGGCGAAAAATTACAGAGAAAATAGCATGATATAGCAATGTTAAGTATTAAAATTGAGGGGACAATAGGTTAGTTTTAAGAATAAGGGGGCCTTCTGGAGCCTTTCATGTAGATAAGAGAGGGTAGGGTTGGGGAGTGGGATTTCTCCACAGTGGTGGGAATAGACACCATGTGACTCAGGGCTGAAGGTTCAGGTATCAAGGGCACCATGACTGGAAAGTAAGCGTACAGTGGGGGTGCGGGTAGGGGACTGGGCAATACCGCAGATAACTGTATGCTAGAGTAGGGGCTTTGTCTTGCTAGGGTTGCTGAAGTTTCTTAGTTACAGTGGAACCTGTTGGGGACAGAATGGTAAGGAGATTGGTGGCAGGAGGAAGGATGTCACATTTAAAATATATGTGCCAACACAGACACTGATATTGAGACTGTAGCTCAAGTTTTGGTGATGGGATAGGATGAACCAAGGACATTTAAGGGAAGTGATTATCAGTTCTTAGTAATAGGAAAAAAAAGGAGGAAAGTTTCAAGGACATTTTAAGGTTTCTACCCTCCAGTCCTGGGAGTCTGACTGCCAGATGAATCTAACAGCAGAGAGCTAACACTTTTAGGGAAAGATGAAGCAGATAAAAGACAGTGTTCATGTTGGGGTTCATATATCCCATCTTAGTTCCTATTATAAACGAGTGGCACAGTCTCACTGAATAACATGACAACCCTGCTTGGCAAGAATGAGCTCAAATAGTATGAAGGAAACAAAGTGCAACCAGACGGTGTGTCAGCACGAGTCTGACTTGCTCCTTGACTCCCTGTGCTCTGAGACGAAATCCTCAGCTGATGAAGGAAGGACCATGCCCTGCTGAAGCTGGGATTGGGGAGGCAGCAGTGAGAGTTCTCTGAAGCATTTTTATGATTTACATGTTCTGTACTATTAGAAATCCGAGGGTGGTGCAGGTTGGTGAATAGGCTGCTCTGTTGGGGTTAGTGACGTGTATGGTAACGGCCCTAAGAATTATGGGGAAAGTTTAGATCTCAGCTGGGAATTTACCTTCAGTCCCTGACTATCACTTGCCCTGGGGAAAGTTCAGACTACAAAGTTTTCATCATGTATCCTAGGCGCAGTAGTTAACTTCTTCACCTCTGCATTCAAGGCTGCTTAGAAAGGGAACTATCTACACTTAATACGAGAAGAAGTACTTTTGAATCCAGCTGTGGGCTTGGCATATTCCTGGAAATGTACAAGCAATTAGCTCAGAATCCTCAACAAAGGCACCAGGTAAATGCTGTGCCTACTGACCAAGGTCCAACACATATAGCCAGTACTCGGGGAGACTAGGTCTTGAAGCCAGGTTTGATAGACTCTAGTCTGTGAGCATCGGTACATCCTAAGCATGGTAGACGTTTCCTAATGAAGCGTACAGCTTTCCAGCAATTTCTATGTCCCATTATGTATCTAAGTACCTCAACTCATTTTAAAGTTTTACATAAAGAAACATGTTCTTATACTTACATATCTTTCCCAATCAATTTCTGCATAAAATCCATTTGGTGCCCCATTGCTTTTCTTCTGTAATAAATTTGAAAATAAATTTAGGAGGGAGACATTTAAATAAAAATAGAATCCCACAACGGAACAAAAACCAGCCAACCAACCAACCAGTCAACCAACCAAACAAACCAAAACCCTACTTAAGTCTTATCTGTACTTAGCATGAGCTATCAAAAGACAGGTTAGAGCATCCTGTGGTAAAAAGCACACTGGTGTAACTGGGTGGAAAGTGGGACTACCAGGGCATATTTCACAAGGCTGCAAATTAGGTATATCCATCTGTTACAATTCAGTCACTGATGAACCTGCAGGACTTACATTATGGTTTAATTCTCTCTATCTTGAGGATTGGAATCTTAGGGATATAAAATGGAAACATTTGACTTCTGTGCCATTGACATACAAATAATTCCAATACACTCAGGGTATTCAGCTGAGTCATTAATTGCAGAATTATTTTCACCGTGACTCAACCGATAAAACATAAATGCAATCAGCTGTAGGTTAGTTCATTCAGCTCCCAGTCACTGAAACTTGTGTTGCTATTCTTTCCCAATAGCTCTTCTTATCAAATTACTAAAATATAATTTGAAGATCAAGGGCGAGTTCCTCCTTTCATGCTCCCATGAGCACACACTGTTGCAAGAAGATGGGGAGCCAGCATGGTTCTGTCTCGCTTGTCTAAGTTTTATTTTTGGTTCACAGTAGAACTGTGACACGTGAAGACAAGTACTCAACCCAGGAGGTGACACCCTCCAAGAGGAAATTAATAAACTTCTCTATTTTTTTTTTTACAAAAGCATAAATAAGGTTAGTGACGAAGGGTTCATTTAATAACTTTCTTGCATTTAGTGCTCAAAGAGATGCTAAATCCTTGAGCAGTAGCAGACTTCACAACAGCACAGATGGTGATGTACAGGGCTTGAGGACAGGGTCTTCCATTTTGCAATCACGAGTAAGGCCTCTTGCTTTACTCGTGGCTCATAACTATCCAAATGGATAGGTAGAGGAAGCATTTCACACATGTACAGAGGATTTCTAGAAAACCCAGGAGAAGTGTCACCATCCATCTACACTTTCTGAAGTTAATTGGGCATCATAACAACAGGCTGCGCTGGGCTCAGTGAGGGATGACACTGCACAGCTCTAAGCTGTGTGCTCCCCCTTGCTACAGACGATCATCGCCTGAGAGGTCTCTGAGCCTTGCATACAGGTATGTGAGGTCTGTGCCGGTCGCCCTTTTTCCCCGTTCCTTGCAAAGATTACTTGTATGCAGACATCATTTCACTCTTCCCACAGAACTGCCTTTGTTATGTCTGAGCTTCAGTGGTGGTTTTACCAATTTGTCAAAGGCCTTTACAACCTTGTCGCTAGCTCGACCAGTATGCATTATAATGTGACTGTTGAGAACCTGGTCAATTTATGTGTCAATAATATCTCTTGGACAAAGGCCTGCCTCCAGTTTTCATATAATTTCTGCTTTACCAACCTGTCTGAATTCTGGTTTTACTGCAAGACGCTTCAACTCTGTCTTAGAAAACATCCAACAGTCAGCTTCAGCACACAATTTGACATGACAGTAGGGAATCAAGTAAGCCAAACTGTCACAAACCAACGGGCATTGTCATCAGTGTAACCCTGCCACCAGTTTGCCTTCCACTTTTTAAATGATTTCTTCATACAGAGGAGTATGTTAGGTAAGTTAAAGACTTCAAAGTTTGTCTAATTCTCCAGCTTTCTTCTCTGTTAATATTCTTTGCAACTAAAGCTCTTTAAATCCAAGATACTCTACAAGTTCAGATAAATAAATTACATTGTATATAACATATGTATATGCATGTGTTACTATGGATATATATTTTTTGACAACATGTATTTAACACTGTCATAAAGAATTTACTAAATTCTAGATTTGGGCCTAGTAAATGTTTCCTTGTTTCTATGGAAACCAGTAGAAGATTGAGACAAAGGAAAACAAAAATCTAAGGGATTTTTTCTCTTATAGCAATATTAAAGACAAATACCAAATTCAAATAACACATCATAACAGTACATTGTTTTCGTCAGATACTCAGCACTACACACACACACACACACACACACACACACACTCTCTCTCTCTCTCTCTCTCTCTCATGGCTTTATTAGAAGAATTGGCAATTTGTTTTCATTCATGCACGTTTATTGTAACAAATGGATTTTTTTGTTTTGTTTTTGTTTCTCAAGTGAACAAGGTAAGCCAGGTTTTAATTGGGATTTTTCTGGTTAGGCACAAGGGAAAGTAATTCTTGATTTTAAACATGGCACAGCTCATAGTTAGCGAGCGGATGCATCCGTTTTCAGTGGGAGACATCAAAGCAGGGAGGGATGTGGTGAAGAACCATGACTGGACAGTTGGACCTAAAAGGTTGATGGTAGCACCTGCCTCTGACTGACACCTAAATGGTGCTTATTTTTCATCTTGGAGTCTGAGTAATATGCTCTTTTACTTTCCCCCTTTTTTTCTTTTCTAAAACTCCAGGTCTATGTAGCATAACATTTATAACCAGAGTATTTGATTGTTTTTAAAGGTGACTGACACCCATGGGTATAGTCATCTTGTTTCCATAGGCATTAACTTTGGATAATGTGAGGAACTCCATCCGTGGTTCTCATCCTGTGAGTCACAACCCCCCTTAGGGTGTCAAATGACACTTTCACAGGGTTTATATAACAGATATGCTGTATATTATATATTTGCATTAGGATTCATAACAGTAGCAAAACAGTTATGAAGTAGAAAGTAGATTTATGGTTGGGGTAGAGGGGTCACCACAACACGGAGATCTGTATTAAAGGGTTGTAGCATTAGGAAGGCTGAGAACCACTGAGTTAGATTGATAACTATAGTAATGATTTCTCTCAGTTTCACACTCAACAGTGATATGTTTCCACTGTGAATGCCCCTCTTTTTGGTGAGGTCAGCTTACAGCTACACAATGATCTTAAAAATAGGTGCTATACTGTCAAAATGTTACCATCTCTCCTAAGTAGACTTAAGTCACTTTGTAAGCAATCTTACAAGACAGCACTCTTCAATGAAGCTCACTGTGAAGAGGAAAACACTGTCCGTGCTGCTCTGTGTGTAGCCACTTGATAGGAGGGGCTATACAGTATTTGAAACGTGGTGAGTGTGACCAAGGGACTGAATTTTAAATAGCTTCCCAGAGCTACACAGCTGTAGTTAATGCACAGCGTGGCCCAGGATCAGCATCTTTGACTCCAGATTTTTTGGTCAAGATTACTGGTTTCCGCAGGGCAGGGTCCTGCCAAACTCCTGATATTATTGATAATATAGTTGGTATTTATTTTACCAAGGGCAACCTAACCAAATTGCACGTTGATATTTATACCATGTAGTCAAAGTCATCTTTCCACAGACAGGATTCTTTTAAAAACCTGGGAAGTTTAAATCCTTGTCCTTTGCCTGAGACAAAAGACAACACAAGCCTTTAGGCTTGGTTATTCTTTAACAGAACTTCAGACATCAGCTTATAGCGTTTGTGTGGTTGACTTAAATCCTGGACCTGGACTGTCGAGAAGTACTTTGGAGTTACCTTGTTTACTGAACAGGGATACTGTGCTTTCCAGAGTTGAGGTGGGGATTTCCCTCACTGTTTCTAGAGCCCCTTGGAAATTTTAAACTGAAATCTGTGTCCTTACCGAAGCTTTCTTCCCTCCTTCACGCGCACACTCTGCTTTGCTATGGTAGGGTGGTTCGTGTGGGCTGGGCTGCTGGAATTGATTGTTTTCATGTAGAAAAAAGTTGTTAAAGGATCTGTTTGTTCTTCAAGACGCACATATAAAGAATCACATGGAGTCAGCAAACATATCACAGTAGAGACAACCTCTAGACCAAATTGTTCAGCCTACCAATTGTGGCAGGGTTCTACAAGCAAAGAGCGGACTTTGGGGCCCATAATGAGGCTCTATTCAGCAGGCCAGTCTGGCTAAGCCAAGAGAGGAAGTGGGAAAGGAGGGAGATGGGCTGGGGCACCAGGGGCCATTTGGATCCTTGTTCAGATGGCACTCAGTCCACAGAGAGAATAGACACCAAGACAATACGGAAAGGAACTGGGCAATTTCTGATTGGATTTCTAATCTCTGAGTGTCAAGCCTAGCTCCTGTCTTTGCCCCCATCAAAGCCTTTCAAAAGGTCAACAAAGAGCAACAGGGCTCACAGAGGGCAACTCCACAACTCTGCCCTTTCCTGCCTGCATGTTTAGCGACAAGCAGAACAGACCTCAGAGCCAGGGACGCTGACCCTGGTACCCCAGTGTGGTGTGGAGAATTAGAACCGCTTAGGGAAAGGCGCCGTTACTCTGCAGCGATTAGAGTTTGTCTCCGGGTTAGCATGTGTTGTCACACACAGCTGCCTGAGGTCTAGACGTTGTGACACACAGCTCTGCCAATGATGGATGGGTATACACTCAGCCAGTGAGCAGCAAGACACACCCACCTTCACACCACGCAGCCCTGCCATGCAGCCTCATCAGGGATGGGCTCCGTCCGAGTCTGAGGAACGGAATCTAAGTACGGCCATATTGAAGCTTCAGCACAGCCTCGTTGGTTCCCAGTTTGTTTACAAGCTCAGCACATCTGTAGCTTGTAGACAGTACAAACACCCACTTCCGACCTTGAAAAAACAATCAGCGGGTCTGGAGGCCGTTTCAATCATGTCAAAGTGGTTTCAGTCCACAGATTCAAGATCTTAAAAAAATCGTTTTGAGTTTAGAAGACGTTCAGGCTGAGATGTCTACAGATTAGTGACGGATATATTCACTCTAGCCCACAACACTGGGCCTCCCAATTTGGTGGTCAAGTGTTTGGGAGAACTTTGAACATTTTCCAGTAGAGTTTATCACTAAATTATAATTTCCAATTATCCATGAAGATGAACCTCCTTTTTCAGAGAAAATGCACTTTTTCTGAAGGTGGCCTTTTCTAGAATAGGTTTGTTTTATTTCTGAAAAAAAATTAAGATTAAATAATTCCTTCTTGTGAGCATTTATATTTATGGCATTTCTAACTAATAACAGAGAGGACACAACTGCTAATAAGTGATTTTTACAGGACTTGGGATGGCGGAAGGAGAACTCAGAGATTAGGATAGCATTGTGCCCATGCCTGCAACACGTGTTCACGTGTTCGACATCAGGTGTTATGGTACATATCCCAGCGGATATTTAAACTGGGGCTCCTTAGAAGAGCAGAGACTAGTGAGGTAGCAATGAGACCTCAGAGACAATGAGCAGGGGTGTGGCTGGGGCAGGGGAGACAAGACTGAGAGAGTGGGAGAGTGAGAGAAGCCAGGAATAGCAATCCAACGAGGGCAGAGGAGGTGACAGCCTGGCAGAGGCATAGACAGGAGGACAGAGGACTCAGGGAGAGGACCAAGCCGGAAGCAGAGAGAAGACACAGAAGCAGAGAGTACCTGAGACAGGGTTAAGGAGAGGGCTCTGAGCCAGAAGCAAGAGGTGAGGAGGAGCTGAGTCTTCTGGGCCTTTTTTTTCCCCTGCTGAATAGAGCCTTGATTATAGAGGTACCCAAAGTCTGATCAATTTCATTCTCTTCACTTAAAAAAACATTTCATAGCAAGAATCACATGAATCCAAAAGGCACCCCAAAGCTGAAAACTCTTAAATCAAAAGCAGGAGAAAAACTCCTGCTATGGCTTCAATTAGCACCCCATTAGGTAGAATATTGTAAAGAGAAGTTTAAAAAATATATATTTTAACCACCGGGTTTATTTTAGTTCTTATTCTGGCCCAGGGAGCTTAATGTGTGTCCATTTCCCCTGAGGAACAGCTGTTCTTTTGAACTCTCTGAATAGGCATCTGATTAGATGGGAAGGAAGTCATTTTGGGTTTTGGGAGCTAGTGCAGACTCCCATAAGTCTGACAGGGATTGGTCTAAGCTGGCATTTCCCAGACCTCTTTAAAAAAAACCAAGAAATCTGGCAGTCAGCTAGGAGTCACTTTCTGTTAAATTGAAGCCTAGTGGATACATTTTTTTTCTTCCTTCTGGCTGTAAAATTCAGGCATAAGTAGTTTTAAGACCGTTCCCTAGTTCTGAATTTAATATCGAAAATGTATTTGCAGCCCAGCTACTCAAGGGAAAAGTTTTCTTCAGTTTTATTGGGAAGCTGCTCCTTTATGGCTGTGGTGGCACTGGAGAAGAACATTCTCACATAATGAGCCTTAAGTCACTGAACTGGAGATGGGAACAGCCCCCTGTACAAACAGCCTTTCTTTCTTTGCCATTTCCATGGCTAGTTTGCTTGTTTGCTCTGGGGCTGGGTTTTAGGTGAGTACAATATATAAACTCTAACTTGACAAACACCACATTTATATCTCATGCACATTTGCTAGAGAGGACTAAAATAGTTGCACTTCTGAAAAGAAGGAAGAGGAGAAGAAGAAAGGAGAAACAGAAGAAGAAAAGGAGGAGGCAGAGAGAGAGAAGCTAGCCTTGGGGGAATTTAAGCATAGCAGATATCGCGGTGCAAGCTCACTAAAAATGATCATTTAAATACTTACCATTCCATCTCGATCTGGCGAGCCTCTGTAAGAGAAAGGAAATTGAGAACAATTATGAAAAATAATCACTCTTGGGACTAAAGAACCTTAAGCCATCACCTTCATCCTCTGTGAGTTCCGGCTGCAGTAAACCTCACTAAGGAAACAAACATCAGTTGAGTGAGGAAGACACACGTGTGTCGGGCAGAGATGACATTCTACAAAGGAACTGAAGCTCAAAGGCACACATCGGCAGTGATGGAGCTTGCTCCACATAACTCATAAGTCCGATCTGTTCTTTCTAAAAAGTTTTATTTTATTTTAAATTATGTGTATATGTGTTTGACTGTGTAGGCACGTGCACGTGTGAGTGCCTATAGAGGCCAGAGAGTGTGTCAGATCCCCTGGAGCTGGAGTTACAGATAGTTGTGAGACACCTACATTAGTGCAGGGAACCGAACTGGGTTTCTGCAAGGGACTGGTTCTAAGCTGCTGAGCGAGCGCTCCTGTTCCCCTTGGCTCATTCTTGCTGGCTTCACTTAGATCTATCATAAAGCATGTACACAGGCAGGTGTGTACTCCTTTAGCTTTCCCTTGTGAGTGATTAGGAATTGTCTTTTATGAAGTTAAAGCTTTCGTGGTAGTTTTCAACCAGTTTGAGAATCTACCTTCTTCCGTATTTCTGTAATCACATCCCTTTCAAATATAGGACGGGAGATGGAGGTTGGAATTGTGCTAAGTGGCGCCCTCTGCTGCTGAATCCTAGCGTGGCGGCTTTGTGGTGGTGACCTGCTGCGATGCGTGAGGAGGAGGTTCGGACCGTGCCATTTCTAAGTTCTGCCACCTTGAACTCATGATCTAATCTGATATCACAGAGTGAACAAATACTAGTTCCTAACAGAAGCTAAACACTTTTACTTTCTTTTCTTATCCATTGACGTTTCTTCACTGAGAACACAAACTACCCACTTCCAGCCACACTACGCATAGTACAGTGAAAGCAAGTTACTTTTCTTGTTACAACCGGAAACTGGACTGGCTAAGCGAGGGAAGGTGTAGTGGTTTGATTGACAGGCCTCCCCATAGTCTCAGGTTGGATACTTATCAGAACTGTGGGGGTAGGCTCAGGAGGCGTGGTCTTGCTGGAGGAAATACGTCACCGAGGGTGGGGCTTTGAGGTTTATACCATTCCTAGTGCCCTCTCTGTTTCCTGCTTTTGCTTCAAGATATAAATCCTCAGATTCCTGTCCTACTCCTGCGACCTTTGTTTTGCCATCACGCACACTAATTCTTTGGAATCATAAGCTCAAGTAAAGTGTCCTGTAAATTGTCTTGGCCATGGCAGTTGTTGCAATGTCAGTAATACATTGCAACATGTCACTGTTACATGAGAAGGTGGTTTTAGTTCACTGTCAGGAACTTAAAATGTTACACTATTAGCAAGAACTAGAATGTTGAACTTCGTTTCGGAAGATTGATTTATCTTTATTTCATGAGTATGGGCGTTTTGGTTGCCTGTATGTTTATGCACCTTTTGCATACCTGGTGCCTGTGGAAACCAGATGAAGTTATTGAAACCTTAGAACTGGAGTTATAGATGGTCGTGAATCTCCATGTGGGTGTTTTCCAGATCCTCTGGAAAAACAGCCAGTGATCCTAACTGCTGAGCCATCTTTCCATCCCTGGTCAGCTAAGTTAATGCCATTACATTAAAGTCCTTACAGAGCAATGTCTAGAAATTTGTCATGCTGTTGGCTATTTTTCTGGCTTGTCGGATATTAGATGTTCTTTTCTTCGTCCCCTGTTAGGATGAGGGGCTGCTATGTGGTCACAGTGGGTCCCCTCTTCCCTCTATTTCTTTCTATCTATCTATCTATCTATCTATCTATCTATCTATCTATCTATTATTATTATTATTATTATTATTATTATTATTTCCTGTGCTCCTGTGGTTGAGATGATTTTTCTCACCCTCTGTATCACAGTCCTGTGAGCTTGTCCTTCAGTGCTGGTGTGGTTACCATGAATTGCCATAGTGGTGCTTGTTTTGAAATATCCTAAGTTCTCCATCAGTTTTAAAAGACTGCTCTGCTAAACTCAGCAGACTCTTCGGCAGTTACTTACTTTTGGGCTTGGAGCATATTTCATGCTTTCCTGGTTTTTAAATGATGAGAGATCTGGTGTTAGTTTATTGTGTTTGCCTTTGTGGATTAGTGAGTTTTTTTCCTTCTTTACAACTTTTGGTGTATGTGCACATTCTCTCTCTCTCTCTCTCTCTCTCTCTCTCTCTCTCTCTCTCTCTCTGTATTTTGGACATTTTGACAAGATACATTCTGTAAAGTTGCTTCTCTGTTCACATCTTGGTATTCTATATTCCTCTTGTGCAGATGTCCACTTCTCTAGACTTGTGGAATTTTCTGCTATAACCCCACAGATTCATTCATTTGCTTTCCTTCATGTATGCCTGACCTCACTCTCCAGACTTGGCAAGCTTTCTTCTGCGTATCCTCGTTTGTTGATGACTCTTATTTCTAAGATTTCGTTTTGGTTTTCTTTTTTCTTCAAGATCTGAATCCCTCCATGTTTCTGACATTTTTTTTTCCCATACCACTCAGCATCATCACCTTGGTTAGCTTTCTCACATAGATCCTAAGCTGATTTTCTTTCCCTATTTATCTACTGGATGAGGCCTCTATGTTTAACAGCAAGAGTCTGGCTTGATTTCCCATGTGATTTGTTTCCTTGCTTTTTTCTCTCCTTTTCTTTTCTTTTCTTCCTTCCTTTCCTTTCTTTTCTTTTCTTTTCTTTTCTTTTTTTTTACATTTACTGGTATCTTTGTGAACTCCAGGTTTTAATTTGTCCTTTTTCACTTTTTTGTTTGATGTAATAGTTTATGGAAGTTTTCTGACCTAATGGTTACTGCTTGGATTCGTTACAATTTTGAGGGGAAGCAAACTACCTATACAAACATGGTGATTTATAGTAATCTTGGTATACAGACAGAGTAAAATCAAAACAAACTAACAAAAAATGAAATTAAACAAATGAAAATTTGTGTCCCCAATAAGGTTCAGAGACAAGAACACTAGGATACCTTAATAAAATATAGTTTACAAAGTTTTAGAGCTGCAGGAATTAATAGTTAAGTAAAAGGGGCTGGGTGGTGGTGATACACGCCTTTAATGCCAGCCCTCAGGAGTAGAGGCAGGTGGAGCTCTGTGAGTTTGAGGCCAGCTTGGTCTACAGAGCGAGTTCTAGGACAGCCAAAGCTACAGAAAAGAAAAGCCTTGTCTCGAAAAACAGACAAACAAACCAAACACCTCTCCTCCCCCAAAAAAGGAGAGAAGAGGATGAGGAAGAGGAGGAGGGGAGGAAGAGGAGGAGGAGGGGGGAGGAGGAAGAAGAGGAGGTGGTGGGGAGGAGGAGAGATGTGGAGGGCATTATGTGAGGCCTGAGAGAGTATGTGGGTTAGAAGTGTGAGAACTAATAGAGAAAATACTAAGGAAGAGGCTCAGGAAAGGAAAAGAGACAGAGAAAGCTGTTCAGGCAAGATTCAGACCCAAAGGAACTATATAATAGAGATGCAAAAGGGTGAATTAAAATAACAAAGAAAAAATGAAATAGGAAATATACTTATACCACATGCTGCCCCCCTCCTGCCCCCATTCCTATGGTAGTTTTTCCTTGTAGCTGTAGGTGGAGAGTGAGGCGCTGCTCTCAGTGATTCAGACAAGTTGGATGTGCTGTCTTGCGAGGGGGCTTCTGTGCTGGACACGTCTTTCTGTTGGAATGTCCTAATGAGAGACTGCAAGCCATTCAATTCCACCTCGTTCTGGTGTGCTTGGGGAGCCTACCTTCCATTTAGGCATTTAGTGTTGAGGAGGGCCCTGGCCGGTTTGTGATTACCTCCGCTGCTGGGTATTCTCTTCCCTTGGGGATCCTGGCCTCTTCCCATGATGCCTGAAAATATATTTGTCAGTTGGGCAGGACTGGGTGTGGTGCAGCGGTTTCCCAGGCTGCTGGTCCTCTAGGCCTTCCACACATTCTTCAGGACAACCTCCTGTGTGCTTGTGGAGGACTGCAACTTTAAGCTCCCACTGGTGACTCAAAGTGGTTCTGCAAGTGTGGGTGCTGGTTGGCGGCTGCTTCAGGCTGCTTCTGGTTGGAGGATTCTGTAGATCTCATTGGCTTTTGATTTACTATGCACTGCTTTTCTTCTCTTCTCACACTTACCAGCTTCCCTATCCCTCTGAGTGCTTCTGACACTCCTCTGCTCTTTCTCTTTCACCAGGCCACACAGAGGCAGCTTTTAATTCACCATTTTCTACACAATGCCAAATTTATACTGCATCCTATAAGAGAACCAACCAAGCCTTAGACCTGTATTTCATTTTAATACATTTTTTCTCTTTTTTAATGAGATGCTTTATATTGAATAAATTCTATTTTAAACCTCGTCATGCATCATGTTCGTGTGGCCTCTAATTTTAAATGTTGGTTTCTCGTAACTGTTGCCATTTCCCCTTAATGGTCTGTCTGGGTTACAGATCTTTGCCCATTTTTCTAGAGCAGGGTTCTGTTCTCAGCCTTGCTTACATCATGGCCTTGTGATGTCTCATCTTTAGAAGTGAGGTATTATTGCTGGCCTTATTGAATTATGTGAAAATGAAGGATAGCAGTGCAGCCACATATTCTGCCACTTAGCACAGGCTCTCTCTCCCTTCCTCTCCCTATCAGCCACTCTAACGATGATCAAATCAGGAAGCTCTGGTTTTTACCCCATTCTCTCTGAGGAGGTTCAATCAGTTGAAGTTGATGCTGGCTGCTACCCTAGCCGGTTGCCTAGCAACCCTGTTGCTGGTTGCAACAATTCTGAAAAAGGTTCACACCAACAAGGTCTCAATGATTGCGGGCTAACATAAGCATCATCTAAAGCTGAAGGGGCAGCACACAGCCAGAGCGTTCCACTAACCCGTTTGTGTTGATGATTCCTTTTCCAAGACTGATACGTGATCCAATTAGAGAACAGGGTTTCATGAAAACAAAAGTTTTCCCAAGACAGTGTGTCCTTTAGCCATGGCTGTTAGGGGAACCAGGTTATTAATTTGCTCTCCTGTAAGTAATTCGGCACTCATGAGAAGTTAAGAAAAGGTGCTTGAGATTCTATAAAGTAATGCCTCATTAGAAGACCTCAGAGAGACACTGGGCATCTGAGGCAACGCCATGAGGAATAACTTACTTTAATAGACTTGGCAATGGAAAAGAAGTGCTTTGGTCATATGCAAATTAGCCTAGCATGCCCTGGGGCTCATTTAGCCCCCTCCTTTCTCCCTCTCCCTCTCCAGCTCTCTGTCTCTGTCTCTGTCTCTTTGATTTTTAAGTCTTTTTAGCCTTTTCAGACTTTTCAGACACCCCAGATCCTTGGTGTGGTTCCAGAGGGGGCTTCACAGCAGCACATCTGCCTTCTGCTGTGATGCTCCTCAGAGATGCATGACTCCGTCACTATGGAGACATTTCCAATAGTGCTCCACACAACACGTGGCACATTTCAGGTGTTGGCAGGTATGGCTGACAGCTCAGTGTGTGGTCTTCTAGGGGGCGTGGATTTCACCTCTTAGAAAACCCCAGTGAACTAGATTGTTGGGGGGAGGGCGGCAAGGGTGGGAGGATGGGGAGGGGAACACCCATAAAGAAGGGGAGGGGGGAGGGGGATGTTTGCCCGGAAACCGGGAAAGGGAATAACACTCGAAATGTAATAAAGAAATACACAAGTTAAAAAAAAAAAAAAAAAGAAAACTCATTGTCTCAGGTAAGAAAACTGAGGCCAAGTAAAGGACTGCTTAATTGGCAAGGTCTGAAGACTCTCCTGGCTGAACTGGGACAAGAACGCAGACAGGTATTCAAAGGAGAGTAAGGGACGTAATTTAGTGGTTAGCATTTAGAAAATGCCAAATTTATCAAGAAACATTACAATAAAGTCTTAGATGCTCAGAAAAATACTCCTAACTTAATCATCTAGAAACCACTTCAGGACTGCAGTAAACGTAATTTACAAGAAATATTTATCAAAAGAGGAAGCGTAAACTGTAACATTAGGGTTAATTGACATCTAGTGTCTACACAGAAAGGTAACCTCCTTTCTCAGTACTTCACGTCTTTGACTTACAACATTTCAGGGCTCCAGGTGACCCACAACCAAAGATGGATGCCCCTCCCCCAGCTCACTGTACTGGATGGTTCTGTGTGTCAATTTGACACAGGCAGGAGTTATCACAGACAGGAGCCTCCCTTGAGAAAGGCCTCCATGAGATCCAGCTGTAAGGCATTTTCTCAACTAGTGATCAAGGGGGGTGGGCATTGTAGATGGTGCCATCCCTGGGCTGGTAGTCTTGGGTTCTATAAGAAAGCAAGCTGAGCAAGCCAGTAAGCAGCACCCCTCTATGGCTTCTGCCTCCAACTTCCTGACCTACTTGAGTTCCTGTCCTGACTTCCTTTGGTGATGAACAGCAATGTGGAAGTGTAAGCTGAATAAACCCTTTCCTCCCCAACTTGCTTCTTGGTCATGATGTTTGTGCAGGCCCTCCCTGTCTCACCTATCCACTTTCCATCGTTGCCTCCCATGACCACATTCACCAGCAGCTCACAGCTATATGACATATGACAACTATCTCACTTGCCCTGTCCTGGTGCCTACTAGATTTCCCACCTCTCTGCTTTTGCTTTCATTATTCCATTTGTGTGAAAGACACTCCCTCATCCTTTAGAAGGCTGGAGTCAATGTCCTCCTGCCAGGAAGCATCAGCCCAAATGTGGACGCTTATTAACTATGAAGGAGCCCACGAGGTACTTTACACGGTGCCTTTAGATGTAGGAAATACTTTTTTCATTTGTGTAAAACTTTATTGATTGAATTATATATTCTTGGATGGAAGGGCACAAGAAAGTGCTCACTGTCCTATGGTAAGGTTTATATTTAATTAAAGTGAAAATGGAAGGCTTGAAGATGAAGCTAATGAATCGTGTCCCCCTCTTCACACACAGCTCTGATTTTCTAGATGGCTCTTTTCCATGTATGCTGGGTGAAGGATTCTGCTGGATTCCATTCCGATGGAACGGAATGGACTCTCAGGGCGGCAGGCCCTCCCTGACCTGCACTTTCGCCTCCTTATAGCCTGCCGTAGCTGCTTGCTGGTGCTCTCCTATCGCTGAGCTAGGGAGATTCCATGTTCCTGGCCAGTGGTCTTCATGTATGATGTTACTTGTTCCGCTCAGAAATGCATATAAAATCCCATGTCATGACCAGCTTCAGAATGAACACTCAATACAGTTAAATAAGAACCAAGTGAATGTGTGATGCTGTTCACACTCTCCAGGGTCTACTGGGGCACACAAGGAGTCCAATTTCCTGGGTAGCATCACTTACTACACCAAAGCAAGCCTATAGTTGTTTTGGCATTGGCTTCCTGCTGGCAGTGAAATATACTGAGCTTTCTGTCCATTCTATTGGTTTTCCAGTTCTGCCTACCCAGTCCTGGGGTCTCAAGTAGGAGCTCTGGGGTGTCGTCTAGGGGTTGAGTTAGGACGAATCTGCCTACACAGGTATTATGTTACTCTCTTGGGCTCTCATACAGAGAGCACTGGAAGTGTAACTCTTCTCTTGTGTTTTTAATCCCTATACATGTAATAAACACATTCCCTGCCCCTCTGCTGGGAAATAACAGATTAGATATGAGACAGTGAAAAAGTACATGATAAAAAGAACTGAACGAGTGATGAAAAAAAATCTCTACCTTTTAAAGGCACAAATCTAAGAAGTACCTATGATGAACAATGGCGGTTGACCATGAGTGGGGAGAGCACAGAAAACCAAACAAATGAGCCTGAGCTATCCAAAGAGCCTTTAGGGCGCTCTTTAAATACCAGCCATGTTGGCAGCTTAGACTGAAGCCCAGAGAGTCAAACCCGAGGGTACATACGTAGAGTCAGTGTCTTTTTCTTTCTTCCGTATTCCAAAGGCCTTCCTTGTACGTTTTTTCAGTCCTGTGGAGAAAACAAGAAAATGATCAGAAAACAATCAGCGGTCCAGGTGAACATACCCGGGAAGGTGCAGCCAGACCTGGTGAGGTCTACAGTGCACACTGCTCCAGAGCCTCTGAGGTTGGGACGTTTCAAATCCAGGCCCCCTTCTTTGCTGCAGAGCGAGTTTAAGATCAGTTTGGGCAACTTTGTGAGATCCTGCCTCAAAGATTAAAAAAATGAAAAAGGGACTATAGTATTAGGGACATGGCTCAGTGGTTGAGTGCCTGCCTGGCACAGACAGGCCCTAGGGGTTCAATTCCCAGTACTAAAGAGAACAAGGAAAGCTGCAACGTAGCTGTTAGCTTTGCATAGAGTAGCGTCAGCATATGCATATGCATGTGAATATGGGAGTATGATTCATAATCGAGGGCTCAACAGGTGTTTGCCAGTCCTCGGGAGGGGAGGTTCTTAGACTCATAAGTAACAGGAGGATGGATGCTGCCTGGGAAAAATCACAGGCTTTTCTTAGATTACCGTCATCCATCAGTACAATCAAGACTTTGCCAAGAAATGGAGTCACAGACTTAGAATAGCCATTTCCAGGGTGGGTCCTAACGTGCAGAGAATATGAGCCAGCCGAGAAGAGCCTTGCACACCCCGCCCCCATCTCTCACTCTGCAGTCCTCTCTGGTCTTTAGCATCATGGCCAGGCTGGGGTAGTAACTATTTTCCTGGATGCACCCGATGCTGCTACTCGGGCATCCTCATCTCTGGTTGAAGTTCACTGCTTGCTCTGTCAGTGATCAGGATTACAATGGATCCCTGGAGGACGGGCCCCAGTGCTGCATGCGATAGGGCCTGTCAGTCTTACTGATGCTCTCGTGTGCATTGTACATTCCTGGTGCCGCTCAGCAGCAGTTTCAGATTCTCGGATGACTGTGAGCCTCTACCTCCCAGCCTAGAGGCCAGGCTGTCTGGTTAGCCTGTGTACCCACCCCCCACTCTATCCGACCGCCATCTTTTAGAGAGGAAGAAGTCCCCCTTCTTTCATCCTCATGAACAGACCCCAGTTTGGGCTTCCATTCTTACTCCAACAAGGACCTGTTGAGCCTTCCCACCTCCTACATGTTCCACAGGTGCACATGCGGCTGACCTTTCTTATGTCAGCAAGTGCCACTTTATGATAGCAAGTGGTTGCACAAGCAGAACCTTGGGGAAAGCTGTATTGAGAAATAGGGACTTTTAAGAAGCAAATGGCTGGGTATGGTGACTTAGCTCTATAATCTCAGCAGTTGGTAGGCTGAGACAGGGGGATTGCTGAACATTTAAAGCCAGTCTGGACTACAGAGTGAGACCTTTTATTCAAAAAAAAATACTTTTCACTGTTGCTGGAGGACTTGTTTGGTACAAAGCACAACCAGAAAAACAGACCGAATCAGGCATCTGATATCTTTCTCAAGGCCCATGAGTCAGCCAAGTCTATCTGAGTCACTCATTAGCTGTCTCTAAGGATACTACTCAAATATAGTTTCCAAAATGTCTCTGTGCAACTTGATTTTTGCATTTAATAGTCATTCTATTTAAGATGTTTAGGTCTTTAAAATGTCAATGCTCTTTTTAAAAACCATTTCCCACACAAAACTATTCTCCATTACTCTTCACATGATGAGTTTATAGGGGAACTGACTGACATTTCAGACAACTCACAGTATTTAGGAAAGCTTGCCCCAACCCATTCCACTTGCAATTCTCTTTGTTAAAACCTCTCTTCCTTCTCTACTCTTATTCCACCATAAGGATGAATGCTGTGGTTACATAATCATCCATTTTCTTCTAGCCATTCACCCCAGGTTTCAGCTTCTTGCTGCTTCCAATTTAGCTGTAGGTTCATGATGATTCTATACTCCTGAATCACTACTGATGACTTTAGGACCACATAACAAAACCATTGGCAACTTGTATTTTTAAGTTCTTTATATTGGTAACTCTCCCAGTAAGAGGCAGCATGTCCTCCAGAACAGTCCAAGAAGAACCAGAGCTTTCAGATTCCAGGTAATGCTGTATTAGCCACAAGACTGTCAAGCCTTGGACCAACACATTTGGACAACAGCCAATGGGAACTAGGTCATGAATGTCCCAGTTATCTATTTTCCAGGAAAAAGTGCATCAGATCCAGAGTCAGGAGATACAGAGTCTGTACAGCATCACTTCTGGCTGTGGAACTCACTGTTACCTCTGTTCTCTTTGGGTTTCAGTCTTCATTTTAGACCAAAGCAAACAATAAAAGGCAAAGGAATCACACACACTCAGAAAGTCCCACGCCAGCCTGGAGCTTTAGTGTCACTGACAGTCACATTTCTAGCACATAGGATACATGGACACATGCAACACACACATCTCATGTGCAATAAGACTTGAGGGAGTGAGGAATGTGCAAGGAAAACTTTGATTAAAGCAATGGAACGTAAGGTGTAAGCTATTTGTATTTTACTGGATCTTTTAAAGATTGAAGCAGAAACAGTCATAGCACCTCTGCTAAACAGGAGGTACAGTCAGTCATTCCTCTTGGGAACTTTCCAAAAAATGTTTTGGAAAAGTCTCCTAGGAGGAATAAGTCAGTGAGATGGCTCAGTGGGTAGAGGTGTTTGCCTGGCACTCCAAGTTCTGTCCCTGGAACACATGTTAAGAGAGAACAGAACTGACTGCAACACCCCACCCCAGCCCCCACAATCAGAAAGGAGAAATAATTATCAAGATATCAGAATAACAAGGTAAAGACATTTTGTGTCATACTGTAATAAGCTCAAGAAATACTAGGTAAGCAAGATGGCTCAGAGGATAAGGAAGTTAACCACTGATCTTAACAACCTAAGTTGGATTCTCTGGGACCCACATGGTGGAAGGAAAGAACCAGCTCCCACAGGCAGTCCTCTGGCCTCCACACATGTACTTTAGCATGCATGCTTCCATACACATACACATAAAAATGAATGAATAAATTTGAAAAATTTAAAAAGAAACTAATGGTTTTCCAATTCTCACTTCACGACGCCATGATGGTTTTAAAGTCACTTTATAATTAGGGCTGTTTGAGGTGTAGGCATGGATTTTGGTCACCTATTCTTCACTAAGAATAGGAAAGCAAAAGTTTTATTTGTTTTATTTTAAAGAAATGACCCTCTCCAGGTGCTGAGGTCCGCAGCAAGAGGATTTCTCTGCTGTGAGGATCCAGGGTGAGAAGGGTTCTTTGCAAGCTGTGGAATCCTGCAAGGCCACTCTTATGGGCAGCTACAGAACGGTTGTCATGGCTGAGCTGTGGTGAGCTGGCTGGTCCTCCCTATCTGACTTAAGTCCTGTTTCTTTCCTCTGATGTACCAAGACAAGCAAGTCAAGTTTTGAAGTGACAACACTAAGAGTAGACTAATCCAAGATGTTAGAAGCTCTCCATCGCTTGTCTGTTCATTGCTCGTGTATCAGTATCTGAACAACTATGATGAAGCCTCTAACATTTAACTGGGGATCACAGTACTGTCTTAGTTTTTCCTTTTCAGAATGAGCATTAAGAAGTGCTGATCAAAAAATACATAATGTGAGACTCTCTTGGCCATCTTCATGACAGTACAGAGATCCCCCTCTGCCCGACTTATGGGTAAGATGAGAGTCGATAGAGCGAGCAGACATTCTAGCCGCCCCTGTCTTTCACAAGTTCCTGTAACTCTTATGCCAGTCACTTGGTGACCTTTCATATACTTATATCATATATTGAGCTACATTATTAGTGGTTTCTACATCTCCAGAGTCCTAAATAAGCTGCTTCTCCAAACCTCCTTGGTACATCACAGACGTTCTCCGCATTAGATACACATTGGGATGTTGCTCTCCATCTTGTTCTTGTTCAGCCCTGGTGCCTTGAATGACTTGTTGTCAAAGTCTGCTGTGAGCATTACTAACTGCTGACTTGGCATCATCTAAGCCAGGCAAAATATATTCGCTAGTGTTACTCTAAAAGATCAATACTAACATGGCTGTGAAGATTTCAGGTTGCCTGAAGTTTTTCATAAGTCTCTTCCCAGGGAGTGGATCTTTGGGACGGATGGACTTTGTAGTCTGAGGGTTCTTTTCCTCATGTTCTATAACAGGTACAGGCAGAAATCACTCTAAAACTTGCTTTGCCCAGCCTGGGTGGAAGGGAAAACACGCTGTATGTCTTGAGGTACACAGACGTGTGGATGAGCATTTGCACCATCCACATGTCAGGTGCCAGGGTCTCTTTCCTCCTCTCCTCCTCAGATATCCAGAACAGCTAGAGAACAAGGTCTCTCCCTTGTCTTTAAACACATTCCTGATGGTAGGTTATGGATTAAAAACAAATTATTACATTGATTGGTGTTTTCTCAGTAGCACTTGGTAACTAATTTAAAAAGCAAAAACCAAAAAACCTTGCCCGCTTTGTAGACCAGATTGGTAAAATTCTATCTGCCTCTGCCCCCTGAGTGCTGAGATTGAAGCATGCACCAGGGAGCCTGGTCCTGAGGGCTCCCTTTTGTTACTGTTACAAAGCCCTGCATGCACCCTGGAAAGTCTATCTTCTGCCACAGCCCTTAGTAGTCCTTACACATTATGACTCTCATTGCAGTCAGATAAACAGTCACTGGAAGCACACCATGAGATAAAATGTAACAAATATCCAATGTATCCATTGGCTCTGGCTCACATAACCTCATTCTGTTTGTTGTGGTTTTCTGTATGGTCTCTGTTGCAAAAAGACATTTCCTTGAAGAGGGATGAAGACTGCACCAATCTATGGCCTTAAGGACAGAGGCTTGCCATGACCTCATTAACACTGGGCAATTAGCTGGGTTTCTAGCACCAGGCATGGTTTCTGTCTGTTGAACAGGCCTTAAGTCAAATTAAAGAATTGTTGACTGTAGCCAAGAAGTATGTGCCACGAGTGCATCCTTAGGGTGATGGCTCCAAGATGGTTGTCCTTGTTGTCCATAGACATGCTAGATGAGTAGAACTGTTGGTTGCTCCCTCACTTGGAAGCTTCCATGGCATTTTCTGGTACCATGAAATCTAGTCCTTAGGAGGGAAGCATTTGGGTCAGTTCCAACTCAGGGGTCTTAGGGCCCTGTTTTCTGTGAGTTTGAGACCACCCTGGTCTACAAAGTAAGCAAGTCCCAGAACAGCCAGGGCTGTTATACACAGAAACAACCAAAACTAAACCAAACCAAAACAAACAAAGCAAAAATCCCTCAGTCTTTGTTCAGTGTACAGCCACAGTATAAAAACTGGGTATTTGCTTGCAGTGCTATGTTAAAGCCAACGCTGTTCTCTTAGCCATGGGTCTAACATCGCCTTTAATTAAAAAACGTGCGCCATAAAAACTGAAGCTGGAAAACAAAACATCGTGGTCTGCTTAGTTATAATAATTGTTGATTGTGTTCTTACTGGTATTGTATATACCAGTTACCGATGAAGATAAAACTTGAAATAAGGAAAGAAAGAAAAAAGCCTGATTAACACAACACATACCAGAACCTTCTGGCTTTAAGAGTATGCACTAGGGGAGTTAGTAAAGTGTGTTTGCCTTTACTAACACGAGGACCCAATCTCCAGAACTCATGAAACAAACAAACAAAACAAGGACAACAAAACAAGGCAGCCAGGTAAGCACTTGGGATTCTAGCTTGGGAGACGATGACTCTAAGAACTTTATTATTTCTTTTCTAGAAGTCTCCTCCACCCTGGATGTGAAGCCTGGAGAGAAGAAATCCAACAGGAAGGAACTTCTTTGCCTTGGCCCAAGTGCTAGAAGGCAGCAATTATAGTCATGCTTGCCCATCACACACATGGCACATGGGAAGCAACAGAGGCAGATCACCAAGCAGCATCGGATAACTGCATTCAAAGATCCCTCTGCCAGACGCAGTCCTGGCTCCTCTTTTTTTTGGAATATTTTTCTCTTAGTGTTTACAACTATTTTTTGCCTGCTTACCGAAAGTAATGTCTTCTCCAATGTGATTTTTTTTTTAAAATGGAAAGACATTTCTCGGCAAATTAAGCTGCACATTAATTAAACATAAAGATTATATTTTGCATGTGGAAATCTTCCTGTGTTTCCCGGTAAACAGAAGGGAAGCTTAATGAAGTCTGGCTAAGTGGATTATTTCTGCAACGAATGTGAATTTTCAGCTGAAGTCTTCATCAATGTTGAGGGTTACTTAAAGGTGAATCACACGTAATGGAATTGCTTATTTTCTGCATGAACCCAGGCCAAGCATTTAGTCTCAGGAATAAAAAACAGGCAAATCTAATTGCCCTGGGCATGATGCCTCATGCAGATGGCAACTCCAGCATAGCAATGAGCGTTCATTATGATGGCTGTACCTCAGGAAAGAGGCGGGGCTTTGCACGTCAGCATCTCCTCTAAGGTCCAGAATGGCACTGAGTTAAATTCTCAGACCTCCCTTTTGTTTTAAGCGCAAGTACTGAGCTTCAATTCAGACTGTTCAAAAGAAAAAAAACTTCTTACCCCAGTTCTCCAGGTCATTTTTGATACAAGCCAGAACCCCTCATGATTTTTTTTTGATATTTCCGATTTCCAAGGCTTACACTGCTGCCTGGAATGTGGGGGCTGTTTATTAAAAGTGGATGCCAGGAAGCAGGACGCGCTGCAGCCAGTGTTTTTGGAGTATACCGGCTCGTGACGGTCAGCTACACGGTTACTGGCTGCTCTCTATTTGCAGTCTTAACCAAAGGAATTATTCCAAGTTGATAGAACACGCCTTCTTTGGTCTGAATACTGTAGTTTGACATTTCAGTGATCAAAGGAAGTCCAAGGGAACTTTGTACTTGGTAAGTGCAAAGCCTGTTTACATGACATTCTGAGCTAAGCCCACTGGGAAGAATCCCATGACAATCCAACAGCAGTGGGTCGTAAAAGTCTGGCGGGATCAAACAGCAAGTTTAAGTTCGGTATCTGGAAATTCATGTTGTGCACTGAAATGGAGAATCCTAACGGACGGCAGAGACGAACGTCAAGGGCTAAACATGGCTTTTTGTTTGTTTGTTTTCGAGAGATAACTGTTTGACCTTTTGGTGACATAGAAGGAAATATTAAAGAAGACAGTCTCAGGATACATTTGATTCCAAAGGTCATGTTTGTGATGCCGGTGTTAGTGGAACAGGGGAGCCTGGGGACCAGAATTTGAAGCAGGGGGATGACTTTTACTAAGCTGTCAGCACTGTACCCAGGTGCTCCAGCAGCATGCTTTGCTGGAAGGAAAGTGGGAACATTGAGTCTAGACTTGGCTTCCATGTTGACCCTCACTGCCGTCGGGAATGGGCTGCTTAATCTCGCTGGGTCTCCATTTTCTCAGCTAATAATTATAAAGAGTTTTGTAAGTTTTTAACTTTTCACTGCAGTAAGAAAACTGTGTAGAACAGTTGAGTATCACTTTATGCATATTTCTCTTGCCTAGCTAGACTTACTGATGGCTGTAAAACAAGTCAGGTATTCTAAATGACAACACAAGGGTAGCTAAACACACGATTTCACCACTGCCAGCAGCTTTATAGCTTTATTTCAATAGAAATAATAATAAAGATAACAGCAAACATTGAAAATAATAAACATTTAAAAAATCTTAAACTTGCCTTGGTTATAAACAGTCATGACAAATCAAAAGATACTCTCAGTCTCTGGGTTTCATTCCCCCCTGCCCCATTTAATTAATATTTGAGAAACTTATCTCAAAGCCTAAGGTGGGAAATGTGGTAACAGATCTTATTTCTGCCAAAGAGCCTCTTCCACCCTGGATACAACAGGAAGGACCAGGGCTTACACAAAGCTTTTCCATTACCGTCCAGTTTGCTTTCTTTTGGGTTAATTTTTATTTGAATAAGGTTTGTTTCTTTTTCAAAAGGAGTATAGTTCAATTGAGTTTTCTGTTTATCCCTCAAAACCAGAGAATTTATCTATGCAAAGACAGAAACCATTGCTGCCCATATGTGATAGGTTGGGGAGGGTTTGCAGGTGTCAAGATGAATCAGGGCACAGACACACGCTCACTTACTCTCTCATACTCATATATATGGCAGTCTCAGAATGGGAACTTCCCATCACTGGTGAGTATTATTTTCTATGTTAGTATTAGTATCTATTTTTCTAGTACTGGGCAGGGACATGTGCTTCATTCAGTGTTTGCCATACAGACTGTGGAGCACCGGTGATCTCTATCTGAAGATCTCTCCACCTTCTTGCTCAGTGGTTGATGGAAAGGGACCTGGGGAGCATCTATCATGTGACAGATTCTTCTAAACTTGGAATTCTATTACCTATGACTTATATGAGACAAACCCTCAACACCCCCTCCCAGTAGACATCTGCCACTCTCGCACCTTCCTGTCTACTTTTCCAGTAACAACTGCATGGTGTGTGGGAGTACAATGAGTTCTGATACGATTTCTTGAGAATAGAGTTTAAGATATTATAATTAAAATGTAAAGGGAGCTCTTTGAGAGCATTAGAAGTGGAAATGTATCAGAAATCTGTTTATTTCCCCGAACGGCAATATCTACTACTTGGGACCAAAATGCTCCCAAACAGTGGGAATCCATTTGTAGTATGGCCATATTGACAAGCAAGAAACTAGTGGCTCCTAGTTCATCAAAAGGCAGAGTACTCATGATACATAATTATTTGAAAATACTTGAAAACTCAAGTGTTTGAGTCCCAGTAAAACACTTAATTTTCCAGCACAGCTAAACACTAGAGCATTTCTTAGTTCATAAGCACTTTCTAGTTGTGACCGGATGTGTGATGTCGTCAGCGGTGGCAGTCCCACGTGATCCTTCCTATGGACCCCCTCATAGCTCTTAAACTCAAACCCTTCAGTTTTGCTTCACTTTGGCAATTGGATCTGAAATCTGATTCTAGCTTTACCACCGAGTATCCGTGTGATATTTAAGAAAAAAATTATTTCTCAAGACTAGAGTTTCTGTGACTGTAAAATATATACATCAAATATGACTACAGTAATAAATGAGAAGCTATATTTGTGTACAGAGAGAACTGCCTGAGTAAAAGCCATCATTTATTTATGTAATTTTTAATCAAGGGTAAGAGTAGTAAGCCACAGAGGTGCATGTCATGCAAAGGTGAAGTATACAGTTCAGCCCCCCAGCAAGGCCTCTTTCTCCATTAGACTGCAGAGGGGAGTTCCAGTTCCCCTTAGGAGCCATGTGGTGACATCACATCCAGCACTTGCTGCTGGGAAAAACTATAAGGTTCCACAAATCCTGATGAGCGACTCCATGATCACACGTGTTCCCATGGAAAACCCCAAGTCACATTCCTCACCTTCCTGTCAGGGGATCCCGTGCCTGACTCTCTCCAAGTAAAATCTATAAAATGGATCTTCTCACATGGGTTGGCAACAAGGAGCAAATTATTCTTGCATGTAGCAAGCTTAGCGACACAAATAGCTCATCACAATCAATATTTTCTAGAAATCCAGTCTGAATGTAAAATGGAAAGTAGGATAAATCCTTTCCGGAATTAAAAACACCACACATCTGTAGTACAGTTTACTGAATCATCCCTCTAGAAAATGAAGGAAACAAATTTTTGTTCCTGTCCCAAGTGACAGTTTAAGAGAAATTTCATCTTGGAAATGGACTTTTCACCAGCTTCCAAGAAAGCACTGGACAGGGGAAATAGTGTGGCACGGTGTACAGGGCACCAGCATGAAGGTCAAGGTGTGGCTGGATCGGATGAGCAAAGCCAACGCCAGGGCGATTACAGCAAAAGGCCACACCTAGAAAACCAGGGGGAGTCTCCACTTGCTCAGCCCCTTGGAACGATCCACTATGTCTTTATCTTGTTCCACATTAAGCATGTTTCAATGAAAGGTAAGCAGAGTAACAAAAGTGGAGAGAAAGAACAATGTATCTGTCTTCCACCGAACTCTACACTGAATGGTTTTGTTTTAAGATAGTTTTTGTTTCTATTTCTAAGCTGAATGTACCTCATCGCTTACCAGGTGTCTGGGAGAGCATGCCAAATCCCGACTTAGCTGGATAGCGTTATCCCAACAATGTGAATCACAATTCCAGGGATGCTAATACTTTTATGGTTGAACTTAGTCTCAGTATTTTGATTAAATTTTCTAAATCAGACTCACACCAGGCCCTTTCTCTTAGGACAAATAATCTGCTCCTCACTCTTCTGTCCTTGTAAATCACTCTTTTCAGACCGGAAATGCAGCCCCAAATTAGAATGGTTCAATGGGACAAATTAAACATCTGTAGGAATGGCAGCTGCCAGAGAGGAAGTGGTACATTTTGTGCCTTAGACAACCAAAGTTTTTGATGCCCCCTGTACCAGCCCACAGTGTTGCAGCTGTGCCTCTAATCTCTGTGAATTACCTCATAAGTGTTCATTAATATTCTAAGATAATGGTTTTCAACCTCCCTACTGCTATGGCTCTATAATATATAGCTTCTTGTGTTGTGATGACCCCAACTATAACATTATTTTCATTGCTACTTCATTAACTGTAATTTTACTACTATTATGAATCATAATATAAATATCTGGTATGCAGGATATCTGATATGCAACCCCTGTGAAAGGGTCATGTGGCACCCCAAGTGAGTCATGACCTACAGGTTGAGAATCATTCTTCTAACCAATGGCAAATATAATAAGCACTCTTAAGTTGCTTTACATAGTTACAAAAATGACACTCTTCACCACCGAAGATTAAAGCTGGGTATGGTGGTATTCACTAACCCTTTTCCCGGGGAGCAGAGACAGGCAGATCTCCATCAGTTCTAGGCTAGCCTGGTGACTGGTGAGTCCCAGACCAGCCACGGATACATCGGGAGATCCTTCTCAAAAGACAAATTCAAAGAACAAAGAAGGAAAGATCAGGTTGTTATAGTCTGAGTCTGGAGTGCCTCCCGCGGACTCATTCTGATTCTCTGCTCCCCAGAATGTGGTGCTAATTTGAAGGCTGTGGAGTCTTTGAAAGACAGAAGGAAGTCATTAGGGGTTGGTCTTTGCAGGACCCACTCACTTCCAGGTCTGGCTTGCTTTCTGTTTCCTGTTGACTGTCACGTGGCCAGGCTATTGCCATAACTAATGGAGCTGTTTTGCTATGCGGTCCCAACTGTAAAGGATGAATTCATCTGAAGCTCTGAGCCAAGTTAACATCCCACCTTGAAGTTTCTGTCAAGTATTTGAGACAGTGACACACAATGAAGCATATCGTTTCATGTTAATTAGATTAATGTAGAATTATGTATGTACATACTTTACATGTATCTACATATAACTTCACAGTCATTTCTTAGTGTCTGTGGGGGATCCCCTTCAGATATCAAAATTCACAGATGCCCAAGTGCTTTATATAAAATAGTATTTTTAGCTTTAACTTACACCTTCCTAAATCATCTCTGGATTACTTACAGGACCCAATACAATGTAAACATAATGTATATGTCATATTGTTTTCTTTTATATTATTTTGTTATTATATTATTATATTTCATATATATTTTCCATATGAGGTTGATTGATCCCCTTAGATATAGAACCTGTGGATATAATGGTATGCACATTGCCTTTTAGAAATAGTTATGGCTCGTGAACTCTAAAGAAATCCTTCTGTGAAATAAGGATGCTTTCTGTACAGTGTATGCTCAAAGGAAAACATCTTCATGGAACACAATACCATGTACGATTCATATGCTCAACAAACAATTCAGAAACAGTAACATGAGTTACTATAAAAAGAATACATAGCCTTAAGCTAATACAAAATCACTGCATTCTTTTTAAGCATTAATTATCACCTTAAAAATCACAGCATCTAAGTTGTAGAAGAAATTTTCAAGGCCTGTGGGCTTGTGTGCTAAGCACTTATGTTCTTTTTGCCAAGTGGGGGAAGGAGGAAAGAGAGAGAGAGAGAGAGAGGGGGAAGGAGAGAGAGAGAGAGAGAGAGAGACAGCACCCATCCCAACCATATAGGAGCTGAACTGACTTCCTTTTTCCTGAGACTCTCAGACTTACTCTCTCCTCCCAGTACTCCTGGCCCCATCTGCTATGTTTTGTTTTCTGGCTAATTATTACAGAGAAAGAAACAAGTTTATAAGGAAACAAAAGTATAGAAAGAACCGTCAGTGCTTGGAATGGCTGAAAAAATTAATTGCTCTTTTTACAGAATGCTAACTTTTCAAACTGCCTTCTCTTGAAGCACTGGAGAGTTTGCAGAAGCGCCCCCTGGTGGCCAGAGGGTGTCACTGCAGGCCTCAAGCGGAGACTGGACTAGGCCTTGCAGTCTGGGCTAGGGAAAGAGGATGTCCTGTTTCCATCTCTGAGTTTCCAGTTTTTACTTTAGCAATAGAGACTGACTTTGGCCTCCTCATTTCCGCTTGTCATCAATGTCCAGCTCAGACCCCTCAGCACGACGGTGTGCCCATACCACTCAACCAATTGCAAGGTGGGCTGGGTTTGAGGTGGTTCAGGGCTTCAGCAGGTTTTATTCATAAATAACAAACACGATGTGCTGGATAAAGCAGGGGGAACTCCACACTGTGGTACCTCAGTCTCAGAGCTTCTCATTCGCGAAGAATACATGTTTGAAATACTAAGAAACTGATAAGGTGAGTTTATGGTTGGGAGTGAATTCCAAACTCAAATGAGTTTTACCAGTATTTAAGAGGGGTTTTGGAATATCTGTGAATTCTCTTCAGAAATGAATACAGTCAGAGTCCCGGAACAACGTACTATGGTTTAGACACAAGGCAGGACTCCAAACCTGTCTTCTTGATGGTGCCTATCTTGAGATTACAGGAAAGACGTGCTCATGAAGGTGGTTTCTCTACACTGCAACAGTCAAGGTCTTTCTCTGTGGAGCAGTGGATCTCACAGTCTTTTTTGTCACACAAACTCTTGAGAATTTAATAAAAATATTAGTTCTGTCCTCGGCAAGTACAGGCATGAACGGATATTTGGCAACCTGTGCATATTAAGTCTGGGGAGTTCACAGGCCTCCTAAGTGCATCTGTGAGTATCACCCAAGTCCCTTATTCTACAGCGATGCCTTATTTGCATTACTATGTAACAAAACATAACAAGCTTGGCAGAGATGGCCCAGTTTCACCAAGCAGCTGGTGACTCATCAGACAATCACCAGTGACTTCATACCTTGAAGGAATCAGAGACCGAGTCAGGCTTCAAACTCAGTGTCTGTCCCTGGACCCATGAAGATGAGTGCTCTGAATTAGTCAATCATCAAGCGCCCCTGTCCCGGCTCCCAAGGGAACCTTCCTAAGCTTTCCCTGGCTGGTTTAGTCATTCAAAGTTCTGTTTCTATTACAAATAGCTACAATGATCTTGCTGGGCCTGAAGCTTTCAAAGTAGAGTAGGAGGCGAAAAAGATAAAAATTCAATTATTGAAGTAACAGAGATAAAGAGCTTGCTTGGCCATAAGTAATTAAGGGGAAAAAAACCCCTACAGTTCTGATAGTGTGCTGTGCTGGAGCTGGGCAGTCTCCCAGGCCTTATCTTTTCAACCCTGCAGTCAGTCCTGCAACATCGCCTGCATTTTACTTGTGGAAAGCTAAAGGGTCTGAGAGCACACAGGGCTCACATAAAACCTAGAGCTTAAAATGACAGCACGATTTAATCTGAATCTGACTCCAGTTTAGTTTTTTTCCTACTCTACCGTGACTTGTATATCTCAGGGGTAGGGGGCTGAGATCTTACTGTGTAGCCCAGGCTACCCTTGAACTCAAGCAAACTTGTCTCGGCCTCTCAAGTGCTGGGATTAGAGGCGTGTGTCACCAAGTCAGCCTCTAATACTTTAAAAGTGCTTTCCGAGAAAAGGCTGGCGTCTAACTCCTTAGTTCCTGTATCTTGAAATTAATTGCATCTGCGAGAGGCCTCGAAGCATTGAGGTGCGGGGGAAGAGAGTGACCTATACCATCTAGAATAGTCAGGTGGACTCCTATCCTCCCGTCACATGGGCTTGAGGCACAAAGCGATAGAAAGCAACCAGACACACTCTGACACACGCTGCCCTCTGCTAAAACACAGCTAGCCGAGCCATGGAGATGGCAAGTGGTGTCAGCAGCCAAATTCCATATCCTCCTCCTGTTGACTTTCAGTCACCAAATTAGCCTTGCCTGTGTTTCCTTTAGATGAAAATAGTGACGGTTACAAACTGTCCCAGCAAGAGTATCAGTCTGTGTTTGGATATCAAGGGGTTGGGAACGGTAGTTGGGCTGTATCGTCTAAGGGTTTCTGGGATATGCCAGGTCACACAGTACATTTTTGTCACCTTTATTTACATTGATTACTTCCCAATACAGCCTTATCCTTTTAGACACAGCCTGGGGTAATGGAGGTGATCAGTCTCCTTTGATTCAAGTAATCAGGTTAAAAACAAAGCCACATTACAATTCTTTATGGAGATGCCTGGGGAATGTGGTATCTCTGATTTATTTTCTGACAACTCCCCAAGTCTATATCTGTCTCTTCCCTGTGGGCAAGGCAACTGCGAGGTTCAGGGTCCTGAGCTTAGGAACACTGCACACAGGGCTTGCACTGGGGGAGCTACCGATACAGAGCTATATACTGTAAGATGAGAATTTCTTCCTAAGTCACACACACAATGAACTGGATGATATATGTGGGAAAACCAATTTGCTATTTCTTATTAAATTACAAACAAGGAGACAGGGACAGGAGATGATACAGCAAAGTTCAGTAGAGATTAGAAGTCAAGGGTTTCTTTGTGCCGCCGTAGTGATGAGGACTTCAGCCTGTAGGTTATTGGGAAGCAAATACAAACTTTTAGAGAAATATCTACCCAGTTAAATCTGTATTTAATAGGGAAGATGGGTTAAAGAATGAAGGTTGGGTTTTGGGATGGATCCTTAAAATCATCCAGTCAAGAATTAAGAATTCTTATGGACACCCTGAAATAAGATAGTGCTACAAAATGGACAGAAAATGAGGAGGCTAAGTGATCATGTAGGAGACAGAGCAGAAAGATAACTCTATGTTGAGATGAGGGAGTGAAAAGAACTCAGAACCTAGCACAGTGGGAAGGACTGGGTTGGCCAGACAAGACAGAGGTGTTTTAAATTGTACAAAGGGTGCACCCACCATCTATGAAGTAGCTCACATGGTTACACAGTGATAAGAATTTATGCACTGGATATTTATCCCATCAAATAGTTTGTTCTTCCACTCATTCTGTGCAACAGCATATTTTTGTTATGTCTTTGTGTGGACAAAGTTCATGGCTGTGATCAGGGTCATGTAACAGGCAGCTACAGAATGAAGGCTCAGACTCAGGTTAACCTAAATTCAGGAGTTCTTTTTTGACAATTTTTTTCACATACAAAGTAGTTCACTTTGGCTATTTTGGGAAGTTCAAATGCTTTAACCCACACTTTCCACGTTGTTCTGTAGAGGAGTCTCATTGTCTAGGATGCTCACGATGGAAACATAGGCCACTCCTTCATTAATTATTTCACACTCAGTAGGCTTCTGGGGCGTAGTGGTTTCTTACATAGAATAATATGTTTCATCATGAGATTCGGATCACAATGCTGGAAATAGACCCAGGAAGGAGGTTGATGGTCTTGTAACGTGGGTCAGCAGTAAAGCATCTCCTTTTCCCTCAGCACTGTGTCTTTTTGACTTGCATTTAGCTCAAAGTTATTTTCTAGGCACAGAATCTACCTACCCAACAGAGTACCAAGACGGCCAAGTAAAACAGCAGGTCGGGGGGATTCACTCGCTGTTATACAGTGTTTCTCACTTGTATTGTGAGGTTATTACTCTATGGGCAGAACTGAGTGACAGGGAGGTGATGGAGAACTACAGTGTCCTTCAGACCCCTTCCACTCCCCACATCGTCCTGTTCCAGAACTGATTTGGTGTTATTTAGATACTTGTCTATGAAAGACAACTGTGATGATCTCCGTTGCTCTATTTACTATTTAATTCGGTCTTCATTTCTAGATCTTTCCACAGATATATTTTGGCCCCAAAAGATTAGGTTTTCCTGCTCTAAAAATTTATATCAAGCTTCTTTTCTTTTTCCCTGTACCCTTGTGTGGAGATCAACTGGGAGGTGAACTTGCTCATGTCTCTTTCTGATGTAGATTTATAAAAGGGGAGATGTCAATATACACACAAAGACCACTGTTTCTTACAGGCAGCAACTAGAACCCAGCATGTTATTTCAGAGAGGCCAGTAGCTCATGGCAGGTTTCATTTGGTCATGCTTCCCAAGCCTGGGTTCTAGAAATTTCCCAGCACTGTCATCTGTCTTTTCAGATACTCCATTGTTGTTGCTGTGATTATTACCATCATTAGGTGTTATTATTATTATTATTATTATTATTATTGTTGTTGTTGTTGTTGTTATAGGCATTATTTTCCAGGTCAATGAGGAGAACATGGCAAATGGGAGCTGACCACACTCTGTCCCATGCTGTATGGACCATGAGTGAAGCTCTTGAAGTTTCTATGCTCCCAGATCTCATCTCTAAGTGTTCATAGCTCTCGAGGTCAAGGCATTTCATATCAGAGAGCTTCTGATGGGGTTGCTCCATGACTCAAAGTGTCACTTACTCCTGTCATTGCTGTGGAAATACCTGAGAGAAGCAACCTTAAGTAGGAGGTACTTACTTTGGTTCATGGTTTCAGGGGACTTCAGTAAGCCCATCAAGATAGAGAAGGCATGGCAGACAGAGCAGCTCAGTGTGAGCAGGAAGGTGTGTGTGCAGTGAAGTGGCTGTGCCAATCTTGGCTGACCAAGAAGTAGAGACACTTGAATCAGTCACAGTCATGGCCGATTCTACCAAAATCACTCTCAAGGACTTGTCTTGGGTGTCTCACTTCCACTAGCCAGGTGTCCATAACCACAGAAATGGCACCTGTAGCTGGGGACCTAGTGTTCAAATACACAAGCCTATGGGGCACATTTCAGACTCAATTTATAACATGTTGTTTTGGAAGTTGAGGTCTCCTGAATCAATTCTATGACCTTGTTTTCTTTTAGTGTTTAAGCTTTGAGGCCTTTGAGATCTATTAGGACCACTGAGTCCCTCCAGAGAATATTTCTGCTGCCAGAGAGCCTGTATGTCTAAAAGCCCAAGAGCAAAGTTCTAGTTTGTTACTGCACACTATGGAGTCTCAGCTGGTGGTAGTCCTGCTAGTCCTAAGGAACACATTGTTCAACATATGAAGAAATTATTCAGAAGTTCTGATCATGTTGTATCATGCATTTACAAGGAAATTGATCCATGTACCAACTTAGAAATGTTGCTTTATTCATTAATTTGTTCATTCACTTGAGTCTGTAAACCATAAGAGAGAAGCCACATATCCCCCAGTTAAGAAATGTAGAAGCCGAGGCCCTGGAGGTTAAATAATGTGCCCAGACTAGTGGAAGGGGAAGCCCTTGGTCCTGCCAAGACTGAACACCTAGTGAACGTGATTGTTGGGGGGAGGGTGGTAATGGAGGGAGGATGGGAGGGAAGCCCATCTAGAAGGGAGGGGAGGGTTAGGGAATGTTGGCCCGAAACCGGGAAGAGAAATAACAATCGAAATGTAAATAAGAAATACTCAAATTAATAAAGATTAAAAAAATAAAAAAAATAATGTGCCCAGGTTTCAACACAAAGAAGTAAAACAGGACCTTTCTGTAGAGAGAGAATCTTATATACTCTATGGAAGCATCACCCATCAATAAAAGTTGATGGCAGGAAATAGAAGGTGGGAGTTTCAGTAGGGAGAGAGGAACTCTGGGATTGAGTCTGGCACAGGTAGAGATTCACCCCAAACTCTGAGGAGACAGACTCGTGAAGCTGAGGAGAGGTTACCAGCCATGTGACACTCATAGAATAGGATAATCAGGTTAAGTTATGAGGTAGTCAGGGAACAAGTCTTAGCTTATGGCCTAGGCATTTACTCATAAATAATAAGTCTTGCTGTTATTTCTGGAACTGGAGTATGGGTGGAAAACTTGCAGTTACATTTTCCTCTACACTATGTTTCCTCTGGAGAGTCAAGAAGACACCAAGCTGGGGTGATGATGGTATTCCAGGGGAAGCAGAAGACGGGGGAGCCATTTGCTGGGTTATCTGGGAAGATTCATCTCCCCAGGCCTACAGATGAGAACATGGCAAAGGTGAGCACACGTAGAGACGCTCCCAGATTTCCTCCTAGCAAGCACAAGGCGAGAACCAACTGCACCATGGAAGCCATTATAATGTGAATAACATTTAAAACAGCCATGGATTAAATTCAGGTGGAATGGTGTCAGGTACTGACTCTCACCATTTTATGAAATATGATTATTACTGATGTTTTAGAGATCAGACAACAAAAGGTTAGAGAGTTTCAATGGCTCACTGGAAAAAAAAAAAAAAAAAAAAAAAAAAAGGAATGGTCTGTGTGCTTCCGGACTCTAAATGCGTGTGTGGCCTCGGGGTGAGACATCTGTAGAGAGATGTGCTCTCATGTTGTTTTACTGTTTATCCAGATCAAACACTGCTCCTCACACCCTATTATCTTGTGTGTTTCCCCTAAACACACAAGCATCAAAAGGAGCAGCCATTAAGCCAGCCATTAGAGAGCTTGTGGGGCTGGTTCAGAGTGTACTTTAAAGAATGCTTTCAATGACATTTAAATTATTTGCACAGATTTACTCTGATATACAACTTCCAATAAGAGTCTACTGTCCACCAAGCCTATTTATTCGATCACCCAGAGTGACAAGGTGACTGTCATTGGCATCTCTCCCACTGCAGTCTTTCCTGGTTTAGGCTTTGAACCTATTCCAGGCCAAACGATTTTCCTTTTCCCAAATATGCAAACCTGACCATGTCATGCTCCTGCCTCAGAATGGCAAGTTCCATCTTTAAAAGGTGTGCCTCCTTTTCTAGTCTGGAAGGCATGTCCCACTGTGGCTTCTTCTCCTCTCCCCGGGCCACAGGGTTACCCCTTCACCCTCCATCCCTCCCAGCATACCTTTCCAGCTCCTGCCTTGCATTGACCCTTAGTGACTTCCCCCGGAAAAGGTCCTTAATGCTCAGGGTAGAGCTCAATCATCAGCCCTCCCCACTGAGCCACTGGGAACCTGCAGATGCCTGATTGTCCAGACACCACAAGAGGATAACTTCATCCATGTGATTGGAGGAGGGGGCCTCTCTGCTTGCTGCGCTCTGAGTCTCCTGTTTCTAACAGAACGGTTGACAATGCATATTCCATAAATATTGGAGGAACTCGTTAAAATTGTAGAAAGAAAGTGTCAATCTGAAGTACATTTTAGCCTAAATATGAGCCATAAGGGCAATTTAATAATCAATCTTTTTAAAAATTAAATTATGGCTCAACTTGAGATCCACGCCATGAGAGAGATCCCACCTCTGACCCTATTAATGATATTCTCCTATATTTACTGTCAGGAACCTAGCATAACTGTCCTCTGAGAGGCTTATCCCAGCAGCTGATACAGAGACCTACAGCCAAACATTTGGCTTGGGGACTCCGGTGGAAGAGGGGGAGGAAGGATTGAAGGAGCCAGAAGGGTGAAGGACAGCATAAGAAAACATAGTCAACTAACCTGGGCCCGACAGGGGCTCACACAGACTAAACCACCAACCAATGACTACACATAGGTCACACTTAGACCCTCTACACTTAAGTTACAGATATGCAGCTTGGTTTTCATGTGGGACCCCTAACAACTGGAGCAGGGGCTGTCTCTGACTCTGTTGCCTGCCTTTGGATCCCTTTCCCCTAACTGGGCTGCCTTGTCTAGGCTCAGTAGGAGAACATGCCCCTAGTCCTACAGCAATTCGATATGTCAAGAGGGTTGATATCCACAGGAGGCCTTTCCTTCTCTGAGGAGAAAGGGAGGGGGATGGGACAAGGGGAGGGGAGAGGGAAAGCTTCGATCAGGTTGTAGAGTAAATAAATAAGTTAATAAAAATGAGCCTAAAGGCACAAAGACTATTTAAATCAAGGGCACGTGTTAAATGCCACCGAAAACACAGAGGGAAATGCAACAAACCTGGGGAAAGCTGTGTATTAAACACTACTTCAAGGAAACCAAGAAGTTTTGGAAAGCTCTATCTGGGGTTTTGGACTTCAGGTTTTAATAGCACCCATCTTCCAGAAGGGTTAGATGATGATTCAAGGATCATTTCCTTCTGTAAGATCTGAAAAGAAAATCCAGACTCTCTGCAGTGTTAAATTGGAGCTTGCTCTAGGTTGAAAATAGATCCCAAGTGTCCAATTCCCTGAGAGACAGGCTCAGCTATTTAGCTGCAGGAAACCGGAGAGGTCTCCATGAGGCCTTGGGATCTCCTTGGTTGTGGGCCCCCAGAAGGTGCTTTAATACTGGTTTCGTGTCTGTTCATACCTAATGCACATTGTCACCATGCTGTCCCATGGAATCACACACTCAGAATCTGGAGGAAAGCTTGGAAGCCAGTTACACACTCCCCCGGTAAGGTACAGAGAGAAGGAAGTCTTCCTTGCCTCTCCATGTCAGGAATTCAGGCAAATGGTTTGGAGAAAGCATGGCTTCGCTGGGGGAGTGCTGGGAGGGCTATCGAGATGCTGGCATTTGCCTTAGTTATGACTCCTGATGCGCTGTGAGTTCTTAGGCTGTCACAAGCCAGCGGTGAGGGCTTGGATTAGTCACCAACCCCCTCCCTCCCCAAGTCTGTTTCTGAGAGGGTAAAATTAGGCTGGTTAGGGTGGGAGATGACTCAGTGGGGAGCATGCTTGGCTGCAAGCAAGAGGGTAGGAATTCAATTCTGAGTACCCACAAAAGAAAAAGAGAGCCAGGTACAGCAGTCTGTGCCTGTGTTGGGGAAGGGGAGACCAGAAGATCCCTGAGTCTCACCTGCCTGCCAGCCTAGCCCAAGTCCCAGAAAGAGACCTTGTCTCAAAAACTAGGGTGAAATCAGGTGATAGTGTCTCATGCCTTTAACCCTTAGCACTTGGGATGCAGAACAGGTGGATCTCTGTTTGTTGAGTTCAAGGTCAGCCTGTTCTACATATCAAGTTTTAGGCCAGCCAAGGCTTCCTAATGAGAATGTCTCAAACAACAACAGCAACAACAACAACAACAACAACAACAACAACAACAACAACAACCACAGAGCACGCAGATTCATGTCAGAGCACCTACAAGGCAGCTTACAGCCTGTAACTGCAGTCTCAGGGATCTGGTGCCATCATCATACATGCAAATAATGCTACTTAGACATACATGCAGGCTGAACACCCATATTTATAAAAATAGGTTTAAAAAGAGAGAGAGTGTATGGCTCCTGAGAACAACACCTGAGGTTGACCTGTGACCTCATACACATGTGCGAAGACACACACACACACACACACACACACACACACACACACACACTGATCATTCCCAGCTATGGGCTTTTCTTATAGGCAGGTAACATGATTTGACTTAGCCACCCCAGAGCCCCGAATCTTAGTGATATTTACAGAAGATGGAAATTCCCAATTGTCAATCCCTGTCACTGAGCACTGAGACCCAAGTGACTTAATGAAATATATAGACCCACAATGACTTAGTACTTGATTGAAAAAAAAAAGACACATGCAAGCAGAAAGGCAAATAACTTCCTGCATTTGTGATTAAGACACCTAGTGAAGCAGGTCTGTGCTACTGAGATCTGCCCAGAGCTCTGACTCCTGCATTTCCCCTTCCCTGCTGACTCCTGTGGTATGTTTGCATCTCATCACAGTGTCCATTCAAAGCCCATAATGCTAGGATATGGAATAATCTAAGGGAACCTGGCAGGTCTATTATTAAAAGTATAAGCTCTTCGAGCACATTCAGTGTTGTGTTCACACTTTGGAAAGTCTGGCTTTCGAGCAGACCATAGTTAGGATAGGAACTCGGGGCTTATTTTCAGGTAATTAAATTATTCTATTTTTTTTTCTTGTTCTTACTGATTTACTTACACTTTTCTGAATGTACGAAGAAAACGCATTTTAAAAAACCTAACATATCTTGGCCAGATGTGGTGGGACTTGCCTTACATCCCAGCACTCGGGAGGCAGAGGCAGGAGGATCTCTGTGAGTTTGAAGCTAGCCTGGTTTACAGAGTGAGTTTCAGAGTAGCCAGGGCTATACCTAGAAACCCTATCTTAAATACCCGACTCCCTTTTCCAGGTTGGAAGCCACCAGAGCCAGCAGCATAAGACACTGCTAAACCTCTGTACTTAGGTTGTCAGTACATACCTGCTCTTATACAAATAACAGAGCTTTAGACTGAGGCTGGCCTAAGAACTTGTGTCCCTCCACACTGGCTTTTTGTGCTGCTTTTCTAACTATTTCACTTTCCTTTTTTCTATTTCCCTTTTTCCTTTGTTCCTTCTTTTCTCCCTTTCCCTCCCCTCCCCTCCCCTCCCCTTCCCTTCTTTTCCCTCCCCTTTCTTCTCCTCTTCCTTCTCCCCTCCATCTTATTCTAGGTCTTACCCATGCTAGGTTTGTAGGCCCCCTTCACTTCTTTATACTGGACGTTTCACCTAGGTCTTACCCATGCTAGGCACGTGTTGTACTGTTGAACTACAGCTGTGGTCACTTTTGCTTCTTGATCTATAAATAATTTAAAATCTGCCACAGCTTGCCAGCTACTTCCGGAACTCCGGGTTGTTTTTTTTTTCCCCTTAGCAATGATATCATTAAATGAAAAACAACACCACACTGGAGAATATTTGTTTATAAAAGATAAGAGCATTTTAGCAAGTATGGAATAGGTTCCGATGAGGAAACCTAGGAGGAGATAAACTGTGGATGCAGAGACTTCTATACGTCATGGGGAACTGGTAGAGTCTGCTAAGAAACCCCATTCTGGGGGCTGGAGAATTACAACACAAATGCAGAGCTCAGGGCTCCATCCTGCATCAGTGGCAACTTATCGATAATGGTGACCTTGCTAATATGCAGAGGGTGGTAAGAAGAATTCTGATGGAGCATTCATGCTCTCCAGAAAACCATACATCATGATCAACTATTGATATCTGGCATCTGCACGCGGCTGGACGCTGATGGGCAGGGCAGTTACCCCATGTTTGCCACATCTATGATGAAACACCCTTTTGTTCCATTTGCAAAGGGAAAATAAAGAGTCATAGCTCCTGTTTTTACTGACCTATTTTAGTTTCATATTAAAAATAGAAAAGAAAACAAATAACTAGAAACCAATTTTCTTCTGTGTGTTAAGTAAAGTTCTTTTGGGTTAACAGAATGCTGGAATAACAGGATTTTGCTACAGAATAGATGACTGGGACCAGTTGAGGAGGTGAATATACAAAAGAAAATAAAGGTAATTTTAACAACATAGTCATTTAAAAGTTGAAAAGACCTGAGCAACATCTCCAAGTATTCTAAAGCGACAATCCTCTTTGAGACAATGTTTGTAAAACACAGCTGCCCGTTGAGGGTCTTTAAAAAGAATAGAGACCTCGAAAACTGCCTTCTAAATCTCATGTTTGTACCTGTAGATTGGTTAGTGCTGTGCCCGCCCCCTCCTCAGAAAAGCTACTCACTTCAGTGGGTCATAGTCAACACAGAAACTTACAGCGTAAAAACTGACCAATGTGCCAAGACAGTGGAGGACACAGCCCTAAATGGGACATCTGTACCACCCCTCCTGGGCTCAGGGAACACAGTGGAATAGGGAGTGAAAAGAATGGGGGACCTAAAGAATCTGAGGTGTGAGATGAAAAGCCCCCGGACATGACATTACCACTGTGCTCACTAATTCACTGTGGTCGTCTGTACAACACCACGATCAGGCCTGGGGATACTGCATCATGGATGGCAGAAGAGGCCACGAGGCTTCACCTCTTCTTGAGGGTCTATTTTCTGTCGCTGATGTTTGAGGGAGGGCGAGTTCATTTTCTACAGTGGTATAGTCACTGAGAAGTTGCCAGTGCTCCAACAGATAACTTCTGATCCACACCAGGCAGGAAACTCAGTGTCCACAGGGAAGGGTGGAAGGAGAGAACTTGGCTAAAACACATCATAACCCATTATATAAACACATGAAACTGTCTAACAATAAAAAGTAAGCGAAAGTCATTGAGAAAATGCTGTAGCAGAGCCCTTACCTGCCCTGCCAACTCCTTTCTAGTAGCCCTGCCTTAGAACTGTAGCGCAGAGTCACAGATAAAACCTTGGTGTTGTTATAGTCCACCCACTTAGTCAGATGTTTTTCTGTTTTGATGTATGATTTTTGATTTAAAAAATGTAAACAGAAGAAGACATGAGATTCCCCAAGAACTGGAATTACAGACAGTTATGAACTGAACCCGGGTCCTTTGCAAACGCAGAAATTGCTCGTTCCTGCTCGGCCATCTCTCCAGCCTGTCTATATTTTTAAACTGTTTTACAGCACCTTCATGAACTCCAAGGTCCATTGTAAAACCTCTTGGGCTCCCTTAAAGTACCGAATACACCTTTGTGCTTCCCTTACGCCAAAGCCTTGGGAGCTGCTGATCCTCCTTCCATTTCTAACGTTGTCATTTCAGAGGTACACAAACAGGATCATTCAGTGTTAACCCTTTAAGATTGTCCTTTGAGGCAGAGCAGAACCTCAAGTGTCCCCACCTTATGGCTTTGAGACAGGTTTCTCACAGCCTGGTTAGGTTTGGCCCTTGGGAATTTGCCAGTCTCTACTCCTCAAAGGCTGAGGTCACTCAGGTGTGCAGGGTTTTATTCCATGGGTTCTTGAATTTGAACCGAGCTCCTCATGTTTATAGAGAAAATGCTCTTAAAGACTCATCTCTCTCACCCCAAGGTTGGCTTTTGTCAAAAGAATGTAATTCCCCTGAGTTCCGAGCAGAGTGTTTGTACCAGGAGCCCTCGTCCCATCACTCTGCACTCTCCCGTGCAGGACTTGCTTTACCAATCAGACTTATTGTAAACTATCTGAGGATGTTAAGGACATCAGTCAATGGAAACGCCCAAAACACAAACTCTGTACACACACACCCTGAATGCAGAATGCAGGAATTCGCTCACATTATTTTCATCATTAGCCTTTCCTATTCTGTGATGCTCCAGAGGGCTTGAAAGTTATCCTTAAAATACCTTAGAGTGGTGAAGCAACACACCATGATGAGAACTAATGTGCTTTTAGCTAAAAGTAGGGTACAATGATGTCATCTTGGCCTGTTCCCAGGAGGGCAAATACATCTTGTTTCCAGTACAGATTAGAAATGACTGGCAGTGACTGCCCCAAGGGCAGTAATGGAGAAAATGTAGAGGGTGAGTTCAAGTTCAGTAGCATCAAAAACTAGTTGATCCCTTAAGTCTGCCACAGGTATCCACACCAGGTTGTCTGTCATTAGTGGGGTTAACAGAGGTAAAGGAAGGCCAAATGGATGGGCAAAGTAAGGATTAGCATGGGACAAAAAAGCCAAACCAAAAATAAAACAAGGTTTATAGAGAGAAGACTGATTAATGTATCTGAGCAAGAAACACCCAGTAAATGGACAGAAATGCATTGACTCAAGTTATGTACGTAGTGGGACAGCGGGATCTAAGCCTGGAATCCCCAACTCTGCGTCAATACGGTCAGGATCAGTGAAGTGACTCTTCTGATCTTCAGCCAGCTCTGAGCTGCGAACCAGCTCCCCAGTCATACTAAGAAACCCAAGCGCAAAGAAACATGGTCCTGTTTTCACATAAACAAGTTGAGGAAGCCCAGCCATATTCACGACAGGTTTAATACACTGGAACAAGTTTCCCCAAAGGGCCCATGGAGAGTTAAAAAGAAATCATTACGAGAATTAAGATTTAGGGGCTTTAGATGGCTCTAATTTCTATCTTCCTCCACACAGATCTCGTTAAGTCACCCCATGGACGATGTTTGCTCTCACTTCTACATCTGATAGCTATGAATGAATGTCACACTTCAGAACTCACATTGCACTTTGAAAAAGGAAAGAGACGTTTCTGTGATCAGAAAATCATAAACACGATGCTTTCCTCCCATGATGCAGGATCATGTGATATAAACCAGAATATCTGTCTTGTTCTTTGATATAATGTACTATCTTATATATATTAATATTAATATATTACATATATTAATATTATAAGGTTACACATGAGTTAAAAGTTATGTCCACATACAACATGCACATGGACAGTTTTAGCAGTGTAATTCATACTGTCCAAAACTGTTTTCACAGGACAGGCACAATGTCCTTATGTAGGTAAACGGATCAAGACTATGGGGCATCCAGACAGTATAGAAGAAAGCAAGCCATTCCAGGGACTAAGCCACTAAAAACTATACATGGACTGACCCTGGGCTCCAATTGCATAGGTAGCAATGAATATCCTAGTAGGGCACCAGTGGAAGGGGAAGCCCTTGGCCCTGCCAAGATTGGACCCCCAGTGAATGTGATTGTTGGGGGGAGGGCGGTAATGGGGGGAGGATGAGGAGGGGAAGCCCATATAGAAGGGGATGAGGGAGGGGTTAGGGGGATGTTGGCCTGGAAACCGGGAAAGGGAATAACATTTGAAATGTAAATAAGAAATACCCAATTTAATAAAGATGGAGAAAAAAAAAAGAAAGCAAGCTGTGAAAAGATAAAGGAAACACCAGTGCAAGTAGCAAACTGAAAAAGCCAGGCTGAGAAGGCCACATAACATACAATTACAGCCATAGGACATCCGGGGACTGGCCAAACCATGGAAAATGCATAAAGATGGCAGACAGAAATGGGATGGAGGGTGGGGTGGGGGCAAGAACTATGCTTTTCAGGTAGTAAAACAATTCTTTATGTGTAAAATATTCATAATGTGTAAAAATATACATTAGACAAAGCCCACAGATACATGATACTAGTAAATCATAATGGAAATTACAGACTCCCAGAGGTGACACTAACTCAAACAGGCTCATCAGGGCTAACGGACCGTCTCTGGTTTAGGAGGAAGCAAGAGACATGGGCCCTTTTTGGTCATTTTTGCCCTGAAACAAAAAGCTGAGACAAAAAGCTGGACAGAGACAACAAAAGCGGGGAGACTGTTAAAATGGGATGGAAGATTTTCTGTTCCCCTTGCCTATCATGACAGCAGGCCTATGACACCCAAAGAATCTTACGTATTTTTAGCCCAAATGATTATGAAAAAATTGTGTTAACAAGCAAACCGATATTTCCTGTAAAGGGAAAATGTAACCCTGTAGGGAAAGTATCGCACTAAGGTGTTTCCCGACTTTGGTACCAAGTCCAGAACCTAGTGGGGATGTGAGGTGGGGGAAGGGACCCCTTTTCCTGCCTGGAATCATGGAACCAAAGCTCAAGATTAGAGAAAAGTCACTAGACATATTAGATTTGATTTTTCCTGAGTACACATATAATTTTTTCCTGAAACATTTAGCACACACACTCTCTCTCTCTCTTTCTTTTTCCCCAATTTAGAAGCACCGTCTAGTGGCATTTGCAAAAACAAGACAATTAGATTACTGCCATTTGGACGGTAGATACAAAATATGCCTCACAGTGCAAAGAGTTCTGATATCCAAAACTCACATTATAAAGCCAATAATTCATATTTCTAATGTGTCCTCCACTCTTACAGAGGTTGATGTGGGTATATTCTAATTGTTCCTTTAAACTATAAGGGTGCACAATTTTTACCTTTAGACAAATCAGGGTTTTATCGGTAGACCATTTTAGCATTTGCTTACTGTAACTAAAATTGGATTTTTTTTAAAAAAAAATGATATTTCAAGAATAAATAAAGGAAAATTGAGATCTTCCTGGAATTTCTTATCCTTATCAGGCTCAATAACATTATTAAATTTTACACTGGATGCCACAGGGGCAGGGGATGCCAAACCCTTTTGGGCACACAGGGAACTTTTAATCTAGCCATGCCCATAAGAAACTTACAATCTTGATGAGACGATGCACACTCAGATGAAGCAAAGATAGACTACACAGCCTCCTATCGTCATGTGGTAAACAGCACATCATGGTCTATAAATGCTGTAGAAACTGTATAAGATGTTGGGCGAGAGTTTAGTCCAGTTTGTGAGGCTCAAGTCAAACCTAAAGGATTGAATATGACATAGACATACAGAGGGACAAGTGGAACCTTACAGCCAAGCTGGGTTTAAATAGCCAGACATCTCCATGATATCTTTCAGTTAGAAAGTCTTTGCTGAAGCTGGAGATGTGGTTCACCAATTAAGAGCACTTGTACTCTTGCAGGGAACCTGAGCTTCATTCTCAGCATCCCTTAGGCATCTTGTAACTCCAGCTCCATGGGATATGAATCCCTTCTTGGGCATCTGCACACACATTGTATATGCTCACATAGGCACAGACACATAGACATAAATAAAACCAAAACCTTTTGGTTTACAGATTACGGCGGAGGAATGTTATGAAATATCCTTATTTATTGAGTCCCAGGGAGTTGAGGGCGGCTGCACACAACACAAAGGATTCAGTATTTGTCAGGGTAGTATTTACCATGGGCTTTGGGTTCCCACGCACTCATGCTTTGAAAGCTGGATGGTGAAGAAACATGGAATCTTACCTCCAGTGCAGGAGCCCCCAGCCCTGGGAAATTCATGTCTTAGAATGGTAGAAAGTTTGGACTTGATTTAAGAACTCTTTCCTATTCTTGTCCAGTGTTTAAAGAATTTGTTTTGCTTGGTTTTAGCAAAAGAAGAAAAACTGGGGTTAAGGACAGAGAAGATGTCTGTGCCTAAATGATTTAAGAAGGGGGGGGGAGAAGTCTAAAATAAGCAGGCCTTAACCTCTGCAGCAAACATTCAAGATAGTTTGTTCACTTCCTCCCAGCCATGAGAAATTCCTGAGTCCTTCACTTCCTCTGAGCCCCAAATGCTGGAAAAAAAAAAGTTCCCCCTTTGCTCTGGGTACCCTGGGAAAAAAAGGTCAGCTTGCAGCGTGGTTCAATGTGGGGTTTTCTGGAAGAGCAGCCAGTGCTCTTAACCCCTGAGCCATCTCTCCAGCCCCTCTTTCCTTGTTTTAAATATCACTGTCTTACCAAATTTAACGTATTAAATTTTAGAACTAAAAAGACAACATGTCCTCTGTATTTAAATCCCCTAAGGATTTATAATAAAATTTTGTTCAATCTATGAAAACACTCAACTAAGAATTTGATGCAACGGTCTGCAAAGAATCAGGTACAAATTAAACATGAAGTCAATGGACCAGTAAATGCCAGAGACTGTGGAGGACTCCTGCAATATCGTGTCTCCTGGATATGAAAGGGGCATTGTACCTGTGAACTTACAGCAGCTGGGGTTGCCTACATAAAACCTACACAACGTCAAGCTGTCAATACCCCAACGCTGACAGCAGAGGGGCTCAGGAAGTCCCACCTCTCACCATGGCATTTTAGTAGTTGAGGGCTGCTGAGCTCGGGTGTTAATTTTCTTTAGATGCATGGTCCATCATAGACTGCCTATGTCCCAGTGAACGTTGCACATCCACGTGCAAACAGGCAGCACTAACGGTTACACTCACTGGGTTACACAAAATTAAGTAGGAGACAAAATTGGGAGCAGGATGTGTGTGGAACTCTAGGGGCAGTTGGAAGGAGAGTAGAAATGGGAGATGTATACAATCTAAAATCATCATACTCAAGAGTGAAATGATGAAAGAATATGTATTCAAGATTTTAATGGCAGCAAAAGTAAAGGAAACAGAAAAACTTGTGGAGGTAAACCGCACATGGGCCTGGACTAGTGTGCAAGCAATGTTAGCTTTAAAAAGTGAAAGTTGGGGTTGGGGATTTAGCTCAGTGGTAGAGTGCTTGCCTAGCAAGCGCAAGGCCCTGGGTTCAGTCCCCAGCTCCGAAAAAAAGAAACGGGAAAAAAAAGCCAGTCAATCATTATAAAAAGTAAAAGTTGTTTCTCTTTAGCTCGTTCTTTACTGTAAAAATTAAATTACAATGTACAATTAGACTGAACACATCTTTACCTTGGAGGATTCATCCTCAAATATTGACAGATACTGTTCACTACCAAACCTGTCCTATTCTGAATGTGAAGTATCAGGGCCCTTCTCTCCTCAGCAGTTCAGTGACACAGAAGAGTGTACACAGCCACATCTATCTATAGTTCCAATTTTAAGATTACATATATTTCCAATTTTAAGATATTATATATGTATATATATACACACACACATATATATATGTAGTGATAATACTAGACTTTCTAATAAAAAATAAATGAGTGTTTGGAAGTAAACTTAGAGTGAAGAAGATCTAAATAACACCAGAGAATGACATCGCCACAAATACTTTAGCAGATTTAATTTGCAGGTTCAAGGCTAATATGTAATTCAGATGAAGTGATGCCCCAATATTTCATTATTATTATTATTGTTTAAAGAAAAGAGACAAGAAGAAGAAGTACATGTTTTAGGCCTTCTTGGAAAAAGTTAAGTAAATTCTTCAGTGAGAGAAAATTCAGTGATAAATATGAATCTTTACAAGGCTCCCTTTTCCTTTCTACCCTCTCCCAGCTCTCCCTCTCCTTCATCCCTTTGAAGTGGATTAACAAGGGAGCAATGGGTAATAAGGAGTGGGGCCAGAACAGGAGAGCAGCTTGCTTTGGGCAGATGTGGTTAATTCCACAGGACAGTTGTCGTACTGTTAAAGGAGGGCTCCTGGAGCTTGAGAAGATAAAATCCTACAGGCATTAGGAACCTTCTCGAACATTCATATAAATCTAGGAATGTAGGAATGCAGCTATTCAAGATGGAAGCAGACTCATTCTGGTCTGTTATGGGTGGACATTTTCAACTTATCTAGAGCTGCAGAGGAAGTAATGTAGACAGGGCAGGGGATTGGTTAGAACAGGACTGATCTTGCCTACAAACACAGTAAATTCAATAAAAAATTTTGATGAAGGCTCAGTGGCAGTAAAGAATCAATGACCCAGACAGCGAAAGAAGAGAAACAACCAAATCTGAAAAAGAGAGCCAAAAGACAGAGGGGAAACACGAGCATGACCATAAAGGATGCGTGAGCCTATACCAGAGAGCTCGCATCCGTGTCAGTGGGGTCGAAGGAGAAGAGAGATGGAAGTTATGTCTGGAAAAGTACTCTGAGAAGTAGGTAACCATTCCCCAGATTTGATGAGAAATGATATACCAATTCAGGAAGCTGAGCTAATTACAGAGAGAAAATCCCCAAATCCACGACGATACCTATGTATTATAACTGAACTTCCAAAAGCTAATTATAAGGATCATTTATAAATAAACCCACGAAGCAACTAGAGATATATGACATCTTGGTTATGCAGGAAAATGGTTCTAATTATAGCACATCTCTCATCAGACATCATGGGAACCAGAGGAAAGTGGCAAGTACATGTTTAAGTCCTAAGACCAAACAAGCAACAACAAGGGCCTCTGTCAACCCAGAATTCAGCACTCGGAAACTGTCATGCAGAAATAAAGAAGAACTAAATCCTTGCCCGAGGAAAGAAAACAATAAGAGACTTCAAATAGTTTACTTCCTGAAGAAAAACTAAAAGTTTCCCAAGAATGGTAGAAGAGAAAACATGGAATTTCAGGAGGGAATAAAAGCCACGGCAGGCAAAAATATCAATACACACGCCAGGCTTCCCACCTTCTCCCAAGTTTTATAAATTACTTCTTAAAATGTAGCAATACAGCTTACAATAATATAATAAAATAACGCAATATAGCTTAATAACACAATAACTTATTACAACATCTTTGCAGTCTAAGTCCGTATCTACTCTTTTAAACTAGAAAGGATAAAAGGGCATAACAAAAATATAAAGTTTCCGCACTTCCCCCATAGTGACAAAACGATGGCACCAGTAGTCACTGTGGTAAGTTATCCAGATAAACTATGATATCTAAAGAATCTCCTGAAGAAACATATAAAGGGAAACACTTAAATGACATAGAATTCTAACAAAATGTTCAAGCAACATCCCACAGGAAGGTGGGAAAAAGAAGCCAGAAAACAACTAAAAATGGCATAGTTATACTTCAACACATCGATAGTTTCATTAATGGTAAGTGGAGTAAATATGTGTAATAAAACCAGAAGTGGCCAGATGGTTAAAAATATGACCAATTTGAATGCCGCATACAAGAATGTAATTGTGTAGGTTGAAAATGGAAAGATGGGGAAACACGTTATGCAAATGGGAAGCAAAGGTGAGCAGGGGAGACTGTGGCGATGAGACAAAGCTGGCATCTGGACAGGAGATTGCTATGGGTACAGAGAAAGCTGTCACCATGAAAGGGCAATAGCAACCCAAAATGCATACACAGGAGAGCTGCAAAATGCATGAAACAAATATTGATGAATTTGAAAGAAAGGAACAGCGAGGGACCAGCAACTGCTGGGACAGGTAGACAATCAGCAATATTTCTTAGTAGGACTCTGGGAGATATTGGTAGACTTGAGGGCTCTCCACCATACAGTCTCTACTTCTTGGATACAGATAGGAAGCTTCAAGATCCTTCTAACTCTATGGAACAGCATCACACACAAGGGTAGTTACTTCCTTTTATTATCTGTACTGAATGGAATTCAAAAATCTTACAGTGTAAGTAGAAGCAGACAGACATTTTGGCTAGGGGTCCAAATTAACAAAACTTTACATTGTAGACCTAGTCCACACAAAAGAAGCGTTATATCGTGTCACAAGCATAAAGTCTCAGGCTCCAGGAGGGAAGGTCTGAAAGATGCCGTACTGGGGGCAGTTAGGTGATCAGAGTCTCACTGATGCAGAGTTTGCTTGAAAATTGATGGAGGGTTACAGTAGGCAGTCAAGGGAAAGAAAGCAGAAGTAAACAAAGAAAAACATCGCCAAGAATTCAAGAGGCAACAGAGGAGAGGCCATGAGTGAAGTGAATGATGAGAAAAGGCAGGCAGGCAGGCAGGCAGGCAGAATATAAACTCATCCTGTGATCAGCGTTAAAGGCATGGGCCAGACTCGGGGCCCAGAGAGCAGGAGGAATTGTGGGGACAGAGGAAAACACAGGAAACTGTGTTGGGAAGTAACAGGGAAGGTGTCTGGTAGAGATGCTGCCTGGGCTCCGAGTGAGGGAATGAGCAAGGACGGTTGCACTGGTTGCTCTTGTTTGGTGGGGTGGGGGAGAAGTAAGCCTGGTCGTCAGTGGGAAACACTTGAGAAGAATGCAAAGTAAGGCAAACTCAGGCTCCACAAGGAAAGACACCACATGTAGACTGTCATCTGTCAGATCTGCTCACGTACTCACGGGCACGGATTTGGGCTGCAGGGAAGAAAGGCTTTCTACCCACTGTTATAGTGTGTTTTTGTTGTTATTTTTACAGCTTCATGTTTTCTACAACTTCATACATGTACACAATACATACACATATGCAATACATACATGCATACATGTATTTTGATCATACTTACTCCTTATTACTTTATCTTATACCTGCTTCTCCTGAACTAGTCCCTCTTCTACCTTCATGAATTTTTGTGTATGTGCGATCCACTAATGTGTGTGTGTGTGTGTGTGTGTGTGTGTGTGTGTGTGTGTGTGTGTGTTTGCACACATGAGCACTGCAGAATTCAGGGCCTTGGTGTGTGGCAAGTCAGTGTTGTAGCACTGAACTACACCTCTATTGTGTCGCTGTTTCCTTCAAATTAAATCATCCTGTTCCAGAGGGAAGAGAGTCTCAAGACTCAGGGAGCTCAAGAAACCTGAAGACCCGAGAGGCCCCTCTCCATGGTTCAGCTGTGAGCAATTGTTCCAGGAGAGCTTCTGCAATGGAGCTGCAAGTTGGTTGGGAAGTGCAGTATGCAGCTTCCGGGAGTCATTACCCATGCTGTGGGCTCTGGGGATGCTCCTGATTTTCCTGGGGTTGAGTCCTACCATATGGCCCCTCCATTCCCAATAAACTCACTACTGCACGGTTCCTTCAGAACTGTTCATCTGTACTGTAACCGAGATGAACAGAAGTTTGCTCTCATTTCCCCAGCAAGTCATGCAATCATCAACCCCCTCCCACTGCCCTGATGTCATTTTCTGTTAAGTGTATTAACACGCCTTGCTAAAGAAATATTACTATCACATTTCAGATATTGCTAGACATCTTGACAATCGGGAAACCCTGCAGAACAACCTGGTGGAGGAAGGCTACGTGGTAATTCATCGGCTTGAGTGATTCTGTCTCATGGAAAAAGACTCTGTGGACAATAGAGTGGTGTAAATATACTTGTTTTGCCTTTTAAACCAATTAATCTGCCTAGGTCTGGGTGGATAACAGGGGTTAAATTTTGCTTAGGAGATAGACAGATAGCTGCTGAAACATTTTCTTCCTCAGATATTCAGAGATGAGCATCTCTTTAAGGAACTTCAGTTGATTTGTATGGGCAGTGAGCGGTCTGAACCACATCTGCTCAGCCTAAGTTCAGTCCAAGGGCTAAGTTTGGTACCAGCAAACTTTTCTCCCTCTTACTATCTGCACTAAATGCTAGGTGTTGAAGAGATAGGGAGACTAATATCCAATTCACAAATTCAGAAATCTTAGAAATCTAAGTGGAAGCAGATGCCAAACAAACAGATTCACTTTAATCTAAAAACCTCCTAACGGCAGCGAAAGTAGGCCCTGCTCACTCTTCTTATTGGCTTAGCTCAAATGTGGTTCTTGGGATCCTTCTAAGGACTGGACGCCTTGCTCTTCCACAAGAAGGCTCCACATAGCCTCCAGGGTCTTTTAAGCTAATGTTTTTCCCCCCTCAAAATATTAACCATTACTAACTAGAGATAAAACATGCAATGGAGATTTATTATATTTATTATTCTGTATTAGGGGAATTAGAATTAAAGTTTCATCTTTTTGGTACTATCCCAACATAAACCAGACATGTGAATAAATGTAAGAACATGTAGCAGAGAAATATTTAATAGACACTAAACAGAGCACGAGACGAAAAAGGCCTAAACAGAGGACAGAGCACAGAACAGGGTTGATGTAGAATAGAGGGACTTTGGTTTTTGTTCATGGAAATAAAGACTAGGATTGTCGATTTCTTCACAGTCAAGGCCAGTTGTGAAACAAAAGAGTCAACCCCAGTGTTTGAGAACCCAGAGGGAGCACACAAACGGCTAAGGAACTCAGTGTAGAGGGACCGCTGAGGCCTATTCCCCAAGACTCTGCAAAATGGACTTAGTCTGAAGGTATTATAAATTCTGGTGCAAATGCTTAATGGATCACGATCTGTGACTGACTACTCTGGATATATCTGCCTCTCTCTTCTCTACTATAAAGAGAACTTATGGCCCATTGCTTGCAAATTCATCTTCTGGTTTTTATCAAGACCACGTGGACTTTTCCAGCATGTGAGCACGACAGGCTGCTTTGACAAAGGGCCCATGCATCCTGAAGTCTCATCTCTTTGATAAACAACTGTGCTCCTAAAGGGACACCTGTAATTCAGGTATCTTCCTGTCAAATGCATCCGACACTGGCTGTGTGCAAGCATGTGCGAGCTAAAGGTGCTATGTAGCTCTAGTTTCCTCCCTGTTGTTGCCAAAACACTCTGGTCAGAGCAGTAAGAGGAAACTTAAGGGAAAGTGGTTCATTTCATCTACTTTGAGGTCACTGGTGCATCACTGAACGAGTCACAACAGGAACCTAAAGGCTTATTGCTTATTGCCCTATGCAGCATTACTTCTGACAAGGAACGCACTGAAACTGAAGGCTAGCGGGAACCACACGGGATGCTGTCTGCTGGCTGACTCACTCCCTGGCTCACAAATTCATGCTTAGCTAACATCCCTAGGACCACCTGCCTAGGAATGGCGCTGCCCACAGTGGGCTGGGCCCTCATACATCAATTAAGGCAATCAAGACAGTTCATTCTAAAATGTCCCTGGACCGTCCTGATAAAGACAGCAAGTCAATTAAGACTCATATTTTCAGGTGAGCCTAGGCTGTGTCATGTTGGCAGTTAATGTTAACTAATATTGTGCAATTTGTATTTTTTTTTATAAATCAACATTTTTATCAATCAATAAATCATCTGCAAATTTATGATCAAGAAACATGCACTCCAGTTATGTGAAACATGATATAAACTGGGGGTGATGGCTCACTTGGTAAATTGCTTGCTATCTAGGCATTACGACACAAGTTCAATGCCCTGAATTGATATTAAAAAGGCAGGTATAGTAATATGTAGTTGTGACTGCATCACTGGGGAAAAGCAGACATAAGCAGATCACTGCTTTCTGGCCATCTAGTCCAGCCTAATCAAGTTAGTCCCAGACTGTCTCAAAAATCCAAGTGCGCAGTAACTGAGGAGGGATGACGCTCAAGGTTACCCTTGGTCTACACTGGCAGGCTTACATACGCACGTGCACCTGTGCACACATACACAAAACTTCAAACACTCATAACATGCTAATATGCCACATTCATTGCTGTTCTCTGCTACATGTGCTTGTATGTGGCCTGTGAGATGCAGTTTGAACATGTATGTAGGACAGATATATATGTTACCTACACAGTTTGAACATGTACGTAGGACAGATATCTATGTTACTTATGTTATATTGATTTTTCCTAGAACAATACAACTCCTAACACTGTTACAGTTAGCAACAATCAAAAGAGTTAAGAATGAGATTTTTGTGGCTAACGTCATATAAGCGAAACCTTAGCTTATTGAAGATGGATCATTATTTTAAGTTAAACCCGTGAACTTTTGTTTCTAATTCCTCCTCATCTTTGACTGGAAAGAGTTAAATGCTTTTACAGTGACATAAATTGTCAAAGCCCTTTCATCTCTGGCCTGTGAAGTGTGCTTCCTCTCACTTAATCAAAAACTTGGAGCTGAGTACCTTTTCTCAGATCCAGAGAACAATGCTTCTCCATTCACTTCGCAGCCTGGGACCTGACCCTCTTTCCCAGAGAGTGTCCTGGGAAGGAGGCTGAACAGTACAGTCCTATGTCCACTCACTTGTTCATCTGGGCATTTCCCCCGAGCAAAAGTACCTCCCAGCAAAGATGGTCATTTCCGATGGCAACATTACACAATAAGTGTTTTATATTCCCCTCATTACTCTTCTTGTCTCCTTATCCTCTTTACGTATATATGAACCCTCTTAAAATCAAGATGACCTTTGCCCAGGTTTCCACATAACTCGCGACCCCTTTACCGGCCATAAGAGTTGCAAAGTGGAACAAACATTCAATGGACGTTGGAAGACCTGGATTCTGACCTTTTTGCCAACACTAACCTGCCAGTTACTTCCTCTTTCTGTGATGTGAGAGATTTAGAATTTGTCGTGATACCCACTGGGACACAGTTCAATGTCCTTTCATTGGGAGGCATCGAATCCCTCAGTACCAGAGTGGTGAGACACCTGGCTTGGTTTCTGCTATGGCCCCCGCAGTAGGCAATGTTTCAATGCCTCATATCATCTCTGGACACTTATTCATCAGCTACCAATTCACGTTGCACTTCTGATTGATTCTTGGTGAAGCCAATTCTAAGTGTTAGCCTATCGCATTTGTTGGAGAAATCTTAATAAAGCCTCCAGTATATTTTTCATGCTGAAGTGTTAAGTAAGTCAGTACTAAACTTACATTTAACATTCTCTAGTATAACCATTCATCGGCAAGAAACTCAAAATAAAATTCCTATAGTTTGGACTTTTTAATGAAGAATACATGATAACTCATGTTGAACAACACTGAGGTTAGGCCAGGTAAAGTATTTAATTTCAGAGAAAATGCAGCCCTCTGCATGTGAGTTTTTTAGACAGAAAATCTAATATCTCCAAATTTCCTATATGTTTTCTTACACTTTTTGTATTTATGTTGGCTATTTTTAACAGATCAAAACTGACAGAACCCCACAAATGAAAGCCAAAACAAAACTTAGGAACAGCCAGCCATTCATTGGTTATGTCCACTCATTTTTATAGATATGATGATCACTGTGATCTTATCGTCTATGCATAAAGACATATCCTATGTGTATAAATACATAATTTACTAGAGATATTCAAAAATTTTATACTATATAGTTTTCTATCAATTAGTTATGGCTAGTTTTATGTAAATTTGACATAAACAAGATTTCTTTCAGAAGAGGGCACCTCAAGAGAGAAAATGCCCCTACTGGTTAGGCTTGTGAGGCATTTTCTTCATGGAAAATTGGTAGTGGGGGAAGGGCAGCTCACTGTCAGCGATGCCATCCCAGGACTGGTGGTCCTGGGTGTTATAAGGCAGGTTGAGCCAGTCATCAGCACTCTTTCAGTTTCTCCTCAGCTTCCTCCTCTGACTTCCTTCCATGATAGATCGTGATGTAGAACTGCAAGCTGAAGTAAACCCTTCCTTTCCCAAGTTGCTTTTGGTCATGGTGCTTTACCACAGCAATACCAACCATAACTAAGACACCTCTAAATGAGAAACTATTACGTGCCTGGCATTGGAAATAAAATGACCAAATGGACTGTTTATATAAATGAGTACAAACAAGAATGGAAAGAAGTGACTACATTAAGTAGCAACATTGGGTATTTTTATCCAGTCAGCCATTACACAAATATTACACTGGATATTAGGCCAGTGGCAAGCAGAATTTTTGGTGTATAGGAGAAGGCAGAAGACGCACAAATAAAATAATATGTGTTGTGTCAGGTGAGGAGAAGTAGTGTGGACAGGAAAAGGGCAGATCCAGGTGTAATAAGGTCTTTGGAATAAAGGTTGCTACTTCAGGTGTGTCATCAGGAGAGACCTCTGAACATCAATGGAAAGTAAATGAGGTCCAGTACACAGCAGCAACCCTCATGTGGCTGGGGACAGGTTGAGAAGGAGTCAGTGACAATAGGTCTTAGGTCATGTTGTATAAGGCACAGCCAGCTCCTCTTCAGACAAACCTATTTGCAAACGGGACATGGGCTGCCCTGTGTTTTAAAATGGTCAGCCTAACAAAAGTCATACACTTATCTACATGATAGAAGTGGGGCTATAAATGGAAACGGAGAAGACAATTAGGAGGCTAACAACCAGCAGAGAGCAGATTATGTTTTATATTTAGGGTAGTCTGTGACACAAGAGGTCATAGCAGAGTTGGTTGACTGGAATCAATACAAGGTACATGGAGAAATCAGAAATGTCTCAAACAAAAAGAACTGATAGGAGCAACATCCTCCTACAGTGGGGACAAGGTCAGAATGGCCAGTTGTATTTGGGAAGAGTATAGAAAAATAAGATTCATAGGAGTCAATAAAACTTTATTTATAGGAGCTGTATGGGAAGCATGGACAAGGATTGTTTATTTCCATCTGACAGGGTACTGTAAGCCAAGTCAGTGACAGATTAAAATGAATTATATGAGGAGTATAAAAGCAGCCTGCTGGGTAAGAAGTATGGCTTTGGACTTCAGAGTCAAGGTCAAAAGAGTCTTTCACGTGCACAAAAGAACGTGAGCTTTACAAGAGTCTGGCAGTAGGGTCTCCTTTCATAATCCTGTATGCCATTTTCTGTCTTGTGAAATGCTTATTCCTCTCATGTGAGCCTAAAAAATGCCTGGCACTAGGCATCCTGTTGTTCACCATCTAATGTCAGCCACTGTTTACCCAGTGCACATCCCCAACCAATAGGTCTATGCTAAGGTAAAAGTGGGAGATGCTGAGCACCATGCTTCTTGGAAATGAGCACTGTGTTCTTGGATGGGGGGAACATGGGACAGTTGCTTCTTTTAAACAATAAAAATAAACACATGGATAATCCTGTTAGAAGCAAACACAACTTTAAACCTCCAAATAAATGAGGGAACCATGTTCCCTGCTGTTTTCATTCATTAGATTTACTCCCAGACATCCAGAAAACATGCATTTCAGATGTATCTACACTGTCAATTTCAGCTTTTGTAAAGAGGCTCTTATCCTCTCAGGTTCCCTCTGCTTACTGCTTAAGGTACTTTTCACCACCAACAGATACCCTGGGCTACTCAACTGTTTTGTACAGTTGAGGGCAGGGAGCTCAGTGTTTGCAGCTGAGGCTTCTAAGCAAGTAATTTATGCCTTTCCCATCAATACCAATTTAAGAAGAAGAGGAAGAAGAGGAAGGAGGAGGAGGAGGAGGAGGAGGAGGAGGAGGAGGAAGGAGGAGGAGGAGGAGGAGGAGGAGAGAAATCTGTGGGAAGAATCTGTATATAAGCACTTCCTAAGATGATTCAAAAATGGTATGGGACAGAATTCAGGTACCTCAGAGTCTGAGACTTGAGGATTATATGTTCTTCCATCTGCTTTTCCTGAGCAGTTAATTGATTCCTACCAGGAAGAACCTAAGCCTTTTAGCCTCATGGTTTCAACATCAGTTGCTCATTAGCCTCATGGGAAAAGCTGTTTAAAGAAACTCATCCTGGGTATCCTGACTCAGAATCTCTAAGGATGGGCTCAGGGATAGGCACTCCTGAGAGGCTGGGGATATTGGCCAGGCCACACACACTGGATCCCCCAATCCAGGTAGCTGTAGATGGTAGGAATTTAAGTGCGATAAGGGAACAATGGCAAGACAACAAATGCTGCCCCAAGACCTGGCACCCTGGTAAAAGGCACCAGGGTCATGATTTTGTTTAGAATAGGTCTGATAGTCCTCCTGCTTCAGTCCACTGAGTGCTGGGATTATAGGTGTAAGCCATCATGCCCAAATTAAAGTAGGTTCAACAACAGTAATGAGTCACAGAATCCAACCTCAGAGCTAAAATGAACAACTGGTCTGGAATACTGAGTTCATCAAGGGAAAGTACAAAAAAAAGTGAAGAGAATTCCATAGTATAACCTAAGAATGAGCTGGTTTTCATCATATCTCTCATCCCTCATTTTTCTTAAAGGGGTGCGCATGCGGGGGGACATGAACATGAATGTTTCAGCACATGGGCACAGACATACTACACACACACACACACACACACACACACACACACACACACACACACATCTGTACTAGTATCACTTTCCCATGCTGCTAAGTGAATTAGCTCATCAAATTCAAATTATTAATCCTTCGAACACCTGGAAAAACAAACTGCTGGTCTCTCACTTAGGGTGAAAAACTCGGAGTTTTTCACAATAGTACAAATGAATGAAAGGAATAACCATCAGCTAAAACAGCCCTGTTGTCTCTTCCCTCTGTGTACTTTGTTTATGTGTTATCCATGTGGTCAGAATCAGAAGTCAGGATGGATAAAACCAATAGTCCATTAAAGCATCAATTTATACTGGATAGAAACCAGAGAACGGTCAGAACCTCAAGAAATCAGTAGATCAGAGGATATTATCTGAGTTCAGACTATGGGCTACCAATATTTCCAATGTGCTCTCTGATGTGGGGGGAGGCACTGTATACTTCACCAGATCAGACAAGGAGGCTCACAGGTACAAGTTAGCGCATGTCATAAACTGAGGTGGGGAGGAAGAGCACCAGAGAGTGCCGGCATGCAGGAACTGATAGTCGAAATGGACCTTGAAGAATGGGCTAAGCATTTAATCAGCAGAGCTGGGAGGAGAACGTGGTCTCAACAGCAATTCGAGCTTTATCTGAGACACACTACCCCAGCTGGTAACAGGTAGCTCACAGACAAGATTCTGGAGCATGTCTGGGTTCGCTGGCAGCTGCCCTTTCCTTATGACAAAGCTGGAGGGCAGCCTTCAACTCGCCTCTCCACAGCTGTACTCTCAAGCATCCAGCACAACGCAGCTGACACAGCAGCCCTCGGCAGGCAGCGGTTCTGTAAGGCGAGGGGGTGGGAGGTAAAATAGGACAATCACCTCCTTGTCTAGTTTGCCATCTGTGGGGAATCTTTGGATACCTAGCTTCACGTGTCACATGTGTAATCTGGAGGCTTGTCTTTGCGGTCGTCATGCAAGGTACCTACCTCGAGGGGCAAGGGTCAAAAAACCAGACAGGAGGAAACAAAATGAAAATGATTTCAGAAAACTTCAACAGCAAGGGTTTTAGGAACAAAAGAGTAAAGGCAGGAGAGCCTGGGCCAAGAGATCTAGAATAATGAGTTACAGGATAACAAGAACCAATAGCAGTTAATACATGGGTTACTTACCATGTCTATTGGGCTCGCTCTTTTTAAATCCTTACTGTAGTCTTACACTATCATTTTCCATTTTGTAGACAAGGACCCCAAGTCTTCATTGGTATGTGACAAAATAGTTTCATAAAGCTTTTAAGCGAGGAGTCAGATTTTAAACTTGGGTTGCTAACCCTCATTATAATGGGATCATAACCGCCAGGGCTTGGTGGTAGAGAATGCCTGAGTTATTGTATTTCGCCCAACAGAGAAAGCTTTTCCCATTCTTCCTCATCTTTACTGATCTTCACTAATTCTAACTAGATGACTATTGTATTAGCATTGGCTTTATAAGAAAACTGCAATGGCTAATACAGTTAGCAATAACAATGTCATCTTCGTGGCTCTGGAAGGACCATCCTGGGAGCCATTTTCTTACTGTTACCATGCACATCTATTTTCTGACCCTCTGATACAAAACATAAACAAGTATTGTCCCTCTGGACTCTTTGGCCTTCATTCCCAGCTCCACCTAACACATGATCTTAGGAAGAAAGGCCAGGTAAATTAAACAAGATGAACATCGCTCCTTTGCAGTAGCAGAACTGTTCCTGCAGCCTGGGTCTGGTGGCATGAGTCAGTGATAACCAAGGCAAAACGGTTCTATTTGTCTTTCCAAGGCACTCCAATGACTAGAGGTTCTGACTAAGCTTTATACATACACATACATGTATAATTTGCTTATTTTGAAGTTTGTCAGATTCTAGTCATGGGTAGAGAATAAACTTCACGATGTGATATTATCATAAAGTACATAGGCACCAGACATCAGTAATCCAGTGTACACAGAGTGAAGAATGAAGGGGCATTAGCAATAAGACCTGACCTTTCTTACTGATTTGTGAGATCTAAACCCCTCGGCAGGAGACGATACAACGAAACCACGTTCAGGATGTCATGCATGTGGACTTGATAGTATTTACATTATGGTTAAACTTATGCTAGGTAAATTTGGGTCTAATTTTAAACCTTTGAGATATTTGTTATTTATTTATTTATTTGTTTATTTATTTGCTTTGGCTTATTTTGAAACATGTATGTCACATAGTGCTGGAAGTCCAGATGTGTATAATCCTCCTGCCTCAGCATGAGTGCTGGCACCATGGCCATGTGTCATCATGCCCACTTCTGACTGTTAATTTTGAATGGCTAATTGATTTTTCTGGAGTACCAATGAGTTTAATTAGGGTTACTCATGGGAGCATGGAGAACTTATCAGTGATTACTCCCTCCACCCCCACCCCCGAGTAGCAATTCATCACAAATGGCTCATTTCTAAACACAACCAGAGAATAGGCCTTGGGGCACATATACAACTAAATAGTAGGCCAAGTTGGAGCTGGGGTGGTATGCAAGAAAATTCAAGATCCAAGTTGGGTATAAATGTGAGCTCGAGCAATTACAAAGGTAAAAGCCTTGGTCAAATGCACTTGTAGATAGCAGTGAGGATCAAAAGAAAAGCTATTATTATTTTGTAAGTAGCAATCTTATGGGGAGTTCACACATGACTCAGGGTAAGCTCTGCCATCATTTTTGTAAATGCTTTCTGAACTTCTGGAAAGTCCTTTACACTCATCGTCACCAACGTCATGCAGGTCCAATGAGTCTAAAGATGAAATGCCAAGTATCTCTTATATGATTAGGGATTATGTGCTTTCTAAATGTTTTATGAGTGGCAACTCTTCAAATTCTTCTCTCAAAGACATACTAAAACATCCTTGCCTCTCTGAGTCCATGCTTGCCCACCTCTGGGAGTATAGAGATAATACTAGCTTGCAGTGTAAGGAAATTCGACACTAGACAACCAGTGCCACAGTTCATGAGAGGAAAGACAACGTCATATCCCTGAAGGGCAGAAAAATAAAACCACTGAGTAAATCGCTTGAGCAAAGGCATTGATGATCAAACACCACATATATACATGCTATATTTATACATATACATATAAGTGTGTATTTATATGTGCAAGATTTATACATATACTAATATTGTTAGAGCACGCAGAATATGAAATTCTATTGGGTGATGAATAAAACAGAGATAAGCACCTGCAAAGGGGGCAGAAAGATGGAGCACAAGGTGATGGCAGGGCTGGGGGTACAGTGGGGGTTGGCACAATGGCGAGAAATGGCTAGCCACTGTCTAGATATAGCTCTTCCTCCTAAATGCAACTCAGTTCCATTTCCAAGTGTCTTTCAATAAATGTGCCATGCAGCACAGGGGTACTTGAGCAGAAGTCACATAGGTTGCTCCCAAGTTGGGCAAGACAGAGAAATGGTTATGTCTCTTTTGACTCTCTCTTTACTTGCCAAATGAAAGTAGGCAGTAAACATAGGCATTCTAAACATAGCGCTCTCTGAGATTTTTGAGGTAAGTAGAATGAGTTTGAATCTCAGGATGAGACAGAGACACTCCTGTCTCTAGCAATACCCTCTTATGTAAAGGAAGAAATAAGCAAAAATAGGGGAAAAGTCACGGAAAGGTACAGGGTTTGCTTTATATCAGCTGAACTACTTCACTGTCTAAGCTTAAAGTTGAAGCAGCCTTATTGAAAACTATTGTTACTGTTTCTAAATCATTGCTTTTAAGTCTATGGATCCCGGTAGAGTAACAGTACTGTGCCACCACCACCTCCACATAAGGAAATCTAGAATATTTTTATCATTCCTCTAAGAGAACCATTAAGAATTGTTCCCCGTGGTCTCCAAATCCTTCCAGCAGCCAGTAACTTACTTTCAGTTTTCACAGAGTTGTGTGATCTGGACATTTTTAAATTTTGAGTGATGTACTATGTGGTCCTTTGTGACTAGCTTCTTTCACTTGACATCTTTTCAAGACAGACAGGCACTATAGCCTACATCAATGTAACTGGTTATCACGTACACAAGGTTTGCGGGTTACAGCCCTCTAGATCTTACAAAAACATGGTCAACTCCACAGAAAACACTGAGAAAGACTCAAAGCAACTGTCAGAGTGATCTAGACAAAGTCCCCAAGAGTGGAAGGGAATCTCACACATGGTTTCAAATCTTTAATTCATGAGTTAAGGAAAAACTAATTCACTGTAACCAAATAGCCTGGGAGGAACCTTCATAAAAATACATTTGGGGAGGAAGTCAAGGAATTAAATCTAATATAAACAAATAAACACAAAGAAATTAAATAGACATTAAGTATTGCTGGGTCAGGGGAAAATGTTCATTAAAGGAGTCACCTCTCAATATTTTTCTAAAGAGAAATGACAGCTGTTCTAACAATTAATTTTTAACAACAGAATCGGCTTACTCTCATTTTTCTAGCATATGTGTACCTAGGGCTTTAGAACTGTGATCTTTTTGTCCTTTTATAAGAGTAACATCTCTGTGAAGACTTAAGAGATGGGAGGAAAACATTGCAGGTTAGAAATATACTGTTTTTAAATGTCTCCCTTTAGACACGAGGAGAACATTCTATAGATATTAATTCGAAAGTTACTGAGCAACCTCTAATTTCCCTGGTGCCAAAATGGGACCAGGAGTGAAGAAACAGACACACAGGCTTTGTACTTATAACCAAATATAGCAAGACTCAGAGAAACATGGGCAAAAGGGAAACGTGGAGCGAATGACTCGATGGGACAGGTCTCCCTAGCCCAGTGAAAATACTTTATACTGAAAAGGAGAGGAAAGGCTCCTGGGCAAAGGTATGGGATTCACCAGAGACTAGCAGTCTCAAAGGACATGGTGGGATTGGGAAATGGGGTATACTTAGAGAAGTGTTTTTCCTGCAAGAAATGATCATGGAGAAGGGAGGAGAGTGAAAATCGGTATAGGGTCAGCCCATCAAGTAATCAGTCTGGTGAACCCATGAATTGATTTAAACTTATACATCTAAAACAGACTTAAATGTTATATGAGTGTCCAATTTTTATGATTTGGTCATGAAACACATACTATGAAAGAGAATAACAAAAGGTGAGCATGCTCATACCAACTGCCCAACAATTGTCCCATTTTCCCACTTTAGTTGCTTTTTGATTTCTTAAACTTTTCAGTAATGTATATAATTGTGAAAAGCAACAGGGTTCGTGTGAAATTCTGTACATACGTGTACCACCAAGAGAAACTCTCGCTCATCTCCCATGATCCTGTACCTCTACATACAGATGTGTGTTTGCATAACATGATCTATTTTCACAGCAACTTAATTGGCACCATGTAACCAGGCAGGCATGCTCTCAAATGTCTTGAATTTGGTGACCAAGTTTATAGCGTCTTTGCTCAATTCAGGAGCTCATCACATCCCATTTTGCATCAGGTTATAATGATTCTTGAAAATCTTAATTTGGGGCATCATTTCTTCACCTCTTTTGTCCTCCTGTTTACTGAGAATGCCTGGTATAATTCCCCGGGGACTGTGTAACATCCTTCATCTGTCTGTTTGCTTGCTTCTTTGTTGGTGTCATTTAATTTTTTCTATTTTTTCTATTTCCTTTAAGTGAGTAATTTATTCTAAAAGACACAAATATAGATTTAGTTAGCTTTTACAAAAACTTTATTTTATGAGTGTTTTGCTTACATGATGTATGTTTCACATATATTCCTAGTTCCTGAGGAGGCCAGAAAGCATTAGATAACCTAGAGCTTGACCAAGTGGTCATGGACCACCCAAGGTGGGTTTTGTAAACCAAACCTGGGTCCTCTGTGCAAGAACAACAAGTGCTCCTAACTTGAGCCATCTTCCTGAGACCTGAGACCTCAGATTCAGTTATTTTTAAGGTAAGAGTTCTTCTTGCATGGCATTGCATATTTTATATTGGATTCCATTGAGAGACATTGACTAGTTGACTCACTATTTTAGTTGACCCATCCCTAGTCATCTAGTTGACTCATCCATAGTGATGCTAAGACTGGCATAATTTATTACCAACAGGACAACTCACTAGTACCTTGTGAAGATTAATGGTAACAATAGTAGGCAGCCATGGGAGAAGGACTTGCAGAATTGTCAGAGGGATGAAGTAGATGAGAGAGCAGGGCAGGAATAGTAGGAAGACGGAGGTTTAGATGCAGAAATAATCCTGAGGGCCTAAGGTTGCTGATGAAGGGTAGAGTGCTTGCCTAGCAAGTGTGAAGTCTTGAGTTTGATCTCCAGCACTGTAAAGGAAATGAATATCAACTTCAAATGTAATGTCCTATACAAAAAGAGATAAGGGATAGAAATAATTCTGAAATGGGATTATTGAAAGATTGGAAATTTACCAGAAGTTTTCATAGGTGAGAAGAATCAAGGAGAATAATCAGGTAATGAGGGTTTGGAACTACAATATAAGCTCTACAACAGCAGGTAATTAGGTGGTTTTCACTCAATTCTGAGTCCTCAATGCCTATTACAATGTTTAGCATGGAGTACATGCGCAATAGATATTAAGCATACACAATTGTTTGGATGAATGGCTGTATATACACGGCTGGGAATTCCAAGGCAGAGAACTAATTGGGTGTTCACACTGACACTAGAGATAGAAACACAAAACAGACCTTCCTTCATATTCAGTTTACCCCTAGTGATAATTAATGGTGAATACTCACAGGTAAATGCTTAACATTGGAATAAATTCCCCAACAGTATAACCTAAGAATGTCTAGAAAAAATATATATATATTCCTTGAGATGCATGCTTGGATTATAGGAGTGAGTTTAAGATTCAATTTTGCAAAAACACTTGGGGTTTTCTTGGTATCAAAGAGGAAGTTCCAGAAGGTTCCTAGAATGATGAAATGGGAGAGAGAAGCTATGGGTGACCACTGGTAGCGTTTCATAGGGTGAGGTCAGGAGCATTAATAATAGTCTGTCAACAAAACCAAAGCTAGTATTTTAATACAATCAAAAGAAATCCCATGGCTAAAATAAGAAAAAAAAAAGAGCAATGCTATATAGGTGATAAAGTAACAAGCATAAGTCAGAACACTGTGGGTATTTAAAGGGTAATAAAAAAATACCATCGTGCATAGCTGTGCTCCAAATCTGATATCCAAGATGAAATAGAGAAATCCCTTGAAAGGTGTGACTTGTCAAAACTTATGTAATAACAGAAACTTAACCTAGATATATATATATGAAATTGAACCAGTAATTATTAACTTAAAAAAAAGAATGCATTAGTTCCCATACAGACTCACTAGTGAAATCTACTGAACATAGAAGAAATCAAATCAATAGTTTACAATCTATTCCACAAAATAGAAGTAGATGAATGATCTTAACTAATTCATAAGGCCAGAATTAACCAAATACTCCAAACAAGAATATGTATTTCTATAAGCCAATATTTCTCAAAAATATAGATTTAAAAACTCCTCAATGATATGCATATCATCAGTTCATGGAATCAGACTTTGTATAAAAAGAATTCCATGTGGAGTTTATACTAAGTATGCAAGAAAACCATACATACAATATATTAGCACCCTATAGAACACTACAGGATTATATTCACAGATTTGAAAAAAGAGCATCAACAAAATGCAATGCTTATTCCTGAAAAACAAGCTTCATTAAACTAGGGATAATGCTCCTCAACTCAATAAAAACCATCTACAAACCCTACTGCCTATAAGCCATCATGCTTAATGGTAACATACTCCACTAAGACAAGGATGGTTACTCTCACCTTCCCTTTGGACTTCATACTAGAAATACTTTCTAATGCAATAAGACAAGAAAATAAAATAAAAGGTACACATACTTCAGAAGGAATGCTATCACCTATTTTTGTGTGACTTCATTTTCAATCATCCTGTCAGAAAATTATAGCCTCAGGCTCATAGCCTTTCAGATATACATTCATGAAAAATGACTGGTACCTCATGCCTATAGCTCTCAAACAAAACTCATTCTTATTAGGTCAGTTTGAGTAACACATGCTTTTCTGGGCCTGCTGCTGTGGCTGCGTTCTTTTTATGGGCACCGTTTACTGTTCTATTTAGTTTTGTTACACGCGTTCTGTACTAAACACAAAGTCGGCTTTGTTTTCATTGGGGGGGGTGGATTTGGATACCATTTCTAAAAATACTCCCTAGGAGGGCAAAAACAATAAAACACTCCATATTTGGATGGTGTTTTCATCACAATCATATCATCATTATTATCACAGCTCCACAGAGGAAAAGCAAGCATGCAGTCGGTGTAGTTAGAGCTACAACTGAGAGAATAGTGTTGCTTCCCTTAAATAGTGTTATTTCATGTAGCCCAATTGTTGCTTGGCATTAGCACAGGTATTTCTCAGTCCAAAAACTGAAAGAATGATTCTCTCAGAAACAAGTGGATCTATTTTTCTGGAAAAAAAAGAGATGATTTTGGAGGCAAACATAAGAATATAATATTTCCATTTCCAGTACATCAGTTGTCTCTAGAATTGAAATGAGAAGTGCAATGAGAACCATCTTCTAAGAAAGCTGATGGTCCCCGAGGGACAATGATTTCTCATTAGTCACATTGATTTTTGAAAAGATCAAGATCCCCAAAGCACGTGAGCTGGCAAGCGTGTGCTAAGGTGGGTTGCTCACCACCACTCAGGGCCTTTTTCCACATAAGGCTCTTTCTGCTTGTTCCGACATCCACCACCCTCCCCCTTCCTCACCTTTCTGTACTTTTTGTTTGTTCAGATGCTAAGGCGTCTCAGTCTACAGTCCAGGTATGTAGCACAGATTGGCCTGCCCCAGCCTCTCAAACTTTGGGATTAGAGGCACCATGTTGACTGTCCTTTCAGTATTTTTTAAAAACTGAGCAATTTCTCTTCACGATGGAGACATTGAATCAGCCTATCTTAGGAAAAAGACTTGTCTTGGTTGAAGCCCTAACAGTCTAGAGTAAGTCACTTGAAATAAGCTGTGCCTTTACTAAAATGGACTCTCAAATGGGACCAAAGAGCTGCTTGTTCTGGCTGATTGTGCTTAGCACCTCTCGCTCTCGGTTTTCTCCTGTCTGCTCACTCTGACAGGACTGGTGAACACGTTTTTTGGGGAGACAAGACTTAAAATTCTGTAAAGACAAAACTGATATTTACTAGGCTCGCTTCCTGGTACCTACACAGAGCCTAGCAGGGGTGGGGGTAACTGGGGTGGGGTGGGGTTGGGGCAGAAGTGTGTTGAATTATGAGTGAGCAAATGCTTTCTTCAACTTAGAAGAGCAGGAGTCCTCGTAACTTTCTGCGTTGAACTGTGACACGCTTTATTTCCCTGTATCCTAAGCCCAAATCTCAGCACATTCTTCCCAAAAATAATCTCCCATACTTCCTTCTCGTTCGGAATGTGTTTACTGCCTCATGGCTTCCCTGCAAAGTTCTCGGTGTCCTCAGTGGAACTCTACATTCTGTGATATGAGAAGCCTCAGTTCTGGCCAGTGAGATGGTTTGGTGCATTAAAGGCACACGCCAGCAAGCTTGATGGTCCTAACTCAGCTGCAGGGCATCAAATAGTGGAAAGAGAGATTGGCTCTTGGAAGCTGGCTTCTGACCTCTGCATGCTGGTGGTAGGCCTCATGCACACACATGCACACAAAGTCAAACCAAACACAAGGTAAGTTCTAAACCTTGAAAGAAAAGAAAAACAACCTCACTTCATCTCTTTTTATATCTCCTGCAACTCTCAAATATTTGAACATGGATTTTTTTTTGTTTGTTTCTGATAATGTTGACAGTTCTCAGGACACACGCAAGAATAATACAGTAAAATGTTTACGATATCAATGGAAACCAGGCCAGAGAAAACAAAAGCCCATGTAAATAGAAGAAAAGAGACAAACTGTTTTACAGAATTAGATAATTATACTTATAATAAATTTAGTTCCAGTCACTACCAAAGACTATACATGGACTGACCCTGGCTCCAACCTCATAGGTAGCAATGAATAGCCTAGTAAGAGCACCAGTGGAAGGGGAAGCCCTTGTCCTGCCAAGACTGAACCCCCAGTGAACGTGATTGTTGGGGGGAGGGCGGCAATGGGGGAAGGATAGGGAGGGAACACCCATAGAGAAGGGAGGGGGAGGGGTTAAGGGGATGTTGGCCTGGAAACCCGGGAAGGGGAATAACAATCGAAATGTAAATAAGAAATACTCATGTTAATAAAGATAAAAAAAAATTTAGTTCCAAAAAGGGACGTCTAATCAGATGCTAGATGAGGATTCATTGGTGGAAACATTCCTTCTCGGAGTTAAAATAAAGCATGATTATGTCGAGGGTCATTGTGATAAATAACAAATTGCGACTGTCCAGTGGCCACGGTTTTATATCTACTCTCTGCTTCTAAAGAATCTAAGGCTTTGATTCTTTAAATTCTCTATACTCCGGTTTCTTCATTTTGGCAATGAAAACTTTGATAACTCTAACTCCCTTGGGGTAATTGTAAACATAGATAAAAACAATGGTTTATGGTCTGATAAGATGGCTTAGCTTGATGTCAAGCCTGGTGGCCTGTGTTCAACCCACAGACCCTCCCAGGGAAGGACTGACCGACCCTATTCCCATAAGTTGTCCTCTGACCTCCATAGCACACTATGGGTGAATGCTCACTCCCACTCCTATATAAGACAAATGAAAATATAATAAAAAGATAAGAAAGGCTTACTTCAGGCAGTGGCTTTATGAGTAGAGTAACCCCTTATTCTCTTCTCACTTCCTCCTAACAGGGGAGTCTGAAGCAGGACGAAGCAAGTGGGCCACTGCTCCACAGGTAGTAGATTCTGTTAGTTCTGAGCATGCATTTCATCATTAGTCCCTTACTAAGTGTGACCTTTTGACTGTTCCTTCCATGCTGTGTTTATAAGAAGACATTAATGGATGCAGCATGAGTTCCCACTTTTGTTTGGCTTTGTTTTTTTAAACTGGGGCTCTATCTGCATTTAACATAGGAAAAAATGGAAGATGACACATTAATATCAAGGCTTTGAAGAACTACCATCTTAAATCATATAACGATGTTTTGGTTGGTTATACACTTAGTATATGATGATGATTCTGTCGGGTAGGTAAGTGACCCAGAAAATTCCTGTTGCCCGATGACTTCATACCATTATATGATCATAACACAACTTATCACACGTATGTTTGTGATATGCTAGAATAAACAAACCTATTGGGATGGAAGTAGTATTTTAACATAGCATACACAGTTGCTATGCTATACTTGATAAATGTCTGCATTGCTGGCTTATGTATTTTTTTTTCAGTCAGTGGAGTGGCTATATTTAGACCCAGGGTTTTAATGTTGGATTCCTATATAAGATCATAACTGTTAACAGACTCAAGTATGTCTAAAACATGGAAGACATTAAATTATAACAATTCTAATGAAATGAAGATAAGAAACTAACTTATTTGACATGAATATATTATAATTTAAAACTCCATCTTTCTTTTTTTAAAAAAAATCATCTAAATACCATTATCCAAACAACAGCCCATGTTGTAATAACACCACGCAATTGCCTTTGATATTTGGCCAGTTTTAATAAAAAAGTCATAGCTTTACCTTTTCTAACATTTTGTCCTTAAAAATATTTTCTATAGTAACAGCTTAGTAGGGCTTTACAGTTTTGAAACATTCAGATACATGGTTTATAACTTGGTTTCCATTTGTACTTTTGTGATGGGAAAACCTCAGTAGCTGCCGGGATTGAACAGTAACTAAGGGCTAAGTTCTGGAGTCTACTAGGCCTCGTTCACGTTCACTGTCTCTAGACACGAGATTATCAAACCTCTTTACTGTCTTCTCTACAGCTATTCTTGCTCTTCCCAATTAATTTCTATACAATAGAGTAAATTTAAAAAAACACATTGCAAACTATCATCTCTATTCTAACAACTCCTTAATTACTGTCTATTTTAGATTCATGACTCAAATCCATCTCCAGCAGAGGGTGTTTTCTGGGACAATGTTCTTGCCAACCTTCCCTGTATTGTGTACTCCCGTTCCTGCCTGTCCCCCAGTGCTATCTGTTCACTATCTACTCACAGCGCTTTGGGGGACCCCATCACACTATTTCTTTCCTCCAGGCCTTATCTTTTTCCTTTTTTAAAATTGGATATTTTATGTATTTACATTTCAAATGTTACTCCCTTTCCTGGTCCCCCCTCTCCTGTCTTCCCTCTCCCTGCTTCTATTAGGATTCCCCCTCTCCCACCCATCTACTCCCACCTCACTGCCCAGGCATTCCCCAACATTGGGGAATCTAGCTTTCACAGGACCAAGGGCTTCTCCTCCTATTGATGCCAGACTATGCCACCCTCTGCTATATATGTGGCTGGAGCCATGGGTCCCTCCATGTGTACTCCTCTTCGGTTGGTGGTTTAGTCCCTGAGAGCTCAGGGGAGTGGGGGGGGTCTGGTTGGTTGATGTTGTTGTTCTTCCTATGGGGTTGCAAACCCCTTCAGTTCCTTCAGTCCTTTCTCTAACTCCTTCACTGGGGTCCCTGTGCTCAGTCTAGTAGTTGGCTGCAAGCATCCTCATCTGTATCAGTAAGGCTCTGGCACAGCCTCTCAGGAGACATCCATATCAGTTTCCTGTCGCAAGCACTTCTTGGCATCAGCAGTAATGTCTGGGTTTGGTGGCTGCATATGGGATGGATCCCTAGGTGGGGCAGTCTCTGGATGGCCTTTCCTTCAGTCTCTGTTCCACTCTTTGTTCCTGTATTTCTTTTGGACAGGAACAATTCTGGGTTAAAATTTTGAGAAGGGTGGGTAGCCCCATCCCCCAACCAGGATCCTTGCCTAATCTCTGGATATGGTCTTTACAGGTTCTCCCCCTCTTGCCCCCCTTTGTTGGGCATTTCAGCTAATCTCAACCCTGTTGGGTCCTGGAACCACTTGCTTTTCTGGCATCTGGGACTTGCTGGTGGCTAACCCTAGCTCCCCATCCCCCATTGCTACATACTGTTCAAATTCCTGACCCTTTGTATATCATACCGTATCTGCCACTACTGCTTTTTTTTTTTTTTTTTTTTTTTTTTTTTTTTTTTTTACTGACAGGACACAGTGTCTAATCTGCCACAGCATCGTATAACTAGTGTTTACTGAGTCTCTCAACTGTACCTTCTAGCTGTGCTTGTGTCGGTTTGTTCATGGTATCACCAACAGGTCATCTGGTGAGTTCTCGCCATTCAGCCCACATGTACCATTCAGGTTTATGTAGGACACCAACGCACAACTGACGTGGGATCACCACACCTACGTCGCTCAGGATGAATTCACTTTAGTAAAAGTGTGCCCTGGGCACCTGCCTTGCATGCTGTGTGCTTTTTTTTTTAGGTAAAAGTCAAGTCAGACACAGCTTCCCTGATTCAGCCTCAGTGACCTTCCTTCCTTACTAGACACAGGGACCATGGCTTGCTCCAGCTCATACTGCCACTTTCTGCTCCTAAGCAGATCTTCCTTCAGATGAGGCTTATGTCCCGGGAACATTTAGCTACAGCAGTGAGCTCCAGCTGAGCCAAAGGACCCGAGTTCAAGCCCAGACATGCTTCTCATTAGCATCTGGAGAGGAGATTTGAATGAGAGCATTGTTAGAACCAGTTGGCAGCCTTGCTTTTGTTTCCCAACAATGTCCTTAGAGACCCATCGACTACTACAAGGTTCTGACAAGAAACAGTGATGACATTTTCAACCATTAATATAATTAATAATAATTAATATAGTCTCAGCAGTTCTAGGCTTATCAGTTTTTGTTCACTGGGCTTGACTTTGATTTTATTTAAATCAGTGCCTGTGCCCCAGTTAAGTTAGCTGCCTGCCACTGTTCCTAGTTACTAGTCTGTGTTCACAATTTCTGCATGCACTCCCTTTTCTGACTGCCCCAGAGAGGACCTCATGTGGCCACGTAGTGAGAGCAAGCAGTAATTAATACTGGAGTTAGAGAAGAGATAGCCTTCCTTCTCCTCCATTCCTCTGGAATCCAGTATTTCTAATGCTATCCCTTCTCTGAAACCCTGGGCATGATTTTCCATTTCCAGTTAACTGATTGGAAGGGGCAGGGGGAGAACAAACCTTGCTCCCCTTTGGGCCCGTGGAGAGGAAGTAAACAGAGCATTCCATCCAATGTGATTCACAGTTTCCCAGCTGCTCAGCCAGTGGGCCCACTGGAGACTGCTAAATCACTAGGATTTTCCCAAACACCCTCCAGGCCAACTCCTCCTGGGCAAAGACAGATGGGGCAGCTGAACAAGTGGAGGGAGGAGGGACCTGTTAGGGCTTGTTCTCCCAGACCCGATTGTGCTCTTTTAGCTGCTCCCACTCTGGCCTGTTTATCAAACATGTTAAAGAAATATTGGAATGACCCAATGACGTTCCCTCCTGCTGCAAAACTGTATATTCCCCTAAATGACCTCAGAGTCAGTCCAGCCCTGGGCCTTACATGTCACAGAGTGCTGAAACAGAACCGTGCAGCCCAGTGTGAGGCCTATACACTGCCCCAGCTCCCCTATCAACCACTCTCTCACTTCCCCATTCCACTTCCCCACTTCCCTCCCCTCTGTTCCCATAGGTTTTCTTTGTTTCTTTTTCTTGTTTAGACTGTGTTTTCTCCACTTTATGCTCATGTCTCAGAGAGAGTGCCCCTCCCCCTTCAATTTCCCACAAGTCACAAGCTCCAAACATGAGAGTATTCTTCAGAGAAACGACATTTAACAGCAGACCACAGGAAGGAGTGGCTGCAGAACATCTAAGACTGAATCTGGAACTCCAGTGTTCTAGAAAAGTACACATCACCGCATAGAGGCGGCACTGGTCAACCTTCATCCCTCAGCCTCTGTTACATATCTTGGCTCCTTCTTACAAATCCTTTTTCTAGCAAGCCCTGGATAGAAATGTTCATAACTCCATTTTTCTAGAGCGATTCAATTCTTTTTACTCACTAACCAACCCCACCCTACCCCTTTCCTGTCCCTCCTCACTCCTCCCTCCCTCTCCCCCACCCCATTATCCTTGATCATACCTTGGGGCTGGCTTTCCACTTCTAGAAAGATCTCTAATATCTTTAAGTGACATAAAAGGAGAACTATAAAACAAATGTCAATCTGGAAGTTGGCAAATGGACTGGAACCAAGGCCACCTCATTGCCAAGGTGTTGCTCTGCTTGGAGCCCTTTGCCACTGTCTTCAGGTCACCAACGGTGATTCAGGAACTCCTCTTGCCGGGGCACCCGCCTCCCATGCTGTCTTACCCCCTTTAAAATTCTACCCAGTACAAGGTTTTTCCTCTATTTTAGGGAGAGGAATTCTATCTCCTTGAAACTCTTGTGTAGCCAACATACTTGTTTTAAAATTTCTTATATTTGGGAAAATGTTAGCGAACAATCTCAAACTATTACTTATGCAGAGCGTAGGCTGGAAGTTGTCCTGATCGGAGCTTCTCTCTGTCTTGTCCTTTAAGCCTTTGTGGGCTGCCGGTCCTTCCCATGGATAGGTTGACAGAAACACATGTCAACTATTGAAGGACTAAGCCTTTTAGGTCACAAGAGACTCTTCTCACACTGATCTGGAAGAGCTCTTCAGGATGGCGGCTGCTGCTCTGAGTGACTCGGGGTTTTATCAGGAGCAGACAACCAAAGGCAAGGCTGGAGGCGCATTTCGAGCCTGGCACAGTTCTCTTTGTTTTTTTAGAATTTAAAAAAGGTGTGTGTGTGTGTGTGTGTGTGTGTGTGTGTGTGTGTGTGTGTGTGTCTGGATGAGTTTGTAGGACAATTAATGCCTACATTTTGCTCAGTTAAATATAAAAATGTTTAAAGACTCTAAATCCTACTTGCAATTATAAATACCTTTTAAAACAGATTTCCTCATTTCTTTGCTTCGGCTGTGTTTTAGTGGTCGTTTACTCTTACATTCTCAAGGCTATTCTGACAGATGGCTTTAATTTAAATTTCCTTTGAGATTTGTTAATTTCTATTTAATGTATATGTATTTTCTCAGCACGTGTGTCTGTGCACCACATATATTCCGGATGCTGATGCAGGCCAGAAGAGGGCGTCGGATTCCCATGAACTGGAGCTATAAACGTGAGCCTAAACAAACGTGAATGCTGGGAATCCAACCTTGGTCTCCTGAAAGAGTAGCCAGTGCTCGCAATTGCTGATCTGTCTCTCCAGCCCGTCTGGCAATGCTTTAATACGACGCTTTTTGGCCAGGCTGGAGGATGAGAACAGAGGACCAAACCAGTCAGTAAGAGGGGAGTCCACCTACTTTCCTACTGAAGACAGCATAAGGTTGAATCCATGAGGCAATGAAATGAGAGCTGACCATTGCTGTGCGAATTTCACTGAAAACAGTTATCACACATTAATTGACTTCTGTGTGCTTCCATTTCCTCACCTGTAGAAGTGGAAGAATCATATCTAAGTGATTTTCTCGATGGCTCCTATGAGATGGTCCCTGTGGGCAGCCAAAACAAAGCTAGAACATAGTGTTCCATTACTCTTAGTTATTATGAGCTCTTGGGCTTACAATTCTGTGTAATCTTTCAGGATTATTTTGAGGACTGCAGGAAATTTATGTTAGCTGTTGTCCCTCTGATATGAAAAACATAAAACAGGAGCTAGGATTCCTCTCCCTGAAATGGAGAAAAAGTATTGGGTGGAATTTTAGAACGCGTAGGCAGCATGGAAGGCAGGCACCCCAGCAAAAGGAGTAGCAAACCTGGATTAACACAGAGAGAGCTCTTACTATATCAAAGCATCCTCCTGTTCACCTACAATTCAACAATCACAACAGCAAACACACACAGACCATACACACACACACGCACACACACACACACACACACACACACCATACATACATACACCACACACACACACCATACATACATACACACTACACACATACACACCACACACACATGCACATACACCATACATACACACACACCACACACCCCACCCCACACACACACACACACACACACCACACACACCACACATGCACACACCACACATACCACACATACACACCACACACACACACACACACATATACACCACACACACACACCACACACACACACCACACACACACACCACACACACACACATGCACACACACCATACACACATATGCACACACACCATACATACACACACCAAACATACACACACACATCACACACACCCAAACCACACACACACAGACACCACACACACACACACACACACACACACACACACACACACACAGCAATGTGGTATTGCTCTCTGTATTCTCATTTCACAGATAAGTAAACTAAGGAATGAAGAAAGTAATTACCAGAGAAATGTAAGTCAAAGTCCCAGTGGGACAGCATGCAATTTGTGTTAGAATAGGTATTATCAAATGACAGAAGTTACCAAGGGCTGAAGGGATGTGGAAAAAATGTAGCACCTGCAATGTGGACAATGGTAATAAAACATAATTGGTGATCATCGGAAACAATATGGAGGCTCCTCAAAAGAAAAACAAACAAACAAACATCGACAAAAGCAAAAAACAAAAACAAAAAGGAAACTACCATATGATCCAGAAATCCTATTTCTGGATATATATGCAAAGGAAGTGAGATCTGCACCCTACACATTCACACTGACCAGGAAAGGGATACAATTTGTGTCTATCAACTGTGGATAACGTTGGATAAAGAAAATATGGTCCATATAGACCATGACATAATATTTAGCAGAAAAATAAAGAATGAAATCCCATCACCCAAGTCAATGTAGACGGAACTGTAGATCGTCTTTTAAGTGCTACGAGCTGGACACAGAAAGACAAGAGCTGGATGCCCTCATTCAAAGAATCTAAGTAAGGGACTTGGGCAGAAGTTGAGAGTGGAATGGTAGTTTCCAGAGGCTGGCCTTGAACTCAAGACATCTACCTGCCTCTGCTTCTGAGTGTTGGGATTAAAGGCAACCATCACTACCCAGGTTTGAATAATCTCTTAATATGCTTTTAGACTAGGGGTTTGGTGGGTCTTCTGGGAAAGTTGTCAAGAAAGTTTGCTTTTAAAAGGTATTTTATATTCTTTGATGGTTTCATACATGTACATAAAGAATTTTAGGCAGCTTGGTCTTCAGGTGGCAACAACTGTTGCGGGGACTTACCCTGACTCTGTTGTCTGCCTGAGGATCCTATTCCCCTTCCTGGTCTTCCTTTTCTGGTCTCAGAGGGAGAGTATGTATCTAGTGCTGCAGTGGGTAGGTTGGTACCCAGGGGGGGATTTCCCTCTCCTCAGGGGTGAAGAGGAGAGGAGGAGGGGAGGGACAATGTGAAGGAGGATGGGAAGGGGGGCTACAATTGGGATGCAAAGTAAGTAAGCAAGTAAGAAAACAAATAAATAAATGGGGGGGGCAGGGTTCACAACTTTAGTCCCTTTCATCCCCGTTATCCTATTTAATCCTCTCCTTCCTCTTCTACAGAAACCCTCTTTCTTCTTTTCAACAATCCCCCTCCTGCTCTTATAATACCCCCCATGTGTGAGTATGTATGTATGCATGTGTGTGAATGTTTGAATGTGTGGGTATATGTACATGTACATATATGTATGTATGTGTGTGTAAGTATGTGCATGTGTGTGTGTGTGTGTACAGGCACACTCATGTGATGTGTGTGTGAGAAAGAGAGAGAGAGAGAGAGAGAGAGAGAGAGAGAGAGAGAGAGAGAGAGAGAGAGATCCACTGAGTTTCATTGGGGTTGCTTACATAAGCATGGACAGGAGGTTATTTCCTGGACTGTAGACAACGTAACAGTGGCTACACCACTGAAGAAAACGGCTTCTTTCCACCGTTAACTGACAATAGTCCTTCGGGGAGGGTTGGAGCCTTTGAGCCTTTCTCTTTTCCACGATGAAATGCTCTTGAGCTTAATTTATGCTGCTTTTTATGTAGATAATGACAGCTGCACTGAGCTCGTGAGTGCGACAGTCATGCCATGTCCAGAGGACAGCCTCACTGTATTCTTCCCTTCCCTGTGGCTCTTACATTCTTCCCATTCCCTCCCACTGCAACGCTCCTTGAGACTTGGGGAGGGATGGTATGCGGTGGTGGTGGTGGTGGGGGTGGTGGTGGTGGTGGTGGAAGAGATGGTTGTGGAAGAGGAGATGGTGGTGTAGTTGTTGTTGTTGGTGGTGGTTGTAGTGGGGGTTGTGGTGGTGGTGGTGTTGGAGATGGTGGTGGTGGTGGTGTGGTGATGGTGATGGTAATGGAAATGGGTGGTGGTGGTGGTGGTGGTGATGGTGGTGATAGTGGTGGTAGTGGAGGTGGTGGTGGTGAGGGTGATGTTGGTGGGTCAAAAAGATGACTTGTTCAGGCCCAAGTACTCCAGTTATTTATCCTCTGGACTTTGACTGGTTGTGAGTCTGTTCCTGGGCTGGTCGTTTTAACTGCTTGATACAAATTTCACCCATTGTCTACACCAAGGAGTTCCATCAGCCTTCTGGTGGTTTTCTCAGGATTTGAACAAGAGGATGGGTTAAGAGTCAGACTTTAGAGTCTTCTCAATTCGTTTAAGTTTGAAGTGTAAGGGTAACTGATGCTGTGTGAGGGTAGACCCAAGAAATGTATAATAATCTAGCCAAGTCAAATCAAAAGCATCATCAACCAGATACTTCCCCATCTCCTTAATGCTTCTCTACATTGTAATCGAGCACAGATCACTGGCTGGCATGAGAAGCAGTAGCAACAGCTAGATTGGGGGAGTCAAGACAAGCATTGTTGAGGTCAGCTTCAGAAGAGAGTAAATTAAGGAAAAGCAAAGAGAAGACCAGGAAGATGGTGTGCTGCCTTTCCTGCAATCAGGATTTTCATTGGGTACTGGGACACTTGGCTCCAACCCCATGTTCGTTCTCCCATGATGTCATATGTCTTCTTTCCAACAGAACCTATATATTTTTTCTTTCTGATATCCACTCCTTTGTAAATCCATGCACTCCAATGGATATTGGCCTCCTCTCTGGCTCCAGCAAACTCCCCTGATTATCTCCCAACTGAGACAATTGCAGCCATACCATTCTCCTGATGAAGTGACTGGACTAGAACAGACCTGTGACATTTGCAAGGAGCTCTGGGAAATGATGAACTATGAAGATGAACATCTAGATCCTAAACGGAAACTGGAAGCACAGCTCTTCCTACTTCTGATAGGATTTGACATGAAGGTATTGATTAGGATGACCTTGGACACTCTACAGTGTCAAGGACAGTGGAGAGAGAAGAAAAAGAAAGCAGTGTTTTGATGATTCTGCAGAACCAGACATTCAACAGCTCTTGAAGCCTGTCTGACTCCCTCTGCTTCTTCAGTTGTGCTCGATAATAGATCTCATTATTCAAAGCAGACTGAAGCCAGCTTTTATCTGAAGGGCTGAACATTCAAAGTTACAACACACATGGATACATGCTCATGAGCAGCTGTCTCTCACTGTAAGTGCTAGGGAGATGGGAAAGGTCAGACTGTTTCTAAAGGCATAGGCCAAATGAAGCAAGAATTCAGGATCTGCTGTAACATCTGAGAACTTGCAAGCTTGTCACCTTAGTAGTCAACATATGAACCATGAGGCACACCGGCATTAGCCTTGTGTGCTAACTTATCATAAAGGAAGAGTTGCGAGCTTCTCCTAGCTGAGGGTATGAGACACTGCATCGTAACAGGCTTGGCATACATCTGTTGCACACATGAACACCAGAGAAGCATTTTCCTAGGACATTTAGACCCTAGAAGTACAACAGAGACAAGGGGTTAAGCAATACAACGTCCCAGGTGTCTCCTGGGGGATCATTCCAGTTTGCTCACATTTCTTCTTCTTGCCCTCATCCTCAGTTCTTGTAGAAGGGCCTTAGAAGTCATTTTTATACCCTGGTTACTTTCCTTTGGGTCCCCCTTGAATGTAAAACTATGTAGGAATTTGAAAATAGTCACCCGAAGCCCAAGTGGCAAGGGTATACCTCTCGCTGATGAGATGGAAGGTGTTAAAGAGCTTTAATTAAGACAACCCGACATCTTAAAACTAGCCATTATTTATAAAGTTCAAATATGGTAAGAAAAGCCAGACTGAAGGGATGGGGTGACTCGCGGCTGCCAGTCTAGCATAGTGTATGTCCATCAGGCTCTCAAGGTTGGATATATAATTTGTAGGGTTTGGTGAAAAATGAAATGGAGATCTTTGTTAAAATGATTTATGCAAGTGTATTTTTAAGTGCTTAGGATCCTGGGGCTTGGGGTGTGGATAGAGACCTGGGACTTAGACTCATTGGCCAGCTAGACTAACCAACTTGGCAAGCCAAATGAGATTCTGCTAAAAACAATGTGGATGGCACCCGAGGAACAACATTAGAGGTTGCCCTGCAGTCTTTACACATACGAGTGCACCTCCCCCTCACACATACACATACCTCTGCATAGGTACACATACAACACAAAATTAAAAAAAAAAAGATTTAGAATGCAATCTATAATGTGCCATGTAGGATTTATGTGTCTAGCACATATGTGTATATGGCCCAAGTTTATGTCCATGAATGTTCCTGAATAAATACTAGTGCTTGTTTGCTGTGTGGCTTTTGTAGAGGTCAAAGGAAAATCTCAGTTGCCTTCGTTTTCTACGTCATTTAGACAGGGTCTCTTGTTCAGTAGGGTGTCTGGACAGCAAACCTCTAGGGCTTAGCTTCTCTCTAGCCTCCATTTTCTTAGATTACAAAATGTGCCACACCACATCATGTTTGTACTTGGGCTTGGGAGGTCTAAACTTCAGTGCCCATGCTTGTGTGTCTCGTGCTTTATTTACTGATCCGCCTCAGCCCTGATTTAGACTTTCAAGGAGATAATGTAGAGCATTAAACCAGGCATGGGTCTCCCCTACCCGTGGGCTTTTGTGGAACTTGACAGGCTTGTGTGACCCTAGAGTCAGCTCATCTCTCAAAGCCGAAGGAAATGGAAAGGAGAGAAAGATGGTTATCTCCCGTTTTAGGAAACTTCTTATGATTAAAAGAAGTTATCACTAATACAAGCCTTCGGCTGACCCAGGGTCAGAGGCAGAGAGGAAGCTACCACACTAAATATTTATTCATTTCTTCATTCAAACTTTACCACAGCTGTAGGTGACTGACAGTTTTATAGATGCAAATTAAAAACCAAAGGGATCTTCAGAACAACACGCTGCAGTAAGGGTGCTTTAGATTGTTGGGGTAGACAGATCCAAATGTGCCTTCCACAAGTCATCAATATCTTTTCTAGTTAATATTAATTCTCCTAATTCATAAATAAAGAGTAGAAACAGTTTGACTCAGGGCAACAATAGCTAAGTTTCTAGTTGGCACATTATTTGCCCACGTGGACATCTGTTTATCATGTGACTATTTTCTCTTGTATGAACTTGGCCCTTGCCCTTCCTTTTCTTCACCACTTCTTAAAATATCTACTTTAGGCCCATTGAGGAGATGAAATACAGTGACCCATTTTCCTGATGCTTTGAGGAAGTGCTTGGCAAGTTCTGTCAGAGAGATCCAAGTTCTATAGGAGGGAAGGAGTAAATCTGTATTCACCAATGGGCTCAAATTAAAAAGAGGCAGCTCTTTTTCAGAGCTTGCAAAACCCAGCAACAGCGAGCCATTGTCATATCTTCAGGCATCAAGTCAATTTACCTTCACAGAAGGGTCTGGTGAGACTACATTAGATCAGTGCAGCTGACAAGGTCTGTCCTGGAATGTGACAATTCCAAAATCCTTGTGTCATGACCATGTGTACAGATATGGAAAACCCATGCAACTGATGTGGAAGTAGTCAGAAGAGAAATGTAAATTACCACTACTACCCCAGAGGGCATCAGAACATGATGAAATGGAGACAAAATGTTACTATGCTCTACCTCTACTTGAACCCCCATATCACCGAGAGATACATGCTTATACCTTAGAAAACCAGCAAATTGCCACTCACCGTGAACCTAGCACGCACCGGAGAAGCATTGGGAACACACACACTGGTCCATATCAAGAAAGAAGTGTAGTGTTTGCCACACAATAGTGAAGCGCGAACCTACATCAACCTGACATCCCTTAAATAAATGATATCCACATGTCCAAGGTCTAGGCTCTTCTGAGAAAGCGCTTTCATGGAGCAAAAATATTAAGCTTGAATAATCAAGACAGGGACAGTTGAGACATCTTATTTTACAAAGCATTTTACTCATGATGGATGCACTCAGCCTCTGAAAAGGGTGTTCTGGTCTGCACACTCCTCTGGTCAGGATCCAGTTGGCATCAGAAGCAGGGCATCTCCACAAATCACCCCATGACTTGTTATGGGGGTGGGAGGCTCTGACACCTCAGTTTTAAAGGGTACTAGCGACACAAATCCAAAGCCATGCTTTGCAAGAAGCTGGGCACGCAGCCTGCCTCCTCTAGCTCCATTGCAAGCCTGGAAGCAAGCCTGTCTATGCTTTTGTGAGTCTGAGCCTACGTCAGGTCGAGCCAACTCAATCAGTAGGGAAACACAAATGGTCACTTCATTTTTATTCAGCTGACCAGAGGCTCGCAGTGAAGAGCTTCCTAGGGTGGCATGCCAGAGAAGCTCCGAGAAGCATAACTTCCTTAAAGAAGGCTCCATCCTACTCTCAGCCATGTGGCCTCTCATTGCTGCACGATTCCCTTCTGAGGAAAAACAGGAGCTCTAGCTATGGCACAGCTGGTATCGCTTAGTGCCAAAACACAAGAGCAGACTCTTCTATAAACAGCCAGGCAAACACCAGAAACTCAGTAAACAGGAGACAGGTCTAAAGGGCCATGAATTCGGAACAAGGTGAGACTGTTCCCCAGTGGCTGTAGGGGCTGACTTGGCAGCTAGCTGTCAGGCTCGGAATGTGTAGGGGGAGATGTTTGACAATTGCTATGCTTTAAACCACTCCAGAAGGCAGCACGGCATAGTAATGATGGTGGCACACTCTGTAGTCAGAATCTCTGGGTTTACAGTCTGGTTTCAGCCGTGGTATAGATAGCATTACTAATTGGAACAAATAACTTAATCTCTTTGCGCCTCAGTTTTCACATCAGTAAGATGGGATAATGTTATTGCCCACCTCATAATCAGTAGGTCAATGGGTAAAGTATTGCTGAGACATTCAGACCTGACACATCGGAAGTGCACTTTTATGCTGGTTTTTTAAGGAAAGCAGCCGCAGCTAGCATTTATCCCCCGTGAAAACTGCTGTGGCATTGATGTTAGTGCTCCTTAAGGGGATGAAAGTAAAGCCACCTTCTGGAACTATTCAGACCACATAGCCAGTGCTGGCATTTAGAATCCTGTTCTAAATTAGGCTGGGGAGAAAAAAAATTATAACAGCTGGATAGTTTCGAAGCACTCCCGTGAGCTGGACATTGTGCTAGGGCCCGAGGATTCGACAAACAAAAGGAGCAGGGCTCTTTTCTGTACTTGAGTCGGGCCTTGAAGGATGTGAAAATATTAGTTGAAGACAATTGTACCAACAAACATCTCAGTAAAGAGATAACATGAGGACGGCAGCCATAGAAGGGCAGAAGGCTGACTCAACCTTCCTAATGCTGAGACACTTTCATACAGAGTTCATCATGTTGTGCTGACCCCCAGCCATAAAACTGTCTTCATGGCTACTTCATAACTGTAATCTTGCTACTGTTATGAATCATATATATATCTGATACGTAGAATATCTGATATGCAACCCATGTGAAAGGGTTGTTCAACTCCAAAAGGGGTTGGGGCCCACAAATTGAGAGATGTAGCTTTGGTTGGTTTTTGCTTATGGAAGTCCAGAGAATTTGATAATGCCAGCCATAGAGAATTCGATATATACATATACAACACACACACACACACACACACACACACACACACCCCACACATACATACACAAACAGGACACACCACACACACAAATACATGCCTACAGAACATGCTATACACATACACACACACATCATACACATCTATATACACACACAGGACACCACGGACAGGAATACTATAAACACACATACACACATATATATACACATAAAGAACATACTATACACACACACACATACACACACACACACACACACCACACATACATACACACACAGGACACACCACACACACAAATGCATACCTACAGACCATACTATACACACACACACATACATCATACACATATATATATACACATACACAGCACACACCACAGACAGGGATACTATAAACACACATACACATACACACATATACATACACATAAAGAAATACTACACACACACACACACACACACACACACACACACACACCACAGGCGCCTAGGAATGTGAACAGCTTAGAATTGATTTTAGGACCCCAGGAGTGCCAGTTCTACTGTGGGGACTGCAGCAATGGAAAGATGCATCTTCAAAAAATAACTAATAAGGGTCACACAAGTAACTTGGTAACACAAGGAAGAGGATGAAAATGTGCTTTAATGTCATAGCTTGCTGAGATAGTTAAAGCATCAACTTGGCATTAGGTAGATTCTCTAAGCCAATCAGTTTAAAGATATGCAAAGGTGGAGGAGGTCCTATTCAGAATGTCATCTTGAAGAAGAGTAGCAGCAAGGCTGGACCTGTCACTGCACAAGGCATGCAAATGAACCCAGCCATGAACTCTTTGCATAAGCCATGGGGTTTGAGTCTGAGCTGTGGAGAAAGCAGACACTCCCACAAAGCAAGAGGTGTTTAACTCCATAGAGCTCAATGGCTGTTGGGTTCTCATCACTTTCATACTGGACTGCGCCTCATTTGGGCTCTGTGGAACTTCTTTTCTCCTGAAGGTATGTTAACTTGCAGGACGAGGCCACACACATTACGCAACTTCTGAAAGAGGATTCTTAGAGCACCATGGGATTTCTTGGAGGACTTGCTCTGTAGTGATGGAGCGACATATCTTTGCTTGCTAGAAGAAGCATGATGAGCTAAAGCTGCAATGTGACTCAGTGCCAGCGTTGCAGACAGCTGCAGCATAAGCTAAGCAGCGGTGAGCAAATGGGGCCCGTCCTTGCACAAGATGGCTGCTCTGGAGCTAACTAGCAACAGCAGCATTGCTAAGCTTAGGCACCAGTGCCCAGGGCTCCGGACTCCGAAATCATCAGACCCAAGCCTGCTGCCTTACAAGTGCAGAGCTAAGCTCGTGGGAAGCGTTCGAAGAAGTCTGTGTGAAGAACAACCACTTCCTGGCCTTGACCTAGCTGCCTAGGACCACAGACTTGAGCCAACCGGAGCCAAACATGTGGGTGGCATCCTTCTGTTGTGAACATAAGTCAAAAACTGTAAGAGCAAGGAGCTAAATAAAACTTAGCAGATGTGTTGATCTCAGAGGTCCTCCTGGTAGCCTGCCAACTCCCTTCACTATAGCCGAGGAAGGATAGCAAAGTAAGAAATGGGAAGTACCTTGAAGGAGGACTTGTGTTTTTTTCCAGAGAGGATGATTTTCCTTACTGTGGCTGGATTGCTCCCTCAGCCTAACAACGTATTTTCTGATATAAATCACTGGTCACCATGCAGATGACCTCATCACCGTGGGCCAGGCACTAAGCTAAGCTCTTTACATACACAGTAAGTGATTGTTTCCCGGCAAACACCCTCTGAGCTGGCATGAGTAGTACAAGGCTGATGTTAAAACCAGCAGAGAGAGTTAAGCTAGTCTGGTAGCACATGAAGTGGGGTCAGACTTAGAGCCATGCATCTTGGCTCCAAAGGAAGCCGCAAAGGGTAGAGATTGACCGTTGAGCAGCAGCAGCAGCAGCACAGCAAGTGGCTGCACAATGCACTCCTCAGGTTAGAGAACAGAAGAAAGGCTGGAAGGGAGAAGAGGGAGCGCTTAGCACAGTGGAGAAGGAGGGTGTGGGTGGAGACAGCAAGGGTTACACAGCCTGGGAGAAGGTGCTGCCAACTGTCATCTCAAAGGTGCTCCGAACACAGCCAGCAAAGCCAGCAAGCTGAAGAGCTCAGGCAGGAGATGAATGGTGAGGAAGAGCTCTGTGGGGGAAGTCCTTGCCCATGACCTCAGCCAGACTGGCACCCGAGGGCATCCTGTGGGTATATCTCACAGTATTCACAAGTCAGAGATCACAGGAGCTAGGACTCCGTCACATCCCACATTTACCATTCCCTAGCTGTGCAAGTGACTTTAAGCTTTGGTTTCCACATTTATCAAAGCAGATGCAAGACAACTCTCCTAGAGTTACAATGAGAGCTGGGCAAACCGCATGGGTGCGGATGTTCACAGAGAGCCTGGCACACCAACACGTGCTAAGACTACCAGCCATGAGTGGGGCTGACCCACCTCTGTATGTGACAATTTCACTCTCACTTTGACTTCTGCTCACTTCAAGGTCATAGGCCTTATAGGTAGAGTTCAATGCTACTGTTGTGTGGCTTTTTTTTCCTGCTCAGTTTATGAACTTGTGAGAACAGAAAACAGAAACATATGAACAGAAAGAGAATGATCAGAGTTGTGTCTTTATTTACTGCTAAGCAAATAGCATAAATGCCATTATAAATAAAGTTGGAGAGAGCTGCATATTTTTTACGTTTCCAAAATATGCATTTTATTATAGTTGTGGGAAATGGAGCATCTGCTCTTAGGAATATTAATATCAAGAGTGGAGTTAAGGATCTAGAGGAACAGCCCAGTCGTTCAGAGTACTTGCTGTTCTTGCAGAGGACCTGAGTTTTGTTCCCAGCATCCACTTGATGGCTCATGACTCTAGTTCCCAGGGAATACATGCATGGTGCTCATACATGCAGGAAAATCATGCATACTTATCAAATAAAAAAAATAAATCAGGGGTTGGGATTTAGCTCAGTGGTAGAGCGCTTGCCTAGGAAGCGCAAGGCCTGGGTTGGGTCCCAGCTCGGAAAAAAAAATAAATAAAAAATAAATCATAAAAAGAAAAGTGAGAGGGAGCCTGAGATAGATGACCCTTGCACAAGGCCACAAGGGCAGGCCTAGGTGAGGAGTAAGCCGGAGATGACCAGGGGCCAATGACTACAGTTCGGTGCCTCAGGCCAGTTAGGGGTAGCAGACCATGTCTGAGATGATCCGTGCCCAGTGCAGGGAAACATAGCACTCTTAAGACCACTCCTGAGAAGACTCCAGACACTCAGAGACCCTGGAACTACTAAGAGGAGCAAGTAAATGGTGGAGACATGGAAGTGAAAGAGAAACAGAAGGACATGGGCACAATGAAGACAGGCAGACCTGGAGACTCACGGGTAGTGAGGAACAGCCTGATGTGAGTAGCCCTGATACATACTAGGACCATGGTGGTCCTATGGTGGTTTTATGCTGCTATGGTGAGGGGCACATCTGGGTCCACAGGCCTGCAGCAGCAGGGGTCTGTTAGAACCAAATGTCTGGGCTGATGCTGGGGGACATGTAGATGTTTGAGGGCTGTGCAGAACTGGCCCCATGCCTGATCTGAGGATTGTAGGATAGCTTACCATAGGGGGTGTGAAATGGGAGCTGACTTTGCCCTTCATCAGAAGCAGTACTTGGGAAAGCCTTCTCTCCATTGTCGGAGTTGCAGATAAGCTAGCCCCAAGGGTATGGGTGTGGGAGAGCTGGACCTGGGTTCAAGAGAGCAGGAAAGCTATCCCCGCCCTTACCAGCTGCATGGAGCACTAGGGAGAGTAGTTCTTGCACTTCTCCTGGGCAGAAGAGTAAAACTGGCCATGGCTGTGAGGATGCCGGTGAGCTGGCCCCAAGGGTGTGAAAGTGGGAGAAACAATGGCACAGTCAGCTCAGATACCTCTCAGGCCCAAGCCTGAAAGGACTTTGAATTAGCCTACCCAACATCTACTCCATTGATGGACTGCTGGAGTGCCTGAAGGAGCTGGTCCTATGGATCCGAAATTAGAAGATCTCCATGACACAGGGCAGCAACAGATATCTGAGAGGAGTCGCCGTGAGGTTTCAGAATTCATAGTGTAGCAGAAGCCAGAGGCCTCATACCAGACCAACAAGTCATGGCAATGAGCATATGCAAGCAAAGAAATGTGGATAAAAGTGTACACTGTCTGACACACTGTGACATACTACAGCTTCCACAATAAGAATTTTCCCCCTCTGTTACAAAAGGATGGGGGGAGGCTATAAGGGGGTATGAGTATGAGTGGGATTGGGGTACATGATGTGAAATTCACAAAGAGCCAATAAAACGTTTAAAAAAATGATTTTATTTTTCATGTTAAACAAAAGCCAACTGATGACTGATTTTCTTATGAAATGCTATAAAATAGAATGTCTACTATAACCAAAACCAGAAGACAGGCCCAACAACTGTTAAATCTATGACTGAAGAATTGCAGCAAATACTGAGAGAGACCTGACAACATTTCTCTGAAGCCTTCTCATGCTCGGTCACCATTTACATTAAGAACCCAGCTGACCGAAAGCACAGAGAAGGCATGAGCAGTGGTCTCTTTCTTCTACAGGCCTCCACTCATCTTATTAACAGCCAGCAAGGCTGAGGTGTGGTGTGACAGATGCTTCAAGGTATCACAGGGTAAGCAGGTACCTATTATAGTCTCAGCCTCTTGGGGTAGTGAATGCTAAATTAGAGGAATTCTAACGGAAGCATAGTTTCTTTTACACAGTAAGAGAGCAAAGCGGACTAACTATTTTCCCATTAAAAAAATCTGAAGAGTTCCCCTTCTTGGGGAGAGCTGCTGCTTGGGGAGGGACTATAGTTACTTATATAAGAGAAATGACAGAACACATTAATAATGTTATTCTTAGTCTTCTTTATTACACCGTGACCCTCAGACAGCTCGTATTGTTTGAGCGCAGGCAGTTTTAGTTCCCTACAAGGGCACTTGTCTTTTAATAAGATCTAATGAGAAAATGTGCAGAAACAGAGGAAGAGCCACAGTGGTTATGAACAACCCTGGCAGGAGAAGCTCATAGCTACAAAGACCTGTTTCTCTCACCGATGCCACAGGAAAATTAAGGCCTACCATGCATGGCTGTTGTCAACATAAATACCCCAAGGTATCACATTGCAAGAAAACACATATTTTCTAGGCATCAGCACAGAGGACTTGTGAAGTCTTCTGGTTAATGGCCCGCAGCTTTAAGACAGTGGTGACCAAGAACAATATTCTCAATGGGAAAAAAATATATCCCAGTTCTACAACTCAGCCAGAAGGGGTACCTGTAGTACCAAATGGCTGTTGTGAGAGTCCCCTCAAAATGCTTTCAACTGAGGGGCAAACATTCCCTTTCTTCTAAAAACATTCTTGAATGGTCCCCAGTAGTTGTCCTGTTGAGATTTTGATGACATGTTTGGAGAAAGAGGTAATCAAATCAAAAGATTTCTAGTGGAGAATTAAGGCATGGATGGGAACTAAAATGTATTCTGTGTGTGGAGGGGCACCACCCCAGAGCCTGCACAGACACCAAGCCAGAAACTATGTTGGCGGCCGGAATCTGGAGTCAGGTTTGGAGTGGGGCCAAGCCAGTAAGGAAGGGTTTACTATGCTAATGTTCTGACAGCACCTTGTAGCAAGCTCCTTAAAGGCTTCCTGAGTCAGAACAGGGACAGAGCTATGTAGAGGACACAAGAGTGACAGTTGCCATGATCAGAGTAGCTGTAAGCCACTGGATGCCACAGGGCAGGGGGTATGCTCTGTTCTGCCCATGCAGTGACATTTAATAACTTGTCTCACTCCCAACATCCCAGGTGAGTGCTTTGAGAATCCTATTCCCTACTTCCTTCCCAGTTCTTCCTTGAGATCATGGAGTTACCCGTACTAATATAGTGTGGGTATCATGAAACTGTAAACTCTTCGAGGTGTGCCTCAAGGTGCTTGTTCCTCATACACACCTCGTTCCTAACTGTATTTTGAACCTTAGTAGACACTTGCTGGCAATCTTGTGAATTTGGGACAGATTTAAAAGCCAAGTAAAAAGTCCTCTGCGTATATGCTATGGCCGAGTAGCTTGGTGTTCTTGTGGGATTCCTACAGTGGGAGCTGGGGCTGTCTCTGACTCTTTTGTCTGCTTGTGGGACCCTGTTCCTCCCATTCGGTTGCCTCATCCAGCCTTGGTGGGATGGAACACGCCTGGTCTTAGTGTAGCTTGTTAGGTTGTGCTTGGTTAATGACCCCTGAGACCTTCTTTTTTCTGATGGGAGGTGGAGGGGGAATGAATCTGGGGGAGAGGGGAGGTGTAGGGGGAGAGGCTGAGGGGGGGGAGGGAGGAGAAACTGATGTAAAACATCAGAGAAGAATTAAAACCACAGTAAAAAAAGAGAAAAAAGCTAAGAAGCTATGGAGGGAGTGGGGGAAGGAAGGTGGCAGGTGGGGTAGGGTGGGAATGAACAGGTTTCAACTTGCTTGGAGGTATATATCCTGCTAGTCACATAGCCAGAGCTGTCTAATTTCCAAGCCTGTGCCCTCAGCTGCTATACTATGTAAGCAACTGACGAAGAGAACTAGAGAAGTTCGTACAAAGGAGGATGCAAAAGGAGCAACTCCTGCCTACAGGGAGTCTGGTGCAATTTCCTGTGGGATATAAATGTATTTGCTAGCATGGGTCAGCACACAGTGCAGCTAAGGGTACAGCAGAGATCTCAGCCAATGGCATCCAGAGAGGACACAAGAGGCTTTGATAGAAGTATTTGTGGAGAAAAGTATGATATGGGGAGATCAGCCTTTGCTGATGCGAGAAATCTTAAGGATTCTCTTAAGGATTGATCTGGTCCAGGGACAGAGGCTCAGTGAGGAAAGTGACCTCATGACCTAACCGGTTCACCATCAAAAGGACCATCAAGGGACAGAGATACATTAAAGCCTTTCGAAAGACGCACAACTTAAAGTACAGGACATATTACATCTGTGTTCTCTCCATCTCTCTCTCACCTGTCAGCATGACTCTGAAAATGCCTAATGCCAGAAACGTCTGGGCTAGAAAACAAGTTGATTTAGTGGCTGAACGGAATTTTCACTTCCCCCTTCAAAGGGAGAATGGGGAAAGGATTCTGCGGTCCTTTCCAATTCCTACCAACTTTTCCTCAAATGTCATAAAATTTAATTAGATAAAATGGGGGAATCTATTATGAAACGTAAATCGATGACAGGCCACTAAGCAGGAAGAGAGAGAGAGAGAGAGAGAGAGAGAGAGAGAGAGAGAGAGAGAGAGAGAGAGAGAGAGAGAGAGAGAAGACAGAGAGAGAGACAGAGAGAGAGACAGAGAGAGAGAGAGAGAGACAGAGAGAGAATCACAGGTTGCCACCAGAAGTCCAACCCACATCAAAAGTAATTGTTTCGAGATGCAGATGAGATCCTGACCTCCCTAAGCTCAGCCAGTCACTTTCCATGGCTTCAGAATAAATTCCAGATCCATCCCCACTGCTCACCAAGCCTGGCCTGACCTCAATCTTCCAGGCTGCCTCTCCCTGTCTTGTCTGGCTTCCTTTCTGCTCATTGATTTTCCCCAAGTCGCAGGTCCCTCCTGTCTGCTGCAATTCATCCTTTAAGCCTTTTCCTGTACCACCATGGGGCATGGCATGGAGACATCTCAGCTATGGGACATCCGCTCAGGAGTCCTTCCAACCCTACTGCCTAGCACAAGATTCTGTTTGGGTTATATGGATTTTAGTATCACTGAAGTTAAGTATTTATTTGTTTTGCTAAGCTGTTTCCTTATTGTTAGTTTTGTGTCCTTCTGTGTGTCCTGGACACCTCACATTTAGACCTCTGGCTACTGCACAGCATTCCCTGGGCACCAAGACACTTCCAATGTCCCTAAGCCAAAAGCTGATCAAGAGTGCAAAAAGATCCATTCTGTTCATGTATGACTTTATGCCTGTACAAGTGCACATGTGTGTGGCTACACAATGTGTGCGTGTATGTGGAAGCCAGAGGTCAAATTTGGGTATAATTCCTCACATGCCATTCATCTATGAGTGCTCTCCCTGCCATGGTGCTCAGCACCATTTGGCTGAAGCCCTAGTACTTTGCACAGTAACAGCATTGGGAGTACTGGCCTAGTCTTTTACCTGGGTCCTCAGGATGGAACCCTGGTCCTCATGTTTATATGTCAAGTACTTTCCTGACTAAACTGTCTTACCAGCCCTATTTAGCTCCATTCTTCAGTGAGCCGAGTTGAACTGTGCTGCCATGAAGGAGAAGGTAAGAAAAGAGCCAGGAGAAATCCAGTTTGAATAATTGGATCTGGCATTTCAAGGGAGTAGATTAGACCAGAATCCTCTCTACCTTTAATCTGGTGTTGGACTCAGAACTATGTATGGCTTTGTACCCAGACCAAGGTACATTTTATTTGAGCACACTTTCAGCTGTATTTGAAACTGTCTCACTAAACAGCCATTATTAGCAACGATATTTTTATTCAGTGAAACAAAGCTATATATATATATAGCTTCCCTCAATGTAATAAATAATTCAACACAATAGGAAGGTATACATCCCCCGTACCCCAAAATGAAGACTGTTTGTAGATCTGAGAGGTGGGGTATGTGGAGGAAGGTTGGCAGTGGTGAGGGCTCATCAGAAACGTTAAAACTAGTTAACATCTTCAGAGTCATTTTATCAAACCCAATCCTTTAATGGAAAACAAAGCCTCCAAGATACAACAGAAAATAACATTCTGAAGGCTATATTTTATTTCTACAAGACTTTATAATTTCCCAAATACTTTCCATTTTGTACTTTACTCTGTATGACAAGGTAAAGTTAGGGATGCTTAAAGTATTCATCATGCTACAGGCGAGAACACAGAGAAGTGACAATATACCCAAAATGCACAGCCAGCACAGGGAGTGCTAAACCTCTTTCTGCCTGCTAAGTAGACTTAGCCTCATGCCATAGCCGTTCTGGGAATAACACGGCTGCTAGGAGTAACAGCAGTGCTAGGAAAAAGTAGTTTTTGATTTAAACAAAACTCTCTGTCTACAGCTTGTTTTCTTTTTCTATAATGAATGGCTTTTCTAAACCCACTGAGCAAAGCCAGAAGCAAAATGCCACAATAACTCACTGAAAAGGACTCCAAAACTCATATTTAATACATGAGTTATTGACATGAGCAATTTTAGCTCAATCAAAAATTAACCATCTAACATCTCATGACATGACTTATCAATCAGTGGGATATTATATAATGCTTTTGAAAACTACCTCAAGATCATGTGTAGAATTAATAATAATGCATGTTGAGTATTGAATGAATCTAATCCTTATAATAACTTTTTCAAGTAGAGACTATCTTGTGTAGAAGAAGAAACCAAGAAATAGAGTTGTTAAACAACTTTAAAAAGTTCACATAAATGTGGAGATGTGAGAATTTGATTTTGAGAGGTCATTCCTTTTTTTGAATTTTTATTAGATATTTTGTGCATTTACATTTATCCCCCTTCCTCTCCCCTTGGCTTCTATGAAGATTCTCCCACTCCCACTCACCCACTCCCACCTGCCTCAACACCCAGGCATTCCCCTACACTGGGGAAATGAGCCTTCACAGGTATGAGCAGTCTGTCTAAGCTCCACCACCACAGTTACCTGGCAAAAGCCAGGTATGCTCTGCCCCACAGTTACCTGGCAACTACCAGGTATGCCTAACACTATAAAAGGGGCTGTTTGACCCCTCCTCATCCTCTGTTCTCTCTTGCTCTTACCCTCTTCACCCTTTGTCCCTTCTCTCCTCATTCCCCTTCCTCTTTCTCTCATGGCCAGCCTCTACTTTTCTGTTTCTCTACTTCTCTCTCTCTGCCCTACTACCCTCTTAACTCCCCTCTCCATGTCCTGAATAAACTCTATTCTATACTGTACCATCCATCGTGTGGCTAGTCCCTCAGGCGGAAGGAATGTGTCAGCACGGGCCTGGTGAGGAACCCCCTTTCCCCATAGTTCACCACACCTCCACAATCCCACCTCTCTTCATCTTTTTATAAACACATCAACAGGACCAAGGGCTTCTCCTATTGATGCCAGGCAATGCCATCTTCTGCTACATATGTGGCCGGAGCCATGGGTCCCTCCATGTGTACTGTTTGGTTGGTGGTTTAGTCTCCAGGAGCTCTGGGGTGTCTGTTTGGTTGATATTGTTGTTCTTGAGAGGTCATTCTTATAATCCATGTTTTTTTTTAAACAAAGTAGACACTGCTTAGAATAATAGTTCTAATCAAATTAATAGAGAAAAAGTCATATATGTATGCACACACATATATGTATGTGTGCAGAGGTATGTACAATCATTTAAATCTGTCATTTAGAATCTGACATAAAAATATTTTGACTGAAAAGCAATTAAGAGCTTTATTTTATTGAGCACGTACTTGGTACGTCAGGTACTGCGCTGAGTCCAGATTATCTAGCATTTCATTTACTCTTTCTAACAATTCTATGCAGTAGGCATTACTTTACCATTTTGCTAATATTGTCACTGGCAGTTAAGGAATTTCAGCTTGTGCCTCTTCAGAGACCATACTCCACATTCAGTAAGCCGTAGCAATGGTTATTATTTCTTCATAGCAGTGACATTTGGGTGATGTCCATGCTGAAACTTTTTAACTTACAATGAGTGGGGTGGGGAGAGCATCGGGGAGACATGGGTGAGTCAGTCCTTCATGCTGCCAGGACCAGCATGTGGCTCTCATCTTGACGGGTCCTCCATGGCACACTGTGTTCTGTAGCTGCAGAGAGGACTCAATCCAGGGCACTGCTTAGCATCTCAAAGTCACACAGAAGCCTCTGTAGGCCAGGCAGAGTCCTGTGTATTGAGCTTCTACTATGGACCACGTTGTCTTCTAAACGCCCTGCAGAGGTTGAGTCCTTTGATTCTGAGGATAACTGTGGGCTAGGTGCTGCCCCTGCCAAGGTCCGTAGTCCCTTCCCAGTGGTCACTCATTTATTGGATGACATCTGAGTGCAGACACAAGCCTCACACTGGGTTCATTAAAATGAGTGGGCAGGTTTTAGCCAAGGCATAGTCTTTAGCTTTTATACAAGGAACAGGACTGATAGAAAAGAGAGTCTTGTGCCCACAGAGTACAGCCTCTAAAACTTGCTGGACTCTCAACACTGGGCACCTAGGCTGCAGTAGCACTGACCTCTGCCTGACCCAGAACTGTCATTCTGGTCCCCACCAGCCATATGAGTTAATTCCTGAAACCAACCCCTCCTTCCTTCCAGTGGTTTGGTCTCGTCTTCATCAGTGGTCCTCAACCTTCCTAATGTTACAGCCCTTTAATACAGTTCTTCATGTTGCAGTGACCCTGAATCATAAAATTATCTTCATTGCTATTTCATAGCTGTAATTTTGCTTTCGTTAAGAATTGTAATGTAGCTCTTACTCTCTCTCTTACCCTTCTTGCTCTTTGTTCTTCTCTGTTCTTGCCCTCATTCCCCCCCTCCACGTGCCTATGGCTGGCCGCCTTTCCTCTCTTCTACTCTTCTCTCATAAACCTCTCCACATGGAAAAAAAAGAATTGTAATGTAAATATCCAATATGCAGATATCTAAGGTGTGACCCTCAAGGGGTCAAGACCAGCAGGTTAAGAACAACTATTCTAAGTATACGTTGTGATTGAATCCTTACAACTTTTCATGTTAAATGACCACAACCGCAACTTTCATTTTTTTTTTTTCCGGAGCTGGGGACCAAACCCAGGGCCTTGCGCTTGCTAGGCAAGCGCTCTACCACTGAGCTAAATCCCCAACCCAACTTTCATTTTTTTAATGAGGAGACAGATCTGCTCTCTTCCCAAAGTCACAGACTGGAGGTTTCATGGAGGTCATTCTGACCAAAGTCAGCCATGCTCAGCGTGCTATGTAGCGTATGTAGCTATGTAGGAGTCTCTGCATGAGCAAGGAGAAGGGCCCTCTGGCACATAAAGAGAGCACTGTGTGTGACCTTGAACGATCAGCACCAATGAGGACCGTTCCTCTAAAGAGAAGGGAAGAACAGTCTATGTAAAGGAAAAAAAGTAAGAGAGGCTTCTGCATTACTCAGATGGCCCAGTGATGGGGAAAGATGCTGCGTGGGGCAGCCTTGCACAGCGTATTTTATTCACAGGCAAGGAGACTGGCATGTGAAGGGTCTGGCTCCTGACACACTGGAGGTGACACGGCTAAGTCTGATCAGATGACCGAGATTAGTTCTGTGGTGTCTACCTCCATCCTCCACCTTAGGGTCCTGAGAATCGAAGAGATACTTGAAGGTTAAAGTCACCGGCACGAAAGCAAGCACTTTCCCTGAGAGGAGATGCTCACAAATGTAGAATGTATGTAGAAGAGAGATGGGTGCAAGGCCTGTCTGCAGAAGCAGTGCAGCAACCCTCTAGGAACAGTGTTGAGAAGCAAGGTTAAGCCTCTGGAAATGAGGGTAGAGCCCTGAGTAAACAGTGAATGTGCACCATGCTCCTTTTAATGTTTTGATGTTCATTATCCCACTGGAGGCTGGGAGGTGGAGACCAGCTCTGTTCCTACTTTGAGCATGGGGACGCTGAAGCCAGGCAGTTCCCGCACTCACTCAAGGTCACACAGCTGGTGGGGGGGGGCGTTCAAGGCCTGTCCTCTTCACTGACAGCAGGTGCATGAGCTCACAGAGGAAAGTGCTATAAATGGTCACATTGTATGTGTGCTCAGTAGAACGATGACCCTGGGGACACATTCATTTGTGTGTCTTTTGGCAGTCGCCCAGCCACCCTCAGCACCTTTGAACGTGAAAGACACCATGGGTTCCCGGTCTTTGTTTATCCACATTTTTGGAATCGTGACTAAAGTGAATGTTCCTTTATCTTCCAGAGAGAATAAAGACCCTTGGATAAGTTGCTGCATTTTGGCGTTGGTTTCCTCAACTATAAAATGAGGCTGGACCAGTTTAGTTAACCTTCAAATGATGGAGTGCACTATCGTATGTTCGTGATAATGGCCCAAGCTTTCACAAGATGCCAGGGGAAAGTGAGCTGTCTCTCTAAGGGAGAAAGGGGCTTTTGTTCATAGTGAGAAGCAGGTTTTCTATGAAATGTTTTGTAGAATGTAAGCTGTGAAAGTTTAGAGTCCCTGGGAAGAGTGACACCACAGTGTGACCCTTGTCATCATAAACTCCAGGGAAGACAATGTGTGCCCCTGAAAGGAGCAGAGCCCTCTGCTAAGTTAGGAGCCTTCTTGAAGCTGATGACTGATCACAAGGACCAGAGTGAGGTGATAACACCAACTGTCCTAATTGTGATGAAATACCCCAGAGAGTCTAGACAGCCTGCTGCTTGCATGGCAGAGACCCACATGTTCCAGTCATACCACGAGATAGGAAGAGTTCTTGCCTGGGAGTCAGAGCTTAGCTACTGATGGTCTTTGTTGGACTGCCTAGCAACTCACTTTGTCTCACAGAGCCCCAGTTCCTTCCCGTTTGAAATTGGGATGTTAACACGTATTCTTTCTCCCACACAGAGAGGCTGCGGGATTGCAATGTGTGTGAGAAGGTAGTATTTCACTAGGCACCATGCCAGACTCCAGGTTTCTGAGACAGTGACTACAGCTGGCTCCTTTACCCTGTCATTTTTAGTGTGCATATAGTACCTGAGACTAAAGAAAAAGTTCCACGTGGATCTGGAGGAATTTTGGATTCTATCACTCACCACTGAATGCACAGCATTTTGAACAAGTTGCCTAGCAACTAGTATGCATCCAATACATAATGTTTAACCATATGCTCATTTTTATTGACTGCTTTAAAATATGTTTTATTAATTCTTTGAGAATTTCATACATGCATACAATGTATTTTGATCATATTTACTCTCTGTCCCTCCTATAACTGCTTTCACTTCCATTCCCTAATCCTCTTCTCCCTTACAACATCATATCCTCTAAAACAAAAACAAGAAAGTTTTTTATTTCTCAATGGGCCCAAACTGTGCTGACCACATATGCATAAATATGGGGCCATCTACTGGAACGTGCTCAACCTACCAGGGACCACACCACTAAAGAAAACTGACTCCCCTTTCCCCAACGGTTATCGACTATCAATAGCTCTTCAGATGGGGATAGTGGCTCCTTTGCCCCTTCTCCCTTCTCTAAAGGCCTTGGAGATACGGCTAAAAGTCACCACTTGACAAGTGATCCTGGTTCCGGAAGAGCTTTATTACAGGTATAACCTCTTTTTGTTGGATATATTCAAAGATTAGCATCATACCTGTATGCTCCGCTCTGTGAATTTGGATGAACTGATGATGAATGATGAACTAACACAAGGACATGACATACCTCCATTTACTTAAAACGATGGGGAGAATAAGTCCAAGAGACACCAGCATCAGACATTCATTATGTTGGCCTGATAATCCCAGCCTTCTAAAGATTCAACTGTTATAAATATGGAATGCTGACTGGCTTGATCTTGTGCAAGTCTCATACAAGTGCCTCAGTCAGTGTTCTTGCTATGAAGAGACACCATGACCACTGCAATTCTTATAAAAGAAAACATTTAATTGGGGGCTTGCTTGCGGTTTCAGAGGGTCAGTCCGTTATTATTATTTCAGGGAACAATGCAATATGCATGGAGCTAGAGCAGTAGTGAGAGCTACATCCTGACCCACAGGTAGAGAGAGAAACACCGGGCCTGCTAAGGGCTTTTGAAACCTTACAGTCCAGCCCAAGGACACACTTCCTCCAAGGCCATACTTCCTCAAACAAGGACACACCTCCTTCTATTCATTTCAAACAGTTCCACTCCCTGCAACTAAGCATCAAAATATACAAACCTATAGGGATCATTGTTATTCAAACCACCACAACGGGCAACCACAGCTGTTGGGGGGCCATCAGTGTATTGGCCTTGTCATGTCTAGAAGTTTTCTGTTGACACTCCCTGATCGCTGACTCTTAGAATCTTTGTGCTCCCTCTTCTGTGACGTTCCTTGACCCTTGGGGGAAAAGGAATGATATAGATATCTCATTTATGACTTCATATGCTAGACATTTATTCTAGGCATTTAATCGTTCGGTACATATTTTTAATGGATAGATAGTTCTATACTAGGTTCTATGGGTGGCAGGTACATAGACACTTGTCTTCTAGTGCTGCAAAGATGCGAAACAAATCTGTGGCAGCAGACATAACAACCGAAGATCATTAAACAACACAGGAGACTACTAATCTATTTGAGTTAGTTGTGTGCCATTTTGGGGGTTGAGGAAAGAAGCGTAGCCTCAGAGTTCAGCCTTAGAGGGAGAATCCAATCATTCAGCAGAGACCATGGTTTCTCAGAGCTGGGAGTTCTAGAGAGAGGACAGATCAATCATCTCATGCCGTCCTGAGGAAACATAGCCTGGAATGTCAAGTAACTTCCTCAAGGCATCCAGCCAAGCAGTACTAACATTTAGACTCACACTCAAGTCTCACTTTTCGATCCATATTCTTTATATACAAAAGCCCATATAGGAGTTCAGTGAACACACTGGACTACAATAGACAAATTCTCTGCTCAGAAATAGCTCATCATCTGAAAAACTTCACATTCTATGATGCTATCTTTGTACACACAAGCACATTGCTCAACCATACACCCATGATATTCATCCTTTTATTTTAAATTAGTTTCTGCTTCAAACTTTCTAGCTTTAGAACCCTATTCAGGCTTTGCTTTAAAGCAGAGAAAGGGAACTAGAACACAGGATGGAAAGGTTGGGCTAGAAAAAACAGGAGAGATAAGCCAGGGCTTACCCTTGATGAGCAAGAGAAGGCAAAATATCAGGGAGGCATCCAGTATATTGATTAAAAACAGATTCAAATTTCTTTACATAGGTGTAGCATAATCACAGTATGTTTCTTCACAATATGAATTCTTTTGCTTGAAGAGAATCACCAAAATAATTCAAGCTCAAGTGCATATTCGCAGATGAACTATTTTTTAATACTCGATAACACATTGTCTTATTTTCTAATTGTGTCATGTTTATAAGTTTTGTGCTGCTAGTGAGAACATAAATGTGAACATTTATTTTTTTACACATACCATGTACAAGGTGTAGTTATCAGAGCTATTTATTTATAATATATATAGTTTACTATATTTACTATATTTATCATATATATAGTTTACTTATTCAATGAATAAATGTATGAGGCCTTCCCTAGGTATAAAAGCTACAGAAGTGAACATGGTAGACCAGATGTCTGTCTTTATAAAGCTTACCTCCAAGTCTTTCAGCTTTGAGGACTCAGTGGCCCAAGGTACATGCATAGAATTTAGGGATAACAAGAACAAAAGGGGAATCCTACTGAGGAGTGGCAGTTTTGCAGTAATCATAAGAGATTCTGCAAGTTATGAAGAACATTTTTTTAAAATCAAGAGCTTGGGTGGTGGGAAAAGACTATTCTAAATAAGGGAAGGCATGCAGTATGATTATCCATGTTACTAAAGCATCAGATCAACCGAAGAAGAGAGTAGACAGCCTCATGTAGACTGGATTTAGAGAAATGAAAATAGGAGGAATGGACATTTCAAACACGGAAGAAAGTGGCATGGCATAAGATATTTAAATATTGATGGTCTGTCCCTCTTTGATATCCTACAGAAGCAATGAGCTGATATTTAGATCCCAAGAATGGAGCTTCATTTCAGCCACAGTACCTCTCCAGTAGCTTCCCCATTGTGAGAAAGCTATGCTATTCCTACTGCGATATGTATGGCCGGTGCATATCTGCTTTCTTCCCAGGACACTTTGCTCTTACTGTGCTTCCTTTCTATCTATGGCCACCTCTTTGCAAAGCTAATTTCTTCTCAATCTTGTAAGACAAACAGGCTAAAATGCACTACAATCCATTAAATCCTTCCTTCAACTCCTTTCTAGTCATTTCAGTGAGATCTGTCCCATTCTTGATTCCATTCATGAGTTTATGTAATGACCTTATCACTGGACGGTAATCCCTATGATAAAATGGAATTAAGAAAAGGTAAGGCCAAGAGTGGAAAAAAAAGTAAGGTAAAAGTGAACAGAATGGAAACAGAACAGTATTATCACAAGTCTCTAAAGCTTCTTATGCAAAACAAATTCTGGAGGTGCCTTCAAATTTTGTCTCTAGCTCCTCATTTTCTTCTAATTAAATTTTCTTTGTTAATAATTGACTTAGAGAAGCCATGTGGGAAGACTAACAGCAATAATCAAAAGCAATACTTGAAATTAAGAAACACATTTAAATGCCACCATTCTCTTCTGCTGCATCACTGTGATAGCTGTTGCGTTCACAGCAAGTATTTAGCTTCCAGTGTAAAACTGGGCTAACCACCCCGACGGACTGTTAGGGGACTACACACTCTTCTCAGAGATTTGAAGTTGCCTACTGGAACTGGATGAGAACGAAACAGTCTCCTCCCAACTCACACCTGAAGATGGAGAGAAATTACATAAGCGACAGAGTGCCTATCGGAATCTCAGGTGCACAGTTAGATTTATTAAAGTGACTTCTCTCTTTAAGGGAAGGGAATCAGTAGCATTTACAGCACCCTCTCTTGCTTTCGGGTGCTGTAGTACTGAGGATTGAACCTAGGACCTCCCAAATTCTAGGCAAGCACCTTACCACTGAGTTACATGCTCCACCCTACAGCGCCCTCTCTAAAACCTCCAGAGCTAACGATAAAATGAGCACTTTTGTTCAAAAGGCTTTGTTTCCTCTTTTTGTAAAAATCACATAAAAGAATTTTCCAAATAGAAAATTCCATTTCTAGAATTTGCAGGTTTATTGCAGCAACAGATGTTCAGTTAATCTCAAATTGGACAAAACTATCTAAGTAATCTTTTGCGGAGTAGGAAAACACTAATAAGGGAAGCAAAGGCAGTTAGAGTTTATGCAGAGAGAAATAGAATGTACAACTGGAGAAACAAACATGTGTTTTTCAGTGTGACTAGCATGCCTGCTCTGATACAAAGCAAAAAAGGAGAAAAATAAGTTCTTAGAGGCTGAAAATCATGAGTTTTGTTAAATGCACTGGAATTACAATTCTCTACCTTTTTATCTGCCACATACATTATTTTTAATTTTTTAAATTTGGAAAAAGTGTAATAAAATGTTATATCCAAAATACACACTTATGTAGACATTCCTGTGCATAGTAAATAAATAAATAAAATGTATTTAGTTATCTTGGGTTGCAATGAAATCCTTTAAAAAGTGCTTTTTTCTGTTTCAAAACCGTTATATAGAATTAAACCATTGACACCGGGAAAGTGATATTTTGAACACAGTACCTATGAGCCTCAAGATGGGATTCAAAAACCCAGAGTACCAGTTACTTCTGCATGGGATGAGAAACACATTTATTCACCAGTCTCACAAGTGAAAAGATTCTAAGAAACCTTAGCTTACTTTCAGTTTTCTTAGGAAATGCCACTTAAGATTTTTAATAACAATGTATTAAAGAATAGCCCCTGACTCCCTGCCTAAGCACAGGACAGCATCTTAGCATCGGCAATGCACACAGACACAGCAAACGTTCCTTCTGCTCACCACCTTCACTTCCATACCAAATCCAAACATCATCATGTGGGTTTTCTCACTGCCAAAAATTATAAATAATTCAGGAAGCAACAAATAAAGACTCTTGAAAGATGCTGCTTTTATGAGGGTACCTGAAATAAAGCTAGGGGGCCACACAGTGGTGGTGATCTGTTGAAGGACCGGACCCTGTAGTTATGAAGTTGGCTCTCAGAATTGGAACAAGAAGGAGATGGTGCTATTCCTCATCCAAGACCAGGCCTTCCAAAAGATACTGGATAAATGAAGCCTATATCCTATTCCAATAAAACAGAGACATGAATCTGAACCATAAGCCACTCACCTAATAAATATATATTTATTCTTGTTTCCCACAAAGTAGAGGAGAGGCTGAAAAGTTGCCCTACCATGCTTTCTCCAAGCAGCAGACAGAAACACCGCAGCGATATAGCAGTGTGCACACACGCGAACATGAAAGTCTCAACTACAGCCTCTCTAGAACTGTGTTTATGTCCATGACTGCACACGCATGTGTGACCATGTGTATGTGGCACACAGGCTCTGGCTGAGAACAGACTAACTATGCAGATGCTTGGGGAAGCAATCTCACAGTACACACATGGCCTGTCAGCAGAGAGCGTCCATGGCAGCATTTCGGGCACCTTTTTGGGGCTTTCTCATCTTCCCAAGGTTACTGTGGCGTGGGCAATAGCCTGGAATTCTCTAGAGGTGAGTTCAGTGGACACGACTGCTATAACACATCTTCGGAGTAAAAGAAATTTAGAACAGGGAATTCTGGGCTGCACTATCAGAAATAGACACAGACATTGGTAAAAAAGACTGGCAATTTAGTTGGAGAGCCACTGACTGGGAAATAGGTTTCTGGTTAAGGGTCCTACCTGTTTTTCCAAGGTCACTGAACAAATTTATAGGAGACCATTTAAATGGGACTTGCGAATAGAAAACATTCATGAGTTTCACACAGAATTGGAAAGCACTGGGCACGCCTGTCTAATTGCTCCTGCAGAGGTTCATTAGAAGCAGCTGTAACCCTACTGTCATCTCTGATCCCACCGGTGTGAAGATAACATCCTCCATTAGATAAATTGGGCAAGCTAGCCACAGTGCTACTTCAGCTCAACACCGGTCTTTGTTAGAGTTCCCGTTTCAGTTTCTGCAGCTCAGATAAGCTTATCTCAGGGCTTCGAGCTGATGTTCCGGATGGCACAACAGACCTGATTATCAGGGGAACCACTAATGAGCATCAGGAAATGCTACCACCTCCAAAGAACTCACAGGATAGTTTCAAGCCCAGAAGTGAAAGGAAAGGTCCTCGAATTTCCCATGGAAGGTTAGAATTGAATCAGAATATATGCAGATGCATTTCAACACATCCTTTGTAAAATTTAGCTTTAAAAATAGTACACTTTCTATAGACACATTTTTTTTTCCTGATGAGGATACATCATGTGGGTTTTGAATTGAAAAGTACTCAAGTTATACTCTTTCTGTTTGTCTTGCCTTGCTAGTGAAAGATTAAGTTCATTTGGAATTAACTAAAATTGATTTAGTCATAGAATCTTAACAATCTCACTTAGCTCTCTGAATACAAGACCAGGCTCTAAACAGAATGATACACTGCCTCCATTTAAGGCTATTTCCCCCAAATCTGAGTGTGAGCTTCTACCCCAGAATTCTTTTCTCCCTAGAGTCACACTAATGACATTTGACATGATGACAGAGGTGGGGGGGGGAGAGAGAGAGAGAGAGAGAGAGAGAGAGAGAGAGAGAGAGAGAGAGAGAGAGAGAGAGAGACTTTCTGCCAATTGAGTACAGGCTTCACTGTAGGTTCTGTTGAAACCATCTTCCTTTATTTCAGTTTGGTAAATTTCTAAGGTCCACTAGTAACTGACCATTGGACAGACCATTGGTAACTGATAGGACAGAACTTGGCGTTAGGTGGTCCCTCTGCCATTTCTGTGGCTAATCTGAGACTCGTTATGCACTGGATTCTGCATTATAAAATCTAACCTGGGTACAAAATTTCTGCCTGTCATCTTAGGAAAGGCCAGGAGTTTTACACCATCCTGTAGTGTGAAAACAGAAAATCAAAGCCAGTGTAGAGCTGCCTGCTTCTTCTCTGACCAATGTGTTGCTTTTTCTGAGGTGATGTTGGCTGTCACTCTCTTAGACTGGAAAGGGCGAGTTAGTAGAATAATATGTGGTTAAATAGCATCTCCCAGGGGAAGTCCCTCCTCACACTTAGTATTAAATGCAGTAAGATAATCAGTAACCAATCATTTGATGCTTAACTCAGAGCCATTTCCTCTCTGAACTGGTCTGATCTTGATGAAGGAGTCAAGAGGCCCAGGTATTTTTCTTAGATCGCTCACTCTGCTGCAGTGACAGCCCCCCATAAAATTCCAGTTTATGAATCAAATTTGTTGCACCCCTCACTCCAATATTATAACGCAAACCCCAGAGATCAGAATATCTTGTAAGATATGTAAGCAGTTCACTGAAAACGCCAGCGTGGATAACTCTGTCTATGACCTCTTCTGTCTAATATCAATTTCGGAAAATTACTTTCCATTGCAAAGATTTAACCAGCGTGCTTTCACAAACCTACCACAAAACCCCCTTATCTTCTCTCCCAACTTGTTTGGTCTGAGAGCTTCTTCTTAGCTGTCTTGGCTTCCTGCAAACACTTAGGCTTTTCTTTTTTCAAAGGGGCTGGGAGCTGTGGAGGTTCTGAGCTAGACAGAAACCCTGTGGTTTGATTCCATTGGTCTAAACCCGGGCCGGGTTGCAAGCAAGCTGCAGTGTCTGCTTACAAAAATCCTGGCAGCCAGGTTCTAGACACAGACACCACCGGCTGCATGCATTCTTCCATACTGGTCTACCCAAATCTTGCCTGGAGTCAGCCAACCACAGCAGAGGGAATCCTACCTTCCATCATGGTGGCAGAATTGCATTCCTTAATTTCCAAGAAGTCAGAAAAAACACAGGAGGATACGCTTCCAGGTCCCGGCTAAGTCCTCACAAAGCTGCCGCTGAGGTCTGTTCTGCTTGCTGCCAAGCCAAAGGAGACAAGTGTTAACCCGAAAGACAGGCCATGGATGCTGCTAGCGCTGCTTCACCTACAGGCTCCCAGGAAGATGCTGAGAGAGAAAGGCAGAGGAACAGCAAGCCGGCGAGCTGCACCGCCTGCGCTGCCTCGGCCAATCCCTTCAGCTCTGGACCGCGTCACATGGTAGCCAGCCTGCATCTCCTGACACAATACCCCCGGAGAGCGCACGGAACCCATTTCCCGTCCCCATTGCTCGCCACCCCCACCACCTCCCGCTTCTCTCCAAACACACAGCCCCTTCCCCACCTGGTGACGCACTTCCCCCGCCCCTCCTCGCGGTCCTCGCAAGCCTATTGCAGCTCCCGGGTGTCCTATGATCTGAACTGCAACCCTGACAGGGGATGCCAGCAAGAAAGAAGCCCAGGAGGCTGAGCTGCCCAGGGAATTATTCTTTTCGTTTCCCTCTCTTTTATTTATTTGTTAAGAAAACACTTCTTAGTAATTCCAGGTCTTGGCAACACACTTTTACATTCCCATTTCAACCCCAGTTTGACCTGAAGGAATTTCAAATGTCAGCGCCTGGCCTCTGCGCACATCTGTCATCTGTGGCTGGCTCGCTCGCGCTCTCTTTCTCTTTCTGTCTCTCTGCCCCTCCACCCCCCTCCCTGTCTCTCTGTCTAGGTCTCTGTGTCTCTCCTTGTGTGTCTCTTCCTCTCATTCACGAGAGAAAAATCAATTCGCTGACGTCACATCATAAACAACCATCCCCCAAAGGATGATGCAGGAAAAAAAAAATTCACCCCAGCTGCCTTGAAAGGAAGCAGGAAATTAATTGCGCATGACATGCCCAAGGGCTGGCAACTGTCATTAAAACAAAGAAACAAAAGAACCCACCCGATTCGGGCTCTGGAATCAAACCGGCGATGCTCCAGCTCATTTCTGGGGCGAGAGGCGGGAGAGGGGGCTGATGGCAGGAGCCTAAGCGTTGGCCGCTGCAGGCGTACGCGCGTCGCCTCCTCCTACGCTCTCCGCTCCGCACCGGCGACCCCGGGGTCCCGCTGTCACCGCGTCCTCGGGCCGAGCTAGGCCGATGCCCGCCCCAGGTGGGGAGCCTTGCTTGCAGCCTCGGCTACAGCTGCCAACTGCAGCCCCTGCTACATGGCACGTTTTGCAAGACGTGCCTCCTGCGATCTTCAGTCGCCTAGGAGTCCAGTCCTTCACCCAGGGGAAATCCAGAGGAGGGCAACTGTTCCAGGTTGCGCTGCAGGAATGGGCGGAGCCTGAGGCTTGGTAACTTGCTAGGATGGCCTGCCCAGAAAGGTTCAGGCACAAGGGCTGGTGAAGCAGAGGGTCTGTCACCTGAGTGCTCTCAAGAGCCCTAAAAGTCCTTCAATGGGCGGGACTCCCAGACCAGGTGTCCTGCGATCCTGAGTTTAACCAGGCCAAATAGCCAAGCAAAAAGAAATAAATTGAAACAAGTAAGGAAGACCCAGGAGAGTGTAGGGAGTAGATGGTATCTTTAAACTAAGGAAGAGTGGCAGCGTCAGGACTATGAGAATCCTCTTATTGCAGATCAGGTCAGAATCTCTAACAATAGTGACGATCATTTATTACACCTTCACTTAATGTTACCCAGATCTCCACATAGTCTGGCTTTTTCCTGTAGAGGGAATATGAGATATTGGTGGCTGTGAAAAACTAAAGAACACAGCTAAAGAGGTCAAGCCAAGATATGAATTAGTCAAAATCAAAAAGCCACCCAGTTCCTTAGCAACTTACAAGATTTTTTTTTAATTAAAAAAAATCTCATTGTTTTCTCTCAAGGATTCATCTTTCTATGGCTTCTGCATTTAAAAATTAAAGTCTTTTGAGAGATATACTTGCTTGTGGCTTTTCCCCTATGTCCATGAGGCAGTAGAGTTTTAAAAGGAAGAGATTACAAAGTAACACTTGTCTTAAGAACAAGTTGATCTGCTCTAAAAACTGCAGTGAGTTATCACATAAAGAACATATGTGTGTAACTAGCAAATTATTTTAATGAAGATTAACAACATGGATGGATACTGGTGTCAAACAGAAAGCTATGGAATCCTCTCTCTTCATCATTGAGGTCTGAGATCATAGTCCCATCACACAACTCTGGGCGTTGGTTTCTTATCTATAAAATAGAGATTAGAACAATACTATGTCTGCAATAAGCCAGTGGTTCTCAACCTGGGGGCAATGACCCTTTTGTAGGTCAAATGACAGGGCTTGCCGAAGACCCTCAGAAAACACAGACATTTGCATTGGGATTTGTAACAGTTGCAAAAATACAATTATGAGGCACCAACAAAAATAATTTTATGGTTGGGGGTTCCCACAACATGAGGAACTAACTATATTAAAGGGTCACGGTACTAGGAAGGTTGAGAACCACAAGTATAAATAGTAAGAAAGCAAATCCGTGGTAATGTCTTATTATATACCCAGAAGTGTTCTGATTCTCTGTCAGAAAAGCCGCAGTACTTCGTGCTGTGTCTACAGCGTTGTTAAGTCCTCCATATTAGCTTTGCAGAATTAGTATCCCTGACACAGTAGGGCTAGCACAGAAGGTTGCAGCCAGAGACCTGAATGCGCAGAGAGCCACGCCCACTGAGTACAGTGGTGAAAGATAAGGTGAGGGAGAGGGCCAGCTTGTGGAGATGCCGGAAAAGCTGCCGAAGAGAAAGTGGGGCCAAGCAAGATTAATTGGGAAAATCCAAGGCTGACGAAATTTTAGGATACTTCAGGGAAAAAAAATGGGATGAACTTGGGGTGGATGTTATAAAATAGATAAGGAACTTGGAATGGCGAAGGTCGGTCAGGTGAAGTCCGCAGGTAAATGGAAGCAGGAAATGCAGGAGATGGACCATGGCTGCAGACAACAGGGAGAGTTTGCTGCCTCTGCTCCCAGCCCTGGCTCTACTGGAACAGAGCAGAGCCTCTCCGATTTACTGCCTGCTCACACCGGTTTTAGGGCCGCAACAAGCCTAATAGCTAGACAGAAAGATCGGTCAACAGCCAGGAAGTATGCGAAAAATGCTCAGTGCCACCGATTACCTGGTAAATATAAAAACGGTTTAAATTGTCTATTAACAAGACAAAAACATAACAGTTCTGAAGGAGAGCAGAGAAAAGAGAACTCCTGCACACTGTTAGCAAAAGTGAGACTGTAAAAACAATGGAAAGTTTGTTCAACCTGACAGCGCATGGTCCCGCAGTTCTACTACTGGGCATACATTCAGAAAGAAGGAAAGTAGTATGTTCAGGAGACATCTGCACTTACCTGTACATTGTATTATTGTTGGCAATAGCCAGGATATGGAATCAACCTAAGTATCCATCAACAAGTAGCAAAGATTCTTGTTCTTAATATATTTTGAAAACTTGAATGCACATAGTAACATTGTACATACTTAGAAAGCACAATGTGGAATGTAAGTGTAGATGTAGGATGTTAGTGATTGGATCAAGGTAGTTCACACATCTGCCATCTCAAGAAGTGTGTGTGTGTGTGTGTGTGTGTGTGTGTGTGTGTGTGTGTGTGTAAGATGGGGGAATTTAAAATCTTTCCTACTAGCTATTTAGAAGTATACAACTATGATCAATCATGACTCTACTGCACCGTGGACTGTGAGAAGTTACACTTATCCAGCTGCACAGCTCTCCCCCTGCCCTGTTAACGATCTTCCCTTCACCCATCCCCTTACAGTTATCTGCTGCCAACAACAAGGTTCTACTGTCTCCATCAGTCAAATCAAATGGTTCGCTGCTTCCACATATAATGAGAATGTATGGGATTTATCTTTCTGTACTTGAGTGACTTTATGTCACCTAATCTAATGTCCTGTAACCTTCCTTATGTTACAGTAACTAGCTGCAGTACATTTTGATTAATGAATAATCCACTATATATATGAATAATCACACATGAGTAGTCATATATGAATGATCATATAAATATATATATGTAAATAGTCATATATGTATTGACATTTTCTTTAGCTGTCCATTTGTTGATAGACACTTAGGCTGATTCCATATCTTGGCCGTTGCCAGTAGTAACACAATATACAGGTACATGCAGATGGCTCTTTAACATACTACTTTCCTTCCTTTTGAATATATAGGCAGTGGTAGAACTGCCAGACCATGTAGTATTCCTCTGTCAGATTGAGCAAACTTTCTATTGTTTTTACTCTTGCATTTCCACTAATGGTGTGCAAGCGTTCTCTTCTCAGCTTCATCAGAATCTGTCATCAGGTCAGTCTGAGGCCAGATGCGTTTCTCCACAGCTCTATCAACTGTTTGCTTTGTGCCCTTTTAAAAGACGATGCTATTATCTAAGTTAAAAGAATATTCAAGGAACAGAGTTCCATTTCACATGAAAAACATACTCAAATCTGTTGTCAGAAAGGATCAAATACCTTGGTTTTATCTCCTCACATGTATTTTTAGGGGAACATGGTTTTGCTCAAGAACATAAGCAGCACTTTAGATTATGCCCCAGTTTTCACACTTTTTGGAACAGCTCTTTCCTTGATGACAAGCCCCAAAGAATTTCTTGCTGCTGAAATAATGAGACTTTCCCCCACAAATTTGGCTGAAAGTACAGCCAAAAGATATTGAAAAAAAAAAAAAAAAAAAAGGGCTTGATTTGCTGATTAGCATCAGAGCACAAGCATTGTATGGGAGCCCTGCTCAGGATGACAGAAACAGACTTAAGTCATACTCGGCTCCCAGATAATGGTTTTGGCCGGTCAAAGACCAACAACCCAGGTGCTGATGTCACTAGACATCGGATTATGTTTCTGAAGCTAAATTTGTATTGGGGTAATACTTCATTAGTTATTAGTGAATTACAATAGGATTCCAACTGGGTGTTGTGACCAAGATTTTGATTCTAGTACTCCAGAGGAAGGTGCAGCTGTGATTTCAAGCCCAGCCTGGTGTATGTAGTAAGTTCGAGGCCAGCCAGGGCTACATAGTAAGACCCTGTCTCAAAGTAAAAATACATACATACATATATACATACATACATATGTACATATGAAAACAATGAAAGAAGTCAGATACCTATCATATTCTCAAAAGTTGGACTTCTTTATGCACTTTAAATTTTAGCATTTTAGGTGATTATCTTTCTTTTTAGAAACAAAACAAAAACAAGCAAAAATTAAAAACAGGGGGAAAAGGATGAGAACTGGGTCATGAAAGAGAAAAGAAAGTTGACCTAAGGAGGAAGTTTTAAAGGTGCTCATCTTAGCACAGCATCTGACTCTCCATTTCACTCTTTCCTTGGAGGAAACTGATGATGTGAAAGGGAAAATGTTGCCCAAGCACTAAGATTGGCAGTCGCCCCTGAGGAGACCCAGTTCTGTGAGTCACTGCGAGTGAGAGATTCATAATGAGGTGAAAGCAGATGAGTTTCTGGTGAGATCCTGTTGTTCTTTTTTAAATATCCATATCCATATGTCGATGTGTAAAACACCTCTATGTGTATATATATTCCGTATACACATGTATGCATATATAATACTCTTGGTTAAAATGAAGCAATTGCAACTTGAACTATTAATGAAGTAGACAAAAGGAATTTGCCTGTCTAGTTTACAAACTGTAGGAAGAACAGAACAGCTGAGGGAAAGCAGATCCAGGACACATTGTGAAACTGCTACCAGAACCAAGTACTAAAGTAGCAAATGTATTTTTAAAAAGTATCTATTTTTAAATTCTGATAGTTTTAGGACTACAGAAGCAGTAAGGGAACTACTCCTCCTATCTTTGTCAGTCGTTCTCTCTCTCTTTCTCTCTCTCTCTCTCTCTCTCTCTCTCTCTCTCTCTCTCTCTCTCTGTTCTCTTTCTTTCCAGTATCTCCTCTCTTCAGTACTTTTCTCCATTTGATCAAGGGTCTAGCTACTAGCTATTGACTGTCCAATATCTCCATCAAGGGAAGGACTCTGATTGCCTTGGCTTGGATCATTGTTCACTCTCTGGACCAATCCATGGGGCCATACTGATGAAGCCGCATGGGGAATTTATGTAACACCACCTTTAACTTGCTCACATGCAATATCGGGACCAAACTTGGGGATGGGGAGTAAGGCAAGTTTGGATGAACAATCCTAAACAACTTGAAATCCTCACATTACAGGAGATGCAGACAAGGTGTCAAAGGGAAGAGTAGACATTATTTTCAAAAGACATGTAAGGAAAAACTATGTAACAAAGTAACTTACCACAGAGACATTGCTCAGTGAATTAAGTACAAAAGTAACCTAGATATAGAGCCACTCAGAATGATGCATGGAACCTAGACAGCAGACTTGAGAAATTGGGTGTGCGTGTTCTCACACAATGCATCAGAGAGGAAGATACATTTCCCCATGGGGCTACACTTCCTACTTGCTGACCACTTAGTCTAAAGACATGGTGTGTTCAGTGGAACATCCCTGTCCACAGAGCCAGGCATACATACTTATATGAGTACTGAATAAATTTATACCAACTGCTTATATTGCTTAATCAAGACCTACATTTAAAAAGATAAGTATTACCACTGGAGTACACTCAGAGAATGAGAGGTTACAACAGAGGAAAGTAAACTGTAGTTTAAACACCAAAGCAGAGGAAATTACCCGAGACCAAAGGAAACTGAAAAGATAATTCTTAAAACTAAATTTTTAAATGTTGATGGAGTTCCAAGGATACAGCAGCTACTATATTCATAATAGCCAGAAATTAGAATCAGCTTAGATGTTCATTGACAGATGAATGGATAAAAACTGTGGAACATTAGTACAATGGAATATTATTCAATTGTTTAGAAAATGAAATTTGTAGGCAAATAGTTGGGGCTAGAAAACAAAACATCCTGAGTAAGATAACCCAGACCCCAAAAGACTAATATGGTACATATTCTCTTATATATGGACGTTAGTTTTTAAGCCTTCAATAGGCATAATACAATCCTTATAACTACAGAGATTAGAGGTAGAGTAAGGGACTAGGGAGAAGAAGGATCATCAATGTAGAGGAAATAGGATATATAGTTACGGAATGCAGAGGGGAGACTGAATGGTAGGGTTAAGTGGGGGGAGGTAGAAGAGAGAATAAAGAAGGGATGAAGAAGGGAATACACCCAGAAACAGCTAACCAAAGGACCCTTTGACGAGCCATATGTTAACCTACTACAACAGAGGATTCTTAAAATACATACATATGTGAAAGAAGTATAAATGGAGTCACCAAATAATGGGAGAGACAAAGCCCAACTAGACATCTTTCACTAAGTGAAACATCCAGTGGCAGAAATGGGTTCCAACTAATGGAGCTACTGGCCAAAGGGGCCCCCAAATAACTCAGGCTATTGTCAAAGTTAGTGACTACTTTACACTAACTGATGGTCAGACTCTACTGATGAAGTCAACACTTGTGTAACTCATTAAACACAGAGAAGTCAAGCTACTGTTTAACTAGAGTCTTCACCTCTACTGACCAGTCTTCATGGTACTGGAAGGTATCGGAAGGCACATGACCAGAGGAGAAAGGCAACCACCAACCCAGCTATAAACCCTGCAATTAACAATGATGACTTGACTGTACATGATGCTGCATTAGTAAATTATCACTATCTAATTGGATCTAAGGCCACCCCATGAGATGGAACCCATGCTTGATACTGCCAGGATGCTGAGAACCTGGGACTAGGGGAAAGCCAAATATGTTCTGCTAAGGAACAGCAGTAAGATAATTCCTAATGGCAATCTGCTATACCCACAGATCAGCATCTTAGCTTCCTCTGCAGTCGATGTGAAGTAATATAGAGACCCACCACTAGGCAATGTACAGAGTGTAAGAGACTTTGGGTCACTTAGTTCTAAATGGAGTTTCTTCATCAAACTCTTCCTCTGGGTGCTCAGAAAACTTTGTAGAAGAAGAGACTGACAAGAGAGGCAGAGGGGATTGATGCTAACAAAGATCCACACAGACAAAACAGGACTATTGCATGTAAGAACTCACAGAGACTGTGGCAGCATGCACAGGGCCTGCATAGGGTCAAGCCAGATGGGGTCCCAGTGCTGAGAGGGGAAGTGGACATGAGCTCTCGCTCCTGAACAAAAAGCAATTGAAAACTGCTTGGAAAAGAAAAGGGAAAAAAGGTTTTCTCAATGAACCCTTACTGAGTAATAAACCTCGCTTAAGGGTAATCCCCATGCCCAGCAAAAGATGGCAGATTATTTTGGTCAAATTTTGTTTTGTTTGTCCATATTTTAATCTTACTGGTCTTTGTCTATTACTGTTTTTGATTTTGTGTGTGTGTGTGTGTGTGTGTGTGTGTGTGTTCCTTGTGCTTTTTCTTTTACAATTTTTATTTGTTTAGTTTTGTTTGCCTGTCCAAGAGGGTGAGGGGCATGAAGTTGGATCCGTGGAGATGTGGGGAGGTGGGGAGGATCTGGGAAAAGGTGAGGGAGCAGAAACTGTCATCAGAATATATTGTGTGAAAAAATGTATTAAAAAAAGTGAGGAAAAGAACAGTGAAAGTGGACTACTGCTATGAGGAAGGATATAACAAGAACCGGAAAGACATGATGTATTTGGGATCCCCAACTTCTAAAACACTTTTAAATACTGTAGCTATAATCGATGATGACATATACTGCCCAGAGCAAACACCAAAAGGTACAGGGTTGGTGTCCTTTGAGCTTAACACACAGGAGCATGGTTGCTACCACACTCAGGGTTGCTACTGCCCTGAATGATGGACTCATATGTGACTTTAACAGTCCAAGAAACTAGATTAGAGAGTAATCTCAAAATTTGCTTTGTAAAATTACAGATCATGACAAAATTAATAAAATTAGACCACAACTTTTCTTGCTTCTGTATACTGATGCAAAATTCAATTTAATTATTAGCTAATAAAACCATAAAACACAACACAATATATCACAATGTAGTCTATTCTATGAGTAATAAAAATAATTAAGCATTATCTAATAATACAATTACCAGTATGGAGCTACTTGACCTGGTTCCATTACTGTTGCTGACACACATAAAATACCCCTATGAAAGCAACTTAGGGAAGAAAGGGCTACTTGGCTTTTGATTTCAGGTTTGATCCATTATTGTAGGGAAGTCAAGGCAGGAGCTTAAAGCCACACATCAATAGTCAAGATCCGAACAAGAATAAATGAATGTATGAATCCTTGCTTGTTTGCTCCAGCAAGCCTTTTCCACTCTTATATTGCCCATCACACAGACACACAACACACACACACACACACACACACACACACACACACACACACACACACAGAGAGAGAGAGAGAGAGGGCTTAAGAATTATTATACCCCATAGTAGGCTAGGACTTCCTATATCAATAGTGAAGATAATTCCCACAAACATGCCCACAGGCCAAATCAATATAAGATTCCCTCCTATGTGATTCTAGGCTGTGTCACATTGACAATTAAAACTAATTATCATGTGACCAAAGAGAAAGTTAAATGCCATTACCTCTGCAAATTTTGCAAAGGTCTTACCTAAATTTTTACTATGATGCTTTATATAAAGTCAAAACAACAACAACAACAACAACAACAACACAACAACAACAGAGACTTAAAAGCTTTCTGGGGATAATAAAACACACAAACCTCTACCAAAAAAATCTTACATCTTGTTACATGGAGATAAAATAATTTATTTTTCATTATCAATAACTGAAGTCCAGAATAAGCCTTAAGGGTCTTTTCTCATTATTATTTGAAATTTGGTATGATTTTATGGATGCCAAGCAAAAATCAGGGATGAAGACATCATTTGCTCATTGTACTGTTTTCTCTGTCTGGGTACAAAGGAAGGCTGTATTTACCTGTGGATAGAGCAAGGTGACTAAGTGTCAGTCAACAGAATTTCCCAGACATGGATGTTACAAATATCCTGAAGATTCTTTATATTTCCCTTTCCAAAGAAGACCTGCTCTTGATCACAAGGAGGTCAGCGCATAGCTCTTCTTATCTTGCCTTCAGACAGAGACCTGTCTGGCTTTCCTACGGCTGTAGACATGAGTGAGCTAAGTGTTGACTGTGACTGTGACTGTCTGTAGCCATTAGATTCACATGTACACACCTGAAGTGCAAGCCATGTTATTATAATTGCTAAATAGCCCTCTTTGAGTACTTTCTACACATACTTCATGCAGCGTTAAAGGCTGGAATTTCAAAATCAATGCCAGGAGTGTGTTTGGAGAGAACTTTTTGTTTTGCTCATAGATGGTACCATCTCCCATTCAATCACACTGTGGAAGGGCTGGGTATCCCTGGAGTCTTTTTAATAGGGAACCTAATCCTATTTATGAGTTCTTTATTGCAAGATATGAGCATAAACTTTTGTAAATAATTTATTCAATGTATGTGCTAAACAGAGCTAGAGGAAGGTAATGAAAACTGGAGCCTTCAAATGAGGAGGCCACTGACAGGCAAGAGTGAAGCCCACTCTATGTCTGAAGGTGCCCTGTACAGTGTGGAAGTCTTCACTGCATGCAAAGTGCCTAATCTGAGAAGAGATACAAATATAGAACACGCTCTGGATTTAAGAAGAATACAAAGCAAAAAGAATATAATATATCTCATTATTATTTTATGTTTATAATATGTATGCTTTTAATCCCAGCCCTTGGGAGGCAGAAACAGGCAGATCCCTATGAGTTCAAGGCCAGGCTGGTCTTCAGAGTGAGTTCCAGGACAGCCAAGTGCTACACAGAGAAACCCTGACTCCAAAAACAAAACAAAACAAAACAAACAAGCAAAACAACCCTCACACAAAACAAAGCAACAGCAGAAAAGCAAACAAAAAATCCAAAAAGCAAAACAAACAGAGCAAGAAATAAAACTGTGGCTCTTTGACAAAGCTCGTAGCTTATGGAGGCAAAAGAACAAGTAACACTGGCAGGACAGACGGACTGCAGACGTTCCTAGTTAAGGCATCTCAGCTGAAGAAGAAGGAACACAGTCTTCCTGACCCTTTAGGGATGCAAATACTCTTTAAATATTCTCCCAGATATTTTTTTGTTTTTGTTTTTGTTTGTTTGTTTTGGATACAGCATCTCTGTTGCCTAAATTGACCCACTGACCTGCCATTTCCAGTTCTCCCACTGACTCAGTCTCCAGTCTGGGATTTCAGGAACATCCCATCAGCTCTTTTAGGACTTTCCTTATTTAGCCCCACTCCCTTTCTCCTTCCTTATTCTCATTTTCCTCTCCGATGATTTTAGCTTCTCCTCTCATAACCCTTCCAGTACCAGGTGTTCGACAGGAAGTAGAAACATTTACCATCACGCTCTTGCCTAATCTCACACTCTCCTGCCTAATCTCACACTCACCCAATCTCACACTTGCCTAACTACACACTTACCTGCCTAATCTCACACTCGCTTAATAGACACTCACCTAATCTCACACTTCCCTAACCACACACTCGCCTAGTCACATACTCCCCCAATCACAATGCAGCTTTTCCTTTGGTTTTCTCCTTTCCTCCCAGGCTGCCCTACCGGTAGCCATTCCTTCTTTCTGAACACCCCGCCCCCTTTTTTCAACCCCAGCTGGCCAAGTAAAGGGAAAGGTTGCATTTTCACTTCCTGCCTTACCTTCTGTGCCGTTCATTCGCTGCCAAAGTATCTCCAGAGGGCGGCTCTTCCGCTTGGCCTGACTTTGTTTTTACTACCTGCCTCTCCCACCTCCCATAACACTTTCCTCTGTGACCTCAGCAGCTAGCTCACAGTCCTCTCCATCGCCCACCTCCCCTCTCAGCTGTGACTCAGGCATCGCTCCTGTAACCAAGGCCCCTTCTCACAGCTCTGTGGCTTTTTCAGTTGCCACTGATCTTACCTGTCTTAGTTACCCAATGCATAAACACCTTTTGAACTTCATCTTTGTTGATGTTTAATATCTCACACCACACATTCTAATCTGTTTACCAACCCTTCTCTGGTTCACACAGACCATTCCAAAGACCATGATAACATTTTAGAAGTCTTTTTCTACAGATTTTGGATTCTTGAGTGGTTTTCCCTTTATTTCATAGGTTTTCCCTATAGTTACTTCCCCAAGTCTTAGAAGCTGAATCTGTACAAAGGTGTAGTAAGGTCAGAGGGGGCAGCATTTCCCTGAAGACTTTATCTCACAACGCTCGCCCAACCTGGATAGAAACACATGTGCATTTCTTTCTCTTAAGTCAGTGTGCTCTAGAGAAAATGAACCAAACGAGCTGAGATACATGTATGTATGTATGTAGAGAGATGGAGCATGAGTCATTGGCTGGCATGATTATGCAGGTAGAGAAGCCACGTGACCTACAACATGGAGCTGGAGGCCCCCAAAGCTAGTGGTTTAGTTTTGATGTGCCAAGGAAAAGGAGGCCAGTGTCCAGTGTCAACAGAAGATTGATGCTATGCTTGAGTGTAAGAGAAAAATGGAACCTTTCTTCTGCCTTTGATTGTATTTAGGCCCTCAGGGGATTTATGCCACCTGCCCACAGTATGAAGATCTGTCTGTTTCTACTCTGACTCAAACAGCAGCATGCTTTAGAAATGTCCTACCATCAACATAATCAGAACCTGTGTAAGTTGACACAGAAAATGAACCATTACACAGTATAAGTCATCTCTTGTTTGTTTATATGATTTTATTTTGTATTTTAATTAATTAATTTATTTTTTATCTATTCACTTTATATCCCACTCACTGCCCTACCCCCTCCTCTTCTCCTCTGAGCTTGTGGGGACTTCCTGGGTATGCCCCCACCCTGGCACTTCAAGTCTCTGTGAGGCTAGGCACATCCTCTTCCACTGAGGCCAGACAAGGCAGCCTAACTAGAAGAACATATCCCACATACAGACAACAGCTTTGGGAATAAACCCCTGTTGTTTGGGATCCATATGAAGACCAAACTGCACATCTGCCATATATGTGTAGGGAGGCCTAGTTATATTCTTTGCTTGGTAACTCAGACTCTGAAAGCCCCACGTGTCCAGGTTAGATGGCTTTGTTGGTCTTCCTGTGGAGTTCCTATCCCCTTTGGGACCCACAATCTTTCCTATTCTTCCATAAGAGTCTCCAAGTGTCATCCACTGTTTGGCTGTGGGTGTCTGCAGCTGTCTGAGTCAGCTGTGGAGCCTCTCTGAGGACAGCTTGCTCCTGTCTGCAAGCATACCAAAGCAGATTAATAGCGTCCGAGATTATCATGGGATGGATCTCAGGTTGGGCCAGTTATTGGTCGGCTGTTCCCTCAGTCTCTGCTCCATCCCCTGGGCCTGCATTTCTTGTAGACAGGATAAATTTTTGGTTCAAAAGTTTTGTAGGTGGGTTAGTGTCAATCACTCCACTGGGATTCCTGCCTGGCTACAGGAGGTGACCTCTTCAGGTTCCATATCCCAAATATTGTAAGTCACAGCTAAGATCACACTTATTGATTATCTTGGGTGCCTCCTTTATTCCAGGTCCCTGTCTCATCCTGGAGAGGCACCCCATCTCCTCACCCCCATCAGTTGCAGATTCCCATTCATTTTCATCCTATCCTTCCCCACACCTGACCCTGAATCCCCCCATTCCCCTCCTCATTCTCTTCCCTCCAGTTCCCCCCCTCCATCTGCCTCCTATGACTATTTATCCCCCCTTCTAAGTGAGAGTCAAACGTTCTTGCTTGTGCCTTCCTTCTTGTTCGGCTTATTTTTGTGTGTGAAGTGTGGCACGGTCCCTGTATTTTATGGCTAATATCTACTTATCGGTGAGTACGTGCCATGTATGTCCTTTGGGGAGTGGGTTACCTCATTCGGAATGATATTCTCAAGTTCCATCCATTTGCCTGCAAAATTCATGATGTCTTTGTTTTTAGTAGCTGAATAGTATTTCATTGTGTAAACGCTCCACATTTTCTTCATGCATTCTTCAGTTGAGGGACAGCTAGGTTCTTTCCAGTTTCTGGCTATTATGAATAAAGCTGCTATAAACATAGTTGAGTAAGTGTCTTTATGGGATGCTGGAGCATCTTTTGGGTATATGCCCAGGAGTGGGATAGCTGGGTCTTGATGTAGTTTTCTGAGAAACTGTCAAATTGATTTCCAAAGTGGTTTGCACTTCTATCAGCAGTGAAGACGTGTTCCTCTTGCTCTACATCCTGCCAACATGTGCTATCTCTTGAGTTTTTGATCTTAGCCATTCTGCTGGGTATAAATAAGATGGAATTTCAGAGTTGTTTTGATTTGAGTTTCCCTGACGACCAAGGGCTTTGAACATTTCTTTTAAGTGCTTCTTGGCTATTTGAGATTCCTCCGTTGAGAATTCTGTTTATCTCTGTACCCCAATTTTTAACTGTTATTTGGCTTTTTGGTGTCTAATTTCTTGAGTTCTTTGTAAATTTTAGATATTAGTCTTGTTGTTGAAGATTTTTTTCCCAATCTGTAGGCTACCATTTTGTCCTATTGCCAGTGCCCTTTGCCTTACAGAAGCTTTTCAGTTTCATGAGGTCCAATTTATCAATTGTTGATCTTAGAGCCAGAGGAATTGGTGTTCAGGAAATTGTCTCCTGTACCAGTGTGTTCAAGGTCATTTCCTACTTTTTATTCTATGAGATTTAGTCTATTGTTTTTATGCTGAAGTCCTTGATCCACTTGGACCTGAGTTTTGTGCAGGATGATATTTATCTTTTTGTTTGTTTTTGTGTGTGTTCATTTTCTTTCTTTCCTTTTCTCTTTCTCTTTCTTTTTTCTTCCTTCCTTCCTTCCTTCCTTTCTTTCTTGTTTATTGGTTCTTTGTGAATTTCACATCATGTACCCCAATCCTACTCATTTCCCCCTTCCCGAATACCCATCTTCTACCCTTGAATCCTTCCCCATAATAGAGAAAAAGAATCTCATTGTGGGAAGCTGTAGTGTGTCACAGTGTGTCCCTCAGCATACCCTTTTGTCTACACTTTTTTGCTTGCAAATGGTCATAACAATGACTTGTAGGTCTGGTGCCAGGCCTCTGGCTTCTGCTATACTATCAATACAGGAACCTCGCTGGATCCTCTCAGATATCCTGTTGTTGCCCTGTGTCATAGAAACCCTGTAGTTTTAAATCTGTAAGACTTCATGTGCTTCATGTACTCTGGCAGCAAATCTGTATGTTAGGGTAGGCCATACAAAGTCCTGGATATATACTAAGAGGCATCTGAGTTGGTCATTCCTTTGGCTTTCTCACTCTTACTCTCTTAGGGATGGCTCACTGCTACCCCACAACCAGGGTCAGTTCTACCTTGCTGCCTAGGCAAGGTGCATATTTGCTTTCCCTAGTGCTGCAGCTAGTGAGAGACACGGCCAGTTCTCCCATTCTCATGACCCGGGGACCAGCTCTCCCACCTGCCATATGATGCTGGATGAGGGAGAGAAGGAGGGTGCTTTTCCCTTGTCCATGCCACCATCCAGAAGCCAAGAGGCAAGGCCAGCTTACCCACAACCCCCACATCCAGGACCAACTCTACCGTGCTGCCAAGGTGAGGTACAGGGCCTGTTCTTCTGAGTGCTGTAGTAGATGAGGGGCAGGGGCAGCTCTCCTGCTCTGATGACTTTGAGGCCAGCTCTCCTGTCTGTTGTAGGTGGCAAGAGGTGAGAGGTGGGGGGCATCTTTCCCTTCCCCATGTCATCTCATGACAGACAAGTTACAGAGCCAGCTCTCCTACACTCACACCCTTGGGACACCCACCTGACCTTACCTCCTCCAAGAGGGGGGTGTCATCTCTACTGTGCTGCCTATGCCCTGGTCTCCAGAGTGCTGCAGCTGATGAAAAGCAGGGCCAGCGATCCTGTTCTTGGGACCCCAGAGCCAGGTCTCCCACCTGCTACAGGTGATGAGGGGCAAAGGGGAAGGAGGGCATCTATCTCTCATCCAGGCCACTGCAGAGAGATAGTGGTAGGGCAGCTCACCCGAAACTCCCACAATGTCCTGAAAGGGACAGTAGGTGCTTTGCCCGACTCCCAGGAAACCAGGCCAGTCACTAGCCTGTAGCCCTCCATAGACTTGTGACCATCAGTCACATAAGGGCGACTCCCCACACCTCTTCACAAGTAGAGAACATGACCAGAGGTCACATAGTCTCCAGATAGATCTCCATTATAATGAGGTACCTAAAGGCCTGAAGGCTTAGCCAATGAACTTTCCTTTCCAGTCACTTCTCCCTAGAAAAGGTATTTAATCTCAGGCCCACTCTGAGAAGTGGGGTACGGTTTTACTCATCCACTTTCCACCATGACAATAAATGCCTTAAAATCATGGACTGTCTCTTCATTGGGATCCGCTGTGCAGAGCCACAGAGAAGCCCTTTGCCTACAGAGTTGTCTGTCTAATCTCCCACAGAAGGCTTCCCTGTGCTCCCAGCAGTACCTGAGACCAAACCCAGCCTGCCACCACTGTCCAGCCAAAGATTCTCCCCAGCAGGACCAGCCAGAGCATCTCCCCCTCTTTCCCACCTACTAATGCTCATGCAACACAGTAGGGACACCTACAATGCTTTTTAGGATCAGGTCTCTTATTTATTATTTAATTATTCCATTCCCATTAATTATCCTTTACTTGAGTACCTGGTAGGAAAAGAATCCTTATAGTCAATTTGATTTTCTTGATTGTCAGGGAAGAATTCTGTTTTACCCAGGTTGGGTCATAGCTTCGGATACAATGGATTATTGAACCAACAATGTCCAATGACTGTCTCTTGACTAGTCATTGGGGCTAAACAAGTACAGCCAGCACTGGTGGATGACTGTTGTGAGGTATCCACCAGAGAAGACTAAACAGACATGGGTTCACACCACTAGAAATCCTTTTTTGCAGGTTGTCGACTCCACTGGGTATTCAGGATCTGAGTGCAGTCCCGAGCCTTGCTCAGGCTGAGCTTTTAAGCATGAAAACCACATTCTGTGTTGACATACATAAGTTAGTAAGAACAGGTAGCTAGAATTAGAACCTCAGAAGCCAAAAAACAAGGTTACTAATTCAGAGACTTCTCCAGAAGTATGGACTTTGATGCCTTAGGTCTTTGTTCTCATTTTAGCAGGTACTGGTGCCTGCATGCTGGGTTCCAAGGCCTGAATGGTACTTTCATCATGGCTGCCATTGTGCTAAGGTCTGGCACCTACTAAGGTCTGGAGGCCTGTTACATGACAGCAACAATTTCTCCATGGGGGGATGTAATGAAAAAAAAAAACTATAAGAAAGGATCTCACAGTCCATGTCTTGGTTATTTCCTACCCAAACAACAAAAATGCTGAATATTACATATATTTATGTGCCCAATAATTATTTTATAAACAATAGGCTATATTTATTTTGTTACATAAATCCAATCAAAATGCTTTTTAAAAATCATGTTTGTCATGATTCTCTGTGGATTTTATTCTTGTTTTTTCCAGACACCGCCCCACTGACTTATGCCCGGCTTTTGAAACTAAATGAGAGGGGTGATTTTGTGGAATTACATTCCTACTGGGATCCCCCACAGCCTTTTGGGGGAAATCAAACAAGAACTCTTTATGCTTCCTGAAATATCCTCTGCATGGAAAAGCCCACGTGCAAGAGATAATGCAACAGTCCTGGAGAGAAGCGGTCAGCTTTATTGACGGGTACCTACTCTTCCTGCTGCTCTTGGTTGAAGGAACGTAGTCCCTGTGTGCTGTGAAATACCACAGGCAGAGTTTCTAACAACAGAGATCTACTTCTCACAGCTGGACTCCGGGAAGTACAGGACCAACCGTGGGCTCAGTATCTGCTGAGGGTTGTTCTGTTTCTGAGATGACTCCTCGTTTCTGCCTCCTCTAGAAGAGACCATTACAGGATGGAAGGAAATAAAGAGTAAATGGTTCAAATGCTGTTTAAAGACTTTTATGAAGCCCTTAATCTTATTTACAAGGGAGGAACCTTTATGGCCCAATCTTTAAAAAGAACTTTCTCGATACTACTGCTCTAGAGGTTAAGTCTCCACATAGATTTTGGGAGGGGTCCATACACTGAAATTTTACAGGACGACAGAGTTTCCTCATGTTGCTCAAACCAATGGAGACTGCTCATCTGTCACTTGCAAAGAAACACTAACTGAATCAACCCACCCCAGGAAGTACTGGAGTCTAAAACTTACTAACAGTCAGACTTTTAACAGAATCAAGAAGCAAATAGAATACAGAACCTGAGACAAACAAGTAAACAAACAAACAAACAAACAAAAAATAAGATGAGAGTCAGACACCAGAGATGGGGCAGGAGGTGGGAACAGGACTGAGTCCATACAAGACCATTTATTCTGAAAGAGCTGCAAATTGAAGCTCTCTCTCTCTTTAAAAGGTTGCTAATGAAAATCAGGGTCAAGGATCAGCTTAGTTCAGTGACACTGCTGCAGGTTGATGGAGTGGTTCAGTGTAGACAATGCTTCGCATGTCTACAACGACCTGGCATTTATTCACCAGCAAAAACCAAGAGAAAAAACAAGCAAACAGAAACCACCAATAAACAATAAAACTCCCCTAAAAATAGATATAAATGGAATTAGAGTAAGTAGAATTTCATCAGACAAAAGCATTTGTTTTAGGAGCTGGGTCTGCAAAAGTTCAATTCCACCTTCAAATATTGTTTTCCTCATTATTTTTTAAACAATGGCCCTTAAAATCTAAATTATATACTGGGTCCATATAGAAAAAAATCAGAAAGACTGCTGAGCATGCAATGTATCGTATTGGCTCAGAAATGTTGGTTACACAGAACCAACCCAGAAGACGAAGCTCTGTGGCTCTCGACAAATTTAGTGTCACCAGGATGATGTGCTGGGGTTTAGTTGAGGAGCTAATCAATCCGTGATGATAGGCCTGGGAGGCACACACCATATCTAATTACTCAGCTGTAAAAAAAACCCAAAAGCTTTCTCGCTCTGCATTTTCATTTTGAGAGCATAATTTCATAAGCCTAATTTCCTAGCTGGGCTTAACTGGATCAGTGTCAGGCAGTTGGCTCTAGAATGTCAATATTTCATCAGTTCACCTTGTGATTGCCATAGCTACCAAGGACCTTAGCGCTCTGCCCTCTAGAAAGGAGGGGTGAAGGCTTGGGTTGGAGCTTTACTTAGCAAATCCTTTCCATTTAAAAGCCATAAGCTCCTTGTCCCTGTCAGCTAGCGACTAGAAGGAGCCTTGTTGACAGATCCCATTAGAAGGGGCACTGCTGTGACTAGAGATGGGCAGAGCTTTGAGAGCGTGTACTATAATCAAGTCTGACATGCCTATGCATATGCTCAAGTACAGTGTGTAGATGATCAACATACATGCAGATGTGTCAATCAGCTGGAGCTGAGCAGGCTCTCCTACCACAGAGTGTGATACAAAACCATTAACCCTGAAGCTGATTCTTGGCAATCGTGTAGCTGTGGTTCAGAAGAAGAAGGGTACCCAGGCCAAACTCACTGCACAACCAGCCACCTTTAATACATGAACTTTCATTTTTGAGAGTTGTCAGTGAAGTGGATCAATGTGTGCCTAGAATATAATAGCAATCATGCAACATGTCCACTGCAAGATAAGGTTAAGGAGGGCTCAAGGCTTGTAACTCAAAGGGTGAAATAATTTACTATAAAGGCATGTAAAACCAAGGTCTCTGATCCTATGACTTGCATAATTGGCAAACCAAATACAGCATCGGTAAGCTGGAGCAAGAGATGAGTCTTACTGAAGAAATCATTTCACTTTCAAGATTGCTTGAAAGACAGTGGTAGGGAAATAAATCCTATTAAGTGGAAAACTTTGCACTCTGAATTGGATGCACACATCGAACTTGAAAAATTGGATTGGAGATGAATATTTTTCTTTGTAGTCTGAAGTAATGTAGTCACTGCTAATTTCATCACAGCGTTTGCTGATTATAATTCAATGTGTTGATTTCATATTGGTGATAAGCTTTGCCCTAATTGTAGTCCTGAACTATTATAGATAGGGGGTGTGTTTGTATCCCCATTTAAACCCAATAGTGTTGATCTCCTTCATCTGTAACCTCAGCTATGCCAATAGTGAACTGAGCTTGAGAAATGCTGTAAAGGATGCTGGGAAGTGTGTTCATTCCAAACAGCAGGTGAAGCCTGGATTGTTAGTTTGCAATCAGCATGAGGAAGGCATCCTCTGGATTCCGCAGTTTCACCCTACATTTATCCTGGTCTCTGGGCTTGATCCACTGTTGGTTGTCCCACTGACATTTTCATACGGCCTGCCTTTCAGACATTTATTTGTTTTTACCAAACATTTTCCCTTATCCATTTCCTGTATACAGGTTTATATCACAGGGCATAAAACTTCCACAGAGGTTAGAATAAACCAGTCACAGATGGTCACTCACTGTATCAGTCTGAATTGGTTCAAGATAACAGAACTCATAAGGATGAGTAAGTGAAGCTGAGGAGTTTGTGCACTGTGGAAAAAGGTAGAGCTGGAGAAGTAATGGTGGTGAGGAACAGGTAGGTATCAGGAGTCTGCACAGCCATGTGGGGTCAAGGTGATCTCTGGGCCTGAGCTGCTACAAAGGGCCACAATGGTTCCATGATGGTACTGCATCTAGGCCTGTGCTGATGACTGTGGCCCATGTTGCCACTGAATCTCATCTGGATGTCAGTGGTCTGGGCAACTGCCTGAGAGCATGCTGATGTCTCGAGGCTGTACTGATACGGGGGTCAAACTGATTTGGGTGGTCTATGCTGCCACCTGAGGCCATGGTGATGTCCTCTCCTGATATGCTGCTGAGCGCCCTGTCTGTGTCCACAGTTCTGCTGAACCTGGGGTCTGTGTTGATGTCTAAGGCCTATGTTATCACCAAAGGCCATTTGGATGTTCCTGGTCTTGACTGGTCTGGGCTGGTCTGGACTGGGCTGGATTGCTGCCTGAGATGGTGTTGATGGAGCATTGTGTTGATCTGGCCCTGTCCCTTACCTGGGTAACCTGGAAGAGCTCCTCTGGTTGGTGTGGGAAAATTGGCCCTGCCCCTCACTGACAGCAACTCTTGGGATCACACCCGACTCTCCTGGGCAGTAAAATAGAGAGGGCTTGTAGGATAGGAAAGAGAGAGGCCCTATCTCATACTTGCGAGAAGTGAAGTGAGAGAGCTGTACCTGGGGACAAGGATACCAGAGAGTGGTAAGCTGATAACTCAGCTTCTAAACAGGCCCAGATCCAGGGCTCTGAGTTGGCCTACCCTAACATCCATCGCATGTATGAACTGCTGGAGAATTCGAGGGTCCAGTTCTGTAGATTCAAAGTTGCAAGATCCCCACAACACAGGGCAGCAACAGGATATCTGAGAGGAGTCCTGGTGAGGATCCAGTACTGATATTGTAGCAGAAGCCAGAGGCCTTGAACAGGACCAGTGATCACTGCAGTGAGCATCTGTAGGTAGAGCTGTTTGGGAAAAAGACTATACCATGTGACACACTGCAGCTTCTCCTTTAATGAGGAGATTCCAAGGACGGAAGACAGTAGTGAAGGGATGAGGAAATGAATGGGATTGGCTAGATCATCCAGCCAGCAAACAAACAAAAAGCAGTAAACCAAAATCTAAGAACCAGAATTAAAATTTTTAAGATGTATTTTTAATGTATTTAAAATGTATTTTTTGAGAATGTCACACATGAGTACTGTAATTGCATAATTTCCATCCTCCTCCCCCTCTAGTTCCTTTCATGTCTCCCACTCCTCAAATACATGACATCTTATTTTAAATTATCACACACACACACAGACACATACATGCACACAGAACCCCCCCCACACACACGTGTACACGCACTCCATTTAGTATTGCTCATATGTATATGTGTTTATGGCTGATGACTTGTGATTAGATAGTCTATTGTAGGCTCTTCTCTAGAAGAGACTACTTCCCCCAGCATAAAACCATTTTTTAAAAATGTATTCTTAGGTGTAGAATGAGATTGGCTATTTTATTTTCACAGTGGGGTTCTTAAATTCACACATCTGTATACAGGGGAAATAATGTCTCAATAACAATAGACTAATTGGTGATTCAGAGAACGTATGTCATCCTGATGTTGATGTTTTCTGTCATCAAGAGGTTATGTAGGGTGACAGTAGGGCAGCTGCTTAAGGATGATGGGGCATATAGCAAACCGAGTGAACTCTGAGGGCAAGAGCCTTCCCTGACATTGATTTGCTGCCAATTTGTTTTCTCCATTGAAGACAATACCTGTGTGGAATAATCACACTGTGAATAAAGTGCTTTATGACTCAACAGATGATGGTTCTACTAGAACCACTGAAGTAGGAAAGAAAATTTATATGCATATTCATAAATGTTCCAGTAAGAATAAACTGATTCCCCAACCCCAGACAGCTGGCTGGTCTTCTCAGGGAACACTGCCATGTGGGAAAAATAGTCTTTCATTTTTGCCTTTGTCAGTTTTCTGCACACAATCAGCATCTACACATCATCTCAGGAGAACTTTGCCGTCCCCTGAGCCTCACCCCAGTGAGAAGACTTTGACATTTTCTGAGTTTGAGGCTGTGGTTCTTGACATAGCCATACTCATACTAAACTATACACATTCCTCCAGGACTTCACGCACTTAGGGTTTTCTGGCTTCCCCCAGTAAAATCTTCTGACAAAAAATGTCCAGGTTCAGACAGATTCACTGAAGAGTTCTACAAGATGCTTGAAGAACTAGCATCAAATCCTCCTCAAATTATTCTATAAAAGAGAATATAAATGAATGCTTCCAAAAAAATCTTTTTGGAGGGGGGAATCTAGTGCTTCCCTGATACCAAAACCAAGTAAAGAAACAACAAAATAGAAAATAATAAACAGATTACTTTAATGCTCATAGAGATGAAAATTCTCATTTCTGATATTTAGGATCATTTGACACAGATAAATCAATAAATAAAATAATCACTTGAATGGACTAAAGGACAGAAATCACATTATTGTTTCAAAAGATGCAGAAAAGGCTTTTGATAAATCCAGTACCTCTTCATAATAAAATTCCCAGAGACTAGGAGTGGAAGGAACATCTCTTAACATAACAAAAGCCTATAAACCCATAGAAAACATCAAGATAGAGAAAAAATTCAAAGCATTTCCACAAAGATCAAAACTCAAATCAACATCAACAACAAAAATTCTATCCATTCTCTCTACTTCTATTCAATATGACACTTGAAGTCTTAGAGCAAGAAGGCAAGAGAAAAATAAAGAGACTACCAACAGGAGAGGAAGGGGTTAAAAGTGTCCTTATTTGCAGATGATGGATTCTTCTGCATGTGAACAGTCCTAACAACTGCATCTGAAAACTTTTGGAATTGGTAAACAGTTTCAGCATAGTGGCAAGATGCAAAATTAACACACATTGCTCTGAAATAGTGCCGAACGCTGACAAATGGGATCTCATGAAACTAAAAGGCTCTGTACAGTGTAGGAAGCAATTAGTTAAATGAAGAGACAGACTACACAATGGAGGCAATCTTTGCCAAATAGAATCTGACAAAGGAGCAATATCTGAAATATATAAGGGACTTAAAAAACTAAATACCGAGAAGACAAACCACCCAATGGAAATTCAAGCTAGGGACTGAATAGAGAATTTTTGAAACAGGATATAGAAGTGGCCAGTAAGTATTGTTATGTATTCATGAGATTGGAGAGATGGCTCAGTGGTTATGAGCTCTAAACATTCTTTCAGGGAAACAGAGCTTGATTCCCAGCACCCATGCCTCACTGCTGACTGTAGCTATCGCTCCAGGGCTATTTGGCCTCTCCTCTCCCTCTCCTCCCTCCTCCCCCTCCCTCTCCCTCTCCCCTCCTCTCCCTCTCCCCTCCCTCTCCCCTCCCTCTCCTCTCCCTCTCCCTCTCCCTCCCTCTCCCTCTCCCCTCTCCCCCCTCTCCCTCTCCCTCTCCCTTTCCCTCTCCCTCTCCCCCTCTCCCCCTCCCTCTCTGTCCCTCTCATTCCCTCTCTCTCTCCCTTTCTCTCCCTCTCCTTCTTGCTCTCTCTCCCTCCCTCTCCGTTCCTCTCTCCCTTTCCCTCTTTCACTCCCTCTCCTTCCTTCCCTCCCCCTCCCCCCACAATAATAAATGTGTTCCACAGTCTAAGACAACAGGATAATGCAAACTAAAATTAATTTGATATCCAATCTTCCCTCAAAACTATCACTATGAAAACAAATGAGGATGGGTAGCAGTGAGGATACAGGGAGAGGGGACTGTGTATTCAGATTGTCTACATCTTCAGAACAGCACTGTGCTGTTTTGGGAAGGCCTGCCACAGTGAATTATCATATATTTACTTAGTTCCTTGATGTGTCTAACTCCTATTAGGGTGATAGTCTGAGGACAGATTATTTTGTTTACCACTACATCCTTTTGTTTATCATTACATCACAGTGCCTGACACACAATAGGCGCTCAGTAAATATTTGATGCGGGTGTCACTTGAGAGCATCAGACCATCTCTTGCATAGCAGAGAGCAGGGTACATAGGAAAGCAAGACATGCACCAACAGGAGAGACTTTTTCCAGCACCACTGCAGTGACTGTCTTGCTAAATGACTGTAGGCAGGTCCTATGAATGCTTGTCTCACGAGATAACGAAATAGTCGAACCCTAGAGAATGCCCATCAAGGTACTTAGTGTAACTTCTCAGTGTGGTCAAATATTATACATCTAATTTTAACTTTGGTGACTGTCATTTTTATCTAATCAACAGCAATAAAAGTCTATAGTTTGAGGCAAGAATCCTTCTTTGTATCCAAGGTTAGTAAAGTCTCCACTATTTTATCCATGTGTCTTAGGAACTATGTTCATGCCTGCTTTTCCTTCTAGCTATTGTGCTGGCAAAAGTCTTAGTTTAAGAACTCTGTACTTCTAGTTACATTTTTAATCCTGAGTCTGTGCTTGCTGGTTGCCTGATGATGAAATAACCTTTGACAGTTCCAAATTTCTCTTCTATAAAGCAAGAGTGAAAATAATTTCCCTATGGAATTACTTGAGGAATAAAATTAGATTATCTTTGTGAATTTGAAAATCTAATGAAAAATAAACTGATCTAGGTTAAAAATAAAGAAACTGAGACAACAGGAAAGTCAATTATGTATGTATGTATGTATGTATGTATGTATGTATGTATGTATGTATGTATGAAATAGAGATAGACAGAAAGGTAGGTAGACAATAAATAGGTAGATAGATGATAGGTAGGTAGATGGATAGATAGATAATGGTGTTTGAGTGTGAGTGTGTGAGCGTGGGTATGTGTGTGTATGAGAGACAGAGATATGGTGTATATGTGCATGCACATCACATGCATGAGTGTGCATGAGTGTGCACATGCGTGTGTGTGTGTGTGTGTGTGTGTGTGTGTGTGTGTGTGTGTGTGTGTGTATTGCTGAAGCTCATGCAGTTACAGCACCAGCTTCTTCATTCTGTCTGGATCCTTGGTATCTAGGTCTATGCTGAAAAGGGGGTGGGAGATGATAAATTATAAACCAGCATCATCCAGAAAAGGAAAGCCACTAGTCCAGTAGGCACATGGGGGACATATAGAGTTCTCCATTTGTAGCTGGGGTGTTAAGGATACCAGGCATCTACGTTGTTATTTCTTTAAAATATTTTCAAGTTCAACAGTAAAGGATGGAGACGGGTGTTTCATCTTGGAAAGCTTTGAGTACAATGCATAGTATTTTATAGCATCAGGTACATTGAAAGGGTGTTTTCAATTAACTGAACAGCTCAGGTATCAGAAAAACAAAACAAAGCATCTTCACTCAACCTTATTTTCTGTCCTCCTACTCATCAACTTAAAAAACTCATTTAAGGAAAGATTTTAAAGGTTTCTGTCATCTATAAAATACATTCATATATACATTTTAGGGCATTTTTCAGACATGTGCCTGAGGGTGTACCAATGCATTGTTAATATTACTATCAATTGTGCATTTTTGTTTTTTCTTTCTTCGTGTAAATGTGATTTTTTTATACCTTCTGGAATCTATTATGGTCGTTCAAAAAGTTCATTAAATGTGATACGCAAATAGGAATAGTAAGTGTTACCATCTCTTTAACTATTAATCAGATTTATATGTTGTAAATTTCATACCATTCTAGGCATATTGAAAGATTTCATAGATTATTTTATCTAATAATTACCCCATTGTGCTACAGAAGAACCAGAAGTAATTCCTTCCTACTATGCACTGCCTTTACTAAACTTCTAACCATCCCTCAGCCCCACCCTTCCTAGTCTTTAGTGAGCAACATTCCGCTCCATTCTTTTACAAGACTGTCTTATTTCCACACATGAGTGAGCACATGTGGTATGTGTCTTTGTGTGCCTGGCTTATTTCACGTAACATAATGACTTCCATTTCCACCCATGTGGTGGTAAATGACAAATTTTCATTCTTTCTGTGGTTGAGCAATATTCCATTGTGTAAATAGACCCATGGCAAGGCATCTGGGCTGATCACATATTTTAGCTAGGAATACTGCTGTAATAAATTTGGGAGTGAAAGCTCATATGCTCTTGAAACCAGTGATTTCATTTCTTTTAAATATATACCTTGTAGTAGAACTATAGGTTCCTAAGGCACTCTTTAGTTTCTGTTGAATTTCTGTAATGTTTTCAATATTAACCTGTATTAATTATTACTCCTATCAATAGTATATGAGACTTATCCTTTCTCTGCATATTTTTTTATTTTTATTTTATGTCTTTATTGGATTTTTTATTTACATTTCAAATGTTATCCCCTTTACTGGATTCCCCTCCAGAAACCTGCTATCTCCCCCTGTTTCTATGAGGGTGCTTCCCCACCCACTCACCCACTCCCTCCCACCCACCCACTCCCCCTTCCCGCCCTGACATTTCCCTACACTGAGGCATCGAATCTTGACAGGGCCAATGGCCTCTCCTCCTACTGATGTGTGGCAAGGGCATCCTCTGCTACATATGCTGCTTGAGCCAAGGTCCACCCCTGTGTACTCTTGGGATGGTGGTTTAGTCCCTGGGAGCTCTGGTGAATGCAGTTGATTGATATTGTTGTTCTTCTAATGGGATTGCAAACCCCTTCAGCTCCGTCAGTCCTTTCTCTAACTCTTCCATTGGGGACTCCATTTTCAGTTCAATGGTTGGCTGCCAGCATCCATCTCTGTATTTGTCAGGCTCTGACAAAACCTCTCAGGAGACAGCTATATCAGGCCCCTGTCATCACGGACTTCTTGCATCAGCAATATTGTCTGGGTTTGGTGGTTGTATATGGGATGGATCCCCAGGTGGAGCAGTCCCTGGATAGCCTTTCCTTCAGCCTCTGCTTCAAACTTTGTCTCTGTATTTCCTCCTGTGAGTATTTTTGCTCCCCCTTCTAAGAAGGACTGAAGCATCCACACTTTGGCCATCTTCTTGAGCTTCATGTGGTCTGTGAATTATATGCTGGGTATTCTGAACTTTGGGCTAATATCCACTTATCAGTGAGTGAATATCATATGATTGGGTTACCTCACTCAGGATGATATTTCCTAGTTCCATCCATTTGCCTAAGAATTTCATGAAGTCATCGTTTATAATAGCTGAGCTAATACTCTATTGTGTAGATATACCACATTTTCTGTATCCATTCCTCTGTTGAAGGACATTTAGGTCCTTTCCAGCTTCTGGCTATTATAAATAAGGTTGCTATGAACATAGTGGAGCATGAGTCTTTGTTGTATGCTGGAGCATCTTTTGGGTATATGCCCAGCAGTGGTGTAGCTGGGTCTTCAGGTAGTGCTATGTCCAATGTTTTGAGGACCTCCAGACTGATTTCCAGAGAGGTTGTATCAGCTTGCAATCCCACCAACAATGGAGGAGTGTTCCTCTTTCTCCACATCCCCACCAGCATCTGCTGTCACCTGAGTTTTTGATCTTAGCCATTGTGACTGGTATGAGGTGGAATCTCAGGGTTGTTTTGATTTGCATTTCTCTGATGACTAAGGGTGTTGAACATTTCTTTAGGTGCTTCTTGGCCATTCGATATTCCTCAGTTGAGAATTCTTTGTTTAGCTCTGTAGCCCATTTTTAAATAATGTTATTTGATTCACTGGAGTCAAACTTCTTGAGTTCTTTGTGTATATTGGATATTAGTCCTATATTGAATGTAAGATTGGTAAAGATCTTTTCCCAATCTGTTGGTTGCATTTTGTTCTAATGACAGTGTCCTTTGCCTTACAGAAGCTTTGCAATTTTATGAAGTCCCATTTGTTGATTCTTGATCTTAGAGCATAAGCCATTGGTGTTCTCTTCAGGAAATTTTCTACTGTGCCCATATGTTTGAGGCTCTTCCCTATTTTCTCTTCTATTAGTTTTGGTGTATCTGATTTTATGTGGAAGTCCTTGATCCACTTGGACTTGAACTTTGTACCAGGCAATAAGAATGGATCGATTTCTGGACTAAATCTATCTGGTCCTAGGCTTTTTTTGGTTGGGAGACTTTTAATGACTGCTTCTTTTTCTTTAGGAGTTATGGGACTGTTCAGATGGTTTATCTGATACTGATTTAACTTTGGTACCTGGTATCTGTCTAGAAAATTGTCCATTTCCTCCAGATTTTCCAGTTTTGTTGAGTATAGGTTTTTATAGTGTGATCTGATGAGTTTTTAAAAATTTTCTCAGTTTCTGTTATTATGTCTCCCTTTTCATTTCTGATTTTGTTAATTTGGATACCGACTCTGTGCCCTCTAGTCAGACTGGCTAAGTACTTATCTATCTTGTTGATTTTCTCAAAGAACTAGTTCCTGGTTTTGTTGATTCTTTATGTAGTTCTTTTTGTTTCTACTTGGTTGATTTCAGTCCTGCATTTGATTATTTCCTGCTGTCTACTCCTCTTGGCTCTTCTAGAGCTTTCGGGTGTGCTGTCTAAGCTGTTAGTGTATGCTCTGTCCAGTTTCTTTTTTGGAGGCACTCAGAGCTATGACCTCTCCTCTTATCTCTGCTTTCATTGTGTCCCATAAGTTTGGGCATATTGTGCCTTCATTTCTAAAAAGTCTTTAATTTATTTCTCATTTCTTCCTTAACCAAGTTATCATTAACTAGAGCATCATTCAGCTTCCATGTATATGTGGGCTTTCTGTTGTTTTTGTTGTTATTGAAGACCAGCCTTTGTTTGTGGTGGTCTGATAGGTTGCATCAGATTATTTCTATCTTCTTGTATGTGTTGAGGTCTGTTTTGTGACCCATTGTATGGTAAATTTTGGAGAGGGTACCATGAGGTGCTGAGAAGAAGGTATATTCTTTTGTTTTAGGATGAAATGTTCTATAGATATCTGTTAAATCCATTTGGTTTGTCACTTCTGTTAGTTTCACTGTGTCTCTGTTTAGTTTCTGTTGCCATGATCTGTCTATTGATGATCGTGAGTTGTTGTAGTCTCTCACTATTATTGTGTGAGGTGCAATGTGTGCTTTGAGCTTTAGTAAAATTTCTTTTATGAATGTGGTGCTCTTTCACTTGGAGCACAGATATTCAGGATTGAGAGTTCATCTTTGTGGATCTTTCCTTTGATGCATATGAAGCATCCTTCCTTATCTTTTTTGATAACTTTTGGTTGAAAGTCGATTTTATTTGATATTGGAATGGCTATTTCAGCTTGTTTCTTCTGACTATTTCCTTGTAAATTTGTTTTTCAGCCTTTTTTACACAATGATTGTTGTTTTCTATTCTTCTTGTTGTTAGAGGTGGAATTATGTTTGTGTGGCTATCTTCTTTTCTGTTAGTTGAAAGAAGATTACTTTCTTGCTTTTTCTAGGGTGTAGTTTCACTCCTTGTGTTGGGGTTTCCATTTATTATCCTTTGTTGGGCTGGACTTGTGGAGAGATATTGTGGAAATGTGGTTTTGTCATGGAATATCTTGGTTTCTTCATCTATGTTAGTTGAAAGTTATACTGGCTATAGTAGCTTGGGCTGGCATTTGTGCTCTCTTAGGCTCTGTATGACATCTGCCCAGGATCTTCTGGCTTTCATAGTCTCTGATAAGAAGTCTGGTGTAATTCTGATAGGTCTGCCTTTATATGTTACTTGACCTTTTTCCCTTACTGCTTTTAATATTCTTTCTTTATTTTGTGCATTTGATATTTTGACTATTATGTGAGAGTCAGACCTTCTTTTGTGGTCCAGTCTATTTGGAGATCTGTAGACTTCCTGTATGTTTATGGGAATCACTTTCTTTAAGTTAGGGAAATTTTCTTTTATAATTTTGTTAAAGATATTTACTGGCCCTTTAATTTGGGAGTTTCCGCTCTCTTTTATACCTATTATCCTTATGTTTGATCTTCTCATTGTGTCCTGGATTTCCTGTATATTTTGTGTTAGAAGTTTTTTACATTTTACATTTTCTTTGATGGTTGTGTCAATGTTTTCCCTGGTATCTTCTAGCCCTGAGATTCTCTCTCTTGTATTCTCTTGGTGATGCTTGTGTCTATGACTCCTGATCTCTATCCTAGGTTTTCTATCTCCAGGGTTGTCTCCCTTTGTGATTTCTTTATTATTTCCATTTTTAGATCCTGGATTGTTTTGTTCAATTCCTTCACCTATTTGGTTGTGTTTTCCTGTCATTCTTTAAGGGAATTTTGTGTTTCTTCTTTAAGTATTTCTACCTGTTTACCTGTGTTGTCTTGTATTTCTTTAAGAGAGTTATTTGTGTCCTTCTTCAAGTCATGTAACATCATCATGAGATGTGATTTCAAATCAGAATCTTGCTTTTCTGGTGTGCTGGGGTTTCCAGGACCTGCTGTGGTGGAGAACTGGGTGCTGATGATGCTAAGTGGCCTTGGTTTCTGTTGCTTAGGTTCTGGTGCTTACCTCTTGCCACGTGGTTATCTCTTTTGTTAGCTGGTCTTGCTGTCTCTAACAGTGGCTTGACCCTCCTGTAAGTCTGTGTGTCAGCACGCCTGAGAGACCAGCTCTTTCCAGGCAGGGTTTGGGTACAGAAAGCTGTGGCCCTGGGTCAGCTCTGGGTGCAGTCAGAAACCAGAAGGATTTTGTCCCAGACTCCTCCTCAGTTTCTGTTTCCTGGGGGCTTCAGGAGAATCCCTCTCAGCAGAAGTGGTGGTCTCACCTGTGCTCTCAGGTGTGTCAGCACTCCTAGGAGACTAGCTCTCTCCTGACTGGGTCTGGGTACAGAGAGCTGTGATATAGGGTCAGCTCCAGTCATAGACCTTCTGCATACCTTTTCTATGCTGTTTTTCCTTTTTGGTTATAACCATTCTAACCAGGATGAGATGATCCACAGTTTACTGTGGCTATGATTATATTATCTTTGTCTACATACAGAGAAGCTCACCCATCTTCATCATCCATATCCTTACATCCTGCTGGGGCACTGGACTTATCTATGACATAATTTAGTCTCCTCTACCCACAATCCTTTGTGGTCTTCACAGTCTTCTCATCACTGGCTGATGTTTAGAATGTTCTCTTTCCCCACTGCACAGGTATCTCTTCTACCTAGCATTGCATGCTGCCTTGGGTAACCAGGGAAACAGCATCGTCCTCTGGGAGCACTAAAGAGATATTTGGAATTCTTCCATTTTTACATATCCATCCATTTATTTTTATTTCATGTTTATTGGTGTTTTTGCCCTCATGTTTGTCTGCACATGGTTATTATTCAGTGTTCATGGAGGCCAGAAGAGGGCACCAGATCTCTTGGGACTGGAGTTACAGGTATTAAGCTACCATGTAGGTGGTGGGTCTAGAATAGCTCTTAGCCACTGAGCCACATCTCCATTTCCTGTCAGAAGTCATTCAGGAACTTAATGTGATATCCTCAACTGAAATGGAATACTTGAAGTTTGGGTTGAGTTAGGGAGAGAAAAAGATGGGCAAGGAATTATGTACAAGTAGGTGACTACAAATATTGACTAAGATTTTTTTTAAAGCAGTTAAGAAGCAAGAAAAGATATTGTAGCATGGAGGAGTAGTGTGTTGGCTAATTCTATGTTAACTTGACACAATTTAGATTCATCTGAGAGGAAGGAAAGTCAACTGAGAAATGTCTTCATAAGATTAAGCTGTTTAGGCAAGCCTGTAGGGTATTTTTCTAATTAATGGCTGATGGGGGAGGACCCAGTCCATGTGGATAAGGCCTCCCTTGGGCTGGTAATCCTGGGTTCTGTAGGAAAGCAGGGTGAGCAAGCCATGGGGAGTAAGCCAGTAAGCAGCTCTCTTCCATGGCTTCTGCTTCAGCTCTTGCCTCCAGACTCTGTCCTGGTGAGTTTCTTTTCCTGCGTTCTGTTGATGATGAATTGTGATGTAGTAAGGTGAAATACACCCTTTCAAACCTGTTTTAGGTCATGGTGTTTTAGCACATCAATAGAAACTCTAACTAGCATGGGTAGTGAAAAGGGAGAAGGGGTTCACTGATTGTAGGTGATTTGAGTTAAAAGATTTTGCAACTAACATTTAAGGTAGAGAAACAAACAAGAAATCTGAATGCTGGTGATTATAAATGCTGAACATCTAAGCTGCTATTAATAAGATCCAAGGTGGCTTAGGGAGTTTGGGTTGTTTTGCTTTCTTTTGGTTTGATTTCCAGAGCTCTCACAATGTTTCTGGAAGTGATCAACTCCAACTTTGAACTTAACAATTCTCCTGCCTCTGCTTTTGGAACGCTGGGATGGTAGGTGTGCACTATGGGCTTGTTTGTTTTACTTTTGCAAACAGTTTTTCTAAAATGTGGCGTCTGAGGAAGGATCTTCATGTCTTCTCAGACATGCTTTACCCTAATTGACATTGTGCCCTGATTCCCCAGAATTTTATCCAATGTTAGACACATTGAATTATTTTTCTGTGACTAACTCACTTCGAACTATATTCTAAATAAATTATTTTATGAAAGTAGAATGCTGACCCTGAAGGATCATAGCAAATATACATTCAAACTCTCCCAATTTGTAAGAGAATCGAGGCAGAGAGTGAATGTAAGCCTGAGGTCGCAACAGTGCTGCAGGGCTGAGCCGGAAGCCAAATTCCTAATAAGCCCCGGTTTGAAGACCATGGTTGCCTTAGCTTAATAAGATCTTCCAGAGTACTTTTTTTGGGAAATATTTCAGACACAGGAGCGTGCAGAGTTTAGTATGTTAATATGTGTTGTGTTGAATTTAAGTATGTATTTACATGAGAGTGAATTATTATAAAATTGAAAGGTTTCCTTGCAGAATTCTCCTCAAAATTTCACTGCTCCGTTTGTGGTTTTAGTCCTTATTAATATGTTTGGACCTTTAATGCAAAACGTTAAACTCCAATGATGTCCATTTGTAGACTCCCATTGCCCATGAAGGAAACCATCCCAAATGGATCCTTTCCAATGGACCCACCCCCACTCCAGACCCCCATTGAAACTAAGCTTTACTAAAATAAGATAATGGTTTCAACAGTAAAAACCTAATTCTTTATTCCGAAGAGTGAGAATGGAGACAGGTGTCTCCAGCTATGACTAGCTTTGTGGACCAGTATACTGTAGTCACATGATGCTTGGTTAATTTCTCTGCTATGAGTATGGTAAAATCCTGGTTGTTTCTGAACAAAGTCGTGCATCTTTTTTATGTTTTGTTAAGAACATTCCAATTACTTTATTCTTTTTTATTGCATTTTTATTTACATTTTAAATGTTATCCCATTTCCTGGTTTTCCCTCCAGAAACCCACTATCCCACCCCCACCCCACCCCCACTTCTATAAGTGTGCTCCCTCACCCTTTGTCCTCAGGAGGGCACTCCTCTGTTTTTAACGCTCAATCCAAGTACTGTGTCTTGACATCTTGCTTTTATTCTTTCATTCCCCAATGCAGAGTTAAACAAGTAGAGTTTTTGTTTTTTGTTTGTCTGTTTGTTTTACGGGGTAGCTATTGCAATAACGAAATGGACATGGACATACTGACGGGTGCTCTGCTAAGGACAGAGCATCAGAATGTCTTTGACAGGTAAAACATAATCATAGACATGGGTTATCCCCCTTTTACAGGTAAACTATAACTTAAAAGTTTAAATATAAGGGGAAATAACTAGTATGAGGGTGAATTGGAATTTGGACCCAGATGTATTTGTCTTCAGAGACGGCAAATGGAAATTTGGTTGTATCTAAGAAAAAATAAATCTAGAAGAAGCAATGCAAAGACAATTGTGTATAAAGGAATTTTAAGCATGAGTCCTTTTGCCTAGTTATTTTTAAAGGACACAAAGAAGAATTTGTGGGATTCACCACACATTCAGAACTCAACTTTACTAAACAGATGCAAGATCCCCATATTGTTACCCATTTCTAATAAACATGCCTCTCAAGTTTTCCAGAAGCACATAGACTTGCTGTATGCTGTCTCATTTTTCAAGTTTTTTTTTTTTATGCATTTCGTGCAATGAGTTTTTGACTTTGGGACTTTAGAAACACAGTCAATGAAAGTGACATATACATTAAAGTTGGTTTATTGCAACCCAAATCACCAGCAAACAACTTTACTGACACTTTGAGGATATGTCAAGTCACAGATGCCTCTGAAATGTCCATGTAGATCCAACACTGGTAGAGCAATTAAATATTTATCATTGGATTCAAATATGGCCTATAAAATCTGACACACATTCAAAAACATAGACACTTTTGAGAAGAGAGAAACCATAAGCCTGTATTACCATCCTTGGCTCTTACAAACTCTACAAAGACATTCAACATCATTTAAAATACATTATCAATTAATTTTAACCTGCAAATTAATTTCCATTTAACTTTGCAGATTGTAGTTTCTGTTCAGTCTTGATTTGTAAGATTTCTGATTGTGAGTTCATTTGGTTTGAAACCTATGTGCATTAGGAAACTGACTCAAACATGTTTTGTCCTAGTGGATGTCTATTTGTTCTATCAATGCCTTCTAAACTACCAATATGGGGCTGCACTTACATCTTTAACTTTAGGCTCACTGGCTACATGGGTAAATTTTTGTCCTGTGCCACATGACCTTGGGCCAGCATTCAAGTACTCTCTGAGATCTATTCTCTTCTGATCTTTCTGCTAAGGGTCAGTTTCAAGAACGCAAATTCCTCTTTTTCTTCCTCTTCAGGGAACTTGCATCTCCTCAGGATGAATGTCTGGGATCCCAGATCAGAAAGACTGTTTTTAGACACCTCCACACTCACATTTCAAAAATGGACTCTGGTCTTCCAGGTGAAGGACAGACCAAGGACCACCGACATCCAAGTCAAGAGCTATGTGCTCTGATCGCTTGCTGGGTTTCCCCATGCCTTTTTCTCTTGGCTTATTCTGTTCTAACTCAGTTTTATCTTTCATCAAGCTGTTTTCAGTGCTACATTTTGGAACATATTCTCTCTGCTACTCAATACATCTGTCAGAGATAGACATCTAGGAAGTAGCTCTTCTGAAGGAAAACTATGACAGAGGCACATGAGTTCATTTTTTAAAACGAGTGCTTTTGAGTGCTCAAAAGAAATCTCACTTGAGGAAAGGGATCACAGCATAATGTTTAGTTGGATAAGCAACTCAAGGTAGGCTGTTCAGAGAAACTCCCCTTCAGGCATCAGCTCCAACTCATTGCTTACCAGAGTAATTTCATTTTATTTACTGTTTCTCTGTCTCTCAACACCTGGTTTTTGTTGTTGTTTGCTTGTTTTGAGACAGGATCTAACTACATAGCCCAGGCTGTCCTAGAACTCACAATCCTCTTGCTCCAGCCTATCAAGTGCTGGGATTATAGTTTTCTGCCCCCATTTCCAGCATCAAAAATATCTTGTATGGCTAATGGATTATGTAGATTTCTGCTTTTCTTGTTAATCTAAGAAAGAATAATGTTAATTATGGGAAATGATAAATCATGATTAGAGAAGAAAATAATGACTGATAATGAGTGTCACTTGTAATAATTGGAATGTAATGGAACTGACAGTAAAATTACCGGTGTCCTTTAATACATTAAAGCTTTAATCTGTGCAGCAGGCATAAATGGTATACTAAATGCAAGACATAAGTCCTTACTAAAATAGATGCTATGTCTATGTGTTGAGCCCAGTGCCACACTGCTATACCCAATAAAAAGAATGCCTTCAGTTTGAACTTCAGGTTCTAGTTCTTTCCTTCCGTCCCTTCATTCCTCCCTCCTTCCCTTCTCCTCCTTCCCTGTCCCCTGGGTATGTGTAGGAAAAGGTTGTTTTCCTTTGCCACTTTCCACCTCAGGTTTTGAGACAGGATCTTTTACTGAACCCCAAACTCCCCAGCCACTCTGTTCTAGGGTTATAGAGATGCCCAATTAAATACAGCTCGTATGGGCACTGGGATCTGAACTCAGATCCTCTCGCTTGTTTGGTGAGCACTTTACTGACTGAACTATCTCCCCAGTCTGAGATTCCAATTATTAGGAAATATATTTTTAACACTCCATGTATGTTACTATTAACAATGGTTTCATTTTAGCTTGATATCAATGATGTGTATATATATGTAATAAATATATAATCTATAGATAAGTTTATACTTTCTAATGGATGTATAGAGATAGAGAAGTCATTAATATATATTAATATGAATTTTCTATTTATAATGTAATTATTTAGGTTGTGGAAATCAAGCATGTTCACTTACTGCTAGAAAAAATGGACTCATTCACATGTAGAAGAATTCTACAATTATTTGCTATTGAAAGTATATGTGTATAAATATATATATATATATATGTGTGTGCTTTTTACACATACAACACACACACATGGTGGGAGGAGCTGGATTAGTGAATTATTAAGTGAATAAGTATTTTCAAGTTTATTAACTATTGCTAACTAACTAGTTTATTGCTAACTAGTTCTCAGAACAGGCTTTATCCATTACCCTCCACGAGAGGGACACATATGCCCTTCCATGCCCACACCCTTCCCAGTATTAGTTAGGACTAGATTTTTTTTAACATTTGCCTAGGTGGGTGCTGGTTTTAATTTTCACTGAGCTTCTCTTTATCCTCCTGCTTTACAAACTGGTGTGTGTGTGTGTGTGTGTGTGTGTGTGTGTGTGTGTGTGTGTGTATAAATATATCTTGCCCTTTTAGGCAATATAGTTATTTTGTTTCCCTTACTGAACTGTAATAGTCATTGATGCATTTACATTATATTTGCTATAAATAATTGTCCTGCTGTAAATGTGTCTTTCCCCTACATTTCCTATTGTCTTTTGTAAGCATACATGTTCAATTTTATTGAACTATGGAGTTATTCCAAGTCTTTCGTTTATGCTGATTTAAAAGGGATTTGTTTACTTTTTGTATGTGAGTATACCGTTGCTGCCTTCTGATACACCAGAAGAAGGCATCAGATCCCATTACAGATGATTTTGTAAGCTACCATGTGGTTGCTGGGAATTGAACTCAGGACCTCTGGAAGAGCAGTCAGTGCTCTTAAACACTGAGCCATCTTTCTAGCCCCTATGCTGATGGTTTTTTAAATCTGTTTTATTGGCCCTTTACTGTCCAAGATAGTGTCCTATATTCTAGATTCTAAATGTGATCTTTCCTAGAATTCAGGCTTTGTTCTATTTGATAGAAATTTATTTTTAATTAAAAATATTTTAATTATTCTTTGAGAATGCTGTATATATTTATGTGTTTTGATGAAACCCACCTTCAGTCCCTCCTCTCTAACTTCTCTCCTGAAATCACATCTTCCTCTTACATTTAGGTATGTCCTTCTTAACAACTGAGTCCAATTGGTGCTGTGAGGATGTGTTGTGGGAATGAGACCATTTACACTATCTTGGGCAACAACCACAGCTACATCGCAGAAGAAAACCAATACCTTCTCTATTGGCAACCATCAACTACCAACAGCTCTTCAGCTAGGGGCGGAGCTTTGTGAGCCTCTCCATCATCCACATTGGGATTTTCATTGGCTTGATCTAATGTAGGTAGTGCGCACGCACGGCCACAGCTGCTTGAGTTCTTGTGTGCACTGGGACGATTGTGCCCCCAAAACACTGTTTTTGCAGCAGTTCTGAGCAATCTCTGCCTCTTAACAATCTTCCAGCTGCATCTTTTCCCAGATCCCTGAGCCCTGAAGGGAGAAGCTGTGATACCCACGACCCATTTATCCTGAGCCCGCCACAGTTTCTTATTTGCAGTTTAACCAGTTTGGGGCTCTGTATTAAGCGCCATCTACTGGCAGTGACTTTTTTTTTAATGTTTGTAAGAGGTAAGAATCGAATTTCACTTTTCCCAAGCAAATCACATTCTCCCAACACGTTCACCAGGTCTTTTTCTGTTATTTTATGTGCTATTCTGTTTATGTGTCACTAAAGCACAGTCTATGTCTCTGTCTTTACTATTCGATTCCACTAGTCTATGTCTCTGCTATATTTGGAGAAATGTCTTCAAAGGTCCTTGTACTAATGTTTTGGCTCCCAGGGTGCTACTACTTGGAGGTTGTAGATCCTCAGAGGTGGGTCCTAAGGAGAGGTCCTGAGGTTCCTGGGTGTGACCCTGCTTTCTGGTTGTAAAATCAGCCATTGTGTCACATGACTCACCATTGACATATAACATTCCCAGCAGAAGCCCCAACTCATGGAATCACTCAGTCCTGGACTAGACTCTCAAAACTTGTGAATGACATAGGACTTTTCTCTGGTTAATTATTTTGGGTATTTTTGAACAGTGATGCAAAGCTAAAATAATACTATCTCTTTAGATTACCCTGTATTAATCAACATAACTTAAAAGAATATACTAATACCCTTCTTAGATTACTTCACTTATTTTGAAACTTGTCTTGTGTGTTCATGATCCCTTGCTCCTCTAAGCTATTACGAGTAATACATATTTAGTGGCTCAAGCAATAGAAATTTCTGTTCACACAGCTTCAGAGTCCAAGGTAAAGGGTTTGGTTCCCTTTTGAAGTTTCTGAGAAAAATTTGTGCTTCAGATATTCTTGACTTAAAAATGACATGTTCTCCCCAGAGGGTCTTCATGTTATCTTTTCTTTATCCTTGTCTACTTTCAAATTTTCCTTTTTTTATGACGATACTTTGACAATGGAGTAGTGGCACTGAAAATGGGGCATTGAAAATGTGCCATCAAAATTACCAGATGAAAGAATCAAGTTGGCAGAAAGACTAGAAGTTCCTCTCTACCCAGACTCCGGCAACAAACAGCAAGCACAAGAAGAGATCATGAGAAGGTAGTTCACCTAAACATATGGACCAGAATTCAGGTGGGCTGAGCCCTTGAGCTCCCATGTTCCTTGCTAAGTAGCTCAGTTCTACTCTTGAGATTACCATTCCCCTTCCATAATACACGGCCACAGTCTCTATCACCATCCACATGTTCCTGGTTCGGCTCATTGTTCCAGGATACAGGAACCTGGGGATTTCTACTGAGGTGCTTTACTTACTAAAACACTAGTCATGTTGGGTGGGAACCTGTACCAATGACTTCATTGTAGCTGTATCACCTCTTCGTTGACCTTTCCCCCTAAAACACTAGCGCTCTGAGGTGTTAGAATTTAATACAGAATTTTAAGGAGAGCACTATGTAGCCGATTGCAATCTGTGCTGGATAGTTTCATGTCAACTTGACACAAGCTCAAGTCACCATAAGATCAGGTTATAGGCAGGGCTCCAGGGCGGTTTCTTAATTAGTGACTGATGGAGAGTTCAGCCTATTGAAAGTGGGACCATATTTAGACTGGTGGCCCTGGGTTCTATAAGGAGTCAGGCTAAGCAAGCCATAATGAGCAAGCCTGTAAGCAGCATCCCTCCATCGCCCCTGCACCATTTCTTCCCTCTAGGCTCCTGTCCTGTTTGAGGTCCTGTCCTGGCTTCCTTCGGTGATGCACAGTGATTTGGAGTCATAAGACAAACAAATCCTTTCCCTTCAGAAGTTGTAATAGTCATGGTGTTTCATCACAACAGTGTTAACCCTCACCAAGACACAGCTCATCAAGTTATATGAACACCTTGTGTGGTATTTTATTATTCATCTTATCTGAGTCGAGGAGTTGGAGGGAATCTGTCATCCTGTCTTAAAATCTGTGAACGCTTACTTAGGTTTTTAAAGTCTTTTAACAAACATCCACATTTTTCACCTAAAAACCTTGCATATATTTTGATGTATTTATTTTTAGTTTTTTTCACTTTAAGTGTCTATGTACAAAGAACACTTTTAGAATACATGCAAATATATTTCCTATTTCTGCATGGTTGTGTGTGTGTGTGTGTGTGTGTGTGTGTGTGTGTGTGTGTGCGCGTGCGCGCACTGTATGCCTATATCTATGTATTTTCCCCATCTCAGAGTGAGTATCTCACCCTTCGCAGCTATAAAAATCTCAGTGTAATTTTAGGTATCTGAGCTCACACCTCAGCTACTTCCCCTCCCCTTCTGAGGTTTACATTTAAAATGCTTCTGCTGCTTTCTAAACCCAACGCATAGCTTTATTAATTCAATTTGTGAGGTGGACCTTTCCATTCACAAGTGATCATAAATCTTGAAATAAACAATTTTCTATAAAAATTATCCCTGGATAAATGAAAGCAGTAGGCAAATACTGATGGCCCAGGATCTCACTCAGTCCACAGCCATGCTTGTAGCATTTAAAGCAATGCTTCAGCATGACTCTGCATTTCTTCCTGTGAGACCTGTGTAGCTGCTCACAATGGATTCCTGCCAGGAGTCTGTGAGTGGCAGGGCATTGATTTGACATTAAACGATGGTTTCAGTGAACACTGAACATGCAATATATTCTAGGACTCCAGGCATTGTTTTAAGTAGTTTACACATTTTATCTCTTTCAGGTTCCTATCAACAGTCCTATGGAAGAGATGCTACTCTCTGTGCTTTGTACTTGAAGACATACATGTCCAAGAAGACACATCTCCAGGAACTGCAGCTGCTTGTCTTAAATACCTGATATTTCCTCTATGCATGCTTAAGCCACTACATCGTGTGTTTTTATATTGGGAGGAATGGGTAGCTGCTGTATGGATCTCTTGCCTCTTATGATTCTCTGGCCATCACCCAGCGTGATCTGCTTATTTGACATTGAACTCTTATCTCAAGAGGTCAATGAAGGAGTTAGAGCAAGGACTGAAGGAGGTGAAGGGGTTTGCAATCCCATAAGAACAACAATATCAACCAACAAGACACCCCAGAACTTCCAGAATTAAACCACCATCCCCAGGGTACACAGAAATGGACCTCTCGCTCCAGCCGCATATGTAGCAGAGGATGGCCTTGTTGGGCATCAATGGGAGGAGAAGCCCTTGGTCCTGCCAAGGCTCAATGCCCCAGTGTAGGAGTATGTCATTCAGGGAAGTAGGAGGGGGTGGGTGGGTGGGTAGGGGACCAACCTCATGGAAGCATGGGGAGATAGTGGGTCTCTGGAGGGGAAACTGGAAAAGAGGATAACATTTAAAATGTAAATAAAAAATCCAATAAAAGAAAAAAATGTCAAAAAAGAGGTGACACTGCTAAAGGAGGGGCATGCTAACAGGAATGACAGTGGAGAGCAATGTTTGTCAAGAAGTATGGCTACTCTTCCAAATTACAGTTGCACATCTGACTCTGGACTGTCTTGCTAGGCTGCACAGTTCTATATTTGTTCCTTTCTGGCAAGAAATGGTTTTTGTCCTCTCTGATAATCCTAGCACTATTAGACATATCCTAATTATTTTCAACTTTTTCATGTATTAGACTCTAGGCAGTTGCTAGGTAGACTGAGAAGGCTCTCAGTCATTGAGACAATGATGATCTCCAAACAGTTTTAGAGTCCACCACCCTCTTTCTTGCCACCAAATTGATGACAGTAATTTGCATACAGGAAACTTCTCTACCACACAGAATTCTACATTGACGATTACTTTTACTTATCAAAACACAATTTTATAGCAGCACACACATTAAAGAACGTCCCCACGGCATTTTCATGCATGTTTTTGTCATTGCCTATTTTATCTCTTTCAATTCTCACCACAGTCTTCCTCCACTACCTACTCTCTGTCCTTCCACTCATATATTTTCTGAAAACTTAAATCTTCTCTTAATTGTATTCTTGATGGAATTATGTTTATAGCTATTTTTATCATCAACATTGAGTTATTCCTTAGTTCTGTATCCATATGGCTAAATTTCAATAATAAATGGGAAAACCTGAAAGATGAAAATAATTTTCTGAATTATTAATAAACATAGTTGGCTAGTAAACCTTTCCAAAATTGATATAGAACACATTTAGTCTGAAAACTCAGGTTATAAATTTTGATAAATGTTAACATTTTATTGGCACTGAACCTCTTAATATATTGGCTATTTTCTTTTTAAAGGTTAATATAAAATCCATAGATGAATATTAAATTCCATTAGAATGATTCAAGTGTCTATATTAATTCTATTCCACTTTAAAATGTTTTTAAATTAAATTTTATTTGATAATGTTTATGTGTTCTATCAGCACATCACATGCATTCAGTACCTGGGAAGGCAGAAGAGGGCATCAGGTTCCCTAGACTGGGGTTATAGACGTTTGTGAGCTACCCTGTAGGTCCTGTGAATCAAACCCAGGTCCTCCATAGGAGCACCTAGCTCTCTTAACCACTGAGCCATCTCTACAGCCAGACCCCAACCCCGACTTTTTAAATCTGTAACGCTGTAGGCTTGTCTTAGTTATTTTTCTATTGCTGTGACAAAACATTGTGACCAAGCCAACTGGTAAAAGAAAGCATTAATTTGAGGCTCATGGTTCCAGAGGTTAAAGTTCATGCCCATCATGGCAGGGGGCAGGAGAGCAGTCAGGAGCCGTAGCTGGGAGCTTATATCTCATGACAACCACTAAGAGGCAGAGAAGAAGAGATAACTAGGGATAACATGGACTTTTGAAGCCCCAAAGCCTGCTCCCAATAACTTCCTAATCTTTCCTCAACTTCAGACCCAGAATTCAAACATATGAGCCCCATTCAAACCAATAAGTCGATGAAAGTGGAAGCAACCTGTTATAGCCAGGGATTCTTGTGTCTGTGAGATGATTGCGTAGAGAAAATGTGGTCCACTCTCAAACTGTTTAGTAACTGTGATGGGTAACATTGATCACTAACTTGACATGACCTAGAGAAACCTCTGGGCGAGTCTGTAAGAAACTTTCTAGGTTTAGCTACTCGAGGTAGGAAGACCCATCTTAATGTGGTTGTTATGCTGGGGACCAGTCTTAGCTGTTTTTTGTTTGTTTGTTTGTTTGTTGTTGTTGTTTTTTTGTTCTTCTTGTGGCAGCGGAGGGGAAGAACATTGGTGGGGTAAGACTTGGTCTTAGGAGATATTTAGGGTTGCTGTTTAATAATAAAATTGTTGCATGTAGTTTTAAAAACCGCGCTTGCTTCTTTCTTGGTCTCCTTGTCCAGTGCACCTCACAACTCAGCTCGGAGATCACCCCTCCGTTGGCTCCACTTCCGTCCTGCCTGTTCCTCCAGTTGATTCTGCTAAGCTGCCCAACAACCGTCCCTCCTGAGAAAGCTTGGAGCTACTACTCACGTTCCACCGAATGCCTGTCCTGGCAGCCCACTTTCTCCTGTGCAATCTGAGTCGCTGTGGATGGAAAACACCAGATACCCTTAATATTTTAAAACCAGCCAGAAAACACAACTGCTGGGTGAAGAATTTCTTGCGGCATCCTCCTTAGCCTCTGCAGCCACCTGTGGAGGCTCAGACTATCGGTCTGGAGAGTTACATGTCCGTTACTTCCCATCCACTCTACCGCCTGGTCGGAATCCCAATCCTCTCTCGTCTGCTTCTCTTCCTTCTGGGAAACTCCGCCTTATCCTTCACCCAGCGATTAGCTTCTGCCTTCTTTACTGACCCAATTAAGAAACAATTAGGGAACCAGATTTTAGTTATTAGCTCCTCCCCCTACATCTTGCCTTTTCTATCCAATAAAAAAAATTAAAAAAAAAACTCTTCTCCTAGATATAAATTGAAAAAAAATCATGACAAGTAAATTACACAGTATGAGGTACAAGTGACAACCGCCCTATCAATTTGTCAATTTAGATAGAGGACTCTACCATCTATCTTAACTTAAAAGGCTTACAATTCTACACCTCAGTATACCATCTGAAAACCATCCTTTCAAATATAAATCATATCTCTCAATGATAAACAGCTTGGACTGGCTATGAGACCACAACCAGTCTTCAACCCTGCCAGAAATCTGAGAACTTAAATATTGCCTGAAAATATAGGAAGCACTAAACATGGCTTCCAAAACTAGGCCAGTGTAGAGACAGCTGACTATCTGGACAGTCCACCAGTATTTTAGAATCCAAGAGTATCTGTCTCCAACCTTCTAACCAAGGATCATCTAACAGACTTATTATGCAGAAAATTGAAGGACCACTGTCCCTGTCTCAACAAAGCCAGTAGTAGACTATTCTTCAACATGTGTCCTTCTCTGAACAGAATTGTCTGTAGATGAAATGGATGATTTCTACTATATTATGTATGCTGGATCCTCGCAGGAACTCCTTTCTGATGTTCTCTTGTTGCCCTGTGTGATGGAAATCCTGCAGAAGTGCAGGACTGGAGTTCTCATGTGTTCCAGCAGATCAGAGGTGAGGTAGATGCTGGAGTGGGCCAAATCCAAGCTTTGTGTCTGGGCCTGAGAGGTAGCCGAGTTGGTCAGCCTACCAGCTCTCCTGTGCTCAGACCACCAGGGTGGGCTCTTTAGCACTGCTCCAGCTGGCTCACCCAATGCTGCAGCCAGCAAGAGGCAGGGTCAGCTCTCCTTCTCTCATGCCCTTGAAGCTGGCTCACCCTCCCCTGCCATCAGGGTCAGCTCTACTGTACTGCCTAGGTAAAGGACAGGGCCAGCTCTCCCTAGTGTGGTAGTTGGATAAGGGCAGAGGCAGCTCAACACAGTGCTTCAGGTAACAATCCAGACCAGGGACATATGCACAGCCTTTGGTGGTAACGTGGGCCTGGGGCATCAACACAGACCCTAGCTACCACAGGACCATGGACTCAGACTGCATGGACCTAGATGTTCCCATGGCCTCAGGCCTGCACTGCAGGCCACTCAGATCAGCATGGCCTGTGGGGCAGCATAGCCCCCAGATATCCACATGGACTCCAGTGGCAGCCTAGATTATGAACATCTGCTTGGCCATTGCTGGTAACTCAGGGCACAGACTTTGAGACAGTCTTCAGCTGAAGCAAGATCATGGACTCAGCAATGGCCCTTGGGAGCACCTAGGGCCAGGACCTCAGCACGGCCTCCTCATATCTGCATGGTCCTTACAGCCACTGAGTCTCCAGTTCCACCTTTCTCCATAGTATATGATCTCCTTTGCTTCACTTTCTCTTCAATCTCTCTACCACATAGTCCATCCCCCATCTTTCCCGTCTCTCCATCACACATTCATCCAGTAGTGGTGCAGGAGGCAGGTGCTCACGTTTCTCTGGTCAGCCTGGGGCAGGCACTTCTACCTTTTTATTTAAAGTAGACAAAGGAAATTACTGTTATTTCTTTGAGCACACGTGGCCTCTCAGTACACTAACTTTAGGAATGAAGGCAAACGGAAGTAGGATATCTGGAATTTAGTTCTTTTAAAGTTGTTCTCGATTGAATTATCCTCAGGATACTTTTGTGTATACACAGGGGTGTGCAACACTCCCAAGATTGTTGCTACAGACAATGAAGAATCACTGAAAACATTGATAAGGCAGTGGTTTGTTCACATCAAAATTTGGGGAAGATATTTAGCTGAAGAAGAGAAAACTCTACAGACAGGATATAAACTGGAGGGATTGGCATCAGAGGCTAAAAAAATACATCAGAATCCGTATAAACCACAGAAGGAAACAGGGTGGGTAGAGCTTCTCGAAGGCTGTGGAGACAGAACCACAGATTACCACTGATCTCCTGGGTGTTTTACCAGAACCTGCATGAAAAGAACCACAAAGGAATGAAGGGTGAAAGACACAGTCATACGTTGCTTAGTAACGGAGTTACATTATGAGAAGTGTGTCCTTAAGTGACTTTGTCATGAGAATATCATAGCATTTGCTTACATAAACTAAGATGGGTGGGTGATAAAATATCTGTGCATTGACCTCAATTACACAGTATAAAACTACATATGTCGTATGTAAATTATACTGGGGTTTTTTAAAAAAAATTATCTGTAGTTATCTCTACCCAAAAGGAAACTGCCAAGAAATTATGAATCATTTGTTAAAGTTGTGTATGTTTTGGAAAGAGACAAAATAAATCAACATCTATATGAACAGACTATTTTGATAAACTGGGCTGTATCAAATATTGAGAATGCATTCCATGTAAACACCATGTCCTTTCAAAGTTATATCTGTGTGATCTCTGGAACCTCAAGAGGAATCAACCTCTGGTCATTCTTTTTGTACTGACTTGTTCACAGTTTGCTTCTGTCCTAGACCTGGACGTGGATTTTCAGCTTCTTCCTTGGAGTTGTAAATTGGTGTTCATTATGGAATCCGGAATTCAGTTTTACCAGTGTTTATTGCTGTTAGGTCTCACAGATTTTTAAGGCGGAATTTTTCAAGGATGGAACTCCAGCGTCAGGACATTTAAGTTTGGAGATCGTGGAGTTGTCATAGCCTCATTATTGAACATGTCTCTGAGTGCCTACTTAAGAGTGGACCGCTTAAGAGTGCACTCAAATCAACATATCCCTGTAGATTGTCTCTTGGTATTATCCCTGTCATGATGATGCTCTAGAGAAGATGTCTTCTCTCTCCAAGTTCTTTATTAAATAATAAAGGCCCTGTTACTGTGCAAAGTACAATTTATATAGATTACTCATCCCATTACACCAGCAGTTCTCCAAGGCCAAGAAAATAAAACAGAGGAGCACTAATTCCTGCTCTAATTCCTGGTGCTTTTCTTAATCCTCAGTATTAGGCAAATCGTTGATATTTTTAGGTAACTCAGGGTATGGAGAGTCACTTACGCATTGTTTTTAAATGGAGAAGTATATGGGTGCCATCAAAATCAGATTAAGGGGATGAATGACTTGCTTCCTCTATTAATAGGTAACTCAAGTTACAGAATTATTTTCAGTATCAGTAACAACGCTTGGCAAGAGGAGTAACCTTTAAAGGGTAACAGTTGGGTGAAGCTAAGACCTCTTTTTGTTCTACATAATGAGGCTATAATCTCCTAGTCCAGGGAAACATTGCTCGCATAATCCAATAACAGCCTGCAGCAGGAGTGTGGGAGTGTGGTCCTGTGTCTAGGGAAAGGTTACAAAAGATGGTGGCAACTTCTTTGGGAATGCCTGGTTTAGGTGTGGTCAGCTGAGCATTGGCTGCACAGTTGGGAAGAGACATAAACCTTACCAGCCTCCAGGGCTGTGAGGCCAAAGTCCTTCTCTTCCACATGTTGCCTTGGGGAAGCTTTAATCGACACATTTCCTTCTTTTTTCTGTTCTAGGTACATCCCAGGCACCTAAATGTGGTCAAGCCATGTGGGTAGGTTTAGTGAGTGATTTGGAAGCAGAATAGTGGATACTTCTGGGCAGCAGCATTTAATATGTGATTTCTGCAGGTTACTTCTTTAATGACTTTGGTAGCTGTCTCTTGGGAGCATAGCTCTCAAGAGGAAGGAGCCTGGATCCCTATTTGGTACGTGTCTATAGGCTATTATAATAAATGAATAGACTGGAGGGCTCATGGCAGACAGGCATTTTGTTTCATAGATCTAAGATCCAAAGTTCAAGACTAAAGTAATACCAAAGCTGAGTACTGATGAAGACCTTCATCAAGGTCACAGACTGTTCAATTTCTTGTATTTTCACATGTCTTCTTTTAAATCTCATTCAGGGGGGCTTTGCCTCCATCTCCTGATTACCTGGCAATTCTACTTCTCAATACCTGTGTTGGACAGTAGGCTCTCAATATAGGAATTCAGGGTAAACATTCAGTCCATAGTAGAAAGTGGACAGCCTTTGTTGGAGCTTAAATCTTGGCTCGTGTCCAGACAAAACACAATGGGCCAACATGGTTCCATGTGGAAAGGTTTAATGAGAGAAGAAGAGGAGAAGAGAGGAATAGAGGCACATGGAGGGAAGTAGGGAGAGGAATAGGGACAGAAGGGACAAAGGGGAGGAGGGGAAGAACAAGGAGCAAGAGAAGAGAGGAGAAGAGAATGAGGAGGGGGCAAGCAGCCCCCTTTATAGAGTGAGGCACAGCTAGCTGCTGCCAGGTAACTGTGAGGGTGGAGCTTAGACAGAAAACTAACATTCTTCCATTTTGGTTTAATTAAAAAAGAAAAATTAGAGGCGATGGTGGAGCAGGAATAGGGTTGTTGTGATCTCTATTTCCTGCTTGCTTTTGGGCGATGTGTCTCTAGAGAACCTAGAAAAGTGGGTATGAGATGTTTGTCCAGTCTTAAGTCCTTGTTGTCCAGGGTCTCTGGAATATTTCTGAGGATAGGTCAGAAGGAACAGGTCCAATAGAAGCGTCTATGTCTGTGAGAGGAGATCAGACATCTGGAGGTCACTTCTCTGGAGCTGTCCTGAGTGTAGTAAGCACCTGGACTTGACAAGATGCTGGAACACACACATATATATTTATTATAGGTAGAAAATAAGATTAAGTGTATTTGGGAGAAAAAATTTTGTCTTAGATGTACATTTGAAACCCAGAGGAGTCCCACCCTTTGGAATAGGTAGTAAGGAGGAACTTTAGGCAGATGCACTTACCTGGGTGGAGTCTATTTGGCTCATGAGAGGTAGGTCTGAGAGGGTTTCCAAAAGAGATAACATGAGTTAACAGCATGAATATTCTTTTTTTTTTATTTTTTTTTATTAACTTGAGTATTTCTTATGTACATTTCGAGTGTTATTCCCTTTCCCGGTTTCCGGGCAAACACCCCCCTAATCCCCCCCCTCCCCCTCTTTTTTGGTGTTCCCCCCCCCCTCCCCCATTGCCGCCCTCCCCCCAACAGTCTAGTTCACTGGGGGTTCAGTCTTAGCAGGACCCAGGGCTTCCCCTTCCACTGGTGCTCTTACTAGGATATTCATTGCTACCTATGAGGTCAGAGTCCAGGGTCAGTCCATGTATAGTCTTTAGGTAGTGGCTTAGTCCCTGGAAGCTCTGGTTGTTTGGCATTGTTGTACATATGGGGTCTCGAGCCCCTTCAAGCTTTCCAGTTCTTTTTCTCTGATTCCTTCAACGGGGTCCGTTCTCAGTTCAGTGGTTTGCTGCTGGCATTCGCCTCTGTATTTGCTGTATTCTGGCTGTGTCTCTCAGGATCGATCTACATCCGGCTCCTGTCGGTCTGCACTTCTTTGCTTCATCCATCTTGTCTAATTGGGTGGCTGTATATGTATGGGCCACATGTGGGGCAGGCTCTGAATGGGTGTTCCTTCAGTCTCTGTTTTAATCTTTGCCTCTCTCTTCCCTGCCAAGGGTATTCTTGTTCCCCTTTTAAAGAAGGAGTGAAGCCTTCACATTTTGATCATCCGTCTTGAGTTTCATTTGTTCTAGGCAACTAGGGTAATTCAAGCATTTGGGCTAATAGCCACTTATCAGTGAGTGCATACCATGTATGTCTTTCTGTGATTGGGTTAGCTCACTCAGGATGATATTTTCCAGGTCCAACCATTTGCCTACGAATTTCATAAAGTCGTTGTTTTTGATAGCTGAGTAATATTCCATTGTGTAGATGTACCACATTTTCTGTATCCATTCCTCTGTTGAAGGGCATCTGGGTAGCATGAATATTCTTTAAGATTAGCTTTATGTGGAGCAGAAGGAAGAAAAATTGTGATTACAGTTGGATCATATAGTGTTGAGTTTAGCAAGAAGAGGAACTATGAAGCATTAAATCAATCCTGGAAAGTCAAGCTATAAGATTGCATAATGTACTGGAACTCTTAATAAAGGCAGAGGAGTTAGAGGTAGGAACCCAGTCTGCTTTCTATCTGAGAAAGTTTATTAACTGGATCGAGGGTTGTACTGTCATCTGGTGTGTACCTCATAGCTAAGAGAAGTCGAGTTAGAAGACAATGAGTTACCCATGGGGAGGTATTGCATTATTCATAGGGGTGTCCCAAGAATAAACTCAACACCCAAAATTTCTGCCAGCCTAGATGTCTAAGTCATCGCTCAGACCCTCTAGAGGCCACATGCTGGGTCTCAGACTCACCAGAAAGCATCTCTGCCCAGACCTGGGAGTTTCTACAGCTGCAAGAGCGCGGAAGGGTTAAGGAGTCGAGAGCCACCTTTGAGGGAACACTCGCCCAAGAGTCAAAGTCTACTTAGTTCAGGGAAAAGGAGCACCAACATATGCCTGAGTGCCACCAGGCAGAGATGAGATATCAAGGATTGTGGTTCTATTGCAGTCTAGGGAGCCTAGCATCCCTATAGAACGTGCCCCGGAGATCCTAAAACAGTTTGCCATGCCAAAAAGACAGAGAAAGCAGTTTCCAGATCCTATTTGGAAAGACTGTTTAGCAACAGAAGGGTTCTGGACCTTCCAGACACAAGAGGTCTACCTGAGAAGCTGGTAAAGGAAGCAGCACGTCCATGTTAGTAGGTTGGCTGACTAGAAGGAGCAGAGGGTCTGCAGGCAAGCTTGAGTTTAGGCAAATGGGGGAGCAAAGGAAAGAGACTCCTAACTTAGCTAGAAGATCCCTTCCCAATAAGGGGACAAGGCATTTGGCACTACTAAAAAGAACTGGGTGAGAGATACACCCCTAAAGATGTAGCTAAATGGTGGGGTTTGTGAAGAAGGTAAGGTTGTCTCCCTACCCTAACAACAGGGAAACAGGAGAGAGAAGTGGGTCCCCAAAACTCTGTTAGGACAGAGTAAATGGCCCCAGTGTCCAAGAGGAAGGAGGTGGGCTGCCCACCTACCATGATGGTTACCCAGGGCTCCCTTCTGGTGTTGGCAGTGGTCAGGTCCAGGGAACTTGGGTCCCATTAGTTGTCCATAACCAAGCCTAGGAGATCCATTGGAGGGTTTTCTGCACATGATGTCCCTCTGTCCTGCCCAACACGAGGGCAATGGACAGCCCAGTGTCCCTCTTGATGTTACCTAGAACATAGCCCCTTGGCTTGCGGAAGTTAGGGCAAGTCCTCGTCCAATGACCTCGTTGACCACATTTGTAGCAGGAGCCTGGTGGTCCGTTGGCCTTAGAAGACCAGGAGTTCCAGGCAGTGGCTGAGGCTGGTCAGACAGCATATGGTACTTTAGTCTGCGAGCCTTCTCATCTCTCCCATGCTATACTTTAAAGGCTAATGCCAAAACATCTGCCTGTGGAGTTGGAGGCCCCCTCTCTAGCTTTTTAAGTTGTCTTCTATGTCGGAGTAGTTCTGGAAAAAGAAATAGGTCATCAGAAGTTGCTTACTCCCTGGGTTTTAGGGTCCAGATTAGTGTATTGCAATAAATGCTTTGTAAGGCGTTCTGAAAATTAGGATGCTTTTTCCTGTTTTTCCTAAATGACCTCTTGTAGTTTTTCAAAATTCACTGGTTTTAAGGGCGCCCTGCAAAAGACCAGCCAGGGGGCAGGTTATGGATCTATCTCTGGCTAAAATACCACTTGTGGAATTATAATTCCATCAGGGATCTTGGTCAGGTACTGCGTCTGATTCAATTGGGTATGTTCCGTCTGATTGATGGATCTTGTCTGCATGTATTCTCGCCTGTTCCCAAACTCACTGGCGTTCCTCGGGAAGTACATTGTTAGTAAGGATCATACATCAAGACAGGGTAGGAATGAAAAAATCTTAAATAACTTTGACAGGTTTTATAAATAGAGAAAAGGAATAAGAAAACCATGCCATGTGTGAGACCATGACCAGGCAGATTTAAGTCTGTGACACTGACCACCACAAGATTTGGGAATGGCTAATCTACAGAGCAAGGGAGAGGAGCGAGTGCATGCACGCAGGTGTATGCAGCTGAGGCACTGGCAAGTGGGTGGTTCTGTGGCTCGAAAATGAGACCCCACCTCGAGCAGGGGTCCTGGGGTAGGCTGTGACAGTAGTCACAGAGAGATCAAATTTCACATGCAGGCCACCAATGTTGGGGTTTAAATCTCAGCTCAGGTCTGGACAAAACACAACGGGTGAACATGGTTCCACGTGGGAAAGGTTTAATGAGAGAAGAGTAGAAGAGGAGAGGAATAGAGGCTGGCCATGAGAATGTGGATGGAAGGGGGGAGGGGAATGGTGAGAGAAGGGACAAAAGGGAAAAGGGGAAGAGCAAGGAGCAAGAGAAGAGAGAAGAGAATGAGGAAGGGGCAAGCAGCCCCCTTTATAGTGCCAGGCACAGCTGGCTGTTGCCAGGTAACTGTGTGGGTGAAGGTTAGACGAATACCAGCTGCCTATCTTAAAGTAGATTTTTTTTTATTGCCTGAAATTTTTATTTTATTTTTTTTATTATTATTAACTTGAATATTTCTTATATACATTTCGAGTGTTATTCCCTTTCCCGGTTTCCGGGCAAACATCCCCCTCCCCCCTCCCCTTCCTTATGGGTGTTCCCCTCCCCACCCTCCCCCTATTGCCGCCCTCCCCCCAACTGTCTAGTTCACTGGGGGTTCAGTCTTAGCAGGACCCAGGGCTTCCTCTTCCACTGGTGCTCTTACTAGGATATTCATTGCTACCTATGAGGTCAGAGTCCAGGGTCAGTCCATGTATAGTCTTTAGGTAGTGGCTTAGTCCCTGGAAGCTCTGGTTGCTTGGCATTGTTGTACATATGGGGTCTCGAGCCCCTTCAAGCTCTTCCAGTTCTTTCTCTGATTCCTTCAACGGGGGTCCTATTCTCAGTTCAGTGGTTTGCTGCTGACATTCGCCTCTGTATTTGCTGTATTCTGGCTGTGTCTCTCAGGAGCGATCTACACTTCTGCACTTCTTTGCTTCATCCATCTTATCTAATTGGGTGGCTGTATATATATGGGCCACATGTGGGGCAGGCTCTGAATGGGTGTCCCTTCAGTCTCTGTTTTAATCTTTTGCCTCTCTCTTCCCTGCCAAGGGTATTCTTGTTCCCCTTTTAAAGAAGGAGTGAAGCATTCACATTTTGATCATCCGTCTTGAGTTTCATTTGTTCTAGGCATCTAGGTAATTCAGGCATTTGGGCTAATAGCCACTTATCAATGAGTGCATACCATGTATGTCTTTCTGTGATTGGGTTAGCTCACCAGGATGATATTTTCCAGTTCCAACCATTTGCCTACTTAATTTCATAAAGTCGTTGTTTTTGATAGCTGAGTAATATTCCATTGTGTAGATGTACCACATTTTCTGTATCCATTCCTCTGTTGAAGGGCATCTGGGTTCTTTCCAGCTTCTGGCTATTATAAATAAGGCTGCGATGAAACATAGTGGAGCACGTGGTTTTTTTATATGTTGGGGCATCTTTTGGGTATATGCCCAAGAGAGGTATAGCTGGATCCTCAGGCAGTTCAATGTCCAATTTTCTGAGGAACCTCCAGACTGATTTCCAGAATGGTTGTACCAGTCTGCAATCCCACCAACAATGGAGGAGTGTTCCTCTTTCTCCACATCCTCGCCAGCATTTGCTGTTACCTGAGTTTTGATCTTAGCCATTCTCACTGGTGTGAGGTGAAATCTCAGGGTTGTTTTGATTTGCATTTCCTGATGACTAAAGATGTTGAACATTTTTTAGGTGTTTTCAGCCATTCGGCATTCCTCAGCTGTGAATTCTTTTTGTTTAGCTCTGAACCCCATTTTTAATAGGGTTATTTGTCTCCCGCGGTCTAACTTTTGAGTTCTTTTGTATATTTTGGATATAAGGCCTCTATCTGTTGTAGGATTGGTAAAGATCTTTTCCCAATCTGTTGGTTGCCGCTTTTGTCCTAACCACAGTGTCCTTTGCCTTACAGAAGCTTTGCAGTTTTAAGGAGATCCCATTTGTCGATTCTTGATCTTAGAGCATAAGCCATTGGTGTTTTGTTCAGGAAATTTTTTCCAGTGCCCATGTGTTCCAGATGCTTCCCTATTTTTCTTCTATTAGTTTGAGTGTGTCTGGTTTGATGTGGAGGTCCTTGATCCACTTGGACTTAAGCTTTGTACAGGGTGATAAGCATGGATCGATCTGCATTCTTCTACATGTTGACCTCCAGTTGAACCAGCACCATTTGCTGAAAATGCTATCTTTTTTTCCATTGGATGGATTTGGCTCCTTTGTCAAAAATCAAGTGACCATAGGTGTGTGGGTTCATTTCTGGGTCTTCAATTCTGTTCCATTGGTCTATCTGTCTGTCTCTGTACCAATACCATGCAGTTTTTATCACTATTGCTCTGTAATACTGCTTGAGTTCAGGGATAGTGATTCCCCCTGAAGTCCTTTTATTGATGAGGATAGTTTTAGCTATCCTGGGTTTTTTGTTATTCCAGATGAATTTGCAAATTGTTCTGTCTAACTCTTTGAAGAATTGGATTGGTATTTTGATGGGGATTGCATTGAATCTGTAGATCGCTTTTGGTAGAATGGCCATTTTTACTATATCAATCCTGCCAATCCATGAGCATGGGAGATCTTTCCACCTTCTGAGGTCTTCTTCAATTTCTTTCTTCAGTGTCTTGAAGTTCTTATTGTACAGATCTTTTACTTGCTTGGTTAAAGTCACACCGAGGTACTTTATATTATTTGGGTCTATTATGAAGGGTGTCGTTTCCCTAATTTCTTTCTCGGCTTGTTTCTCTTTTGTGTAGAGGAAGGCTACTGATTTATTTGAGTTAATTTTATACCCAGCCACTTTGCTGAAGTTGTTTATCAGCTTTAGTAGTTCTCTGGTGGAACTTTTGGGATCACTTAAATATACTATCATATCATCTGCAAATAGTGATATTTTGACTTCTTCTTTTCCTATCTGTATCCCCTTGACCTCCTTTTGTTGTCTGATTGCTCTGGCTAGAACTTCAAGAACTATATTGAATAAGTAGGAGAGAGTGGGCAGCCTTGTCTAGTCCCTGATTTTAGTGGGATTGCTTCAAGTTTCTCTCCATTTAGTTTAATGTTAGCAACTGGTTTGCTGTATATGGCTTTTACTATGTTTAGGTATGGGCCTTGGTTCCTATTCTTTCCAGGACTTTTTTATCATGAAGGGGTGTTGAATTTTGTCAAATGCTTTCTCAGCATCTAATGAAATGATCATGTGGTTTTGTTCTTTCAGTTTGTTTATATAATGGATCACGTTGATGGTTTTCAGATATTGAACCATCCTGCATGCCTGGGATGAAGCCTACTTGATCATGGTGGATGATTGTTTTGATGTGCTCTTGGATTGGTTTGCCAGAATTTTATTGAGTATTTTAAGGCCGATGTTCATAAGGGAAATTGGTCTGAAGTTCTCTTTCTTTGTTGGGTCTTTGTGTGGTTTAGGTATAAGAGTAATTGTGGCTTCATAGAAGGAATTCGGTAGTGCTCCATCTGTTTCAATTTTGTGGAATAGTTTGGATAATATTGGTATGAGGTCTTCTATGAAGGTCTGATAGAATTCTGCACTAAACCCGTCTGGACCTGGGCTCTTTTTGGTTGGGAGACCTTTAATGACTGCTTCTATTTCCTTAGGAGTTATGGGGTTGTTTAACTGGTTTATCTGTTCCTGATTTAACTTCGGTACCTGGTATCTGTCTAGGAAGTTATCCATTTCCTGCAGATTTTCAAGTTTTGTTGAATATAGGCTTTTATAGTAAGATCTGATGATTTTTTGAATTTCCTCTGAATCTGTAGTTATGTCTCCCTTTTCATTTCTGATTTTGTTAATTTGGACACACTCTCTGTGTCCTCTCGTTAATCTGGCTAGGGGTTTATCTATCTTGTTGATTTTCTCAAAGAACCAACTTTTGGTTCTGTTGATTCTTTCTATGGTCCTTTTTGTTTCTACTTGGTTGATTTCAGCTCTGAGTTTGATTATTTCCTGCCTTCTACTCCTCCTGGGTGTATTTGCTTCTTTTTGTTCTAGAGCTTTTAGGTGTGCTGTCAAGCTGCTGACATATGCTCTTTCCTGTTTCTTTCTGCAGGCACTCAGCGCTATGAGTTTTCCTCTTAGCACAGCTTTCATTGTGTCCCATAAGTTTGGGTATGTTGTACCTTCATTTTCATTAAATTCTAAAAAGTTTTTAATTTCTTTCTTTAATTCTTCCTTGACCAGGTTATCATTGAGTAGAGCATTGTTCAATTTCCACGTATATGTGGGCATTCTTCCCTTATTGTTATTGAAGACCAGCTTTAGGCCGTGGTGGTCCGATAGCACGCATGGGATTATTTCTATCTTTCTGTACCTGTTGAGGCCCGTTTTTTGACCAATTATATGGTCAATTTTGGAGAAAGTACCATGAGGAGCTGAGAAGAAGGTATATCCTTTTGCTTTAGTGTAGAACGTTCTATAAATATCTGTTAAGTCCATTTGGCTCATGACTTCTCTTAGTCTGTCTACGTCTCTGTTTAATTTCTGTTTCCATGATCTGTCCATTGATGAGAGTGGGTGTTGAAATCTCCTACTATTATTGTGTGAGGTGCAATGTGTGTTTTGAGCTTTAGTAAGGTTTCTTTTCGTATGTAGGTGCCCTTTGTATTTGGGGCATAGATATTTAGGATTGAGAGTTCATCTTGGTGGATTTTTCCTTTTGATGAATATAAAGTGTCCTTCTTATCTTTTTTGATGACTTTTAGTTGAAAATTGATTTTATTTGATATTAGAATGGCTACTCCAGCTTGCTTCTTCCGACCATTTGCTTGGAAAGTTGTTTCCCAGCCTTTCACTCTGAGGTAGTGTCTGTCTTTGTCTCTGAGGTGTGTTTCCTGTAGGCAGCAGAATGCAGGGTCCTGCTATGCATCCAGTTTGCTAATCTATGTCTTTTTATTGGGGAGTTGAGGCCATTGATGTTGAGAGATATTAAGGAATAGTGATTATTGCTTCCTGTTATATTCATATTTGGATGTGAGGTTGTGTTTTGTGCTTTTCTTCTCTTTGTTTTGTTGCCAAGACGATTAGTTTTTGCCTCTTCTAGGGTATAGCTTGCCTCCTTATGTTGGGCTTTTACCATTTATTATCCTTTTGTAGTGCTGGATTTGTAGAAAGATATTGTGTAAATTTGGTTTTGTCATGGAATATCTTGGTTTCTCCATCTATGTTAATTGAGAGTTTTGCAGGATACAGTAGCCTGGGCTGGCATTTGTGTTCTCTTAGGGTCTGTATGACATCAGTCCAGGATCTTCTGGCCTTCATAGTTTCTAAGCTTAGAAGTCTGGTGTGATTCTGATAGGTCTGCCTTTATATGTTACTTGACCTTTTTCCCTTACTGCTTTTTAATATTCTTTCTTTATTTTGTGCGCTTAGTGTTTTGACTATTATGTGACGGAGGTGTTTTTTTCTGGTCCAATCTATTTGGAGTTCTGTAGGCTTCTTGTATGCCTATGGGTATCTCTTTTTTTAGGTTAGGAAGTTTTTTCTATGATTTTGTTGAAGATATTTACTGGTCCTTTGAGCTGGGAGTCTTCACTCTCTTCTATACCTATTATCCTTAGGTTTGATCTTCTCATTGAGTCCTGGATTTCCTGTATGTTTTGGACCAGTAGCTTTTTCCGCTTTTACATTATCTTTGACAGTTGAGTCAATGATTTCTATGGAATCTTCTGCTCCTGAGATTCTCTTCCATCTCTTGTATTCTGTTGGTGAAGCTTGTATCTACAGCTCCTTGTCTCTTCTTTTGGTTTTCTATATCCAGGGTTATTTCCATGTGTTCTTTCTTGATTGCTTCTATTTCCATTTTTAATTCCTTCAACTGTTTGATTGTGTTTTCCTGGAATTCTTTCAGGGATTTTTATGATTCCTCTCTGTAGGCTTCTACTTGTTCTCTAAGGAGTTCTTCATGTCTTTCTTGAAGTCCTCCAGCATCATGATCAAATATGATTTTGAATCTAGATCTTGCTTTTCTGGTGTGTTTGGATATTCCATGCTTGTTTTGGTGCGAGAATTGGGCTCCGATGATGCCATGTAGTCTTGGTTTCTGTTGCTTGTGTTCCTGTGCTTGCCTCTCGCCATCAGATTATCTCTAGTGTTACTTTGTTCTGCTATTTCTGACAGTGGCTAGACTGTCCTATAAGCCTGTGTGTCAGAGTGCTGTAGACCTGTTTTCCTGTTTTCTTTTCAGCCAGTTATGGGGACAGAGTGTTCTGCTTTTAGGTGTGTAGTTTTGCCCTCTACAGGTCTTCAGCTGTTCCTGTGGGCCTGTGTCTTGAGTTCACCAGGCAGGTCACTGCAGCAGAAAAGTTGGTCTTACCTGTGGTCCCGAGGCTCGCTCATGGGTGCTGCCCACGGGCTCTCTATGGGCGGTGGCAGCAACTGGGAAGATCTGCGCCGCCTCTTCCGGGAGCCTCCAGGCACCAGGGTTCCAGATGGCTCCGGTGTTTTCCTCTGAATCAGTAATGTGCAGAGAGCAGTCTCTTCTGGTTTCGCAGGCGTGTCTGCTCTCTCTGAAGGTTTAGCTCTCCCTCCCACGGGATTTGGGTGCAGAGAACTGTTTATCCGGTCTGTTTCCTTCAGGTTCGGCGGTGTCTCAGGCAGGGCTCCTGCCTCTCCTGGGCCCTCTCCCACGGGAGCCCAGAGGCCTTATACAGTTTCCTCTTGGGCCAGGGATGTGGGCAGGGGTGGGCAGTGTTGGTGGTCTCTTCCGCTCTGCAGCCTCAGGAGTGCCCACCTGACCAGGCGGTGAGGTCTCTCTCCCACGGGTTTTGGGAGCAGAGAGCTGCTGCGGGCCGGGATCCGGGTGTGGGACTTCCGTAAACACAGGACGTTTGCCATTGGTCCTAGAGGAATTCTGCCTTCCGTGTGTCCCGAGATCACCAGGCCGCTTGCAGCAGGAAAGTTGGTCTTACCTGTGGTCCCGAGGCACAAGTTCACAAGGGGTGCTGCCCACGGGCTCTCTCTGGGCGTGGCAGCAACCGGGAAGATCTGCGCCGCCTCTTCCGGGAGCCTCCAGGTAGGCACCAGGGTTCCAGATGGCCTCCGTGTTTTCCTCTGGAATCAGTAATGTGTTCAGAGAGCAGTCTCTTCAGGTTTCGCAGGCATGTCTGCCTCTCTGAAGGTTTAGCTCTCCCTCCCACGGGATTTGGGTGCAGAGAACTGTTTATCCGGTCTGTTTCCTTCAGGTTCCAGCGGTGTCTCAGGCAGGGCTCCTGCCTCTCCTGGGCCCTCTCCCACGGGAGCCCAGAGGCCTTATACAGTTTCCTCTTGGGCCAGGGATGTGGGCAGGGGTGGGCAGTGTTGGTGGTCTCTTCCGCTCTGCAGTCTCAGGAGTGCCCACCTGACCAGGCGGTGAGGTCTCTCTCCCACGGGTTTTGGGAGCAGAGAGCTGCTGCGGGCCGGGATCCGCGGCCTTAAAGTAGATTTAATGAATAAGAAATAAACTTTTATTTGCAAGACCACTAAGATTTTAGGGATATTCATTGCCAAAGAGAAACAAGCCCTACTCTTACACTAGATATTTCTATTTGTCCATTTTATTTTGTGCATAGCCTCTGGCCACAGTAATCTTTTTTCTGGACTCATCAGGAAAGGAGTCACACACTAGTGAAATTTCAATTTCCCCATTAGACAAGCACCCTCCCTTATAGCCTAGTAGTACTTGGGAAGGCCCTAAGAAATTTTTGCTCAGTCTTGGAAATGCACAATATTGGGATTACTTCAGTTTGCAAACAGTCTTCATTCAGCATATGGATTACCTGTTCTAATATTTTAGCCAAACATTTGAACTCCTATCTCATTCCCGTTTCTAGCTTCATATGCTCCATGCTGAGGGCAGTGTCAGGAAGGGGCATGGACTCTGCTTTACTAGTGTTCATCCATCCATGCTCAATCAGTCTACACACTCTACCCCTGGTTTGCATGAAGGCATGTATAGGGGGGAAATAAAAGGCACGGCAGTGATTTGGTGTTTTTGTCTGTGCTGTTGCACGCCTTTTATGCCTAGCCATTGATGAGATTGGCAGTCCTGGATGAGCCTAGTAAATAGAGCTAATTCCCTCTTGGTTTGGCATGCTTTTGTGTGCTCTCTAAGGGTACTAATTTTTACTCTCTTCCATTTCTGTCAACCATAAGAGTTGCATATTTTTCATTGTGTTAAAATTCATTACTAATTTTTTAAGCTTTGGATGTTCTCTTGTCCCCTCGTATGGTTCTATAACGTAGGACTCAGGAAATTCCACACTGATGCCTTCTCATGTGGCCCACAGATGGCCTAGAAGAAAGATCACCCATCATCTCTCTAGAGTGTTAGGTCTGTCCCTATGCACAGGTACTTTCCTGGTTCTGGGCCTCTAATTAGTCAGCTTCTTTCTGTCCCTGTTCTGAGACCTTAGCTCTCATTTCACTTTTGCTTTTGTAGATGTTAATCTCTGTGACAACACCCTGCCTCACTGAGTACATGTATCTGTTCCGAGAGGCGCTTTTGAAGATCATATCAATGGATCTGAAGTGAAAAGACTGTATCTCTACTTTGCTTCGATACTGAGGGGAGTGTAGCAACTTTTGGCATCTTTCTTGCTCGACTTATTGTCCGTTTGATCTTGTTTTTAGTCATTAATCTGGCTGAGGGTTTAAGATATGTGTATTAGCTTCTCAGGCTTATCTTTTAAAAATAAATTAAATTGATATTAGTAGGAGCCCCTGAAGAGGTCAACTGTCTCAGGCTCAGTTTGGCATCCTGGTGTGTGCAATGTGGGTATTTTGTTTGATACAAGATAAAGCAAGCAGTCCCATTCTTATATCCCACGTATGGCGTGCATTTTAAATATTTATTACATTCATTGCTTCTTAACTTAAATAATTTATGGGTATATGGAGAGTTTTATCATGCTTATCAGTTATGATATACCTAACGAATTCATGCCTTTGAGGAGAGTAAAAACATGAATTTTCTTATTTCAATAGCAAATGATTTCAAACGACTGCATTTCAATGACATCACAAGAAGAAATTAAGGAAAATTGAATATTGAGATTAGAGAAACTATGACATATGGGGAGATTGTTTTAAAATGTATACATTTGGAGAATTTTCTTGGGAGGAAGTGTGAAATTTTCACTGTGGAACTCCAGCTCGTAATGAACTCTCTTTGGGTAAAAGTAGACCAGAGACGAGTTTGCCATTGACCAAGCGCATGCCTCCTTTTCAGTGATACATAGTTTAATAATTTTGCCTCCTCTTCCATGTGCAGAAGTGAGACAACCCCCCCCCCGCCAAAAATCCTCTTCAGCCCCTATTTCTCAACAAGGCCTGATTGTAGGCATAATGCTTTTATACACTGTGTAAATGCTTATCCTTGAGTTATTCAAATGCTGATTTCCCTGCCCTCATCTCTTATTTCAATCCTGAACACGGCATTGTAATGTTTATGTTTAGAATCTCCTGTCTCAAGTTTCTGTAAACAATTCTTACCATTTATTCTCTGCCTCGTTAATAAATGCTGATCATCCAGTGGCTGAGCAGGAGAGAGAATAAGACAGGATGTCTGCTAACCAGAGGAAAGGCAGAGGGAATAAGGGAGAGTTAAATCAGCCAGGAGGATAGAGGATTTGGAACCATGAGAAAGGGGTCCAGAGAGAGATCACAGAAACACAGCTGAAGCTCAAAGAGCCAGATAAATGATAATACGCAAGTGTTATGGGATAGGGCTGGGTGGTAGCCAGATTAATATAGAAAGTAAAAGTGCATCATTTAACTGCTCAGCCATTGAGGTGCAGTTCTAGATAAATGTTGGTTTTTCTGTGTGACTACTGAGGAATAGTAAAATGTAAAATACAGCCACTGGTTTAATTCACTGCATAAATTTACATTAAAGATAATTCATTTACATTTATGAAATGTAGAAATAATGTGCCCATCCATGAAATAAGAAAGTGGGCTTTACACAGTGGGTCTTGTCATCTCCATGAACTGTAGACTCATATTCTGTGGTTGTCCTTCCATGGCCTCCAGGTAAGTGATGAACTTTGCCCTACTTACAGTCCTATTTTATTTATATCCATCAATGTTTTCCATTTCTCATTCCTCCATAAAAAGCAAAGCAAAGAAGCAGCTGCTTTTAGGGTAGATGTTAGAATTATTCCTCTCATTTTTATGGTTCATTTCATTAACTGGCTGTTTACATACCACCTATTGTGGCCTGATTTAAATCTCTGATCATAACAATTATTTTTAATTGCGAGTCTTAAATGAATGCTTTCATAATCAACATTTGATGGGGTTGGGCATTGAGTCTTATTCCCTTCAGAATTAGAACTGGGTCACTCTGATTTTGATTTCCTCTTGTTATATTATTCCCATGTTCCCAATTCACCTTTGGCTTAACACCATGCTTATCTCTTTTCCTCTTAAAATATGCTGATATTATTTTATAAAGTTGTCAGAAGACAAGTCCCTGTTCCCTTTTATTCCCTTCCCTAATAACCACCCAGAAATCTACTCATGGGAAGAGGGAAAGTTCCTATAGCATGATTAGATGGCTGGTGAGTCAGCTCAGCAGGCTGAATGGTTGAGAATTAAGATTTCCAATTTGGGCATCTCAATATTGTTACCAAGACTGCTACCTGTGCCTTGTGTAAACTGAGCCCTGATAATGCCCTACCAGACATTAGTTATGGAACACTATTGTTCCCAAATCCCCACATTCACATAAATGGAGTTCAATGGTTTGGGTCATATGTGCTTTCAACAATGAAGTGATTTGAGCAGTTATTAGACCCAGAAAAAGGATGACACAGAAGCTCTGGACCCAGATGATTCCACGATGTTCTCTCAAATGATTGACTCAAGGGGCTCAAGGGGACTTCCTGGGTGATGTGAACCCAGAAGGAAGTGCTAAATGCCAGCTACACTTAACAGTAGCATTTCCCCACTCCAAATCTAGAAGTAGGCTCAACAGCATACGATGGGTAAAGAAAGTATTTAATATGGATGTTGACAATGGTGACAAAACTTCTCCTCTGCAAATAAATTGAGGACAAGTAAGAAATAATCTAAAGTGTGAAAAATTTAAGTCACTTATTTAATGTTAAATACCCACTTCAATTTTTAATATTAGAGTTTAAAATGGGGGCACGTTTGATATTGGAGTTATGAAGTATATAGATATATCTTATAACTATTGACACACATACATTTAATTCCCACAATACCATCACTAGGCAGGCATGTCTACTTTATAGAGAAGAAACTGAGATGTAGCCATGGTCACTTCGAATCATGGCTGGCTAGTTGTGGTGTCAACTCGGCTGGAGTGATAGACGTCCAGGACGGGTTGAAAACACCTCTGCTGTGCATATGGAAGATTTCCCAGGGAAGATTGGCATATGAAACATCTGACATAAATATGGGTGGTGTCATCCAACAAGCCCAGAGCCAGGAGAGAAAGAATCTGTGGAAGGAAGGCCTCACAAAAAAAGGAAGTCTCTTTCATCTTCTGAACAAAGTACCTATCACTGTTGTCATTGTCCTTAGACACCTAACTCCAGCTCCATGCCAGCCTCCTTGGCCTTTCAGTATGGTTCCAGTGCCAATGGCTCCCAAGTTAACCTGAGGCCCTTAGTGAAAGTTGAGACTTCTGAGGGAATCCAGCTTCTTGGATTCAATAGCTACTGAGTGGTTGGATGATGCATTTGCCGACAGCCATTAGTGGACTACGCAATCCTTATCATGTAAACTAGCTTCATAATCTTCTCTCTCTTTATTATGATATATTCCATTTCTTTAATATTAGATATATTTTATTTTTAATGATATGAATTGACTTCTTGTCTTATCATGTACATACACACACATACACATACACATACACACACACACACACACACACACACTCAAGGGGGGGGCAAGGATGTAAATTATTGGAGTATCTTCTTTCCATGTTCTTAAGTCTTGAAAACTATCAGTTATATGCATGGAGAGGAAGGGTCTGATTGCCTGAAGGTCTTTGTCTGTCTATGATTTATGTTGTTGTTTGGCTTGTACTAGACAAATGTCTAATGCCCACCACAACTATTGTCACTTTTTTATGTACCCAGGGCCTTTAAGATTTGCCATTTATGATCTGCATAGGTTTTCTCACCCTCCAGGGACTCCCAAGATGGAGTCCCTGGTGTGGCTAATGCTGTAGCAGGGGAGTCTCTCAAGTGTATTCGGGGGAGGGTATAGGGAACAGCCATAACACTGAGATCTATAGAGATGGAAAAGTTGTCTTTATACTTTCAATACCTACGTGTTAATCAACCTGCTGGGAGCGTGTGTTGGACTGTATAACATTGAGTGGCAGATAGGGGCTCTACATTTAGCTGATGAGCTGTGTTCCCAACCACTGAGGGCAGGGCTCTGCTCATCACACATGAAGCAAGCCTCCTGCAGCCTGCACTTTCCAGCTCATCATTGTCTCAGCATGCCTCATCCCCTCCACAGCTGCCTCTCATGGATGTCTAGCCCTGGAGGTGACAGGAGGTTAATGTCAGGCCACAAGGCTGTGGTTATTCTTTATCCATAAGCCTTCAGAGGGGTTGAGTCTTAAAATGGACCCCTCTCTAAACAGTGCCCAGCCACTGCCCACCAAATCATAGTGACAAAATGAGCTTCCTTCCTCAGCACTGTTGGCCCATTTGCTCGAGGGACACTGTCAAGAAAACCAGTGAGTAGATTTGAAGTTTGTCCTGAGGGTAAGACTGATGTCTCTCCAGGGATACTGGATTCTGTTTTGGATGGGCTTTTGCTTGACCCCCTTGCACAGGGAGCTGAGCAGCAAGAACTGTGCTTAGTCATGTATCTATCTTAGTCCTTTCCAATGGTCTCTCCCCCTCATAAGTTTCCACAGCTCTTCCCCCATTTCTTTCTAGAATATCCTAATCTTTCTTATACTACTTTTTCTTAACCCAGGTACCAAAGATGGAGTTCCTACTCATCCACATTACCAGAAAGCCAATCTCCTTCTATATTTCTAGTATTTTGCAATAAAAAGTTAACATATTCCTACTGATCGTCACTTGCAATGTATGCACAATTGATTCTAACTCATGATATAGTCAGTTATATTTGTGATTCAACCTTTTATTGAAAGAATGGAAAATCACTAGGAAAAGTCTTTTTTTTAAATCTCTTTACAGCACTGACTGGCCTGGTACTCACTGTGTAAACCAGGCTGGACTTGAACCAGTAGAGATCCCACCAGCATTTGTTGGAATCTGAAGCTTTTTGTTACTTTCAAATTTTTTTATACTAATTGTAGAAATATTTATAAATAGGACATAGAAGAGAAAGAAATACAATTATACAACCTTTTCAGAAGTAAATGCTGATAAAATCAAAATATCTATATATGTTTATTTAACATGGAAAAGCGACTCTATTAAAACTAGGTTTACTCCGAATGTCTACAGCTCCTGTTCTGGAGCCTGAGGGAGGAGTTTGACGGTCATCTGAGATGCCTAGCCAGACCCTGTTTGAAGCGGTACACAAAACAAAGAACCATGTTATTTAATCTACAGAATGGGAGAACAGTTTTGCTGGTTCTACATCTGACAGGAAATCAATATCCAGAACATAAAAAAGAACTAAAACAAAACAAGACAAACCACCACCAACAATAGGACTAAGCAAGAGGAAAACAAACAACTTAATTTTAAAAATGGACTAGACTCGTGTGACTGAGCCAGACCAAGCTAAGGGCCTAGATGCCCAGCATGTGCCCTAGTCCAGCCCTTCCCACAGTGCTTACATCACCTTCCTTTTGCATTGTGATTAGATCATTGGGCCACTGATGAGACCAGCTATGCAGTGCTTTGAAATATGATTATATAGCTATTATTCAATCATAATGTCATAATGAATTTCATCTCCTTTAGGCTAAGAATGAATTAAAAATAAATATTGTGATTATGGCTTAATTTTCCTCAAGTATTATTTCAAAGTGTTTTTAATGTTTACACTAATATGTAATTACTGAATATCAAAATCTATTGATATGTAAATATCTATAATGAATTCATTCTATTTTGGATACAAATAAACTTATTTTGCTTTTTCTCTTATTAAGTCTAATACTTAAAACTGGGCCAAGGAACTGGGTAGAGTTCTTATAATAAGAAAGGCAAGTAGGTAATAAATATTTTTAAAAGTATTCAAAATCTTTAGTCATCTGGGAAGTGCAAATCAAAGCTACTTTGAGATTCTATCTCACCCCAGTCAGAATGGCTATTGTCACGAAAACCAATGACAACTAATGTTGGTGAAAATGGGGGAAACATGGAACTGTAAACTGGAGCAACTACTAAGGGAATCAGTGTGGGGGTGTAAGGCTAAGAACCAAATTACCATGAGAGTCAACAATAGCACACACCCCAAAGACTCTGCACTTTATTACGGACATACGTACACATGCATTTTCGTTTGCTGCTCTATTCATAAAATCCAGGGAGAGGAAGCAACCTGGATAACCAGTAGCTAAGAACTACATAATGGAAATTTGGTGCATATATACAATAAAATTTTACTCCATTAAAGAGCAAAAGAGAAGAGAAAATGAATAAAACTGGAAAGAATTATACTGAGGTAACCCAGACCAAGTTATAAAGGACAAACCGCATATTCTCCCTCATATGTGAATGCTAGCTTTGGAATTTTATAGTAGTATGTTTAACTTTGAGTACCTGTAACAACCAGGGAAATAAAAGGAGTTGCTAAAAATGGATAAGGAGAAAAGATGATCTAAGGTAAGGGGATAGTAAAACACATATGAAAGTAGAGGGGGTGAATACTGGGGGGTAGAAGGGTTTAAGTGGGATTAGGAGTAAGAGGAGAGCAGGTAGGAGTTGGAGGAGGTAACAAATAAAGGATTTATAAAGGAGTCATATGGGAATCTTGTTGTAAGCTTTTCAAGATCTACTACTACTAGTACTACTACTACTACTAGTACTACTACTACTACTAGTACTACTACTACTAGTACTACTACTACTACTTCTACTACTAATGAGTTTGATCTGAGGTATCTTGCATGGGCTGCTAATAGTCCTCCCCAAAGCCATAGCTCTGGAGACCTTTTATAGTTAGTGAGGCCCCAGAGGCACCCAAATAATACAGAACTAAATGATTAGTCCCCGTTGCTAAAGGGAGACTATACATTTGGGTTGCTAGAGATTAAAAAGAAAACAAACCAAAAACCAAAAACCAAAAACAAAAAAACAAGAACTGAGCTAGAAACCTCCTCCCTGCTGCAAAGCTTTTATAAGTACCAGATGCTACACAGGCTGCTGGGGAAATAAGTCATCAGTGATCCTACCAATTGTGAACCACGTAAGAGACAAGTTGACCCTGCCTGAAATGATGTGCCCACTGGTACAACAGTGTCCCCGCTGTTCCAGGGGTAATGAATTGTTTTCTTCTTGGGTTTTAGGCCTTTTCTACAGGATGGAGCTCACTTTGGTGACCCTAAATATGAGCAAGAGCTCTAGGGAGGAAATGAACACATTGTCAAAACGTCTTCTGACTACTTACAACTACTATATCCACACAGGCACATTTGTATACATAGATACATGTATGTTACTGGATAGGTCCTGCATATAAGGGAGAACATTGGGAGGTTTTTCTGAGATCGTGTGGCCTCCCTTAATATATATTCTAAGGCTACCATTTTCCTGTAAATTTTTATTACAGATAACTCTAGAGCTGAATAGTATTCACATGTGTGTGAAGGATTTTCATTTCAGATGTACATGTGGGTACAATATAACATGTAGAAGAGAGAACAAGAAAGGCTCAATGCTAGGGGATGAGGAAAGACTGAACGCAGGTAATAGATACAAGTTATGAAAGAAGACATGAAGCTACTTGTTTTTCCAGTTTTGTTTTGGACATGGGATTTTCCAGTTTGGGTAGCAGTTAAGGGCATAAAAATATGTTTAATAGTGGGAGAGTGAAATCTAATACAAGCTCCACAACTTCCAAGTGAGCTCTAGGAATGCGAAAGTCCTCCAAGACAAACTTTAGGTCTGGTTAATTTCTGTGGTGGTTTGAATGAGAATGACGCACATAAACTCCTATCTACGGTGTGTCCTTGTTGGAGGGAGTGTGTCACTAAGGCTGGACTTTGAGGTTTTAGATGCTGAAGCCAGGCCCAATCTCTCTCTCTCTTCCTGCGGCCTGCTCATCCAGTTGTAGAATTCTCAGCTGCCTCCCCAGCACCATGCCACCCTGCATGGCACCATGACAATAATGGACAAAACCTCTGAACCAGCCCCAGTTAAATGTTTTCCTTTATGAGTTGCTATGGTCTTGGTGTCTCTTCATACCAATAAAATCCTAACTAATACAATTTTGGTATTTTTTATTTGCAAGGTTTATAAACATTCAAAACACACTTAGGTTACACCCACTAATTCGTGTCATTCAGAGATTTTACCAGAGAAGCTTTTTGTAGTAGATGGTGGTTAATTCAGAGATTCAGAATTGGACAGAACACTGAAACTGAGTGGTTGTTGAGTGCTTGGCCCCATAATGCCACTTCCAAAGGTCAGGGGACATCACAGAAGACAAGGGGGGAAGAATGTAAGAGCTAGAGGTATAGAAAGACATCATCTGGACACTGTGTGACTGCCTCGGTGATGAATTCACTGCGCCTGGGGTCACCTGCATACCTAAGACTGAACCTGTCAACACTCTTATAGATGAGGGAGAGGCTCATGATGCACCCTATGCACTATAAGCAGTTAATGGTCACTGGATGAAAGATGCCATTTTCTTCTGTGAGGTGGCCACTGGTAAGTTGCCCTCGACTCTAGCAAATAAACCTCACCAATGCCCATGAAAATGACCTCAATTAAACTCAATGGGTCATGCACCAAAAGGAAGAAAAGATGAAACTAGGAGAAGGACTCATTGGGAAGAATACCTTAGTGGAAAAGACAGTGGTGTAATGAGGGAAGCAAGTGACAGGAATTCATTATATACATGCATGAAACCATCATCAAATAAAGAACATATAAAAATTCTCTTCACTAAAGAATTTCAGGGTAGGTGAATGTCTCCTGATTTATTTGCAGGGAAAGAGCCCACATTTGATGTTTTTTTTCTTTTTTTTTTAAAGCAACATGTTATACTGTCACTAAAATCAATGCAAATAAAGCAAGATTTGAATGGGTAAATTATCAGACAAAGATGAGCTGTGTCTCCATGCAGAAAAGTAACAGGAAGCAGTAACTCTAGGTTTTGAGAAAAACTAGCACCATGAAGGTCTGTCTCTGTAGAAAAATCTGGCCAATGAGAACTGAGGAGAAGCAAAAGCTTGGTAGGTGCTGGATTTCTGAGCAGCATTAATGGACACTGAGATAAATGCTACTTTTCACCCTACTTTTAAGTAGTTCCTTATAAACGCAATCTTCTGTCAACATCTCCTGTGAAACTCTATTATACATAGGAGGTTTGTGTTTGCAATGGCTTGGGTCAAAGCTGTGTTAAAAGCATGTGATCATATTATGTCTACAGAAGAACATGGAAACAAACTTTTAAGGATCTTTTCAACTCATACGATTTTCCACATCATTTATGGAAAATGGTTTTAAACTATTGCTGAGGAAGCTTCCCTGTGGAAGTACTAATTTTTAAGAAATTCCTTAGTTTGCAGATATGCGCACATGGATGTACACATTTTATGACAGGAATGTATCATGAGAAGTGGATGCATCGGTGATTTCTTCATTGTGTGACCATTATAAAGTGTGCTGACACAAACCTAGATTTCATGTTTGTAGGAACATCCCAGACTGTTCTCACATAAACCGAGATGTAATTCATCAGTTACGTGGCTTGGCTTGATAGAATCAAGGGAGGAGATAAGCAGGAGATATGAGAAGCTGCTGCCCAGGCAACACAGATTTCTATCTTTGTGCTAAACATTATCTATTGTTTCTCTGCCTTTTGACTGGCATCAAATGTAGTAAATACCTTTTATAAATAAAAGTAAATGTTACTACAGCAATAAAATTATAGCATAATGGACACAAAAAGACAGGCTCTTAGTCAATTAGCATTGTCACATCGGTGTGTGTGCCACACTTTTATCTGAGGGGCAGAGCACTGGGTTTGTTTACAGCATCATCGTTGTAATTACATGAGTAATGTGTTGTGCAATGCTGTTGTCATGGCTACAGTGTCACTAGGCAATGTGTATTTTCCAGCTCCATTATAGACTTAAGGAACTAGAATCATATGCAGGTTTTTGTTGATGGAAATGCCACTGTGTGGTCAAAGACTGTGTGAGTTTGTGTAATCAGACATAAGTGCTTTCACAGATACATTATTGTCAGTGACATAGTTGCAATTCTAATTATGTTTTAAAGAGAAATGCACCAAGATAATTGAGTCAGAGAATGTTAAAAATTCCGAACTGTGGTACCGTTTGCCAAATTTTAATAACGCAGTTCTATTAGTTTAGGAGACACTCTTCTCTACTCTTCCCATAACATTAGAAATCCTGACAAACTAATGTTCTAAGACATGAGTCTCCTTGTTTCTTTGTTTTCAATGTATAAGGTATTAATTTAAATTTTATACCAACTGGTCACTTTTAAGATGTTTTTATTAGTAGCTTCTGTCTGCAAGCATAACAGTATCATTAATGATGTCAGGGATTGGTGCTTGCCCCTGGGGATGGGTTTCAATTTGGGCCAGCTCTTGGTTGGCCATTACTTCAGTCTCTGCTCCATCTCTGTCTCTGCATTTCTTTAAGATTGGGCAAATTTTGAGTTAAAAGTTTTGTGAGCAGGTTGGTGTCCCTATCCCTCCACTGGGGGTTGTGCCTGGCTACAGAAGGTGGCCTCTTTAGGTTCCATGTCCCCACTTTTAGGCATCTTGGTTAAGATCACTCACATTGATTCCTGGGAACCTCCCCCATCTCAGGTCTCTGGAATTTCCTAAAGATTCCCTCCACACCCAAACCCCAGCAGCTGCGATTTCCATTCATTATCTGGGCTCTCTGGGTTTTTCTCCTGTCTCTCCTCCCATTCTCTACCCCCTCCCCTCTTCCACCCATTTCCCTCTCTTCCTCTGCCTTCTAAGACTATTTTGATTTTCCTTCTAAATGTGATTCAAGCATCCTTGCTTGGGCCCTAGTTATCATTACTGTCATCATAATCTACATGAAATAACTGATTTTCAAAGAGGTTGAATAATTTGCTCATGGTGACACAGGAATCAGGGATCTAACAAGGTCTGTGTGACCTGACAACCTGTAGTCTGCACCACTGTTTCTACTGAAAAGGGGACCATTGATCAGGGCAGATTCTAAGCTTAACACTCATATGACAGAGGATGGTTGCCCCATTCTCTCACAGTTTTATGATCACCACTCACAACATGAAAAGTCACAGGATGCGGATGCAATGATAAAAGTCGATTGGTTCTAGTTTCTGCCTTCACAGGCTCCTCAGAGACTTGTTAGGAGTCAGGCAATTTCATCTGTACTGTCTTGTATTGGGTGGCTATGAAGAGGGTGTGATTGAAACTATCCAAGTTACAAGAGGAAATGGTATTTAATCTCTGCATCAAAACATAAGCAGTCATGACAATGGGGAAGGTGGGAGCAAGCACAGCCTAGTCAAAAGCCAAGCCATGAGAAGCTGGGCCTGGGAGAGATGGCAGGTTCATGGAGAGAGAAAGAGTAAGATTAGAAGTGTAAAGGCTCTGGGTGGAAAGCAACTGAGGAACAGGGACAAGATGATGCCCTCAGATGCTTGTTAACTGCTGTCTTGAGTGACTGGCCAACTGAGTTCTTGAGAGTCTAGAAAACACAATTATACTAGACGAGATTTGGTTTGTTAAACACTAAAGACTGCCGTGTCTCCACTAACACATTTAGGACCATCTTTTAAGTAGACAGCACACACATAGGGTTATTAATCCTTACTATTTGGCTCAAGCCTTTGTATTCCCATGGTAACCAAACTTGATACCAGAGTGGCCCTGACCCTGCTGGATATTGCTTCTGTCTTGTCCTTGGGCTGCAAGAAGATTGGTCCTCCTTATCCCTGATGTTCATGACCCCCAACCACCAGACCTGATGCTCTGCTCCTAGCATTGGACAAGGGACAGAGACTGAGCGTCAAAGTCAGCAAAGATCAGTTAACATCAAAATAGGCAACTGTGGAGATTCTGCCCCACAACTCCATTCACCCTGATCATTAGGATGTCTGTGTCTGGAAATAATAAAAGGGAACAGAGAAATGATTTTTAATGGAGTTTTTTGCTTCAGCCATCACATTATTTATGAAATATAATTGTTAATTAGTCTTATAGTTAAAAGGCCTCAAGGCTTGAAGAGGACATGGAAGTCAAGGGTGAGAAGTCTAGGCATTGCCAGCTCACGTTCCTTTTGTGCCTGTTTTTACTCTCTTGAAAATTCTGAAACCAGAACACAATTCTAAATAAAGTTCACCTTTGCTTCTCTCTTCCTTTTCTACCTGTAATGCAGTTGTTAATGAGAACCAGGACAAACTAGTATGACAGGCAAAGCAGGAGACACAATGGGACAATTGTATCTGTGAGCTGGGGAGGCATTGGCCAGAAAAAATACAAAGACAGGCCCATCCCTTCTTCTTGGACATAGTCCTCTCCCTCACTGCCTGTTTCCTGTGGCATGGACATTCAATGTCTCCTGCAGGCCCATGTGTTGTATAGACTGTGCCACACAATATGGCTGTTGGAGGGGAGGATCTGTTATTAGGTCACTGAGGCATGCTTTTGAATGAGACTGTGGGAATGTTTCCTCATTGTCACTCTGGCTTCCTGGTCTTGGGGTGAACATGTGCCTCCTACTTCCTGCTCCTTTGAGTGTGCTCACTGAGCTGTCTTCACTGTTTACTGCATGAAAGAGGAGGACTGTGATTCACAAGGTGAAGATCCTTAGGAGGAACCAGAGATTTGCAGTAGGACAAAGTCAATACCTCTCTGCTTAAGCTGGAGGACAGTGAAGTGTTCTGGGGGATTCACTTACCTAGGATGAACAGCATATGCTCCAAACCTCATGCTTGTCTCTGTTAGGACTCACGGACTTATCTCCCTGAGGATGAGATCAAAGCAATGCTTCTTATCTCTTTCAGTCTTCCAGCATTATTCCTAGTGTAGAGGACAGGGTCTTGTACTGAGCAGCAACATTTGAAGAATGATTGCTACCACTCCTGTGCATAGAAAAGATGCTTCAACATATAACAAGGATACATGTTCCATTATGTTCATAGCAGCCTTATTAAGCTAGAGAGAACCCAGATTTCCCTCGACAGAGGAATGGATACAGAAAATGTGGTACATTTACACAATGGAGTACTACTCAGCTATTAAAAACAATGACTACATGAAATTCTTGGGCAAATGGATGGAACTAGAAAATATCATCTTGAGTGAGGTAACCTAGTCACAAAAGAATACACATGGTATGCACTCACTGATATTTGGATATTAGCACAAAATCTCAGAATACCTAAGAAAAAATTCACAGATCATATGAAGCTCAAGAAGAAGGAAGACCAAAATGTGGATGCCTCAGTCGTTCTTAGAAGGGAGAAGAAAATACTCACAGGAGGAAATACAGGGACAAAGAGTGGATCAGGGAATGAAGAAAAGGTCATCCAGAGACTGCCCCACCTGGGGATCCATTCCATGTGCAGCCACCAAAACCAGCTACTGTTGCTGATGCCAAGAAGTGCTTGCTGACAGGAGCCAGATATAAGTGTCTCCTGAAAGACTCTGCCAGAGCCCTACTGATACAGATGAGGATGCTTGCAGCTAACCATTGGACTGAACAAGGGGACTCAAATGAAGACGTTAGAGAAAAGGCTGAAGGAACTGAAGGGGTTTGCAACCCCATAGGAAGAACAATAATATCAACCAACCAGACCCCACCAGTGCTCTCAGGGACTAAACCACCATCCAAAGAGTACACATGGAGGGACCTGACTCCAACCACATATGTAGCAGAGGATGGCATTGTCCAGTATCAATAGGAGGAAAAACCTTTGTTCCTGTGAAGGCTTGTTTCCCCAAGGTAGGGTAATGCCATGGCATTGAAGTGGGAGTTGGAACATCCTCATAGAAGCAGGGGGAGGGAGGAGTGGGTATGGGAGGGGTGGGAAAGAGGATAGCATTTGAAATGTAAATACATAAAATATCCAAGAAAAATAAAATTAAAAAAAATAAATTAACAACACAAGCAGATGTCCATCCCTCAACTGGGGGAAGACCAAAGTGTGGATGTTTCCATCCTACATAGAAGTGAGGTGGAGGAATGAATGCTGAGTAGTCCTTAATAAAATCACTCTTTGAGAATGCAGCCTTCCCATTTGTCCCAAAAGGACCCTGTTCCAAGGACTTTGAGGAAGAGTGGAGGGTTTTCAGACAGACAGAGAACGCTGTGTCTTCTACCACTCCTTATGTATTCAAAACAGCTTTGCTAGGGTTTTTGGTGCATGAGTGTGCATGTGTGCTTATATTGTGTGTGTGTGTGTGTGTGTGTGTGTGTGTATGTGTCCATTGTGTGTTCATGTGTGTGTGTGTGTGTGTGTGTGTGTGTGCACGTGTGCACATGCACGTGCATCTGCATGTGTGTGCTTAGATGTGGGCACGGGCATGTGTGTGTACATAAATGTGTGTGTGCGCATACACTCACATATTTAGTATGTATTGTGTGAGATATAATTCGTGCTTGACCAGATCTTGTAAGATAAAATGGTTCTGCATTATCTCTACCCCAGGAATTGTTGGAGCTAAAGCATTTCCTCCTGGTTCTTTTACATCCTTTCCCTTCCTCTCCTTCCTCTATCTTTCCCTCCTAGTCTTCTGCCTTACTTCTTCTTTGCTTCCTTCCCTCCTTCTTTCTCCTCTTTCCCCCTCCCTTCCATCCTCCTTTCTTCTCCCTTCTTTCTCTCCCCCTTCTCCTTTCCCCTCACTTTCCTCTGCCAGCTCTACTCACTGTTGTCTTTCGAATGCTCTAAGCCGGCAGTTCTCCCCCTTCCTAATGCTCTGCCCCTTTAATATAGTTCCTCATGCTGTGATGACCCCCAACCATAAAATTATTTTGTTGCTACTTCATAACTGCAATCTTGCTACTGTTATGAAAGGTAATGTAAATATTTAGGAGATAGTTGGGAGAGTTGTGACCCACAGCTTGAGAACCACTGCTGTATGCTCTCAGTTTAGGGTTCTTTGTTGAATGGATGGAAAGTTATTTCAACATTTTGGACTTCTCTTGGACAGAGACCTACAAATTTGTGCATCTTACAAAGACTTTGGGCAAGACTCTTCCTTTATAGATCATTTCTTTTTATTCTAAATCAAGTTAATTAAACTAATAGTGACACTGTTTCTTTGTGTTCACAGCTAATGGTGTGGCAGACGTAACTAGACGTGATGTTGTTAATGTTTGTTTCTACTTGTAAATTTTTACTTTTTATTTAAAAGTTACTGGTGCTGTATGATAATTGTTTTATTTTTGGTGATTTTATGTACCGTAATATTATGGTAGTTTGAATGAGAACTGTCACCTGTAGGTTTATCTGTTTGAACACTGAGCCCCCAGCTGGTAGAGGGGTTACGGAACCTTTATGAGACACAGCCTTGCTAGAGGAAGGGCATAATTGGGGGTGAGCTCTGCGAGCTCACAGCTCATCTCCTTTCCAGCTCTAATCTATGCCTACTGGGTGCAATTAACACGCCTTCAGCTGGTTTGCTGCTCAGGCTGCCTGCCACAGTGTCATCCTCACCATTAAGGCATTCCCCCTTTGGGAATACAAGCTAAAGGGAACTCTTCCTTCTATATTTTATCCTAGCTATTGGGAAGTGACCAATAAAATATGTAGAAATCACCTCTTATTCTTTTAATTGCATAAAGAAACTCTCTAATATTTATACCCACTATAAAGCATCTATGTGTTCCTGGAAATTTATAATGGTATGGGCAAAATCTTCTAAAGTATATTTTATTCATTGTTTGAATTGCAATGTACTAGTACTGGTTGATAATTTGAACAAACGTGTGGGGGAACTTCTTAGTAAACTATTTAAGAAAATAAATTCTATTCAAGTCCTTCGAGGGTGTTCTGCAATATTAATGTACTCCTCCAATCCCAGTGATTCAAACGGTTCCTCTCTATTGAGTAACATAGGTTTAAGAGAGTCTTGAATTGAAACACAGACTATGGCTGTCTTTTCAACCTCAAAACAGTAGTGTTTTGTATTCTCTTTCTGTACTCTATTTTTAGCAGTGAGCTTTAAGTAAGAATGCACAGAGTAAATAGAGTTAAAATATTTATTTTGCTTATTATTAGTGTGTGTGTACAGTGTGGGTGGTCTCACATATGGGTGCCATGGTGTACACATGGAAGCTAGAGGACAAGTTTGAGAGTCAGGGCTTCCCTCCTACCATGTAGATGGGTGTCAAACCCAGATCATCCATCTTGTATAGCAGCACGTCTACCCACTGAGCCACCCAGTCATCCCTCAAAGTAGTTGCTTTGAAATATCCCTTTGATGGTTGGGTCTCAGGCTGCTCCGTCAGTACTGCAGTTTCCTTGGTTTGAGTGTATACAGCTACTATCAGACAAATTTGTCCAATTCCTAAGTTAGTCATATTGCAGCAGCATTTTAAAAACTTTCTACCTCACCCATATGTATTTAGTTAACTGTTTTATTCTTAGGCTTTTAAAAGGGAAATATTTTTATGATAAACACACTTTGAGACCTTGCTACAGGCCATGTACTCAATTCTGAGCTGAAAGCTCTTGTATTTTAAAATGCTCTTGATTCAGCCAATGAGGTAGACATTATACTATTTTAAAAGTAGAGAAACCGAGGCTCAAAGGGATAACTAATGTAACCCCCAAAGTCCCACACTTAGTAAACACTCATGCCAAGATGGAGAACGGATGCTTTCTCCCCTCATCTCACCCTTCTTGTCTGCATACAGTAACAGAATGGTCCCTGGCTGCTATGGACTCAGACTCGTGTGGTCAATTAGCCTCACCCACCCTGGGCCTTCCAAGTCTTTTGTCTGAGCACTGGAGATGCCCCAGTCCATGTGACTTCAGCTTCTCCTAGACTTCTCTGGTGAACTCCGAAGTTAGTCACAAGAACAGCCTGTGGGATAGACCCAGTGTGATGTCACTTTGGGGCCTTCTTTCCTTTGGCACATCCTGGGATCTTGTTCAATCCACTAATCAGAACTTCGTCAATTCGCACGTGGGCGGGGCTTACATTTGAGTTTGCTTCCCGCACATTATTTCCTTTCCCACGTTCTGTATATAGCCCAGTGTTCCTCGGTCCTTTATTGATGTCTGTGTGTGACAGTCTTTTCCTAAGTTGCCATCATAACCTTTGCTCTGACATGCTTGAAGATATAACAGCAGCATTCTGTAATTGATCCACAGACGTGTTGGGGGAGAGGTTCTCCACCCGTATCTTAATTTTATTGCTCTCTTCTGGTGTTTTGGTGAACTTGTTTATTGGAAATTGTTTGTCAGAGAACCGAGCAGAACAGCTGCTGTTGATTGCAGCACACATGGGGATAGCAGCTATGTCAGATGGTGCAATCTCGAATTCCACATGCATAAGCTGGTAGAGGGCTGCTGCCTATCTTGATAGAACTGGGGAGCTGCCGCACACACACACATTCTGGGTCAACTCCTCTCTCTCCTTACCTTTGCCTCTTCTGCTGATACCTGCCTCCCAGGCAAATCTACTCAAGTTTTTCTGTGTAATCTTTTTGATCCCATCTTAATGATTTGCTCCAGTAAACCCTTGCTCAAGAACAACGCAGGCTTTTTCTTTCTGTCCCTTTCTCTGTGTGCCCCTCCTTCCACCACCCCTCTCCGTCATGTGATTGATCTTTGCTTGAACATCTCTTATCCACACATTTGCTTTATCTGACAAAGTGAAAAAGAATAAGTGTGTTTCATTGATTAATCAACAGCAACAAAATTCCTTTAAAGTCTCTGATGGTTGGAATAAGAATGGCCCCAAAAGCTCAAACATTTGAATGCTTAGTCACCTGGGAGTTGAACTGTTTGAAAGGATTAGAAGAGTTAGGAGGTGTGCCCTTGTTGAAGAAAATGTGTCACTGGGGTGGGCTTTGTGGTTTCAAAAGTCCATGTCAAATCCAGCATCTCACTTTCTGCCTGGAGACCAGGATGTAGCTCTCAGCCACCTCTCCAGAACCTTGCCTGTCTGCATGCATGCTGCCATGATGATAATGGAATAAACCTCTGAAAACTGTTAGCAAGCCTCTGGTTAAGTGCTTTCTTTAATAAAAGTTGCCATGGTCAGAACGTCTCTTCACAGCAATAGAGCAGTAACTAAGACAAGGTCATAAATTACTTCTCTAATTACAAAACAAACCCTGTATGTTAGTAAAATACCACAAATGGCATCAACTTGGTTTATCATCGAATTTGTATTCCAGAGATTATGGTCTATGGAAACCTCAAGAGGCAAGCAGTTGGTGATAAACATTTGGGTAACCAGGAAAGAGGCTGGTATAAAGGTTCCATGTCTTTAGTTTTAAATCTACCATTAGATCTTTAGGATGTTGGGATTTCATTTGCATTTTGGTATACTCTTAACTTATGGAAACCTGGACCACATCAGTTATTAGGACATGCCTTGATTACATATTGCAACCTGATTTTAGCATCTTGTTTAGAAATAAATGCTAACTTACTGAGGTGTCCTTCATCTCAATGAAATCTACTAGATAGTTTATTTATACCCCTTACAAACAAATAAGCAAACAACAAAATATCCAGTTAGCAAGATCACTGACGTAGTCTTGATGATCTGTGTTTACTTCCCTTTATTGAATCTATGCACCATAAACTTTCATTTGTTTATATTAGTTCCTGCTTCACCTAGATGAGGAGAAATTGGGGTTGGGGGGGGCTAGTCATCAGGTTGGAAAAAGAATGGGGAAGGGCTGTGTAGGACAGCATGATGCTATCACAGATTATGAATGACAGGGTCCAAAAGGAGGAGTGGGTCAGGGGGTGGGCTGATTCCGCAAATTCCCCTAATCAGTTCTGTCTCCATATATCGCACACACACACACACACACACACACACACACACACACACACACACACACACACACACACACAGAGAGAGAGAGAGAGAGAGAGAGAGAGAGAGAGAGAGAGTCACAGTTGAGATAATAAACTCATTACCTTTTAATGGGTGGGAGAACATATGCAATTTACCCTCAGCAAATTTTATCTATAAAATATGCTATTATTCACTATAATCACATTATCTACATTAGATAAACAGAATTAAATTAAATGAATTAAAAGAATTAAATGGATGGGATTTTATGCCTTCTGAGCACTATCTTCTCCATATTCCCCAAAAGAGAAGAAAATGGTGGTATGAAGGAGAAATTTGGCTCACCCTGTTTATCCAACTAAATCATGAAGAGATGCAAAGCACAAGTATCTGACTTTTATCTGGGGAAACTGGGTCTGGGGGCTTTTGATGGGAAGCAGAAGCAAAAAAAAATATATCTAAAGATCACACCACTGAAAAAGGATCTAAATACGAGCAGAGGACACACAAACCTGGTGATTCAAATCAGCGTCTACCCTTGAAGGGTGGGTGCCATGGAAACATTTAGTTATCCATGCAGCTGTATTCAGTACTATGCATCATGTGTGACATATGATGGCCAAGAGGAAGTGTTCTCATGCTGATTACAATCTAGCTGGATCTTTTACCTGTTGCAGATATGCAAATTGACTATGCAATGATATGCAAATGAGGGAGCCTTATCACATACCGCTTGTGCTCTGACAGTCTGAGCCCCACGTTACTCAGCGTGGGCTGAAAGCTTCACTTCTTCTGATGATTGGGAACCTTAGAGAAACATTTTTCAGGCTGTTGTGACTCTCCCTTGGGTGGCAAAGAAAGGTTCAACTGTTGCCCAGTGGCTCAACCTAGTGACAGGAAGAAGTACTCTTGCAAGTTGTAATAAAAGCGATAAAATAAATCTCTTAATGTGAGCTACAGTCTTGAAGTTGCAATTCTGTTACTAATACGTTCTACTAACTGAGACATTCCTGAAAATGATGTGAGATGAAAAGCAGTGCATAGCTCAGGGCAGATGATGAGGCTATTCCTCCGGTGTGCAGGAGCTCGACAACAAAGTCAACAGCAATACAGATCTGGGTGGCTTGTTGATTTCCCGGGAAAACCTGTGATGATGTATCTGAAACTCAGTAAGCTGCATTTGACTGATATTAATAGCACTTCTTTTAAATGAGGAGTCCCAAGGATCTCTAGTTAAGTTACGAGAGTTTCCCGAGCATTCTGGAGCACTGTAGAACGGTGCTCAGAAAATCTGCCCTTACTGTGCTGGAAACCCAGTGACCCAATCAACTTGTGCTGCATTTGTTACGATGTTCGAGTCAGTAGAAAGCAGACTACCAGTAGAGTACTGTGTCCTGTTCATGGTGCTATATGCCAACAGAAGCAATGAAAGTAACACGCAGAACAAGTTCACCCAGGGGTGAGCCTGGAAAGAGAATTTTACAATTGAAGGAATATTGCATGTTTCCTCCTGAGGAATTTGGACACTGGCTTGGGAAAGATGGAGAAATTGAAGGGAGAGGTATCACAAGCAGCTGACTCCCGGCTTTGCTTCTAAGGCTGTATAATGAAAGTCTGGGAGCCTTCGGAAGGGTCTGTTATTAGAAAACAAATGAAGAATTCTTCATAAGTCCACAGTATCCCTACAAAACATTATTTTCTCCAGACAGACATTCCAGAAGAATTTGGGATGCCATTACATGACATTTGCAGATGTGACTAGAGGAAGTGAACCTGCTTTCAGGACAAAGGATGCAGATGGTCCCAGCTGAGTATGTAGACTACTGCTGGAAGCTCCAGGCAGGAAGCTGGAGGCACACACGTCTTTTGTCTGAGCCATAGTTCCATCACTCTAAAAGTAGACATATGCTTTTCGCAATGCAAACATTTCGATGAGTAATCAACACTTTGTATGTCCACAGGCTTTTAGAATGCTTGACACATAGAAGCACTCATCTTAGTAATGTGTGGGCTTCCTTCTGGTTTGTGAGCCAGTCTACAGTCTCATAAAGAGGTACAGAGAACAGGCTTCTTTGCTATCCCCTGCTAGTTCTTACTTTCCTATTGTGTGCTGTGCTCCTGCCAAACCCAGCATTTATTGCCTTTGAGTATCCTACCTTCAAAGAAGTGACCAGAGGGTTCTGAAGTCAACATGAAGAGCACTCAGGTCATCGTCAATATTCTCACCATGGAGTTGAGAATGAGCTCAATTGAAGACAATTCTATTTGCTTTGTCTCCAGACCTGGAAAAGCAGTAACACTTCACTGTCTACAGGGACATCAGTGTTTATGTTTTGGTTTTGCTATAAAGTTTCACAAAGGGGCCAATGCACAGTTCTGCACAAAAAGCTCCATTTAACTTTGGTCCTGACTTCCTTCCATCATATGCACTGAAAACTTGCATTAGGGCAGAACTTGCCTTAGGCACAGCATTTATACTTAGAGAAATCAGTTCACCTCTCAAGGCCTCAGAGTTCTTGTTATTGAAATAGGAATGCTAATTAGACAATCTTCAAAAACCCTTTCTAGTCATAAAAATAGCAGGGTTATAGAGAAGACAACGGCACTAATACTTTCTCAGAATAAAGAACAATTATCCAAAGACCGCAAATTCTAAGGAGTTGTGGGAACACATGCATTGGGAACTAATATGGGAAAATAAATGTTATTAACTTCAGTTAAAAAAAAAACATTCCAAACTTGGAATTTAAAAAAGACCCTGTGTGTATCTGCATGTTTGTGTATGTTCGTGTGTGTGTGTGTGTGTGTGTGTGTGTGTGTGTGTGTGTGTGTGTGATATTTAGGGATCAGCAAGTGTTCAGTGTTATGGGAGTTGCAGATGTATGTAAAGCAGGGCAGGGCATGAAGCTAAAGAAGTAGGGAGGTGCTCAGGCTTTGAAGTTTAGTGTGTATCTTAGGAATGATAGACTGCCTAGACATATTTGCTAAATAACTGGGGTCTGGAGTCACATGGGTGACTATGCAATGTTCTACTTCTTCTCAGTCTTCTTTCCATCGATGTGACCTGTGAACCTGCATTAGGGCAGAACTTGTGTTAGGCACAACACTTGGAACTTCGCTTGAGCTTGCTGAGCATCTCTCATCTACCAGACTCTATGATCCAGACTCTGAAGGATGCAACAATTGCCTAGTTCCCCATGAAGACGGTGCTGCTTAGGCTGTTTGATTTGTCAGGCAGCCACATAAGATCACATGGTACTATTTACAGGAAACTCAGGTAGGCTTATGACAGGCTGCCTCCCTCTAGCTTTCTGAGAATGTTAATTTTCTAATTATGTATTCCCTTAGCCAGGCTGTGAAAGGAAGATTAGTAAATTAGTAAGCCAAGACTAGCCAAACAAATCTATGTATGTATGTATGTATGTATGTATGTATGTATGTATCCGTGTATCTATGTATCTATGTATCTATCTATCTATCTATCTATCTATCTGTCCATCCATCTTATCATTCCTTCTCATTCTCCTTCCTTCCTTTTTCCTTTCCTCCCTTCCTTCCTCCCTTCCTCCCTTCCTACTTGTGTATGCAGGGCAGGTGGATATGCAGACCACAACATAGCATAGATGTCAGAGTACAGCTTAGGAGTCAGCTTTCTCATTTCATTTACACATCCATGGAGCAGAACTTACTTCCACCCATTGAAGTAACCAAACTTTCAAGCAAATATTTTATGAAAATAAACTAAAATATTCCCTCATTGCTGGCACCCCCAGTCATCCCAATTGATCCTCTAGGATCCTCCTATTTAGGGGGAAGAAAAGACCCAACCACTTCTTCGCCACAAGTGGCCATAAGAAAGCAAGTAGTCTCTCTTTGCAGGCTATTTCTCCTCAAGTCTCATGACCTTTCATTTCTAATGACTTGAGATGTCAGTTAGATGCCCATTGCCAAGGTTTCAAGTAAACTTCCAGAGGCCTAGGCTCTTGAAATAAAGCATTCTTTGATTGACTCTTTATGCTTCCAGCCTAAGTTTCAGGTCTTAACTGTTTGCTAAGGTTCTTAAACTGTCTTGAACATTTACGGTGTTTGAAACTATGCTGTGCCTTTTAGGAGGTGAAAATGCAGAAAACAGGTTTTGACCAAACTCCCTCATTGGTCAGTAGCATTGCTTGGATAAAAAAAAATCAAGAGGTTTGTCCAAGATAACATACTTGATATTGGATACTAGAGCTATATCAGTTAAGATGCTTCCAGTTAGAAGAAACAGGAAACTCTTATTCTAAAGCATATTCCACAATAACAGAATGCATTATCTCATACCACAGGAATTCCAGAACAGGGGCAGTCAGTCAATAAGCTGGGGACAGCCAAGAGCTACTTTTATTCTACTTAATTGCCAGATGTCAGTTTTGGCCTTGAACTTCATCTTTCATGCTGCCCCTATTCCCAACCACTGTATCTGTGGCAAAAACCTTGGTATTTTATTGGCAATAAAGAATTCAATTATATCCTGTGTCTCAGAGTTTAGCCACATCTTGAACCTGGTCAACTCAATTACTAGGAAAGTACATCTGATTGTTGGTTAGTTTAAATCTAGGTGCCCAACCAAAGCCTTAGATAGGGATTATTATGGTTTATGATTTTTAAAATCCACTTATGGAATATAGATGGTCAGTTATTCTGAGTCATAACTATTGGAAAGAGTGTAACATAGAAAACAGAAAAGAGGAATGGAAACTGAATAAGCAATATACAGTGACAGGGACCAAGGATAGCCTATAGCCTATATTTTACTTCTGTGATGAATGATTGCTATGAGTTTGGAGAAATATATTCTAGAAGAATAGAATGCTTAAGAGGACACCACATTCAAAATAGATCTTTCGTCATTGCACTGTATTGTTAAGATAATTCGGATGAATCTGGAGAGACAGGGCCATGTGTATAACATCACATGTGGATATAGCAGCACATTTCAAGCTTGTGAAGTTGCCAGGGCAACAAAGTCCAATCCTGATAGTTGCACAAAGTGGAAGCATAGAAAAAATGACATTTTCTGCACTGTGAAAGGCAATTTAGATCAAAACAAAAGTTGTTAGAGAATATTTCAGATACTATGAGAAAGAAGAGCCACAAAAAGGAAAAATGCTGGCATATTAATGTGCGTGTTTTCACATTCATAAGTGAGTCAAAATGAAATCCTTACATACTAGGACCTTCTATAACGGGTGTGAGATGTTCATCTAAATCTTATTGCACTTCTTATCACAAAGCAATAGTCTGTTAGAGCTGGCGGACTTTTCCTCTGTCAAATTCTGCTCATGCCTTTCCCCTCTTTCATGCCAACCCTGTTTTTTTTTTTTCTGTGCCTGCCCTCCACAGGCGGATAAATACACACACTAAGTTTTTTAAAGATTGAACCTGCCTTCACCACCAAATATAACTTTGCTTGTTTTTAGTAGTGATAGAATAAAATTTGATAATGGAATGAAAATAAAGCTTACAAAATGGTGTAAGTTGTATTTAAGAAGTTTAACTTAAAAAAAAAAAAGAAGTTTAACTTACACTGTCATTTTAACAGCCGAGCTGTGACTTGGTACAACCATTCTGCCTAAAGCAATGACTAAGCTCCTACTTGCCTTGGTCATCAAATGCCCAACATGCTCCCAAGGCTCAACAGACCGTGCAGAAGGTGTCTCATTATCCAGGTCTTCAGAAAACAAATGATTATGGAGTGAGTGACCTGAATGTGCTAGACACTGTTTTTAGGTGCAAGGTGAATGAGAGACACGTGAAGATGAAGAGAACGCGTTGGAAATTGACATCTCTCAGGCTGACCTTTTTCTCTGTAAGGTCACTGTCAATGCCATTGTGCCTGTCAGGATAGAACACCTCCCCAGGCCAGGCTGCTCATCAGTGCTACACCAGGAGGATACTATTGGGCTCAGAGTTAAGATTCCAGAGTCCACACTGACCTCTAAAGCTTATAATTGCACCACAAAAAAGAAACCTTCAGGTAGTTTTATGTTTGTAATACGACTTTCAATTAATGTTAGGTTTCTAAAAATGTTCATTATGGTCTAAATCTTATAGTGATTTATATGTTAAGAATTTAAGGGGTTGGGGATTTAGCTCTGTGGTAGAGAGTTTGCCTAGTAAGCGCAAGGCCCTGGGTTCGGTCCCCAGCTCCGAAAAAAAGAAAAGAAAAAAAAAAGAATTTAAACCAAAAGATTAAAGGAAAATGCATTTTAAGAAAAAAACATCTGTAGATACTCAGTTTCAACCTACAATACTGAGAATGATATTGTTCGTACCTTACAAAAGAATGTTCCATAAAACGTTTTTGTCTTTTAAAAGAGCAACCACTGCATATGTGTGTGGTGTCGGGAGTGATAGTTTAGTGCATGCGTAGAATGGAGAATAAGGCTGGGGTAGTTAGATCCTACAACTAACGTTTGTGTTTGATGCTTTTAATAAGTTTCTCTCTCCATAAGCTGTGTAATGGGTTACTGAAAAGTACAGTCATTCTGTGTGCTGAACCCTGACATGACTCCTTTTGTGGAACCTGTTTTGCTACTTGGTACCCAGATTTTTTTCTATACCCTACTCCACTATCTTTCTTATTCTCTAATAATCACTGTTACTCCCCCTATTCTTTTAGTTCGCCCTTTTTAGCTGCTGCTGCTGACAGACAGCATGTTTAGGTTTCTGTGTCTGAGGTGCTTCACTCAACATTGTGTCTTGGAGAACACTACGGGCTCCACTTTACTACAATTGACAGGGTTTCATATTAATGTGTAGAAGAATATTCCACCCCCGCCCCCCTCTGTGTGTGTGTGTGTGTGTGTGTGTGTGTAAATTGTCTTTCTTTTTTCACTTTCAGTTTCTTTTATTGTTTTGCCATGAATTCTCACAACATAGCCCAGCTTGGCGTGGAACGCACCATGTAGTCCAGAGGGTTCTTGAATGCACAGCAGCTCTCTTGGCTTAGTGCTGGAATTATAGGCATGAGGTACCTTCCGCATAACATTACTCATCCATAAACCAGTTAATAGCTTTATAAGCAGTACATGAATAAACATAAAATAACAAACAACACTTTGATAGGCTAATTTCATTGATTTTAGCAAAATCCTAGCTTTTATAATTTGCCTGAACAAGATGACAGACCTCGACTATGGTGAAACACAAACGTTTTTAAAGTTTTTTTTTTAAGGCTTCCCCCCTCCATCATTTCCTCCCAAATTCTCCCCATGGCCCACTTATCCAACTCCTCACATTCTTTCTCTCTCCTTCTAGAAAACAAATAAATAAACTAGAATTTTTTTAAAAAAAGGAAAAACATGAGAAACACACACACACACACACACACACACACCTCATAAAAACACAAAATCAGAAACCATAATATACAAGCAAAAGGTAAGTATGGTTAAAAATGCCCAAACAAAGCAAAATGAAACAAACGTTCAAACCAACCTACAAAAATACTATTAAGCTCATTTTCATTTTGTGTTTGTCTTTTACTGCTGGGCATGGGGTGTGCCCTTAAGTGTGTTCTACATATCCAGTAAGACTTCACTGGAGAAAACCATTTTTTTTTTGGCAAGCATTGTTATTTGGAAAGACCTTTTTGGTTAGAGGTGGGAGCTTGTGTTTATTTATTTTCTCTTAGCACTGGGATCCTATCTCAGTCAGAGTTTCTATGACTGTGAAGAAACACACGACCACAGCAACTCTTATAAAGGAAAATATTTAATTGGGCTGGCTTACAGTTTGGAGGTCTATTCCATTATCATTCCAGGAAGCACGGCAGCATGCAGGCAGACACGGTTATTGGATAGGTAGTTGAGAGTTAGTTCACTTGATGGTGCAAATTGTCTAGTTGGGGCTTTGTTTCCCCTGTTATTTGAGGGCTCTGTTTAGCTTTCTTTTATATATGTACACATTTTAAGAATCATTTGATAAGAGAAGATTCAAGATCAGATACAGTGCCCAGACCTCAGACTCAGTAGCCTGAGAGACCCACAGAGGCTTTGAGGGGAGAGGCAGTGCCAGAAGATGAACCAGCAGAGTGCATAATAACCTCCCGAACAACTTACAAAAGAGGAAGGTCTTCTGGGAACCTTTTAAAAGTGGTTTAATGGAATTGGAAAGAAAAGATGGCGGAACTAAAGATGCAGTAGCAGCAAAGGCATGGGAACATGGCCACGGTGGAGCTTGTTATTGCTGAATAGGGCTGGTCCCTGGGCCACTGAGAGGCTCAGGCTGCTGCCATGTGTCCTGCTAGGTGGATGCGAGCACTTCCCTCGGGCTGCAACATGATGTCATGTCCCGGGTACTGGCAGGGTAGCAGTGCCAAGGGTGATGTACAGCAGTCTGGAGCCTGAGAAGTTCCTGCTGCAGCCCACTCCTCCCTCCTGCCACTATCATCCTGACTCTTAGCAACAACAAGATACTCACAGTAGTCTTTTACCTCAACTCATGGTTCATTTCCTGGATTAAATCTTCTCCAAAGACTTCCATGGTCTATGCTACCTCAGGAGGCCATGATGATTTCTGTGGATTGTGGGCAGCCTAAAACCATGTTGATGTTCATGCAAACCATGCTGTTGTCTACAATCCGTGCTGCCCCCAGAAGGCTATGATCTTTGATGCCACAGACTGCTATGGATAAAGAAGCTTCCTTTGTAGTGCTATCGTTTACTGCATACTCATAACTGAGAATGAGAAACTTTGGAAGTTTCCATGACAACCTCTCCTCACCTCACAAAAAGAGAAGGAAAGAAAGAAAGAAAAGACAGAAAGAAAAAAGGAGAAAGAAAAGGAGAAGGAAGAGAAGGAGGAGAAGAAGAAGGAGAAGGAGAAGGGAAAAAAGAAGTCCATACAGATGTCTATTGAAGAGAGTCTTTAAACATTGTGATAAAGATGCTGAAATGTAGTTCTTCATAGCTGATGACTTCTGATAGGAAGATGCAGAAAGTTTCCTTTTTTTAAGGAGCTAACCACTGGGAGTTGACCATTCTCCAATTAGTACATAGGTGACACAAATTAAATTTGGTGGGTTTTGTTTTGTTTTTGTAGAAGGCTGTGCTAGAGGGTGTATGACGGACAAGGGAAGCAAGTGTGACTGGGGTATGTATCAAATTCCAAATAAATAAATAATAAATTATTCAATAATAATAATAATAATAATAATAATAATAATAATAAACAATAAATACTATGAGAAAGGAGAGAGAATTGTCTACAATAGTAGGTTTCCAAATTTCTTCTCATGTGTTCCTGATTGTTAGTTATCCCTCTCATATTCCCTTTCTTATCCCTCTCTTTACTGCCCCTCTCCATTTAATTCTCTCACTCTAACCTCCTTAACACCAGTCTCTATGTAACTATTTAATTCCACTTCCCCGTCCTTGGAAGATGCTCCCCTTCCCCTCTTCCCTTACCCTATACCTAACCTCTGTAGTTATATAGATTGTAGCATGCCTGTCAAAGGCTTCAATGCTAACATCCACATATAAACAAACACTATATTTATCTTTGGGCTCTAGTCTGCCTCACTTAGGACAATCCCTCCCCCACCTTCACCCATTTACTTCTCAATTTTATGATTTCATTCTTATGACACCCAAATAATATTCCATTGTGTAAATATACAGCATTTTCCTTATCTTGTCATCTGTTGATGGACATCTAGGTTGTTTCTTATTTCTGACAATTATGGATAGGGATGGAATGAACAAGGATGTGCACATGTCTCTGAAGTAAGGGGAAGAGTCCTTTGGATATATGCCCAAGAGTGGCATAGGTGGATCTTGAAGTAAATTTACTCCCAGCAACTCATGGCAATGTCACACTGATTAACATAGTGGTTGTACAAGTTTGCATTCCCACCAGAATGAATAAGTGTTCTTTCCCCATATCCCACCCAGCATGAGCTGTCATTTGTTTTATTTATCTTTGGCTATTCTGACTGGCGTAAGGTAAAATCTTGAAGTAGTTTTGATTTGCATTTCCCTCATGACTAAGGATGTTAAACATTCCTTCAAGTGCTTCTCAATCATTTGCGCTTCAACTTTTGAGAACTCTTTGTGTAGTAATGTTCTCCATCTTAGTAGCGGGGTTGTTTTCTTACTGTTCAATAGTTTGAGTTCTTTATCTATTTTAGGTATTAACCCTTTATTGGATGTGTAATTGGTCTTTTCCAATTCTGTAGGCTGCAATTTTGTCCAAAGGATGGTGTCCTTTGCCATACAGGAATTTTTCAGCTTATGAGGTCCCATTAATTAATTTTTGGCTTTAGTTCCCATGCTATTGGTGTCCTGTTCAGAAAGTTTTCCCCTGTGTCAGTCAATTCAAGACTAGATCCACATTCTCTTCTATCAGATTCAGGGTATCAAGCCTTGTGGAGGTTCTTCATTTATTTGGACTTGAGTTTTATGTAGGGTTATAAATATAGATTCATTACCATTCTTCTGCATGCAGACTTCCAGTTTGACCAGCACCATTTGTTGAAGATGCTGTCATTTTTCCATTGTGTATTTCTTGCTTATTTATCAAAAATTAGAAATCCATAGGTGTTTGGACTTATGTCTAGGTTTTCCATTTAATTCCACTGATCAAGATTTCTGTTTTTATGCCAATACCATTCTGTTATTATTATTTTAGATGATGAGTAGTACAACTTGAAATTGTGGTTGGTAATAACTCTAGCAATTCTTTTGTTCAGATTACCTTTTTTGTTTGTTTGTTTGTTCATGTGTTTACATATGAAGTGGAAAATTATCCTTTCAATGAGGAATTGTGCTGGAATTATGATGGGAGTTGCATTGAATCTGTAGAATGCTTTTGTTAAGATGGCCATTTTCACCGTATTAGTTTTACTGATCCATGAACCTGGCTGATTGTCCCATCTTCTGATATCTTCTCCAATTTCTTTCTGCATTGCCTTTAAGTTTTCATTGTACAAGTCTTTAAGTTACTTGGTTAGAATTATCCCAAATTATTATTTTGAAGTATTATTTCCGTGATTTGATTTCTTTTTCAGTCTGTTTGTCATTTATAAATGAGAAGGCCATGGATTTTTGGAAAACAAACTCTTGACTACTCCCAAAACCAAGAAACCAAACATTTAAACATCTTTTCATGCTTTTCATAGATGATAGTTTTAAAGTAATTAAACCGATGGTCATTGAAGTAAAAACAGAACTTTAGCTCTGCTTCTAAAAAACTGCCTCCGAGGGATCTTTGCAGAAGAAGGCATGGCAAAATTGTAAGAGCCAAAAGGACAGGAAGTTTGCTGTGAGACTGTGCCTCCTGAGAGTGTCAGAGCAGCTACATCAACATGGCCACCTAAACAGGTCCCGAACAAGGGCAAAACCGGTAGTCATGTTAATGTGGACGGGAGAAGCCTCCTGAGGCCTAAGCCCTAGAATTATAGGCAAGTGGAAGGTGCCAAGACAGGGAGAGACTACCTTACCCAGGAAAAGAGCTCCCAACTGATTATCCTGGATCAACTGGTGAGCCCTGAAAACACAAATACAACAACATTATACAGACAGAGCAGGTGGTATTTAGGTATTTAGTAGTATATAATATAATATAATATAATATAATATATATGTAAGTTTAGTAAAATATTATCTATAACAGATAATATAATGTATATGTAATGACAATTCAGAAAGAAGTCATGAATTTAAGAGAAAGTAAAGTGGGTGTATGGAAGGCATTGGAGGGAAGAAAGGAAAGGAGGAAAGACGTAATTATAATTTCAAAAAAATAAAAGAAATTATTTTAAAAAATCAACTGCCTCTAAAATGAATAAAAAGAAACCAACCATTTTCCCACCTTCAAGAGACAAAGCCATCAACAGAACCAAATTAATAGATATTAGAAATATCTATGACTGACAGATAAAAATCAGCTACTATTGTTATTACTACTATTTTCTTATTATTATCTTAAATACTATGGAAAAATATGGGCAACATATATTAACAGTTTGGAATGCCCGAGTTAGAAAATCTGAAGGAAAAATTAACACAATCAAAATATTGAGTTAAAATTATGGTGACAGTGGGCTCTAATGATTTTTCCAGCAGAATTGGAGGAAATGGTCAGTGAACCTGAGGAAAATAACCAATCTGAAGAAGGAATAATGACAAACAGTGCAGGTAGTGACACAAGAGCAAATGACCCAATGTGGGACTTGTACAAAAGAAGAAATCAGGCCGAAGGCCAATAACAACCAAATTCTCCTTTCCCAGTAATGATAAAGCAAATAGATTTTGGTTGCCAGTTAGTACAGAGAAGATATAAACAACATAATCAGTAAGATTGACATAACTGACCTTATCAGACCTCTCTGCTCAGAATATACATTATTCTCAAATGCAATTACATGCCCACAAAGACGGAGCCTTTCGGGGCAGGGCATATGATACACATCAACAAATTTAAATGAATTGAAATAATAAAAATGTCTGTCTTCCCACTGTGTTGAAATGGATTGGCTTAGAGATAATAGGAAAATATTTTTAAAACCTGTACAAGTGGAAATTAAACATCACACATGTGGCTCAAAGAGAAAGAAGAAATTCAGATGATAGAATACTAACGTGTGTGAGAATACAACTTATTTAGATATTTGTGGTACAACTAAAACACTACTAAAAGGGAAATCTGAGACATTACATGTGTACAGGTTGTTGGAAAAGCCTCTGGTCAACCATCTAAGCTTCTGTCTTAAGGTACTAGGAAGAGAAGAACACACATCCAAAGGTAATAGAAATATCGCTCATGGGCAAGAATCAGTGAAACACATGTAAGTTCATAGAGGATTTTGTAAAGTGAAAAGTTGATTCTTGGAGACGACTCCTAAGAACTTAGGCAGACAACAAGGAAGCCACGTATGAACTATTCTGGCATGAAGTGTAGTCATCTCTAATTTCTTCAGACATTAGAGGATCGATGTGAGCCAATGCTTATCAACAATGTAGTTTCCATGAGCTGGTTGTTTCAGGCACATGGTGAGTGACAACAATGTGACAAATTAAGGATTTTTGTGGGAGATGAAACCATTCTTTCTTGACTGTCACACTGGTTTAATCCACATCTTGATCATAATAACTATGTTCTCCTATATGCACTTGTTAAAAGGCTGGTTTTATCTCTGTATAAATTAGCACCTGCAGTTTGAGCCACTGTGACTATTTGTAAATCATCTGTTATACATGTAATCATCACACTTAACCTTTGTACCTTTTCCGTAATTTAGTCATTAAAATACAGCAGAAATCAAAACAGTTACTGAAATTCTTGCCATGTGGATCAGAAGAGACGGCAAATATTTTACACAATTTCATGCAATGTGAAATGCTGAACTTACCCTGGGAATAGACAAAGCACATTCTGGGTAAAACTACTCAACTTTAGAAAAGAAGATAATAGTGTTTTAAATATATTACTTTTAACCTATTTTTGAAAGTTAACACCCGTGGGAAATTTTAATGAGAAGAGAAAAATTGAAAGGTAAAAGTCAACAATACACTCCTTTTGGCTGGCATACCCATGACCATCTTGTAAGGTGGCTTGTCTTTTCAAGACAAAGATGTGTGTACAACTTATGCCTTGTGGGTCTGACTGTGGAATATGTGTTACTGTTCATAAGAAACAAGGCTCAGAATCCCATGAGGAAATGACTAAAAGAAAATGTGTATGCCTCATCTACACCTTGTCACAGTGAGCTCGATAAAACCTTATGTGGGATCATAGAAAACTAGCTATTCAAAATTACAAAATTAGGATATACCTTGTCACATTCTACTTTTACAGGTGAAGATTCATGTTTTAAAATGTTTGGATTTTATAATTTATGTGTATGTATGTGTGTGTATTACTTGGCTAACTAGTGCATGCAGAGATCAGAAGAGGGTACTGGACCTCCTGAGACTTGAGTTCCAGAAAGTTGTGAACCACTATGTAGTTCTGAGAATCTAACCCAAGTCCTCTGCAAGAGAAACATGTACTTCTAAAGGCTGGCCCATCTCTCTAGTGCCGAAATTCTCATTTTGAATGAGACATCGTCTTGTTGATATAACTTTACGTTCTTAGCCAGGTCCAGAGACACCAAGGGACTTCAGCGACTATTCCTGAATTCCGCGATCTCCTTCTTTCCCCCACAGCATTACGGTCACACCTCCTGCACAGGCACCATCTGTGCCTTTACGTTTTTATTTGGTTATTATTTACTTTTACCTTGTAATATTTCCTCAAATATCTGTATTCTCATAATCCGTATATCACTGAAACCCACAATCTTCTGTTGGAATTTCTACAGCTCACTCATTTATGGAATAGAAGGCAAATCTGGCAGCAGTTTCCTTAAGAGGTTAGTTAAGGCATCCACTCTGAAACGAATGGGCCAGCACCCCCAACCCATAATGTGTTGAGAATATAATGCAATGCTTCTGCTTGGGTAAACTCTGAGCATAAAGACAGCCTCTGGGAAGTAAGAGCCCCTGAGGTAGGAAGCAGCAGATTCTGATCTTGTTCATCCCGTTCTCCTTTCAAAGCCTTGGAGCTGTGTCATCATAGCTAGTACTTGCCTGGTCTTCTGTGGCACTCCACCTTAATCCCAATTTCTCTTATGAATGACAAACCTGTATAAAGAACCTGTAACATAACTTGTGAATGTTAAAATTGCTGATAAAAGCAGTAGAAGGGAAAAAACAAGGCAGAATAAGCATTAAAAACAATTTTTCCTTTACCACTAGTAAAACCGTGTCAGCACCTCATCCAGGGAGAGACATGGTGTTCTGTTGGGGTTCAGGAATCATCTCACAAACCACATGAACACTGATCCCAGTCAGACAGGGATAGTTTATTGAGCACCAGGACTTGTTGACCAGGGCCATGGTCCAGATTTGGGGTCTGAACCATGACCCGAGTTAAGGTTCTACAGGGTTTTTAGAACACCAAATCCACAAACATCTGTGCCAAGTTATTTCACCAATCAAGATTTAGGAATAGGTGATCTCCTTAGGAACATGTCTTCATTGTACATTTATCCTTTTTCCATTGGTTGGGGGTATTCAACTGTTGCAGGGGACTTGCCTTGTCTAACATTCATGTCTTAACTTGTCTACTAGGATGGGACTTGTCTTGTAACATTCATTTCTAAACTTGCCAACCAGGATGTCAATTACCCATGGACATGTTTCTTTCTGCAAAGTAGGATGTCAGTTCCCAGGGAGGTCTTGGGAACTTAAACTTTACTCATTCAGTACTCATAATGTAAGTCTTATTTCAACTAGTTTCTTATATTGGCACAGGTGTCTTTCTTATGTTGGGCTCTATCCCAGGGGTAGTGTATACCATAAGAGCTTATAAACAGGTGCAGGAAGTGATGTCGGGTGGTTGGTTCAGGTCCAAGCTTATTGTGGGTAAGTATACAAAACAGTTCTACTGACTTCTGTTGTGATTAGTTTCCAAGGGCACAGAACATATCAGGATATGTAATCAATCTTGACATTAGAAAGTTTCCTAGTAACGGCAGAAACATATGAGAAAGTTTCCTAATAATGGCAGGCTAGCCAGGTAACAGTTACCTAGGTCTCAGCATTTTACATAGGCCTTAGCATTTTATCTAGGCCTTAACTTTCCATCCAGGCCCTAGCATTTCTTTAGGCAGTCCTGTCAGTCATCTACCAGGCACTGTTTTTGTCTTGTGTGGTTTGGGGTTGGGATGGGAAGCTACTAAATGACTATAGCTTCTAACGGTGAAGACCAATACTTTTTCTTCTTGTTGTAAGTGATACCATATGGTGGATCACAGGGTGTCCTGAATACAAACTGATAAGACAAAATCTCAGGTCACAAGGGTTGGAGGCAGCCATAGTCTATGAAATCAAAAGGTGTGTTTTAACTTTAAACAAAGCTCGTAACCTTGTTTATGAGAGTCCCAAGAAGTTATAGTTTCACTGCTATTGAGTATTATGATAAAACTTTAAGAACTTCAAGTGTAAGGTATAGCCATGATTATTGCTACATTAACATTCTTGCCTGAAATATCTTTGTAAGAAAAGAATACTGCCTTTACATAAGCAATCTTCAGAGCAAATGTTAATTGTGTAGTTGTTAATTCTTAAACAAAGAGAAACTTCAACTAGACTCTGGAATGAAACCTCCTCTCTCTTTCCACATCTTTTAATATTTCCTGACTCTCTCTCTTGTTCATATTCCCCCAACTCCCCAGGACTCTGGTCCCTTAGTTGTAAAAGTCAATGATGCCTGAAGATCCAACAGAACCTTCTTCTCTGTTAAGCAGGGATGTGGACCCTGTCTACCTAGGGATCTATAGTCTTGATTTGCAGGATTAAGGGAGAGGACAGTAGATGATTCCAGCTTGGAGACTGGAGGGTCCTCATTCTTCGGGAGTTCTTCATTCTCTAAGAATCTCCTGATTCTTTTGTCTTCTCCTTTCTGAAGCATCAGTGGGCTAAAGGAGGATCTAGCTTTTTGTTTATCTTGACCATGGGATTTATTAGAAGTCCAAGAAAAAGAAAAATCAATCGTCCACCCCCAAAACATGAGCAACTGAGGGAGATGTCCTTCCTAGCCTCCCCTGTGGCTTCATTTTTTGGTATTTTTCTATACTTCTCCCTTCTTGCTCTTCTTCAACATGAACTTGTTCTCAAAAAATTATCAGGAGCATAGTTGTCTTTAAAACTTTTATCCCAACATGGGTGACAAGTTCACAGAGGCTGTATCATAAAGTCCCATCAATCTTTAAAATATGTTTCTTTTACTTGATACCTATTCAACTGGGAATGAATTAGCACAATCTTAGAATTAGTTTGAAACAGAGTCCTTGAGTAGTTAATTGTTCCAAAGCAAAATACATAACGGGATGCTGAAAAGACAACATGGTTACAGCAGTGTGTCTTGATTAAAAACTATGAATTCATGAACTAAAATATTTTTAAAAATCATCCATGGGTAAAGCAATTTTCTAGGTGTCAATTACATAGCAGAAACCTTAACTCTTGTAGCAGCTCTTAGAGCCTGCTACCATTTCTACCTGAGTCACACTAAGACTATGTTTCTTGTTCCAAATCACAAAGTTAAGAAATGAAAGAGCTGGATTGTGAGCATTGCTCTTGTGAGTCCTTATGTCTGTGTTTGCATCCTGCATATCCACTCTGTAAAGTATGCATACATAAACCCATATGGCATTTCTATAGGACCATTAAAATATTATGCAGGTATAAATAGTGCAGGTATAAACATTGCTTCTGGGATTTCCTCCTCCTAAGGTGACAAATATTTTCACTCCAAACTTCCTATCTTTGTTTTCCTAATAAAAGTCATACTCTACAGTGAGCCAGGCTCTGTCCTTGTCCTCAGTCTCTTTCGGGAGGTCTCAATCTTTACAATACACGATAAAATGTGGATGGTGTCAGTGATGCTCCAATCTGGTTGTTAGCTGATTCGATTTAGAAATGCCCACAAACATTAGTAACCTTGTTCATATTTGTAAAGTACATTTTTGGGGATGTCTTGGAGGGATATCCAGAGAGAATTAACTGAGATGAGCAGATTCACTCTGAATATGGATGGCATTAACCCATAGGATGGGATCCTGGACTGAATAATGTTGGCATTCACTCCTCTCTGTTTCCAGATTCACTGATATGTGAACATACAGCCTTTTGCTGCCACCCCTCCCTGGCACGATAAACAATAGTCCCTAAATTATGAGTCAAAGTACACCTTCCCGCCCTTAGTTTGCTTCTTGTCAGATATTTGATCCCAAAATTGAGAGAACTGACTGCTAGTTCTTCTAGGAAGTTAAACACAGCCTCTGGATATAACTTATCTCTGAATCCATGCCTACACGTCAATTAGGCTGACGAGACAACTCCCTTCTGCCAAATAGGTCTTAACAGCTTTCTCCTGTTAACCAGAAAGACATGGGTATATTTGAGATGGAGTTAAAATGATTTTTGCTGGACCATCTGTCTTGCATAATGGAGGAAAAGGAATGGAAAAGACAGCAACACATACTTTTGGATTAGACAAGGAGTTTTAGAAAACACAGTGTATGTCTTCTGAGCTTTCAGAATGAGATTGAAATAGGTAGCTTGCATCACTATGAGATAGAGAACCACGAGTCATTGTCCCTGACTGAGTCATTGTTCCTGGGCTGAGTTAGGTGCTACACTAGGTACTGAGTGTAACATGAGAGACAAAATAATGACACTATGCTTCCTGGTTTCTCTCTTTAAATGACAAATTTTGTTTCAAATCTATGTTGCCTTTCCCACTCCCTTTATATTTGTTAGCATTTACACTTTTTCTGTAGAAACAATTTTTCTGTAGAAATAATTAAGTGTATATACCAGGCACACACGAAGCCCTTTCACAATCTCTACAACAGGCCTGTAGGGTTAACATTCTTGCCCTCATTGATTGACTGAAAAGAACTGCTCAGGCAGAGCCAGCAGCTTGCTTAAGATCACACAGCTAACTGATAGTTGAGGCAGGATCTAAATCCAAGGCTCTTGATTGGACAGAGTCTCGGCATCCACACATTTTCTGGAGGCTTGAGTGTGACCTCATTTAGCAAAAGGGTTGTTGCATATGTGATTTGTTAAAATGCAGATATAACGGAGTAAGATGTACCCCATGTGACTCCTGCCCTTCAAGAAGAGCATAGCATGCTCAAAGAGAGAAAGTCACGTGATGACTGGGACAGAGGTCAGAGCGATGGAGATTTCCAGAAATGTCAGAAACCAGGAAAAGCACACAGAATTTACTACTCCCTATGGCCTACAGGGCAGAATATGGCCTGTTCATAACTTGGCTTCTAGCTTCAATGTGACAGCATAACTTTCTATCATTTAAAGCGATCCAGCTTGAGACATTTTGCAACAGTACTTTTAACAAACTGGGGGAGATCAGGATTTATTGCCCCTAAAATTACCCACTGACATATAATTAGGTGGTTATTGTCAGAAACTATAGATGTAGTGGTAGGAAGATGACTTCACATTTATAAAGGAGGTCCTTCCAACCACAGGCACCTATGCTGGGAAGAACTGCTCCTCAGACGGTGTTTATCGCCTTAGAGCCTCTTAGCTGCTAACAGGCCAGTCGTTATTCACCACACACTTGCTCATCCCAAACACACACCCAATGTATAGACAAGCTGACCCCACCACCTCCTGACTGAGTCTCATGCTCAGATGGCACTCTGCGTATGTAGTTAATTTTGAGTTTCTTCTTTCTTTCAACCTGTTCTATGTTTAATTTGTAACTCAGCTGAAGATCCTAAGAAGGTACATAAAACTCACGTGATCCTAACAATGAACCTCATCACCCGTTTAGGTGGAGCTTTGCAAACAAAAGGGGAAATGTAACAGGAACTCGTAATCTCGCATTCCAGAGCCCACCACTATGTACTATCTAGTTTTCCATTTCCTCTGCTCCCTCCTACACCGGTCTAACAACTTCTACCGTTTACACAGATCTCACATCTTATTTTCTTCTGTTGTTTGATTAGATCCACGATTCGTGGGATCTGCATTAAAGATAAAGACCTACCCCGTCAAACTCAGAGTTCCTCTTTCCTTGACCTTGCATTCTTCATGCAAGCATATTTTTGAGAAGTTGTCTCCTTACCTCCCCCCCATGTCACAGTGTCCCTTTGCACATGTGCACCAGCTTCCTTTGGAAGGACTCTAACAATGCTTGGATTTGTTCCCACAATCTATGTCTCTTAGTCATGTATTCATATATATAATTGTTGGCTCCCAGAATGTCCAGAGTGTGGAGTGCATACTTCAAAGTATGCACTTTGACATAGTAAGTGCTTTGAATAAAGAATGATTATCGTCTCTCTGATCCCCTAACTTTCCTGTCCATCATCCAAAGGGGCGGAATCAGAAGAAAGAGCTGTCTCTGAAGATCTGCCCAAAGATTACTCTCTGCAAAGGAGCATGGTCTCCATAGAATCCATCTTTAGAATCCCATCACAAAAGAAGATGGACTCACAAAAGAAGGCCAATGCTACATTGTTATAGGCTACTGTTCATCTGAGGGCTTCTCCAAGTCAGGGTTAATTGCCCAAGAGACTTCTTGTGTGGCAAGACAATCTTCAACTCTCCCAGTTCCTCACCACACACATGCTTACCTCGTAGCCATTACTCCCCCAGAATGCCCAAGTCCCTTTTCCTTTTGTAGCTACAAATGTTTTTAAGTTTCAATCATGCTGTGAATTCCTTCTTTGACTCTTATAATCTCCACACTCTCATGCATAAGTCACATAATTCAGTATCAATATATTCCACAGACTCTATCCTTGAGCCTTTTCTCTTCCCTATTCTGCCACTGACCACCCTAATTGGATATGGGGGTCCCTGGGACGAGGGTCCTTGAAGGCTAGGTGGGCAAGGATTCAGAGGTGACAAACAGATAACACCATTGCCAATTAGCACAGTAAGTCACAAAATCATCTAAGGCTAATGGCATAGTTTCAAAAACAGATTAATAAATTTTTACAGTTAGTTATTGTTTAACATTTAGTACCTAATTTTTGTGAATCTTCAAAGTATAAGTTTAAGCTATTTTAATTCTTTTTTATTTAAGGCTTTCTTTACCATACATCAAAGCCTACCTTCAATGACACACATACAGCCATATGAAATTTTATTGTTGGCAATGTTTTTTTATCTTTATTAAATTGAGTATTTCTTATTTACATTTCAATTGTTATTCCCCTTCCCGATTTCCGGGCCAACACCCCCCAACCCCCCTCCCCTTCTCTATGGGTGTTCCCTTCCCCATCCTCCCCCCATTACTGCCCTCCCCCCAACAATCACGTTCACTGGGGGTTCAATCTTGGCAGGACGAAGGGCTTCCCTTTCCACTGGTGCTCTTATTAGGCTATTCATTGCTACCTATGAGGTCAGAGTCCAGGGTCAGTCCATGTATAGTCTTTGGGTAGTGGCTTAGTCCCTGGGAGCTCTGGTTGGTTGGCATTGTTGTTCATATGGGGTCTCGAGCCCCTTCAACCTCTTTTAGTCCTTTCTAAGATTCCTTCAATGGGGGTCCCGTTCTCAGTTCAGTGGTTTGCTGCTGGCATTCGCCTATGTATTTGCTGTATTCTGGCTATGTCTCTCAGGAGAGATCTACATCCGGTTCCTGTCAGCCTGCACTTCTTTGCTTCATCCATCTTATCTAGTTTGGTGGCTGTATATGTATGGTGTTGGCAATGTTTTATCATAATATTATTCTGTAACTTTGTAAATGATTTATGAAGAACAACACTGGTTTTTTTGGAGATAAGGTCATGGCTAGTGACCCCGTCTCAAGGGATGGTTTCTTTTCTTTTCTTTTTTTTTAATATATTTTTTCTTTTATTGGATATTTTATTTACATTTCAATTGTTATTCCCTTTCCCAGACATAAGCCCCTTATCCCATCTATCCTCTCCCCCTCTCCTTCTTCTATATGGGTGTTCCTCTCCCCATCCACTCCCCCTTAACGCCCCCCAATACAATCCCCTACACTGGGGGTCCAACCTTGGCAGGACCAAGGGTTTCTGCCTCCATTGGTGCTCAGCAAGGCCATCCTCTGCTACTTATGCAGTTGGAGCCATTGGTCAATCCATGTGAAGTCTTTGGATAGTGGTTTAGTCTGGGAGCTCTGGTTGGTTGGCATTGTTGTTCTTATGGGGTTGCAAGCTCCTTCAGCTCTTTCAATCCTTTTTCTAATTCCTCAACGGGGGTCCTGTTCTCAGTTCAGTGGTTTGCTGCTAGCATTCACCTCTATATTTGACATGCTCTGGTTGTGCTTTCTCATTTAAAATCTCAACCTAGGCCATCAGGAACATCTAGTAAATATGGAAAGGGAATAGAAGAAGATAAAACAGATATATTGCCATGAGAACTACGGATCAATATTTTGTTCTGGCCAAAAGTTCCACAGCCAGTTCTAGGAGGCCTCCTTCCTCTGAAGTTTTCACCTCACTCTGTGGAACTTGTCACACAGATTCTACTGGGGTTAGTGTGGCACTATACCAGCTGGGCTTCATGAGAGTTTCCTTCAAGTTCTGTTTTCCAATTCTATCATTCTATCTTCAGCTCTGTTACCTTTGTAGGCTCTCTCATTTATCACAGTCTCTGTAAGTGTAATCTGCAAGTTTCATTTAGCCTTGGATATTTTTGTAATTTTTTTTTGCTAGTTTTATCTACTCTTTTCTCTTTTTTATCTTTTTACTCTTCTACACACAACTTTTGAACTCTTTATCAGGGCATTCTCATATCTGTGGGTTTTGAGATTGTCCTGATTTTCATTTCTTTCTCTCTGTATTCCTTGTGTTTATTTATTTAATCTGTTGACTACATTATTGAATATAATTTGTCTAAAACCCTAGTTGGGGTGGCAATTGCCGAGTAATTCCAGGCAATCAAATCTTCTCAGGCCCACTCCTTATAGTCTTTACATTAGTCTGTAACCTTTACTGTTTAGTTCATAGATTTATGTATTTTCCTTCACATTCACAAATGTATCAATGCATTAAAATCATGTCTATTATATTAACATAGCTAACCATCTGTTGCTATTTCATCTGGAGGATCCTGTAGAGTATACCCTTTTCCTCACATACCATTCTTCCAGGAGTTGACATTTATTTATATATTTGACAAGTTAAGGGCTAAGGATTTTGGTAGTCTAGAACTCTAAGGAATTTTGTCTCCATGTTCTAGAAGGGTAACACACAGTCTGTTTCTCTAGGGCTAATCTCTATACACTCTATTTTTCCAGTGAGAAACAAAGGGTAGGGATGAAATAATTTTTTCATTATAAATAATAAATACTTATTCAGAATTACTTCAGCAATTGAAAAACAAAAACATGATTGAAGCTTTGTTCTGGAGTTTATTTCTCATTTCTGGTAGTTTGTGAATTAGAGTCAGAAACACATCTAAAGGCACCATCAAAGAGAAAGCTGACCTAACAGCTGGCTGTTTGACCTGCACAGGTCACCCAGGATGACAGGCAAGGATGCCTTCTCCACATTATTGGTATAAAACATAATCTTATCCATCTCAGAGTTGGTTGGCACTTAGAAAGTAAGATCATAATAAGCAGGAAGTGAAGATTGGCTTATTGATCTGGGGTTGTTTGAGATTTGGACATATGGTTTCTTTTCAGACACCACAGTCTGCACTTTTAAATCACAGGATATCTTTTCCAATAGTACATGGGAGTTAGACATATGTTATGTGCCTATAATCTTAGTATTGGGTGATCAAGGCAAGAGGATTGCCAGTTTGAGTTCAGCTTGGGATGCATAATGAGATTAGTGCTAGACTGAGCCATATAGCAACTCGTTGACCCCAAAGAATTCCAAATCTGGGGATGCAGCTCAGTGCCTAGCTGCCAGACAAAGGAAAAACAAGAAAAATAACAACGAAAGAAAAAAGTGAACAGTTGGTAGGGATGGCCCAGAGGAATCAGGAATTAACTTTCTCAGACTGCTGTCACCTGGGTGTTCATCATCCAGGAAGATTTTTCAAAGTGCTCTCCTCCCCAGAAATACCCACATAGGCACACTTTGACTTAAGTCTGTACCTTTTAGACTCTGAGATGATGCGGTTACTGTTGGTCATAGAAGAAGGAACGAGGCAGATCTGTCTTCTTGGAATTGAAGAATTACTGGCTTTCTTGTAAGATCCCTGCAAAAGGAGCATTGACAATCTCTATGAACTTGTCTCACTGACTTTTGTAATTAACGCTTGGTCCACTGCCAGTTCCTAGTTCATGTGCAGAACAACCAAGGCCCTTGAATAAATACGTGGTGATTGAATTAAAAATAAAGACAGAATCCGAGAACCATTTTTAAGGGCAATATTGCTTTTATGCCACTGGATGGTGCTGTGAAACCACTCATGCACACAGAAGCAAGCACTTCCCTTCTGGCCTACTGAGCAGGCTCGTTCCACTTCGGTCTCATTTTTAGCAAAAACCTTAGTGTAGATGCTAAACAGCTTCTTCTTTCTGAAAAAAACTAGATCCATTTTCAAATTTTTGCAGTGACAGTTCTCCAAAGTTAGATCCACATTGAGGTGCTTTGTGCAGCCATCCACATTAGGAAGGCAGACACGTCTATAGAACAAGCTTTCTCTGTTTTGACCAGGATGGCAATCTAGATTACTTATTTGAAAACAAGGAAACCAGTGACTCTGAGATTTGCATCCTTTTTTAGTAAACCCATGTGTGATTTTTCTTACGTAGAAATATTCAACTTGACTGTCAATGACCCAAAGAGTCTTCAGAGACCATTCTAGCCATCAAAGTGTGGTGGTAGTGGTGGCAGTGATGTGTGTGTTACATATGTGTATATATGTATATGTGTTGTATGTGTATGTCTGTGTGTGTATATGAATGCATGTGGTATGTGAGCACTGTGTGTGTGTGTGTGTGTGTGTGTGTGTGTGTGTGTGTATAATCTGTGAGTATGGTGTGGGTATATAGATGTCTGTGTGTATGTGTGTGTCTGTTGTATACGTGTGTGGTATGTGAGTATTGTGTGGGTGTATGGAAGTGTGTGTGTGTGTACGTGTATTGTATATGTGTGTGTGTTATGTGAGTATGGTGTGTGTGTGTGGAGGTGTGTGTATGTGAGTTAGTTGTTGGATGACACGTATGTGAAAGGGGAATAAAACAAGACCACCTCTTTCAATTTTTTCAAGCAATTCAGTTCCATGTTGGGTTGGGGTCCATTCCAGTTTTCTTCCTGGGAATGTAATTCTTCATTAGAAGACTAACGAAGCAAGCTGAGCAGCTCAGCTTCTGTGGTGCTCCCTCCAGCTCTTATTTTTGTAGTTCTAAGCTTCCTAGCTTCATGGTTGAATTTTTGTCTCTTCTCTGGTCACATCCATACCATGAGACTATAGAATTTCAGACCAGCATAAAATCAGCACTCTGTGGATCCTTGATCATCTGAAATCCCTCTTCTTTTTCTCTTTTTGGAACTGTCTTCCTGCTATCACTCTTAACTATGGTTTCTTGACCCAAATCAAGGTACCACGCCAGGCAAGAGCTTTTGGAAAAGGACTGGAGACCCAGAGATAACATGGAACTAGATGTAATTATAGAGAAGAAAATACAGTCTTCTTACAGTGATCAAGAGGAAGTCCACATCCAGTTCCTGAATGTCAAGGCCCTTGAGTGAGAGTGCACCATGCTAGGGCAGGCTGTGCACAGAGGCAGGAACAAAATGCACAGAGAAGGGGGCGGAGAGCAAGTGAGACGATGATGGGGAACTATCAAGTATGTTCTGAGAGTTCATTATGTGCTGACTCTGGGGACATAGAGAGGTCTGTAATAAAGTCTCAGGAGATGAGAGGAGGATGTATAATTGTCCCAGTTTTTCCACAAGAGTTTTGAGAGTAGAAGGGGTAAGATGCCAGGACATCTCAGAAGAAGCGCAACTGTTGGCTGGTTTGAAAGGTTTCCTGGAGGTGCTAACACCACCCAGAGATTAGAGTCACTCTTGTTTGTTTTTCAGTAGATAATGTCTATGTCCCATCAAGGGCCCATTTTTACAACTCACCTTTACTCTAGAACTATAGCCAGACTTAGGGCTCATTGGGACCTTAGAAGTAAGGTACAGAGTGTGAGCAATGAGGAGATGCACTGCACCCCTAAAGAACATGACTTTTCTAATTCACACAAACAGACATGTGGAGAATATGTGTGGGAATGAGTATCCAGCGCATGGGAGAATGATGGAAAAATGCAAGCTAGATCAGTGTGTTGATAGAGGAGTGCTGAGCAAAGGTTCAAGTTTTACTAATGCAGCTCACATAGTTTAAAAAGGTGCTAAGAATTTACGTATTTGGGTTAAAGACTGCATCAAAAGATGGGCTACTGTGAAAGAATTGAACATGTCTGACATTCCTTGGCTTAAGGTTGATCATGGAATTCAAAAGCTCAGAAACCTTAGAACGATGGAATGGGTTCGCTATGTGAAGCCTATTTTCTACAGTAGAAGGTAAAAGATGTCTCATTGGTAATAGGATAGGAAACAGATTTATGAGCCAGGAGACAGGTCACTCAGCAAAGCACTAGGCATGAAAGCATTAAGACCTGTATTTAATCCTCAGAAACCATGTTTAAGTGTGTGATGGCATGCACTTGTAATCTTAGCACTGGGGAGGCAGAGGCAGGCAGATCCCAGAGGTATACTGACCAGCCAGCCTATACTAATCGATGAGTTCTAGGCCAACCAAGAGATTTTCTCCTAAAAACAATGCTGATGAAACCTGGGGAATAACAGTCGCGCGCACACACACACACACACACACACACACACACACACACACACACACAAATGTTGTATGACAAAACTTTTCCTAGGACCCAACACACATACATTCATCACAGATAAGGAGCCCATGACAAAGCAAAGAATGTATACCAACAAAGTCCAACTTTGTGAACCAAGTTTTACTATGATTACTTATAGGAATATGGGAGAGGGGTTAACTACAGGAGCAGAAATTACTCAAAGACAGTAGTGTCACAAAAGCCTATCCCAGGATGGGCAACAGCTCAGGAAAGCTGGGGATCTGGATCACATTGCACAGCCTGCAGACAGCTCAAAAGTGTTCTTTCCATGTGATTCAGGTGGTCTAAATCTCTTCCAGGTAGCTCAGCTAGTTTCTGCTTCTTCCAGCTATCCAGTCTGGTCTCAACGTCTTCATTGTGGCTTGTTTGTCTGACAGTGACTTTTAACAGCTTCTATTGCTTATTCTAAGAAGGAAGGGCCTAGTGAACCTAGTCAGTTTCAGGGACTTCCTAAACTGTATTTAGTGGTTTGTTTTCTGGTTTAAGGAGCTTCCCTGATGGATGGAATGTTTCAATCTTGGAGGAGAATGTTACACAACACACACACACACACACACACACACACACACACACACACACACACCCCAAAAAGAATAGAAGAAATTGATAAAGTTATCACATAAGCAGTGTTGAAATTAAAAAAAAAACCTCATAAGATGAGCACCAGGCTGTATCTAAAAAGTTTAGTACTACTACTTAATGCTTTCCCATGTATGACAGACTTTCTAATGGGAGCTGCAGCTACTTATTTGGATAATTTAACTATCATGGCACAATTAGGAGCCTAGATGAGCAAGGGACAAGTGACAGTGTGAAAGTTATAGCACAACAAAGTCATGTTCATAATGGTTTGACACATGCATACCTTAGGTACTAGTTAGTCATGGCGTTATGAAAAATGAAACAGATACGAAGAATACTAAGTTAGTTCTTGCTTGATCTGTTTAAGTAGAAAATTCCAGAATGGGTGGATGACAAAGGCAGCCCTGAATTATAGCAACAGAAAAATCATGGCCCCTCAACAAATTTCATGATTTGGACAAGTTTACAGAGTTAGAACCATTCGAATAAAGAGTATGGCAAGTCTTTTTTCAAGAGGGACCTTGCTACAATTACAAAAAGTTTTATTACAACCCCTTTAAAAGTACGAAGCCATACAGTCTTTTTCTAGAGTAACTGTATGTGTGGAAAGGGAAATAAGACCTTTGGGAACCTGTTAAACATGAGCTCTGCATGGGCATTGATTCTGGAACACAATAAAAAGCATGGTGGTCCCCCAGTTAGGGCTTTTGGAGGTCAAATGTTCAATGTAATTTCAGCAAACTTTGGAGTTGTGGTAGGTCCCCAAATTCAGTCTGTGGCTATTTCTCCAGTCTAGACTGCCTACAAGTGATAGAAAGTGTGAGAAAATACACATTGGTTCACCCACTTGTGGAGTAAGGGTTGAAAAGCCAATGGAAGCCAATAGATCTTCCCCTTACATGGAAGATAATGAACACAAACCAGTATTATATTCCTAGAAGGATTTCATAGGTTAAAGCCACCAGCAAGGACTTGAAAGATGGAGGGATTTCCACTCTACCTCCTTTTAGCTCTCCTGTTTGGCCTGTGTGGAAGATGGATAGGTCATGGAGAATGACAGTTGGTTATCAAGTAATGACTCTGATTACAGATGCTGTACCAGATGTGGTTTCCTTATCTGAGCAGATTACCATGTCTCCTGGTACCTATTATGCCACTAGTATCCTTTCAAATGTATTTTCCTCCACACCTGTCCATAAGGACCACAAGCAATTTTCTATCATTTAGCAAGGCCAGGGGTACATCTTTATTGTTTTTACTTTGAGGTGATATTAATTCTCCAGCCTAGTGTTACAACTTGGCTCACAGGAATCTTGTGTGCTTTTCTTTTCCGCATAGTTTTAGAGTAGTCTGTTATACTGTTGGCATTATATTGACTGGACCAAATTAGTGGGAGGTAGCAACTACTCTTGACTTTTTGATAAAGCATGTGTATTGTAGAGTGGGAAAAATTTCTGCCAAATTCCAAGAGTCTTCTATCTTACTAAAATTTCTAAATGTCCAGTAAATATGGGTGATTACGTAGGTATTTATTCTAAGGTGAAGAGTATGTTATTACTCTTGTCTGTGATACCACCAAGAAAGACATTCAATGCTTAGTGGGTCTAGTTACGTTTTAGAGACAGCACATTGATCACTTGGATGCGTTATTTTGGCTCATAGACTACATGATTCAGAAAGCTACTAGTTCTAAATGTGCTCAGAACAGAAGAAGGCTGGTCAACAAGTTCATCCTATGATGTAGGATGCTCAGCCATTTGGGTCATATGACCCAACAGACCCAGTGGTATTTGAACTGTTAGTGCAGACAAAGATACTGTGTGGATGGTTTGGTAGAGCCCTGTATCTGAATCAAGATGAGAGCCCTTGGTGTTTTGGAGAATGGCCCTGCTGTCATCTGCAGACCACTATTCTTTATTTTAGAGACAGTCCTTGTCCAGCTATTGGGCCTTAGTGGACACTGGAGGCTTGACAATAGACCAACAAAATATTTTGTATCTTTAGCGACTGTGCATGAACATCAGAAGTAAATTACATGGAAAGGTTTCCTGGTGTCTATAGATCTAACTCCTCTTGCTGTGCCTTTTAATCCCAAGCATGCTGTTACAACCTTATGGGACGTGCCATATAAGTTGATTGAGGAAGAGAATGCTAAGTTATTATTTACTAATATGCTTGGCCCAGAGAATGGCACTATTAGGATGTGTGGCTTTGTTGAAGGAAGTATGTCATTGTGGGATTGGACTTTGAGATCCTCCTAGCTGCTTGGAAGCCAGTCTCATGCTAGCAGCCTTCAGATGAAGATGCAGAACTCTTAGCTCCTCCTGCACCATGTCTGCCTGGATTCTGCCATGATCCTGCCTTAATAATTATGGACTGAACCTCTAAACCTGTAAGGCATCCCCAATTAAATGTTGTCTTAATAAGAGTTGCCTTGGTCATAGTGTCTGTTCACAGCCAAAAACCCTAACTAAGACAATGATACACAGTCACAACCCATAAGTGGACACTCCTGAAGGATAATACTGAAAGAACATCCTCACAGTGGGCAGAACTCTGGGTAATAAAAATGATCATACATTCTGAAAAAAAAATAGCAAAGTGTGTGAATTATACTGACTGACTCATGGCCTATAGCCAATGATCTTGGAAGCCAGGAAATTTGAAGTAGAATGACTGAAAAAATTGGTGAAAAAAACATTTGTGGAAGGGATATATGGACAGGTATCTTCAAATAACAGAGGTGGAAAAGGTTGTATGTTGTGTAAATGCTCATCAAAGCTAACCTCAACAGAGGAGGAGTTAAATAATCAAGTAGATACGATAATCTATTCTGTGTATGTAGTCAACATCTTTCCCCAACTATCGCTGTCATTGTTCAAAAAGCCCACAAAGTGACAATGGCAGCAAGGAGATAATCCCATTCATAATTGTTTTTAAATGTACTTTGGAATAAACCTAGTCAAACAAGTCAGCAACCTCTACTATGAAAACTTCAAAGCTCAGAAGAAATTGGAGAAGACATTATAAAATGGAAAGACATTTCATACTTGGGGATTATAAAATTAATATTGGGAAAATAGCCATTCTACCAGAAACAACATATGGATTTAATGTAACTCCAAGCAAAATTACCATGCAATTCTTCATAGAAATAGAAAAAAAATCTTAAAATTCTTACCAGAGTACCAATAACAATAGGTTTGTCAATCAATCCTATGTAAAACAATATTGGAGAGATTATCAAGCCTGGTTTCAAGTTATTCTACAGAGCTATACTACAAAGAACAGCAAGGCAATGAAACAAAACAGGGAATTTAGATCAAAGAGCAGAGTAGAGGGACAAGACAAAGCCATACAGCTGTAATTGACAAAAATACACAATGAGAAAAAGATGGGCTCTTTAATAAATGTGTTAGGAAGGGATTGGGGATTTAGCTCAGTGGTAGAGCACTTGCCTAGCAAGTGCAAGGCCCTGGATTCGGTCCCCAGCTCCAGAAAAAAAGAAAAAAATGTGTTAGGAAAACAGGACAGGTACAGGAAGAAGAACAAAACTAGATTCCCATCTCTCTCCTTGTACAGAAATCAGCTGTTGGGGCTGGAGCTCAGTGCTGAAGATTGTGCTTTGCTCTTGAACAGGAGCTGAGTCTGGATTCCAGAAGCCAGGTTAGGTGGGTCACAACTTTGCCTGTAACTTCACCTCCATGAGGTGTGCCTGCATGCACATAGACACCCACACATAAACATAACAAAAACAAAATACATCTTAAATAAAAAAAAGTCAACTCCAAATGGACTAAAGACTTTACCGTAAGATCTTAAACTATTGGAGGGTGGATGGAGAAATGGCTCAGTTGTTAAGAACACTGAGTGCTCTTGCATAGGTTCTGAATTAAATTCTCAGCAACCACATAGTGGCTCATAATCATCGGTAATGGGGTCCAATACTCTCTTCTGATGTATCTGAAGAGTGTGACAGTGTGCTCACATACATAAAATAATTAAATAAGTTGGAGGAAAAATTAAAACATGTCAAAATATAAGCATAGCCAAGTACTTCTGAAGTCTCAGGTACTCAAGATGAAGAGCCAAAAATTAACAAAACGAAACCTCACAAAGTGAAATGTAAAATTTTTGTACATCAAAGAAAACAGCTAATTGGCTGAATAAATAGTCAATAGAATGGGAGAAAATTTTATAAAATTATATTAAGCCTCTGATAGAGGCTTAACATCTATACTATCAAAGAAACTCATGACATAAACAGATGGTTCTTAAAAGATGAAGCACACATGAGTAATAAGCATATGGAACAGTGTTCAAACTCATTAGCCATTAGAGGAATGCTAACTAAATCTACATTAAAAGCCCACTGATACTCAGAAAACAATTGATAGAAAGAGCATGGGCAGAGGGTTCACTTTGACATTGCACACATTGTAAATTAGTCTAGCCATTATAGAAGTTAATTTGGATGTTCCTCAAAAAAATTAAAAAATTGATGTGCTATATGACTTCCTGTGGGTATTTATATAAGGGTTCCAAGTCAATGCATCCAAGAAATGATTGTACACAAATGCTTAATGCCAAAGTATTCACAGTAACTAGGTTGTAGAGTATCTTAGATGCTCAAAAAGGTAGAATGCACTTTTTAAAGTGGTATTTAATGTGGAGGTTTGAATGAGAATGGCCCTCACATGTTTAGTCAACAGGCAGTGGAACTGTTTGAAGGGATTAGAAGGATTAGAAGGTATAGCCTCATCAGAGGAACTGTGTCATTTTCAGTGGACTTTGAAGTTTCAAAAGTCCATGCCAGCTTCACTTTCTCTTGCCGCCTACTCCCCAAGGATTAGGACATAGCTGTTAGCTGCTGTGTCAGCACCACGTGGGCTACCATGCTTCCTGCCACGATGATAAGACGCTGAAACTGTGAGCAAACTCCCAATTAAATCCTTTCTTTTATAAGAGTTGCCATTGTCACGGTGTTTCTTCATATCAATAGAACAGGCATATGCAGACACACACACACACACACACACACACAGAGTAGAACTTTTTCAGCAATAGAAAATGAAGTCCTGTCATTTGTAAGAAAATGGATGCACCTGGAGACAATAACATTAAAAAAATTAAGCCAGTATTAGAAAGACAACTGTTATTTATTTTCTTATCATATCTGGTTTCTATATTTTATTCAAATGCATGATTGTGGATCTATCTATCTATCTATCTATCTATCTATCTATCTATCTATCTATCCAGACACATACACACATACACACATACACACACACACACACAGACACACACACACACACACACACACACACACCTAAACATATACATATCACAAAAATAAAAGTGAAATTATTTTGAGGAGCAAGGGAAACTAACAGGAAGGAAGAATGGTTTAGGAAGTGTGGGGTGAATTATGCTCAATGTCTGATCTATAGTTATGTCTTTACATAACAAAATCATTTAAAACCATTTCCCTATTCCATCTCTCCTATCTCCTAATTTTCTGAAACCCCCTTTCAAGGAAACCAAGAAGTCTCCTTCCAGCTTTCGTGTGTGTGTGTGTGTGTGTGTGTGTGTGTGTGTGTGTGTGTGTGTGTTTCCCAATAAGTTTCATTAGAGTCTCATGTGTGAGAATGGGAGGGGGGCTATTTGTAGAAACATGGGCCACTTTTCATTGGATATACCACTGATAGAAAATTTCACCTGTCCTCCAGGAACCATTAACTGCCAATGGTCCCTCAAGGAATAGGACCCTATAAAATCCTCTTCCCTCTATCCCTGATTAAATGTTGAACTTTTCTCTAATAATATCAATGCTACAGTTTATGAAAGCAATATATTAGTAGTGTTTGATTGTGGTCCCGTGTCTCCTCCCTCTGGGTACCCAGGCACATTGTGCATGAACCAAGCTGGCCTAGAGGAAGGAGAGTTTAGTTGGGTGCAAGTGAGTGCAGCACAGGATCTTGGGTGGTGATGAGTGCATGGGCAACAAGCACATTTAAAGCAGCTTTGGAGAACTGGTTCATTTATTTGGGCGAGGGTATATATGTCCCTGGGGAGGTGGCCAGGGTCTCTGGGACAAGGTTTTTGTGGCCATGTACATGTGTCTGGGGTAGGGGTGCTGAAGATGTTTCATCTACATACTCAGAGGCTGTAGGCTGTGTGCATATAGGGAACCTCATAAGGTCAAACAAGAAGTGAAGCCTGATAACTATTGGGTTAATAAACTCCTGCCAGGGTTGATAGTATGAGAGTTGGCTTTATGGCACCTGATTGGGAGGGGGAGATAGCCAATTCTTGCTGTCCTCATGTTTGAAATATCTGGGATGAAGCTCCTTGTCCAATCTTCTGTAATCCGGGGTGATTATGGTCTCCCACATTTGACTTAAGCATATCCTGGGCCCTCTTCTTTGGTTAAAGTCACTAGGTTGTGGTGATATGTTCATATTATCATCTAATTCCTCAGTTACTCCACTTCAAAAGAGAAATCATGATTTTTGTATTAAAGAACACCATTCGAACTTAAATATATACTCCCTAAATAAATGAATGACTTGGTTTTGCTAACACTAAAGTGCTATCAGAGATCACATCAATGACCATAATCTTGCAAGTGACTCTAAACACTAAGAGGATGTAAACTATTTCCTGACTTGAACTGTAAAAATGAACTTCCTCATTTCAATAGAAATGACACACTCTCAGTGACACCAAAATGTTTTTCATGGTTATTTTCCTGCCCTTTAGAGTTGGAAGGAACTCCAGAAGGTGTCTGGTTGCTGCTGCTCTTTTACACTGGAACACACTCATGTGATAGAACAGCTCCCTTGAATTTAACACAGCAAACCTTGGTGACATTGATCTTTCTCCTATCTAATTACTCCTAGTAGTAGAACTTACCATCCTTAGTTAAGTCCTAGTAAAAATAAAATAACCCAACACTCTAATAACCTACTGCTGAGATAAGGTAACAGATATGAATCTGTTATAAAAATTGACAGGGCAGGGGATAGTACTCATAATGAGAAAGGAGTTTGGCTCCCAAGATGGCTTAATCCCTAAGTCTTGGATCATTATGAAGTTCAAACAAACAAACAAGCCGACAGACCCATGGGGACAGGTATATCGGAGAGGATAGGAAAGGCTTATTCAATATTGGAGATGAGACATTAATGCCAAAATGAAGGATGATTCTGACTTCCAAGGACATTTTTGGGCAGGAAGAAAAGACTTAGTTGACAGGATGTTCAGTTAATGCAGGAGAGACCCATATTAGCCGAGCTAGTCACCAACCACAAGATCCTGAGTCAGGAGCAGGAACTGTTGAATATGAATTCTTCTTCTTTTAAGGCAGAGTCTGGCTCTGTAGCACTGGTTATATAGCCTGTGCTGAGATAGCAGGCATGTGCCACCATGCCCCGCTGTGGAGTACAGAGCTTAAAGACAAGTGACAGTAGAGGAGTAGGAGATGCGCACAGGGATACAAAGGTGTCATCCAAGCATCCCAGCGATGTGTGAAAAGCTTCTGACTGGAGTGTGACTTTGAGCGGCCATGGGAAATCCTTTCTGTGTTTTACTCGCCACTGGGACTCCTGGTGGTGTCCATAACTGCCATGTCTCCTCCTTGAAGCTCCAAGAAGACTCACAATTCAGAGATAGAACATTAGACTGACAGGAGACTTAAGACAAGGATTTGGTCACTGAAGATTCGGCCACTGCCTTTTGGGGACAAATGATGTTTTCTGTGAGGGTGTTTCCTGTGCAGTGTGAGCAGTTTGCCAGCATTCCTTAACTCCCAATGCAAACCAGTAAACAGTTCCTCTGTGGTGGCAACCGTAATGTCTCTATACACCACTAGAAGGAAGGAGGGAAGGGAAGGAGGAGGAGGAGGAGGAGGAGGAAGGAGGAGGAGGAGGAGGAGGAGAGAGAGAGGAGAGAGGAGAGAGAGAGAGAGAGAGAGAGAGAGAGAGAGAGAGAGAGAGAGAGAGATATCTCCACTGTTCTGGGACATTGTACTTAACCATCTAGTCTCATCTTGTATCCATAGAAAATAAGGTCAGGAAGAAAATTGCAGAGGTTTAGAAGTATTAGGTAAAACTCAGTAAAAAATTCATCATACTTTATGTACTTTTAGAGGAAAGAAAAGCACAAACTATTTAAGAATATTGTGAACAGCACATTTACATCAAAGTTCCAGCTACAGTCACTTCCAAATGCAAATGAGAGTGCAAAACATAGCCACTGACGTCTTTACAAACAAATATAATACCACAACTTTTGGAGATGATACCTCCAAGTCCTTAGAGGAACTGATCAGTAAAGACCTTCATGCACACAAGCACATAATTTAAAAACTAAATTATTGTATAAAACCAGTTGGAGGATTGCAGAATTTGAAGCTGCAGAAGCTAATAGTATAACCTTTGCTGAATCTGCCTCAAATGATGTTTATTTACTTGTTTTATTAAAGGTGTGTGTGTGTGTGTGTGTGTGTGTGTGTGTGTGTGTGTGTGTGTGTGTGTGTGAGTGAGTGTGTGTATGTTTGTTGGTGTGTGTGTGTGTGTTTGTTGGTGTGTGTGTGTGTGTTTGTTGGTGTGTGTGTGTGTGTGTGTGTGTGTGTGTGTGTGTGTGTGTGTATGGTATGTGTGGTGTAAGTATATTTAGCTCTCCAGAAGGGGTTAGATTCCCTAGACTTGGAGTTCAGTGGTTGTGAGCTGCTGTTGCCCTTGTGCTGAGAACTGAACTGGTTTTCTCTAGAAGAGCGGCAAGTAGTCTTCACCACCCAGCCATCTCTCCAGCTCTCTGTGTTTTATTATAATGAAAACAGTTTTCATATGCAAGCTCCTGCAGATGGCATCTTAATATAATGATGTTCTAATGTGTGTGTTCCAGCTCCATATACACTGTAAGAGCAGTTGCCCAGAAGCTAGCCTGTTGCCCACATAATGGACATCTAGATCTATGGCCCTAATCATGTTTCTTCATTCTCTCATCTCCAGCTGGCTGTGCCCTAGACAGAGCTGGTCACACTGGTCCCACTGATCTTCAGACGTACCTAGGCTGCTCAGCTAGGCATCCTTCAGTCTTGTCTGCACTCTGAGCTTTGCCCTGGAGAACTGTGGGTAATGTGCCCTAAAATGGGATTTCAGGGTTGTCTCTGAGTTCCTACACTGCCTAGTATCTCTCCAAGAAGTTTCTGATGAGGATCCCCACGGGCAGTATCACAGTCAAAGTACCAAGGGACCCAGTAATTCATAGCACACATACCTTCCATCTCTAGTACCCTCGTGTATGTAGGATGGGAAGGTCTGCCTAGCTCTGGGTGAGTTTCATGTAGTCTACAGAGAGATGAGACTTAGGTCACACACTGAATTAGAGACAGAGCTAGGGACAAACCTAACGTTTGCGTCTGTGTCTCCTGGTACCACACCCTATGGAGCCTTCATGTCTTGTCTTTATTTTCCTTGCCCATCTTCCTTCCTCCCATTGACGCACTCACCACAGACCCCTCCTGCACCTCGCCTATCAGTCAGGAACTTTGACTTGTACAGCAACACGTCCAAGCAAGGTAATGTTTCTAAAGCTTTGAGTATGTGAGAGTGGAACTTTAAAAATAGATGCACTTTACTGCTGTGAGCTTGTGGAGAGAGGCGAGGCAGGAAGAGAGAAGAGTGAGGGTTTATGATAGGAAGTGTCAGGGGCTTTCTATTGTGAGCACTCTAATCTCTTGGTTCAGGTTCTATGCAGAACGCTGAATCTCAATGGTCATGAACAAGCATAGAAACCAAACGACTACAAATGCATGAGAGTCAGAAGTAACTGATGGTTTACAAAGTGCAACTGACCCCATTGCTGAAGAGCTTTGCAGTGGCTTCCAAATTCTATTTTGCAATGGGAATCTTGTTGACAGCCTGCTGAGCATACTAAGCAAAAGATTTAGTTGTGTGTGTGTGTGTGTGTGTGTGTGTGTGTGTGTGTGTATTTGTGCATGAGCATGTGTGTGTGTATGTGTTTGTGTGTGTGTGTGAACTCACCATGACATGCGAAGGTTAAAGGATAATTTGTGTGTATTGGTTCTCTTCTTTTACTATGTAGTCCCAGGGATTGAACTCAGGTTATCCTGTTTTAAGCTGTCTTTATTAGCTGAGCTCTCTTTCAAACTCTGATTTTTTTAATTAAAAAAATTCTGATGTGTATAGGGCAATTCTTATTTAGCTGGCTTGTGCTCTAAATTATATCCTAATGGGCTAGAGAAATGGGCTTAGTAGTTAGGGCCACTTGCTGCTCTTCCAAGGGACGAATTCAGTTCCAGCACCATGTCAGGAGGCTCACCACCAGCTTCATGGAATCTGACACTCTTCTCTAGCCTCTGGACCTATATGCATGTGGTATATATACACGCACGTCCACACATGGTAAAACAATAATTCTGTGGCTGAAGAGATAGTTCAATGGTTAAGAGCATGTGCTCCTCTTCCAGAGAGACCAAGTTAGTTCCAGTACTCACATTGGGCAGATTGAAACCGTCTTTCACTCTGTCTCCAGGACCTCCTATTTGGCCCCTATGGTCAGCTGCATCCACATCACAGGTACATATTCCCAACACACACACACACACACACACACACACACACACACACACACACACACACTTTAAAAATATGTCCTAAAACACAAACAACATTGAGGGAAACCCTCCCCTCTGCTCATATCTGTTCTGAAGGTAGGGAGAGTTGGTCAGTTTGTCGTTAAGTGAGTGCAGCACATTTATATAAAGGCTTTGTCATGAGTGGAATAGGAAGGCCATAGGCTTGCCCTGGAGTGTAGCAACCTTATGGGGAAACCACTTTTTGCTTGTCAGAAACTGTGAGGCAAATAACCAGAGAAAAGTGCAGAGACAGCCAGTAGCTGACAGGGTTTCTGAATCCAGACTGTGGTCAGCATCACTGCATGGGCATGGTCCCAGCACACCTCGAGGCTGAGTTACAGCATGGTCTAGAAATAAGCATATAAACTTATTCCTTCTCTGAGTTAATCCTGCTCAGAGCCTCATCTGTGGAGCCAGTCACAGATACATTTACAGTGGGGTGCCTGCTAGTATCTATGCTTCGGCATGGAAATGAGGTCTGATTAGTCCCTAGCATATATCTGACAGTCTCATGTTGTACACGTGGTGTGTGTGTATGTGTGTGTGTGTGTGTGTGTGTGTCAGATTTGACAGTCTTATGTAATACACATGTGTGTGACTTCAACCATCACATAGAAAGAAGAGATTCAAAATGCCTGAAATTTACATGAATTATATGGTATATTTCCATGTGTATTTCCTTATTTGAGCCCAGTGAAATCATTGTGAGAAAAACAGAGTGGATATGTTTTTAATCTCATTTTGAGGAAATAAAGATTTCGAGATCTAAGGTGCTGTGTGATGTTACATGGATTATAATGTTTGAGCCTCTGTGTTTTCCTCTTAGTTTGTTTTTAACCTATAAAATACCACGTTAGGCTGGGCACGGTGGCATACTCCTTTAATCCCAGCACTTAGGAGGCAGAGGTAGGTAGATCTCTGAGCAGGTGAGGCCAACTGCTATCAGAACAAGTTCCAAGACAGCCAAGGATACACAGAGAAACCCAGTTTTGGAAAACAAACAAACAAACAAACAAACAAACACCAACCAACCAACCAACCAAACAAACAAAAAACCCAGTTCAGCCTATAGTAACAGTATCTCATCATTAACTTGTCCTAAATCATAACTCTAGGAAATGTTCTGAACCTAGATCTTCTTTCTCCACCCTCACTGCAAAAACTTTTAGACAACGTTGCTCATCAAAGAAGATGGCATGGGAATCCATAGTTGAGGACCCACAAATCTTGTTGTATGAATCTGGAGTAATAAATTCCACAAATGTTCCCCCTGTTACTGTGTATCTGAAAACCCTCCCTGTGGTCACATGCTGGGGGCTGTTCTGATCAAAGACATTTCCATAAAGCCATGTGCCAAGGGTCTCAGAGTTAGGATGGGAAGACGGCACCAGGCAGTGGCATCAGCCTCTCTACAAAATTGTCCAGCTGTGCCTTGGTAATTAAGATTAACCTGCTAGACATTTAACGTACTCACATTCGGACCTAAAGTTAAGTTCAGTCTCTCTGGCTCCCCTCTCAGACAGTAAATAGAGTAGAATCTTTGCAAAATCGATCAAACATCAAACTTGCACAGAACAGCAGAGTCAATCAAGCTATGAACTGGAGGCCCTCACCCAAGTCCTAGATATCAAGTGACCTTGGGAAAGTCATGTGACTGTGTGAATACTGCTTCCACACTTCCAATCTGACATAGCAGATTAACTTATCTCTAATAAGTATTCTTGTGGTTTCAAACGGTCTTGACAGACGCCAAGAGGTCTTGCTTAATTTCTGATAGGAGCCCATCCTCCCAGTCATTTTGATTTGGTGGGTTGACAGAGGTGATTCTGTCCGTGGTCGTCTGTGAGCAACAAAGTCAAAAATACTTTAGAGCAGAGTACACTTGCAACTTAGGCCTTGTAGATGTTTGTTTGTCTCCAGGAACCAGACAAAAATGGTTATTCAGATATGACCTCCCTTTCATCTAATCCTTTGCCAGGTGAATTTTATATGCAAATGATGGCAGTGACTTCTGATTTAAATTCTCACCTCTACTACACTACCCTTTATTCTCACCCATTATAGTCTGCCCTCCATTATTATATCCTTCATTTCACACATTTCATTTCGTTTCGTTTCGTTTCGTTTCGTTTCATTTCATTTCATTTCATTTCATTTCATGCATTACAACCCATCTACCTTCTTCCTAAGATCTGCAAACCCAAACCAACCAACTGAGCACTGCAAGTTGTCTGTCGGATGAACTCCCATCTCATAAGTTCCTAAAACCTTAGCATTCATGGCCATCCACACCAACTTTCTGCCCAGTGAGTGAGCGAATGTGTGTGATCTTCACTAGAGCATGCATTGCTTCTATTCTGCCCTCTTCCTAGTATGCACCCCTTCCTGCTCTCCACCTGCATCTGCCGTGGAAATTCTGTTCATTTTTGAAGCCCAGGTATTGATTAACCTTTATTAGGATGGTCTTTTTGACTATCCCCCTTGCTTTGCAACAGGTCAGTATTCCATTAGCTGTAGCCCAGCACTGCAGTGTGACTCTCTTCTGACTTTAGGATGTGCTTTTCTCCATATCCTCACTCATATCAGGTGGCACCCGATGGTGACTCATAGCATTGTATTTCCGTGTCCTCCACAAGGTTCTACACAGAGGAGGAACTGCCTTTGGGTGTTCTGTAGTCTTTCCTCACAGAAGGCCTCTACTGGGTAAACAAGAAACCTAGTATGTCTAGGCTAATTAACTTCTGACATTCCTCTCTGTTTGCAAAATAGAAGAATAAAAACAGGATGCTCCTACATGTCAGGATGTTATAAGAAACATTTTTAAATGAATAGTGTTGACTAGGAAACAAGACGCACAGGTGCACCTGCTGTCTTAGATTAAGAATACTTCCTTCAAATGATCCTGCAGGCTTTCTTCCTTCTGTGAAGGATTTCCTGACATTCTCAGAAAGACTTCTCTTTAATCAATTTGGTGACTGTTGCAAAGAAGCAGGCAGTCTGTTAAGTATTTCATGGGTATTGTTTTATCTAGTTTTCACAGGCACCTTGCATAAAAGTCACTATTAATCTTGTTTTATAGGTGAGGAAATTGAATTTAAAGGGATGAAATACTTTGGCCAAATTGCCAACTAGTGTGAGTCCAAAGCCTACACACACTCATTACATCACCCTGCTTTCCTGTGGATGCCTAGTATCTCAGGGCCTTCTCGTAGGCAACAGCAAACTAATAGCCTGAGGAGACTAAATGTTTGAGAGAGGACTTTGAGTGACTTTGCATATTTGTTTTCTCATTGTTGGTTCATAATAGATGTTCCCTGGAAGTCAAATGAATGTAGGCTGGAGAGAAGAGAGGAATAAAACATAGACAGTGATATGTCCTAGGTGGGGTCATGGTGAGAAGTGATAACTCACTTCATCCATCATGAAAGAGGCAGAAAATAAAGGCAGCCCTTTAGCTGTTGTGAGAGAGGCTGAGTCGAAGAGGTTGACTGTAAGGTAGTAATGATGCCTCCCCTCAGGACCCCCTACAGTACCCATGACCTGTAAAAGCCTCTCATCAGAAACCATTATAGAAAGCACTACACAGGGTTAGACCACTTGCTGACTGCAATCATCTACATCTCCCTTAACCACTTTAAGAAGAAAGGGAATATACTGAAAATCTGTGGAAACTCACAGCATTTCCTCAGAACCAGACTTAGAAATCTCACAACTCCCTGTGGATGGGGAGGCAGAGACATAGAATAAGAGACAAAGAAAATGACAGTCAAGACTCCTACTCAAGAGTCTGTATGACCACAGATACAGACTGTATGTGGTCTCAGGACCACACCCTGAGGACTCCTAGAATAAACAAGCTCAGAGTATGAAGTATGTAGAATCCACAGTGACAGGCAAGAAAAGTGCCAGAAATATTATTTTGTCAGGTATTTACTAAGACCCAAGCTGACTTGGCTTGGAGAGACACAAGGATATACTTTTAAAAAGATACATTTGAATCACTAGAGGTACAGAAAATGCTAATTTAAACCTATTGATAGCTATCAGAAACATCACATTTTTTTTAGAGTTGAGAAACAAACCCTAGGAACAATATCACTATTGAGAATGAGTTCAATGTGTTCTGGGGACAGAGGAGTATTTCCAACCATTGTTGAATTATTTTTCAATATTTCTTAAGAACTATTACAAGTTTGATTTGTTTTTTATCTCCACATAGAAAAACAAGAGAGATAGGGGAGAAAATGAAAGGAGGAGGAAGAGGAAGAGGAGAAAGGGGAGAAGGAAGAAAAGGAGGAAGAAGAAGAGGAGGAGGAGGATTATAATTGCCATCTGGTCCCAAGTAGAAAGCTAAAAACCCTCTGTATAAATTATAGTCTCTGAGAACAAAACTCCAAAATCCTCAGAACTGTCCTGAAATCTGACAGGGTTTGTGCATGGCTCTCCCTCTGGGTACATACTTCCTCCTTGGAGGGTTCAGATGAATCTCACCTTGTCTGGGCAAGATTTACCTCAGCCTGGCTTTAGAGACAGCCTGTAGGGGGATGTGAGGGAGGAGGCACTAACACAGCAGAAGGACCAGTGTGATTCCTTTATGTTCATTCTGTGTGCTTCACATGAATGCTTGAGACAGGCACTGAATTCCAAGGACAGACAGCACACACTAAGGACAGTGTGAATGAAATGCTGGCCTCCTTCAAATACCAGCTCCATCCTTAAAATTCTTAGACATAAGCCAAACCCCTTGAGCTCCCTGTGTTAAGTGGGCCTATCAGTTATTGTGAGTTTCATGGAGCACAAATGAGAGACTGCCTGTGAAATATTCTTTTTCTTTTTCCAGATAGGAACTATTGTCAAATATCGGCCCATACTGGTCCCAATAAAGCACACTAAGCCAACACCAACATGGTTCCACGTAGAGAGATTTAATGGGAGAATGAGACAAGGGGAAGGGGTGAGAGAAAAGAGAGAAGAGAAAAGAAAAAAAGAGAGGGAGGGCAGAAGAAGTCTGCCTTTTATTTGGAATGTGACATAACTACTCCCAGGTGGAGTTGGGAATTGAACTAAAGGAATACTGGGAATGTATGACCATTGCCACGGCAACAATGACCAACCAGTGTTGCTGTTGAAGGCAATTCCTGATACCAATAGAAACTAATGGGACTTCCTTCACTTCAAGGAAGAAAGCTGGCACTCAGCTCAGGGCTATGTTTCATGTTAATCAACGTTGTGTCCCCAAATTCTGGCCTACTGCCTGGGTTACTAGAGCTCAGCAAATGTTTATTGATGAAGAAATGACAGAAGGTTGTAATCTCTTTGCCTGGAATTTCTTTGATATTTGATTCCAAGAATTGGAAATTACATCTGAAGTCATTTGCTCCATGCCTCTACAGCTGGCCATACAGGAGAGGCCATTTGGTGTGGAAAGACTGCTGCTTCAATGACCAGGTCAAAGGACATCACTGCTGATCAACAGAGTCAACAGCACCAATGGGATACAAGGGGGAGCAAATCTGGCCCATCTTCAGGTGAGGCAAGTTACATTCAACACATGGCCTTGTAAGACCCATCACCTCTAAAATAATGCTTCCATCTGTATCTTCCTGTTGGTTTATGGGATAGTCCTCTTTATTCAACACTGTTCTCCTCAACAGATACACAAATTTTTATAAAGTTCACAGGTTCCTAAACTAGTTGTTTGCATTTTTATGAAAATCTGTAGAATGATTGACTTGTACATATTCTAAACAAGTTAGAGACATAACTCAGAGCTGATAGAGCTTCCTATGTAAGTATGAAGCCCAGAGAAGTGGCCATCAAATAGACTTTGTCCTAGGTGGCAGGTCTAGTTTGACCTCAGAGTGGCCTCAGTTGCCGCTTGCAATAGAAGCAGAAAACATTCCCCATGTTATTTATTCCACATAGGTTCATTTTAAGACTAGATTGGTCAAATAGTGAAGAGGATTATTGGTTCAGTAGAGTCTTGGCATGCAAGCGAGACACTTTTAATGATGTGGTAGAGTTTTCGTGGTTGTGAAGATCCCCATAGCCCACCATCTCTGATACATCTGTAAAATGAGAATAGAAATGATTTGCTTCTCATTTCATGATCCAAAGTAGTCCCTTGAAAAACCTTCAGATGAAAACATATATCCTGTTTGGGGGGTTGGTGATTTGTAAATCAAATATATGATTTTAGGCTCCAACTTCTTCCCATGTCAAACAATGTACTCAGGTGTCCACAGATTTATCTAGGGTCTTTAGAGTGCTGCTCACTCTTTAGAAGGTTCTAATTTCAAATGACAACAAGCTTCCTCTTCTAGCCCATCATAATCCCAGGTCAACTGCATTGTTCTACCTACTGCTGATTAGTATCTTCTATGTTATCAGCAAAGCTTGAGGTGTTTCAATGGTATTGGAATCATGCTGAAGGGCAGTGGAGTGGCTGGAAGAAGAAATTGAAGCCTGGTTTGGGACTACAGGTTGTGAGGAGGTTTGCCTCTCAGGAGCATTGTAAGATACAAAAACTAGATGTGTATAGTTAGAGACTATGATAGAAGCATCTGAGAAAAAGAGTATGATTGGCATCACGAGTAATTTTGGTAGGGACAGGGCAGTCCCAAACATACTACAAACATCCCTGGGCGGGCCGGAACTCTAAGTCTACACACTGATACTGTCTACGTGAGCCCCTGAACACTCAGCATGGTATATGATTGACTCTTTGGAATGTGACCAGAACATGGCCTCTTACTCGTTCTCAAAAGATAAGACAGGGGAAGCAAGGATGTTGAGTGGGTGGTGTTGACATACTGCCTTCCTCGTGTGGTCAGATGAGCTAGTAGAATGGTTAGGGGATGTTATATTTTTTTGCAGGAAAGACGTGGCATTATCTCAGAACCATCTGGTGGCAGTAGGAATGAGAAGGGACAGGAGGTTGTGAGCGTTGGTCACGTAGCCTTGTATTGCTGTTTGCAAACACCAACAATCAAGCCATTTCCTGCCAGAAGGTCAGGGGATAACTCAGTCTCAGGAAAGAATGGAGCATTGAAGATCGAGAGCAAGAACCTGCAGAGGCTGGCGGGGTCCTGTGGGAAGAAAACTTTGAGACACAGAGACCAGTGAAGCTTCTTAGAATATGGGTAAAATCTCTGAATGTGGTAAGAGTGCACATAGTCTTCCAATTAGATCTTTCCACATGAGACAGATCTGGATTCATCTGAGTCGGTGTTCAGCATCAGGGTCAGATGACATTGGTGACTCCTGTGGCTGCTCTCCCACCCAGGCCTCTTGTTATATTCACTCTAACTATGATGGCAGGGTTGGAGAAGCCTGCAATTTTAAGGTATTGAGATATTTCCCATAAAATACAGATTAGTGGCTACTCTTCAAGCCAGGAAGGGGCCATCTGGGTTGATGTTCTCATGTAACAACATCCGGCTGTGGCCGAGCAGCTGCTGTTTCCAGAAGCAACCACGTTCTGCTGGCCCACATTCCTCACTGACCACTTCACTCAAATCCTCTGTGAGCCCCATGTTTGTAGCTGCTTCTCCAGAACACAACAGCAAAGAAGGCTGCATGGCACGCACGTGTCCCACACACAGCTTTCTCCCAGCACATTCCTACAGAGTGCTGGCAGCACGTAGGCCTTTAATACATATTTGTTTAATAACAGGGAGGGAGGGAACACAGCTCTGTCAAAGCAGGGCAGATCTGTGTTTAAATCCAAGCTGTTTGATCTTGGGGGGGAAGTTATTGAGTTGTCTAAGCCTCTGTTTTCCTCATTCGTAAAGCCAGGATAAAAACACTCATCCTCCAGGGATGTCTAAGAGAATATATACACATAGTCAGCACATAGTGGGCCCCCAATATATTAAATGCCTGAAATCATATTTATTCAAAGGACTGTATTCTATGGACCTCTGGTTGGGATAAAGTAAAAATTCTTTTTTTTTTAAAAAATCAAGCCAACAAGTTAGTTGAGGTGAGTTAGAAAGGAATCTCACACTGTGGTAGAAAAAGCCATTGTCTTGAAGTAAAGGCTGGGTGGGCAGAGAATGGGGCTTTCCCTGAGGGCAGCAACATAAGTTTGAATCAGTAAAGAGAAAGCTGTTGGGGAAACAGTCTGTATGTTGGACAGACATTAGAGATAAATACATTTTACATGAATTAAACCCTTTTCTAGGCTCCTGAACATATCAGGGACCTCAATTTTCTTCATCAGAAAAGGAAGATGATAATACTGATGCTGTCGGGTTCTATCTGGTAATATACAAGTCCATGCAACGTGCATGGACACTTTGACCAGACAATGGGTACTCAGCAAGCATGAATTGCTAAGAGAAGGTCGAGGGTTGCTGTCTTGAGCACATGACCCTTTGTTCTTACCTTATTCTCACCTTATTGAACAGTTCCTGGACATCTGCTTTCTTTTAAGATCCCCATTCAGGATCTGAAGGATTTTCATTCCCTGAAAGTGAGTGAGTTTGCTGGAACAGGAGATCCTAATGTGTGGCACCCAAAGACCCTCAGTGTCTCAGTGACGATCAGTGTTGGCTGCTGACACCCCATCACCAAAACCCTCTTTAAGAACTCCCCTCTCTGAGCTAAGTAACAAGGAGGGCTCAGGGTGGGCTGCATGGATCTCCCTGGGAAGGGGAAATAAAATAGAATGAACTGTGGTGACTGAGAATGGGAACAGGAGGGTCCAGGCTGGGAGAAATGACTGGAGTTGGGGGACATTTGAGGGGCAATATAGAAACTTAGCCCAGCAGAAACTCCCTGGGATCTACAAGAGTGACCTTAGTAAAGTTGCCTAGTAATGGGGATGCAGAGTCTGGAGTAGCCATGGTCTATAACTGGGAACGCCATCCAGTTGTGAGACTCGGACATCAACACAGCTACAAGACTTTCTACCTAAATACGTCCTGCATGAAAAATGTGCTGGGGTAATGGTGGCACCACTGAACCTGTGGGAGAGATCAATCAATGACTGGTTCAACTTGAGGCCCACACCATGAGAGGGAACTCACATCTGACACTGCAGAGATGGCCAGGAACCAGGGGCTGTGCACCCCAGAGGCCCAGGATAGAACCGAATGGAAAAAAAGTCAATGATATGATGAAGGAGTCTAGGAACCAGAGCAGCCAAGGATACCACAAGAACACAACCTACAGAATCAACTAAGCAGGGCTCATAGGGACTCACAGAAGCTGAATCGATCATCATTGATCCTGGGTAGGTCTCAGCTAGGTCCTCTGAATAGCTATTTAGCTTGGTGGTCTTGTGGGACTCCTAACAGTGGGAGTAGGAGGTATCTCTGATGCTTTTGCCTGCACTTGGGACCACTTTCCTCCTACTGGGTCATCTCCAGCCTTAATGGGAGGGGCTGTGCCTAGCTGGATTGTAGTTCCTTATGCTATATTTGGTCGATATCCCTGGGATTGCTGTTCTTTTCTTATTTTGAAGGGAAGCAGAGGAGGAATGGATCTGGGGGAGAGGAACTGGGAGGAGTGGAGGAAGGGGAAACTATGGTCAGGATATAACATATGTAAAGAATTTAAAACAAACAAACAAACAAAACAATTCACCTCTCTCAATCAATAAGAACTGACTATCCAAGATGATACATAGACGTCTCCCTGGAGGCCAGTATATGCATACTTACAAAGAACAAAGAGATGAATTGAGAACAATCTAAAGAGCTATGCCAAGTGCAGAGATGCCTTAGGCCATGGACTGAAGCATCTGTCTCCCTACAGGTGACGTCTGTCTGCCAGTCCTGTTTCTTTCCTTCCTTATAGTCCCAGACAGTGCTTACTAAGAGACCTTTGGGTACATATTCCTCCCTGTGTCTATTTCAAAGGAACTTGACCAAGGGTCCTACAAGCAACTTTGATGTGAGACTGAGTTTGGCTTGCTGTATTTAGGTTGAATTATAAGGAATTGGCACCTGTAATCAAAAAAGGTCAAATGTAATCAAAGGTCTTCCTGTGACACCTTCAATAGACACTCTCTGGAGAGTTCTCTAATGAGAACCTTGAAATTACAGCGGATTAAGTCAAATATTTTTCAGTAGGCTGTAAAGCGAATGCCATACCTCATTCTGAGGAGGTGACAAAGATCTGAAGCTTGAGACACTACACAGTTCTATCAGACGTGTCTTCAGGAGCCTGGCTAGGAATTTGGATGGGAGGTCCTGCCTCAAGCCTAGAGGATATACATGTAGTGCCCTCTCGACTCCTTCCCTACATAGCAGCATGCAGACCTATGGAGGCTGGGGTTTTGTTTTTGTTTTTCTTCACCAATAAAACAAATAGACCTGTGTGCATGCAGCCTCTGTCCCAGGAGAGGAAACTGTCGAACTCATTTGGGACAGGGACAGCTAATATCATCTTTCAGTACCATCACTTGAGGGCAGTTCCTGCCCTGATGTAAGGTATCTTTATGCCAGGCCTGGCAAGGAGAGCTCGGCCTTGCCTGTAGAGACGTGGGCATCTGGGCCATGGCTGGAAGACTGCAGATGTCCTCTTAGAAGTAGGAAGGTATGCTCAGCTGCTCAGATTGGGGCTACCATCCCTTCAAAAGGCAGAGTGGGAGAAAGGAGCTGCAGCTGATGTTTGCACATGCTGTCCCTAGAGATCCACGCACACAAAGTTCTATGAATCTGCAGTCTGGTTCACAATTAAAAGTGCAGAGTCCAGAGGCTAAATTTGCCCTTTACAAAAACTCCCACAAGAAGGGAAGGAAAGCAGTTATCATGATTCAGGGGAGGCTTCGACACAGCTGTGGATTGGGAGTCTGAGGATGAGAGGATCCTTCCTAAAGGTCTTTGTTCTGACATTCCTAAAGTTTCCCCAGTGTCCCAAGGAAGTCAAGAGGTGAATTGCCTTCGGGTAGGAAAACTGACTCCCCTGGCTGAACTATTTGAGAATTCTGAATTTATGTTCCTCCTTTGTAAAGTCCCTGGTTGCAAGGACTTGGTGAAATCACATACCTGGTGCATTTAGAGCAGGCCTCATTCCTCAGCATGCTATGTGTCTCTAGTGACTGGGCCTCTGCTTCTTTTTCTCCAGGCTGACTGGTCTTGAGAGGAAGAGAGAGCAGTCTGCCAGTTTTGGGAACCCTGCAACACGTAGCCACTGAGGCTTGGAGATGTGACTGGGCCAGACTGGAGCATGCTCTGAATTACCATCGTCATAGACAAGGTGCTCTTTCCCTTCAGATACCTCATACGACCTTCTCCTAGTTCCTATGGGCGCCCAGTTCACACTAAGGAACTGGTGGAGCTGTGTTCTCTCTTTCGTGTCTCTCTTATACTGAGGTAAATTGTGGCTCACTGTGTGCGTACTGTGTGCCATCTCACATAATCCCGGTGCTCAGAGGTGAGAGAGGCAACTCCATCACATGTGATGAAAGTTTTGTGGGATGGGGATGATGGGAGGGAGAGTAAAAGTAAAGCACAATCCAAGCACACTGGGGATGGGGACACATTCTGGTAACCTCAACGACCGGTGGGCAGAAGCAGGAGTTTGAGGTCATCCTAGCCTTCATTGGGACCTCCTACACACACACACACACACACACACACACACACACACACACACGAGAGAGAGAGAGAGGGAGAGAGAGAGAGAGAGAGAGAGAGAGAGAGAAGGAGGGAGGAGGAGGAAAGGAGGAGGAAGAAGAAGAGGAGGAAGAGGAGGATGATGAGGAGGAGGATGAGGAAGGGGAGGAGGAGGAAGAAGAGGAGGAGGAATAGGAGGATGAGGAGGAGGAGGAGGAAGAGTAGGAGGAGGAGGGGGAGGAGGAGGAGGAGAGACAGACAGAGAATAGAAGCAAGGTGGTAGCCAAAACCTAACTAGGAGATTTTTTCATGTTCAAGTAGACAAGAGCCAGCCACAGAACACAGTAGAGGGCCCTTCCAAGTTAACTCCTTGCGAAGGTTTGCATTTTGCTGTGGAATGCCTTCATCGCCTGCCTCTATGTCTATAACCCAAAGCTGCTCTTTGTCAAAAAAAAAAAAAAAATACAAAAAACAAAACCCACAAACGTAGAGTCTTAGCCCTTAACATTGTTCTTGATAGGGGAGGTCACTTCCTGAATTAATCTTTTCAGTTAACAAACGCCTCTGAGGTAGCCTCTGGATTACTGAAAAAAAAAAAAAATCCAGCGTCGCTCCTGAAGGTGGACCTCTTCCTCAGGATTTCCCAGAAGCTTCCTTGGGGATTTCCCTCCAGACACAATCAGCTTCTGTGGAACAGACCAGGCCAGAGCCTGCTCAGGCTTCTTTTTCTCTAGAAAAACAGGGATTGCCTTCCTTCCTTGCTTCCCCTCCACCCGCTCACCTTTCCTTCCACCTCTAGTCCCCCTCCCTCCTTCCTCATTTCCTCTCTTGTTCCCCTCCTGTTTCTTTCTTTCTCCCCCTCCTTCTTCCCCTGTGAAGCAAAACAAAAGAACTGAAGTCCTTACCAGACAGAAGAGTGCAGGAGGGTTATGAGTTCAAGGGCCACCCTGCACTCACTGTATGTATGTATGTATGTATGTATGTATATATATATATATATATATTATATATTTTTTTTTTTCAAGTTCTCATCTCAAAAACAAGATAAAGCCCCAAATATCTCTTAGGCATGCTTTTACCAGTCTAACGTTTATGTGTTTGGGCAAGCTGCATAATATCTCCAGAATTCCGGTTCTATCTCTAAAATGTTTGTAGTGACTTTCATTTTCCATTTTAACGTAAAATTAAAGCTGACACTAATAACCTCACCAGAGATAAGGCCAGAGTCAGTCACGATGCAGCTTGAAGCTCATGTTTCCCACTTCAGCACCGTCTTATGCTGAATTTCTGTTTTTCCAGCATGGTGAAGAGAGTTTGATGCAGGTCTGAGCATCCTCGCTGTGTCCGCTTTAGCTCTAAGCCATCACAGATGACTCGGCTAACTGGCACACTAGCTCTACCTGGAGACTCCAGAAGCCTTTTCCTACTTCTTTCTCTGGAAGTTTGGAAGCTTCTTACTTATTCATTTCTTTTAGATGATCTTTCAGGATTTAGCTATTTTATTTTATTTGTATGAGGTTTTGTGTTTGCTTGTTTGGTTGGTTGGATTTTTGTTTGTTTGCTTGTTTGTTTGTTTTTTGCGTGTTTCTTTTGCCTGAACATAGGTATGTCTACCATGAGCATAGCCAGTGGCTGTAGAAGTCGGAAGAGGGGATGAGCCCCCTGGAACTGACGTTACAGACGTTGTGAGCCAGCGTGTCGTCTGGGCCTCTGCCTGAACAGCAAGCACGCGCACCTGCTGTGCCACCTGGTAGCATCCCTGTTTGTTTATAAAAAACTGAATTCTACCGCTCCCACTCCGAGCTCAGTAGATGCAGAAATAACTCAGGAGACTTCTTAGGTTCCAATCTTTTCTTTCCTGCCAAGGTTGGACCCCCAGTGCAGGGGAATATGGGGAGGGGGCAGTAAGGGGAATGGATGGGGGAGGGGGAGGGGGAGGGGATAGGGGCTTACAGACAGGAAACCGGAGAAATGTAAGAAGTAAAGAAATATATCTAATAAAAGAAATTAAAAGAAATAAAAATATATTGTAAAAATTAGTTGTGACCAAGAACAGGACATTAAGACAACCTTTGTACATTAGAACCCTGGGGAGTTTTTTAAAAGTACTTTAATGAGTCTTGTCTGTTCCAACTAAATACACTTTAAGTCTCTGAGATGGGGCACATACGGTGGGTTTCAAAGTCCCTCTGCTTTTTATCCTAGTGGCTGACCAGGACAGACAATCAGTATGCGGCACCGTGAGCTCATGAGCTCGGCCTGACTAATGCACCATGAATAGACTCAGGTAAGAGTTTGACGGTGACGACTCGGAAACCTTACCATCCACCCAACTTCCTCAAGTCACAGCTGAAGAATATGCCGCAAAGATCTAAATCACTGTTTTTAACTGACTTCTGCTAAGAGGCAGTCTAGTGACCCTAGCAGATCAGAGTCCTAGCAATGACTCTCTCCATGACTAAATGCTTGGGAAAATAGTCTCTAGGCTTTGGCCCCGTGTAATAGTTTGAAATTAGCATTTCTGAAGCCCAGCACTTTGGAAAGTGAGAAACCGTCTCTTTTCAGTCTCCTCAAATCTTACTCTGTACTCTGCAAAGAATATTTTATTTAGATTAAGCTCCTCAGATCTACAAGCTTTTTGAACACACTGAGCTATATTTTACATATATTTTGGGACTCAATGTGAACTGATGAATCTTAATGGCCCCCACGCCCATTCATTACTTATGCAGTTTAGATTCATGGATTATTGATTCAATCATCGTTCCCTTTGACAATAGCTTGCTGGTTATCATCTCCGTGTCAAGCCCTCCACCAGAGAAGTTCTGGCTTAGGATAAAACCCCACGGGTATCTGGGCATAAGGGTTCACATTTAGCTCTCTCTCTCTCTGAAGAAATCTTTTAGTCCTTAGCATTCCACTCCCCACCCCTGACCCCCTCTCTCCCCTAGTGTGAAGGATGGTCTCTTTCTTCCCTTTGCAGGAATCCCAGGTGGCCGGCTCAAACATTTGTGTCTAATATACAGCTTGTTTCTGCATCTGTGGTTCGACATCATCTTACGTGGTGAAGGAGTCATACAGACAACCCACCTGTCAAAACTGATAAATGAATTTGGAGTCCAAGCCTGCCCTCCTAGTTGCTTCAGTAAAGGTTTGCCACACAGCAGCCAATGCCATAGCTAACTTGTGTCCTCCAAAACATTGCTCAGTGCCCCGGAAGCCTGATTCAACACAGCCTACGTGCTGCCTGGCAGGTCCCCATACTAAGAGTTTCTATAGTACACAAACGAGTAAAGTATCTGTTATGAAAGGTGAAGTAATTGGCCTTTCTCTTTTTTTCCTTCCTGCTCACTCTGAAATATTTCCAACTTTAAATATTCGGTGATTGTGTTCCCACATTTCCTTTACATACTGAGGAAGTGCCTTACTATGGAGGCTGCTATTTGATAGATGGTTAAATGTCTGAGCTTCTATAGTTGCTATGAAATGCCTGAAGGTGGGACCTATAGTTCTCTTTCACAGCTTTGGAAGGCTGAGATGCTAAATTCCTAAGTAAAACGCTCACGTTCCCACAGATACCAAATGGTCTCCTTGTGACTCAGAATGGTCAGGCTGATGCCCATAGGGCTTTCAACAGCTCCAGTCAGACAGACAGCTGCAGCACAGTTCAGGCCTGTCTCGCTGATGAACAGCAATGCTCATTACTGTGGACTCAGGTTGACCGACGACGATGACGGCATGGCAGCCTCAGCTTCCCCACAACCACTGAGTAACACTTAGCGTCAGCTGACAAGTGGGAGACTGATCAAGATAATCCTCCCCTCAGGAGGATGGGGAGGATGGGGAGGATGGGGAGGATGGGGAGGATGGGGAGGATGGGGAGGATGGGGAGGATGGGTGCAATGGTATTAACCATAACCTAAACAAATTGCTTGAATTTTTTTAGAGCTTAATTTTAAAAATCTCCATTCTTTTAATATAAATCTCCACTTTCTCTGAGAAGAAAGAACAATTTACTATATTTTGCCTCCTTCAGCTCTGATATTTTTCTGCGCCCTAGGCCATAGCTCCTGGGGACATATAGTTGAGAGAAGGGGGGGTCCTAAAATTTTAGGTAATAGTAAAATGTTTCCAAATGTGCAATGACCAGACATTAACTCATAATCAAACACGTAATGGATTTGAAGTGTTTCTGGCAACTCCGTCCACCCGACATAGCAGTGCGTGACTTCACCGTAGGATTTTGAGCAGGCAACATGAGCACTTTCCCCAGTGCATGCTCTCATTCCAGTGTTAATGATGGCTGCCGCAAACAACCCAGTAGACCCCAGACTATTGTGCATTTTGAATTGTTCTGTTCTGAGCTCAGACACAAAGCTCTCTGCTTATCTAGAAACCCAACTATTAGCTAAGAAAACAAAGACTTTTGATATTTTGCTTCCATCCTCCCTCAATGTGGAAGCATCAAACTATTATTTCTTTAATTGTCTTAGGATGTTTGAGTTTGAAATTTAGTTTCTGAGTTGCTAACTTGTGCTCCCTGAAAAATCCTTCAATGCATTTTTTGACTTTGGATTATGACAGAATTACTAATAGTTTATAAAGTGGCCCTAAACAGACTTTTGTCATTTTTTTGACATATCGATATAGAGTGGTATTCTCAGCACTTATAAAATCAGAATATCAACCAGATGTGAAAGCAGTGGGGATTCCCCATGTCCTGCAGTGTCAAATATTCAGGCGAGATTTAATTCTTTATATAAAAATAAGCAAGCATACCTATTTCGTATATAAACCTGCTTTGAGTTTTAATAAATGGTTAAACAATTATATAGAACAAAGAATTGTTTGATAATAGTCTCCCACAATTTATTGTCATTAAATGATTGATCTGTGTACTTACATACCTATATACACATATGCACATACACATTCATACTATGTGCCTAGATAGACATTGTATGTTTTAAACCTGCATAGTTGTGGTTACAGTGTAAAGGGTCTAAGAAGTCCTGTTCTAAACACACAGAGAGACCCTGGAAGTCCCTCAAATTGTGTGTACCCCTTCTCTTATAGGACTTAGCTGTTCTCATGCTCTTCACCCTGCCCTTCTTTACCTCGTTAACGTCTATTAAAATCAGAGCCCCCATGGTACTTTAAGCATCATGGAACGCTGTTGAGTGGTAACTTACATTGCTTGTGAAAGGTATTCATTAATCATTTAACTAATTCCATTGTCCCCCCCCCCATGTCGTTTTCTCATCCTAGTCCGAGCACACAGTAGGCAGGCAGATTATAAACAAACACAAAGATCCACGTCTTACAAACCTGAACTACTGTAGGAATCTACCCATTTGCCAGCCTGCTTTATGCTTTAAGCATTTGAAATGGGAGGCCTGGTCAAGAAACAGCATATTTGTCAAATAAGGCAGCGCATATGAGATGGCAGCCCCCCTCCCCCTGGAGGATGCCTCCCTCATCACAAGCAAGCACAAGGGAAGTACACAGATACATATATCCTTTGAGGCTGGGCTGCTGATCTCTTTTTACAGCGTGACAGGGAGAGAGTGGGAGTGCTGGCATCAGGGCTGGCATTCTAGTCCACTATCTCTCCTCAGTGTCGTCATGAGGCTGTGTATCTCTGCTTTTCAGTTTCCTCGTATGTTCTTCAAAATCCTCACTCACAGGGACACTGGCAGTTCTCAAAGAAAAACTTCTCTGACGCTGTTCTTTTGATCCTCAGAGTCACAATGCTCTAGAAAGGAGAAGTATTTGCCAAGTTGACCTCAGGACATGGGCTGAGCCCTCCCAGCCCTATCCAGACTGGGACTCAATCCCCGTCAGAACTGTGTGAGGCTCTGAATCTCAAGTATCCATTTACCACAGAGTCTGAATTACTGCTCAAGAAGTCTCCTCTTCCTTCCTTCTGAGCATACCACATCACTAGCAGGACAACAAAACATTTCTAGAATCAAGTTTTATAATCAGTCTCTGACCTTGGGGTGGTACATCGTTCTGAATAATTTCCCCATTTTGACCCACTTAACCCTCACGGTGCTCTTTGGTGCACATATTAGATGGATTACGGTTATTTTTCTTCTCTTGTCAGAGGAAACAGATTCGGAGAGATTCAATAATCTGCCCAAAGTCACAGAGCAATTAGGTCCACAGTGTGCACTGTATCACTCCCCAGTGTTGTCTCCTCACAGGGAATCTCAGGCAGTGAAGAAAGTGTTGGCTTTGAAAGAAGAAAAAGCTCTCGTTCTACATTCATGGGCGATATTGGCCAACTTGGTTCTGACTTCTGTACAATGGGGACAGTATGTTCCATCAGGAGAAGAGCCAAGTGCAGTGATGACTTTAAAACTCCTGTCCATACTGGGCATGGAGCAAGCCCTTCCCTCTCTATGCCAGCCTCTGTGCAAGACAATCAGGCTTAAGCAATTTCTCTTCCTTTTATTGAAGTAATCTTTTGAGTTTTCTTACCCACAGCCTGGGCAGGGGAAAGAGAACATTGGCTTTTGGCCAGTTCTTCTCAAACAAAAATGATTGATATTGCGCCCACACAAACCTGGAAACTCCCAGGGGACAGATGCATAGGCTCTGACCCAGCAGAGATTTCCCCTGAATTCTACAGAGTTTCAACACACCCAAGGCTCTTTAAGAGTAGGCCAAGCTCCCGGAAACAGAGGCCAGCCTGAGGAAGTCTACTCGATGAAAATACAACCCACCTTGGAGAATGGGATTAGCCCCTGCCTCCCACCTAAGAGCACCCACTGTACCCCACACCTTGGCATCACACCATGTGGTAGTTTTCAAATAAAAACTTCTCTGACACTGTCCTTTTGCTCCCCAGAGTCAGTCTAGAAAGGAGAAGTAGACACTAAGTTGACCTCGAGATACTGGCTGAGCACTCTGAGCCCTATTCACTCTGAGCCTTAATTCTTGTCAGCGAGAGACAATGGCTTTTCTCTTCTGTGTTATGGAGATGTACCCATGAATACACATAGGACACCTAGGACAAGGCCCAGCCTTCAGTAAGCCCTCCTTGCATGACAGTCTTGATGCTAGTGGCTCTACTAGCCCAGGGACCAGGCCATGTGCCCAAGACGACACAGCCATGAGAGAGAGAGAGAGAGAGTGAGAGAGAGAGAGAGAGAGAGAGAGAGAGAGAGAGAGAGAGAGAACTGAAAAAGTGCCTAGGGACCCCTAGGCACATTTCCACCACACAAAGACGTCTCTGGGACCCACCATATTTGATCCTTTGTTCCTGTTTTGTGTGCCTAAAGGAAGCATGGGAGGATCTGTAGTGAGATAAATCCCCCTAGGTGCTTGGAATACAGTTCAGTGGTAATGTTGGCTCAGTATATGTGAGACACCAGGGTCAAATGCCAGCACTAAATGAAAGTGCTTCCCAATATTCCTTCCTACCCTACTGTGTTTTTAGGGACCCTGGAAGCTTTCTCCATATTGCCCTAAGAGTTCCCCTTAGGGAAGGCACATGCAGCTTCTTTTTCTCAATGATTTAGCCTGAATGCCCTGTTCTCTAGGCAGTGACTGGTTATGAGACATCATTGTCACAGGGTGCCTGTGACCTGCATCTGTCTGGAACTCAGACATAGCACATCTGGTTATGGCCAGGGCTGGGTCAGCATGGCCAGCTGAAGGAGGACTGTGTTCCAGGGCTGCGTACTGAGGGGGCGGGAGCCCTGTTCCCATGGCAGCAGGTGTACAGGGGCATTGGCATGAACAGCCTCTAGCTATTCATGCCTGGGGAAGCCTGGTTCGTGGAACAGAAAAGGACTCAGAAGGGATTTGGGATGGAAATAGAATTTTTTTTTTTTGCATCAGATCATCTTGAGAACTTATTCAAGAGACCGAGCATCTCTGCTGAATTATCTTCTCAGTAACTAGGAGATCACCTTGACGTCATCTTCATGGGTGCTGGGACAAGTAGAGACAGTAATTCAAGTCATAATCATGGAGCACACACCTAGCTCTTTTCTCTTACAGTGTATCGGAGGCCCCAGAAAATGTAAGCATGTTCTGGAATTAGCAGTAATAATTTAGTATTATTCATGTATTATGCGCAATGCCATCTTACCTACTCAGGAGCCCTCATTAGTAATAACTCAGAGGTTATTACCAATCACCTTGCACATGCAAGGAAACTGAGGCTCAGGGAGAAATAGCGACTCGCCCATCACCATTACAGCCAGGACATGGACACGGGTTCTGCCATCCATGCTCAGTTGGCATCCATCTTTATTTGTAGTTGATGACATGAGCTGGCAGCTCTCAGTTAAACAGCTGTGGACCAGGCTTGCTTCAGGATTTCTGGAGGTTTGACAATGGCTGAAAATGCTTCTGAGCAAACCCTACCACTTCCTCTCCTGGCTTGCCACAGTTTCACCCCTTCTTCTGCAACAACAGAGCTGTAAGATGTCTTCTTTGAGCCACAGAAGTGTTGCCTGTGCTGTGAAGGCTGGAAGAGTGGACTAGCAGGCTCAACTTTCCTCTGGGGACAACTAGCACAGCTTGGTCTTGGGCTGGGACCCTGCTGCCTTAGTGGTGCCTCTGCTGGGCTGGTTTGCAGACTTTTCAGTGATGATAGGCTTTTATCTATCGGTGCTCACTTTCTATCCCTTTCCTACCTCCTAGCATCCCATACTGCAGGTCACAGACATCCCATGATACCATATCCAAGCTTTGGGACCTTTTGTTCACCATCTTCTCTGCCCTCCTCTTGACAGACGATGCTTTCCCATCCTTCAAGACCAGTGCTACCACATGTCATGACTCTGTCACTCACATTGTGCTGATTGAATGACCCCCAATCTTTCTTCCCCCTTATTCTTTGGGAGTAGGGGATCTGAGCATGTATCCAAGAGCCCACATATATGACACAAGCAGGTAGAATTTGCTGACCTCCCAGCCCTTAAATATATGCTTAGAGCCTGTTAAGTCTTGGACAGAGGAGCCTGGGATCCTCTCAAGGGTCTGTGCTGATGAAAGGTTAGTCTCACCAACAATAGATGAGAGGTTTGGCCATACCCTGTGCTTTCTGTCATAGCTTTTCTCACAGTATATTGGAACAATCCCCATTGGCCATCTGTGCCCGCCTCTCCGCCAAGGGCACTGGATGCTATTTTAAAAATAACTCTGCTAATTTGAGAAATGGAATTCTATTTTTGTAACGACTCGTTTTTATAAGGTTCATAATTTTCATAATCATTGGGGATTTGCATTTCTTTTTCAATGAACCACCTATTCATTAGCTTCATCAATTTTTCAGTATCCCCATTATCTTCTTCACACTGAGTTATTTTATTAACCAAAATAAACCATTCTGAGTTTGTTTAGGAGCCAATTACCCAAGACTGAGAATGACTTAAGTTTTATCCACATGCTTTTCCTTATTGAGTCCCTTAGCACTGCTTATAGTGAATTTTGACAACATACTTTAATGGAGAAAAGTATGAATTACTTTTCTCATGTAGTCTCTTGATTTTAAAAACAATTTATTTATTCTCTTTCTGTGTATTCACGTATGTGAGTGCATGCATGTCACAACATATGTATGAAGAACAGGGGAAACTTTGTAGGAGCTGATTCACTTCTATTATCTCCATCCCGAGAATTGAACTCGGGTAGTCAGGCTTGGTGGCAGATGCCTTTACTTGCTGGGCCATCATGTCCACTCTCTTTATACTGACGTTTAGAAAAAGTCTTTCTGTCTTAAAACTCATTTGTGCCTTAGACTTTTTAACCAAGTTAAATGTGAGTAATGTGGAATGTGAGAGAACTTTCTCTAATGATTTATTAGCCCTAGGTTGACAAATTTATCAAACCTTCCTCACAAAAGTGGCTCACACATAATAATCTTATGCGTAGAGAGCTTAGTTTATACACTTGTGGCTCTATCTCATGTGTCTAGTTTCTTAGCCTCAAATACCAGCTGTTTTCTGAGACCAATAGTGCATAAATTTTTGAATTACCTGAAATTTTATATACTTTTGCTTTCAAAAATTCTTTAGATATTTTCCAGATTTTTCCTCCTAGGCAATGCTTTTTACTAAACTTTGAATGAACTACTATGGATGCAATTTTAGTTTTTATTATTCTTACTCAGTGAGCATATCAATTTTTATATTTCATTTTAGCAATCTTGTTATTCAGTTTCACATAGGAGTGAGCACACCAACACCATGTAATCACAGTTGCTGCTTCTTGGTACTTAGTACTTAGTACTGTCCCCTTACCACCCACCTTATCACAGGTGCCACTCACTCATCTCCCGCTTCTCCTGTGCCCCGGGCTACCACCAACCTCACTACCACTCCTGAGCCAGGGACAAGTGTGTGTGTGAGTGTGTGAGTGTGTGAGTGTGTGTGTGTGTGTGTGTGTGTGTGTGTGTGTGTGTGTGTGTGTGCTAATGACATTTTCTGGCAGCCTCCAGTGCGCTCATTTGGAGACTTCGTGAATTTGGCAGCATGACTTCCATTTTAATTAGGTTTCTCAGGAGGCATTTACACAACTCACGAGCTTGCAGTGGAATGGAGAATCCAAGCTCAGGGGAGCCTGGAAGCGTGAGTATAGCTCCCCGCACAGTGTTTCTGAGAAGCCTGTCAGAAGCAGGTGGGGGTGGGGAAGGAATGCAGCTCGGATGACGTCATCTTTAACATGGACTGGAAACTCTGGCTTTTGCTGGAATTCAATGCAATATGAAGCCATAGTGGGAAAAAACAGTAATATGAAATCCTTCTTTTGCTTAAAAAGTGATTTTTATTTACTACTATCTTCTTGGCATTAATTTTGAGTTAAAGTATTACTAGAGTAATTTGCTTTTCCCAATGTCTTTCTGATGCTGCTAGAAATGTCCTTCTAGTAGGTGGAGTTTAGCTCTGCACCTCCAAAAATATGCCCACATCCTAGACTTTAAAGATAAGATAATTCTGGATAACTAAGCGAACCTCAAATACAATGCAATCATTCTCAATAGAGGCAGAAGAGGAAACTATATCATAGACACAAACAGGAGGCCATGCATGGAAGAGAAAGATATACAAAGACATGCAGAGAGAGGGGGGTAGGGGAGAGGGGAGGAGAGGACAGAGGAGAGGGGAGAGGAGAAAGGAGAGAGGAGAGAGGAGAGGAGAGAGGAGAGGGGAGAGAGGGGAGAGAAGTATAGCCACAAGGGAAGGCATGCAGAGAAGTAAGAGACAGCACAACAGTCTTTTGGGGTCTTGCAAGTGAGCAGGCCAGCCAACACCTTGAGTTTAGCTTTCTAATGTCCAGTGTCAGAATGAATCCATTTCTGTTGCTGTAAGCCACTGAAATTATCTATCAGGGCACTCCCATTTATACAATACAACCTCTGAGGTAGTTGTGTTAGTGCTAACTACTCCAAAATGTACTCAGAAAAGAAACAAGAGGAAAAATGAGAAGGAGTTTCTGATGGGCTGTGTGTGTGTGTGCGTGCGTGCGTGCGTGCGTGTGTGCGTGCGTGCGTGTGTGTATGTTTGTGGGTTTGTCAGTTACTTACGAAGTATTTTTATACTCCCATCCCGTGTTATGCAACATGTGATGCACAGAGAATGCTAGCTTTATCCTCCCTTGTGGCTCTTGAAGAAGACATAACAAATCCTCTTCCCTGTGATTTCTAAATACCTGTTGACCTTTAGCCAGGTGCTTCACCCACTGAGATATAATGCAAACTGTATTACTTACCTTCTCCTTTCCCAGCGTGGTAAACTCACTGAAGCTTCTTGAAGTCAAAGGCATTGTTCCTAAGTCAATTTCCCCAGTACTAACTATATATGTGTTACAAGAGTAAATTAAGCTATTTTTTATATAAGAGAAGTCAAATGTCATTTTGAAAGAAACAATTAAAAGCTTCTAAATTTTGTGATAGAGAACATATCCATGGATATTATGATTTCAATAAAATAGCAAGTGGAAATTCCCAGAAAACCACAACCAAACTAAACAAAGCCCACAATTCAAACAGACGGGACATAGTGCCATAGTTCAGCATATGATCTCTGGGCCTGAACTTGTGGGTTTGCACCCTGGCTCTATTTTAGCTTGGTTCACAGTATTCTAATCTTCAAAATCAGGCTCCGAGCAGGGAAGATTTAGATGGACTGTTATATGAAGACTCCAGTAAAAATACTATCTATTGCCATTGTTCTCTGACTATGCAACCCCAAGTGTTAAACTCTCCATTTGTGTTCTTCTAAGAGGCTAGTAGAAAGGGAGGAAAAAGTGGAGAAGAATAGAACCTCATCAACTTCAGGATGTATAAGTATTACAAGCTTCCTGTCCCAAATGATAACCCGATGTTTCTGTCACTGTCTTGGAAATATTGGTCCTTCCCACACATACAAAGGATAGCCTCACAACAGCACGCTTTTCTTTCCTTACACTCATCATTTCCATTAACATATGTTATAGATTCCATGCCATACTATTTTTACACCCATTTAAAGAGCCAATTACCATTTAAAGAGATTTCTTAAATGAGGAAAAAAAGTATACATTGAATGGTGTTGCTACCATGTCTGGCTTTCTTCATTCCTCAATGGTTTGTGTTTCCATCCGGTTCCTTCTTGTTTGGTTTCTTTAACAGTTCCTGTGGTGCAGGCCCTTCAGCCATGTGTGCTTTTAACTTCTCCTGGGTTTAAAACCATCCTTTCATGGTCGGTTCTGAAAAGTGTTTTCACGGATTAGGCAGGTCTTACTCGACAGCCACTCACCCCCACGCACACATGCCAGCCCTTTAAAGACATTGTCCCACGGTCTTCCTGCTTCCATTCATTTTATCTGACAAGAAGTCTGTTCACATATTTATCTTTGTTGCTCTCTGTAAACACAAGGCTTTCCTTCCTCTGGCTCTTCGGGTGTTTTCCCCCTTTATCGTTAACTTTAAGCAACTTGATTATGACGGACTTTATGGATTTTCCTTCAAGCATCTTGTGGTTGGGCTTTACTAAACTGCTTCAATTTGTGGTTTTATGGTTTTCATCACATCCATAAAGTTTCTATCATTATTTTTGTAGTATTCTGGTGTACTAGCTATGTAACATGAATGCACTGACTATAGTTGCATTTCTTCGACCTTAGGAAGGTTGTGAGGTAAAGCTGTCTTCAGAGTCACCAACTATGCCTCGTATGAGGCCTTGGAACACATTGATCCAAAATGACTGGTTTGTTGTTTCCTTTGTTTGTTTGTTTGTGTTTTTGTTTTTTAAATTATCCTCTCTTGTGTTCTATTTTGAATTTTGGTGGGTATATGATAAATGATATTGTCAACTTGATAGGATCTAGAATCACTTGGAAGGCAAGCCTCTCAGCGTGTCTGTAGAGGATTATCTAGACCTGCCGGTAAGGGATTATCTATGTTAACTTTGATGAAATGAAGAGACCCATCTAAGCTATGAGTTGTAGCATTCCTTGAGCTGAATTCCATGCCTGAATGAGAAGGAGAAAGCAAGATGACAATGTGCCATCTCAGGTTTCTAATACCATGACTTCTCCCTCGTGATTGTGATGGTTTGAATAGGTATGGACTCCATAGACTTGGGTGTTTGAATGCTGGGTCCAAAGGTGGTAGCACTAATAGGAGGTGTGGCCTTGTTTGAGGAAGTGTGTCATTATGAGGGTGGACTTTAAGGTCTCTCATGCTCATGTTCTGCCCAGTGTAGCTCATAGTGTTTACTGGCTGCCTGTGGATCAAGATCTAGAATTTTCAGCATCTTCTCCAGCATCATGTATGCTTGGATTCTGTTGTGCTTGCCACCATGATGATAATGAACTAAACCTCTAAAACTGGAACCAGTCCAAATTAAATGTTTTCTTTTATAAGAGTTCCTGTGATGTTGTTGTCTATTCAGAGCAATAACTAAGACAATGACAGATAATATCTAAAAATGTGAGGCAAAATGAATCATCTCTTCATTAAGATGAATTTGTTGGTATATTGCTGCCTCAAGAAGTCAAGTGATTGAATTTCAATCACTGATCTTCTTTTCCTCTAATGTCTAATCCTCTGTTAATCTTTTTTTTTTATCATGTTCATTTCTAACATTTTGAACCCATGAATACAGCATGACCTGTATTCCTCCCTCCTCCTGACATTTCTGGGTTCAGGGTCAATTTTGCTTCCTTAAGTTTCCTCCTTCTTTGGGTTGTATTTTCTTCTTTCTAGTCTGCTAACTTCTCTTGTGTCTGTATTGTGAGCTTTACTCTCTTTGGTACTAGGTTCTAGGTTTCAATAAATCCCCAGGGTTGATTTTTGTCATGGAGTTAAGTTAATAGGGAATAGTTTCATCTTTTGGAGTCTTGTTTTCAAGATTTCTCAGTGCACAGACCAGTACTGAACATTCTTTACCTGAGTTCTCTAACCTATGCTCCACAATCATGAAGCTTTCTAGTCTAGCTAGGAGATGTGGAAACTGGTACCAGTCCTGTGTGGGCTCTACATCCCTGTCTTCAGTTTGTACTTTATCTGTAGGAGTCTTCTCACACTACACTAGGACTGGTACCTGGTACATCCCTGTCTTCAGTTTGTACTTTATCTGTAGGAGTCTTCTCACACTACACTAGGACTGGTAACTCTTATGAGAGTTGCCTTGGTCATGGTGTCTGTTCACAGCGGTGAAATTCTAAGACAGGCCCTCTCAAGTTCTCTCTCTGTTCAGCTATCTCTGTTGTGAGAACTCTGGTCATGTGGTTCTCCCCTAACTCTCTTAATTCTGTTTCTTCAACTCCACAAGTCACCTGGGCACTGCTTGGGTTACCACCCTTTGTTTACTATGTCTTAAAACTCTTGAGACAGTGAGTTGGGAGAATCATGAGGCTCGCTATCTTGTTGCCTGGGTCTCATGGGTCACCCTCCTTCATTGACTTTAGTCTAGTATTATGAAAGGCATGGTTTTCTATGTTGCTTTCCTTTGGTTTCAGGTAAACTAACAAGTCTAGATGTTATTATTTTGCAATGACTAGAAAAGGAAGTTCAAGGCAGCTGTTCACATCTAGGATTCTGTTCAAAATCTGAACTATAGTCTTAATTACAAACCAGAACTCCATGCTCTTCAAAGTTGTAGTAGTTACTTTGGTGTCACTGTGACTAAGATACATGTCAGAGAAACTGAAGGAGAAGAGATTTATTCTGACTTAGGATAGAAGAGGGTTCAGTCCATTGAGGTGACAGCTGAGCAGCTCACATCATGAAGGGCTAGGAAAGAGAAAGGGACATGTGGATACTGGTTTGCATTTTCCCCTTTCCTCTGTTCATTCCATCAGCACTCTAGCCCATAGCACCCACATTCAGGATAGGTATTTCCCCCTCCATTCCTCTCTGAAAGGTCCTCACAGATCTTCTCCAGCTTCTAGTTCAGTGGTTTGCAACCTTCCTAATGCTATGGCCCTTTCATACAGTTCCTCATGTTGTGACCCTGACCATAGAATTATTTTAACTGCTACTTTATAACTGTAATTTTGCTTCTGTTATGAATTGTAATGTAAATATCTATGTTATAGCCCACAGGTTGAGAACCATTGTTCTAGGCAATTCTAAATGTACTCAAATTGATAGCAATGATTAGCCATTATAAATGAACGTGTCATATGTTAGCAACAGCAACAGCAGTGACTTTAGTAGAATCTTGGGCCCACATCTGCTAACACAAAAACTGCATTTAAAACAAAACAGAACAAAACAAAACAAAATTCTCTTTTGTTTGTGTGTATGTCCAGGCTTAAGAGATACCACACTGGCTACTTTCAAATTTCTCTTCCAGTTCAAAAATCTTAAGTAGCCATGAATACGTCAAGAAGTTTGATTAAGGTACACCATGGAAAATGTCACAGTGCATTAAACATAAATTTCTAGGATAGATTACCACAAAATAATCCCATATCCTAGCCCAGAGAGAAAAATTAGTATCACTAATTTTTAAAATGTAGTTTTAAAAGAGACAACTATAATCTAGCAATGTTTATTATGTGTGTGTGTGTGTGTGTGTGTGTGTGTGTGTGTGTGTGTGTGTGTATGCATGTATGTATGTATCTTTTGTATCTTGAGGACCTAAGTGGTTCTTGCAAGTATCAGATACTTGGTAATCCGTTTTTAACTGAACATTCAATGGAATGGTTACATGTATTATCAAGCCTGGAATTTGTGGGCCTATGAGAACATCATTTAGACACACAGATATTTAAAGAGGCAAGCTATTTTGAATAAGAAAAGCTGGTTCCCAACCATTGGACTGAGCACAGGGATACCAAACAGAGTTAGGGGAAGGCCTGGAGGAGGTGAAGGGATTGCAAACCCATAGGAAGAACAACAATATCAACCAACCAGACACCCAGAGCTCCCAGGGACTAAGCCAGCAACCAAAGAGCACACATGGAGCAACCCATGGCTCCAGCCACATATGTAGCAGAGGATGGCCTTATCTGGTATCAATGGAAGGTCCTGCGAACGTTCAATGACCCTGAGTAGGGGAATGCTAGGGCAGTGAGGCAGGAGTGGGCGGGTTGGGGAGCACCCTCATAGAGGCAGAGGGAGGGGAGTCAGATAGGGGGTTTTCGGAGGGGAAACTGGGAAAGGGGATAACATTTGAAATGTAAATAAGTGAGATAACAAATTTTCAAAAGGAGCTGGCTCAAGCTACCTAAACAATATTACTATTCAGAACTTGATAGAAAAGCACCTCAGAAAGTCTACTCAATGTTTCAATAAGTGTGTGTGTGTGTGTGTGTGTGTGTGTGTGTGTGTGTGTGTGTGTGTGTTTTAACAGCCAAGGAGGTAGCTAAGGGAAACACAATTCCATATAATTATAGCCAGAGAGAATTTGAGAGATAAATAGCAGGTAGATTTGGAGAAAAATGATTGGACTGACTGGGGACCGACAATAGCTCAATAGTTTGAGGAAGTAGCATTGTCAAGATAGAATCTCTGCTCAGCAATCAGTGGGCTGAATCCAGGCACTTTGCTAGTCACACCAGTGGACATTATGTTTCTCAGTCGAACTGTGGGGAAGCTTATGGTGTTTGAAATGGTTTAGGGGAATGCCACTGGAGTTAGGGCTTATGCAGAGTCTGCGGTGGTACACACATGATCCCTAAGAGTGAATTTTCCATAGAGTTTTATGTTTTATAGAAATGATTATTGTTCCAGGACTTGGGGAAAAATGTTAGAACTTATGGGACTACATAATGATAGTCTCTGAAGAATTTGGGTTTTTAAACTCATAGAGAAACTGTGAAAGGCAGATAGTAAATAGGAGTTTAGGACCCTCAAACAAAAGTCAAAAGTCACTTGCTTTGATACGCATAGTGAAAGAAAAGTAAGAACAAATATGGACAAGCTGGGCAAACTAGAAGCTGCCTGACAGGATATTCAAACTTCTTGAAGATGACCAAGCTAAGGACCACCTCCCACATGTCAGCCCATCCTCCCACATACACAAACGAAAACACAATCAAAGAGAGAGGGGTTGTGTGACTTGGGATAACAGCTGAGAGGCAACACAATTCACAGGCCAACGCTTAGCCATAACTCTTGTTGTCTTCTGTGGATCACGAAGAAAGAGCTTTGTGTGAAGAACCAACACCTGTGTGATCTCCTAGGGAGAAACCCATCAAAGCAGCAGAAACTCTCAGATGTCAAGCTCTTCTTATCATGATGAAATTCCCCCCTTACCATCTGCTTCAAGAAGTAAAGGCCTCCTTCTAAGGCTCAGGATTCACCACATCTCAAAGATACTTACCACATTTGGGCACAATAAGAAAAGTCCACTGTGTCTTTATCCTGTGTCCAGCTATATTTCCATGGATGCTCATAGTCCAGATCCCACTGGTGGTGTGACCAAAACAAACATGCTTCAGAGGGACATGTTCATCACCAATCGGAAGAGGAACTATCATATTTCATTGTGATTAGTTTTTCTCCTGGAATCCAATGGTAGGTCTTCTTAGCATTCTCTAGTAGATTTTAAGTTGATTTATGCCTGGTAGTGGTGGCACATACCTTTAATCCCAGCACTCAGGAGGCAGAGGCAGTCAGATGTCTGTGAATTTGAGGGTAACCTGGTCTACAGAGAGAGTTCCAGGATAGCCAGGTCTACATAGAGAAACTCTGTCTCAAACAACAAAACAACCAACAACAGAAAAGGAAGTTAATTTTTAAAAGTATCCTTCATGATCAAAAGAAATGGCAAAAGGAAGCCAACGTTCCTTTTTTTAAAAATTTATTAATCATTTTATTTGTTTACATTTTAAATGTTATTCCCCTTTCTGGTCTGCCCTTCACAACCCCTCCCATCCCACCTCACCCTTTGAGCATCCCACTTCTCCGGGACATCAAGCCTTCATAGGACCACATACCTCCCATCCCACTGATGCTAGATGAGGCAGTTCTCTGCCAAATATGTAGCTTGAGCCATGTATACTCTTTGGTTGGTGGTTTAGTCCCTGGAAGCTCTGAGGGGCCCAGTTAGTTGATACTGGTTTTCTTCCTATGGGGTTGCAATCTCCTTCAGCTGTTTCAGTCCTTCCCCTAACTCTTCCATTGGACTCCCTGGGCTCAGTCCAATGGTTGGCTGTGTGTATCTGCATCTGCCTTAGTCAGCTGCTGGCAGAGCCTCTCAGAGGACAGCCATACCAGGCTCCCCGTCTGCAAGCATACCTTGACATCAGCAATAGTGGCAAGGTTTGGTGTCTGCAGGTAGGATGGATTACATGGGTAGGGTGGTCTCTGGATGGCCTTTCCTTCAGCCTCTGCTCCATTTTTGCCCCTACATTTCCTTTAGAGAGGGACAGCTCTGGATTAGAAATTTTGAGATGGGGGCCCATGTCTATCTACTGGAGGTGGTCTCTTCAAGTTCTAGCTTCCTGCTGTTGGGTCTTTCAACCAATGTCATCCCCATTGGGTCCTGGGAACCTCTTGCATCCCTGACCTTTGAGATTTTCTAGTGGTTCCCAAAGTTCCCTACTGCTACTTATTTCTATTCATCCTTCTGGACTTCTCTCCTATCTCTTTCCATACCTAGTCCTACCCTCCTTTCACCCCCACTTCCCCTCTCCCATGAAGGTCTCTCCCTTCTTCTGTCTCCCATAATTATTTTCTTTCCTCTTCTAAATTGGTTTAAAGCATCTACCCTTTGACCTTCCTTCTTGTTAAGCTTCATATGGCCTGTGAGTAGTATCCTGAATATTCTGAGTTTGGGGGCTAATATTTAATTATCAACGAGTATATACCATGTATGTCCTTTTAGGTCTGGGTTAGTTCACTCATGATGATATTTTATAGTTCCATCTATTTGCTTACAAAGTTTGTGAAGTTGTCATTTTTAATGGCTGAGTAGTATTCCATCATGTAAATGTATCACTTTTTCTGTATCCATTCTTCCCTTGAGGAACATCTGGGCTATTTCCAGCTTCTGGCTACTATAAATAAAGCTGCTATGAACATAGTGGAGCATATGTCCTTGTTATTTATTGGAGCATCTTTTGGGTATATGGCCAGGAGTGGTATAGCTGTCTTCAGGTAGAACTATTTCCAATTTGCTGAGGACCCACCAGATTGATTTCTGAAGTAGTTGTAACTGCTTGCAATCCTACCAACAACGGAGGAGTGTTCTTATGTCTGTACATCTTTCACTTGAGTTTTTGATCTTAGACATTCTGATTGGTATGAGGTGAAATCTCAGGATTGTTTTGATTTGCATTTTCCTGATGACTAAGGATATTGAACATTTCTTTAGGTGCTTCTTGGCCATTTGATATTCTTTAGTTGAGAATTCTTTGTTTTACTCTGTACCCCATTTTAAATAGGATTATTTGATTCTCTGGAGTCTAACTCCTTGAGTTCTTTGTATATATTGGATATTAGCCTTCTATCAGATGTAGGGTTGGTAAACATCTTTTCCCAATCTGTACATTGTCATTTAATCCTAATGACAGTGTCCTTTGCCTTACAGAAGCTTTTCAGTTTCATGAGGTCACATTTGTCAATTGTTAATCTTAGAGTCTGAACCACTGGTGTTCTGTTCAGGAAACTTTTCCCTATGCCAATGTGTTCAAGGTAGTTTCCCACTTTCTCTTCTATTGAATTCAGCATATCTGGTTTTATGTGGTCCTTGATTCACTTGGACTTGACCTTTGTACAAGGAGATAAGAGTGGATAAATTTGCCTTCTCCTACATGCAGACCACCAGTTAGACCAGCACCATTTGTTGAAAATTCTGTCTTTTTTCCACTGTATGGTTTTGACTTTTTTGCCAAAGACCCAGTAACCATAGGTATGTGGGTTTATTTCTAGTTCTTCAATTGCATTGATCTACCTGTCTGTCTTTGTACCAATACCATGTAGTCATTAGTTATTACTATTGCTCTGTAGAACATCTTGAAGTTGGGGATGATGATTTCCCCAGAATTTCTTTTATTGTTGAAAAATTTTTCGCTATCCTGTATTTTTTGTCATTCTTGATGAAGATGAGAATTGCTATCTCTATGAAGAGTTGAGTTGGAATTTTGATGGGGATTGCATTGAATCTGTAGATTGCTTTTGGTAAGATGGCTCTTTTTCTACTGATCCATGAGCATGGGCGATTCTTCCATCTTCTGAGATCTTCGATTTCTGTCTTCAGAGATTTGAAGTTCTTGTTGTATAGATCGTTCCCTTGCTTGGTTAGAGTTACGACAAGACATTTTATATTAATTGTGACTATAATGAAGGATGTTGTTTCCCTAATTTCTTTCTCAGTCCATTTATCTTTTGTTTGTGTTAATTTGACATCCAGCCACTTTGCTGAAGTTTTTTATCAGCTGTAGTCGTTCTCTGGTAGGATTATTGGGGTCACTTATTTATGCTATCATATAATCTGAAATAGTGATACCTTGACTTCTTTCTTTCTTTCTGATTTGTATCCCTTTTGACTTCCTCTCGTTGTCTAATTCCTCTAGCTAGAACTTTGAGTACTATATTGAATAAATAAGGGGAGTGTGCAGCCTTGTTTTGTCCTTGATTTTAGTGAGATTGCTTCAAGTTTCTCTCAATTTAATTTGATGTTAGTTGTTGGTTTGCTGTGTATTGCTTTTATTATATTTAGGTATAATATCCTGATCTTTCCAAGACTTTTAACATGAAGGGATGTTGCATTTTGTCAAAGACTTTGCAGCATCTAATGAGATGATCATGTGATTTTTTTTCTCTGTGAGTTTAATGGATTTCAGTATATCGAAACACCTCTGCATCCATGGGATGAAACCTACTTGATTGTGGTGAATGATCATTTTGATGTGTCCTTAGATTTGATTTTGGAGAATTTTATTGTTTTTGCATTGATATTCATAAGCAAAATTGGTCTGAAGTTCTCTTTCTTTGCTGGGTCTTTGGGTGGCTTAGGTATCAGTGTAACTGTGACTTCATAGAATGAATTAAGTAGTATTCTTTCTCTTTCTATTCTGTGAAATTGCTTGAGAAGTACTGGTATTAGGTCTTCTTTGAAGATCGGATAGAATTCTGCACGAAAGCCATCTTGGCTTTTTTTTTTTTTTTGGGTTGGGAGACTTTTAATGACTGCTTTTTTCCTTAGGGGTTATGGGAGTGTTTAGATAGTTTTTTATCTGGTCCTGATTCAACTTTGGTACCTGATATCTGTCTAGAAAAACAACCATTTCATCTAGATTTTCCAGTTTTGATGAGTACAGGCTTTTGTAGTAGGATCTGATGATTTTTTTTAATATTCTCAGTTTCTGCTGTTTTCTCTCCCTTTTTGTTTCTGATTTTGTTAATTTGGATACACTCTCTGTGCCCTCTGGTTAGTCTGGCTAAGGGTTTATCTACCTTGTTGATTTTCTCAAAAAACAACAACAAAAAAACAAAAACAAAAACAAAAAAACCCAAAAAACGAAACAAAAAAAACCAGCTCTTAGTTTTGTTGATTCTTTGTATAGGTCTTTTTGTTTCTAATTATTTGATTTCAACCCTGAGATTGATTATTTCCTGTCGTCTACTCCTCTTGAATGTGTTTGCTTCTTTTTGTTCTAGAGCTTTCAGATATGTTGTTAAGTTGCTAGTGTAGGATCACTCCAATTACTTTATAAAGGTACTCAGAGATATGAGTTTTCCTCTTAGCATGGCTTTCTTTGTGTCCTATAAGTTTGGGGATGCCATGTCTTCATTTACATTACATTTTAGAAAGCCTTTAATTTTTTCTTTATTTCTCCCCTGACTAAGTTATCATTGAGTAGAGAGTTGTTTCATTTCCATGAGTATGTGGGTTTTCCATTCTTTTTGTTGTTATTGAAGACCAGCCTTAGTCTGTGGTAATCGGATAGAATACATGCAATTATTTAAATCTTCTTGTATCTGTTGAGCTTTTTTGTGTCTGATTATATTGTCAATTTTGGAGAAGGTACAATGAGGTGCTGAAAAGAACATATATTCTTTTGTTTTAGGGTGAAATGTTCTGCAGATATCTGTTAAATCCATTTGGTTCATAACTTCTTTCAGTTCACTGTGTCTCTGTTTACTTTCTGTTTCCAAGGTCTATCGATTGGTGAGAGTGGAGTGTTGAAGTCTCCCACTTCTTCTGTGTGAGGATCAATGTGTGTTTTGATCTTTAATAAAGTTTCTTTTGCAAATGTGGCTGTCCTTGTATTTGGGGTATAGATATTTGGAATTGAGAGTTCATTTTGATGGATTATTTTTTCTTTGATGAGTATGAAGTATCCTTTCCCATCTCTTTAGATAACTTTTGGCTGAAAGTCCATTTTATTGGATATTAGAATGGCAACTTCAGTTTGTTTCTTGGGACCATTTGTCTGGAAAAAATTTTCCCAGCTTTTCAGTCTGAGGTAGTGTTTCTCTTTGTTGCTCATATGTGTTTCCTGTATGCAGCAAAATGCTGGGTCCTGTTTTCATATCCAGTCTGTTAGCCTATGACTTTTTATTAGATAATTGAATCCAGTCATATTAAAGATCAATGATTTTTGGTTTCTGTTATTTTGTTGTTAGTGGTGGTATTATATTTGTGTGGTTTTCTTCTTTTGTTGTTAGATGATTAATTTCTTAATTTTTCTTGAAATTTTCCTTCTATTATGCTCTGTTAGGCTGGATTAAAAGATAATGTTTAAATTTTATTTTGTCATGGAATATTTTGATTTCTCCATCTATGGTGATAAAGAGTTGTGATGGGTATAGTAGCCTGGGCTGGCATTTTTGTTCTTTTAAGTTCCTTCACCTATTTGTTTGTGTTTTCCTGTAATTCTTTAAGGGATTTTTTTGTGTTTCCTCTTTAAGGGCTTCTTCTTGTTTACCTATGTTCTCCTATATTTCTTTAAGCAAATTATTTATGTCATCTTTAAAGTATTTTAGGTTGGAATCTTGCTTTTGAGGTGTGTTAGGGCATGTACGGCTTGGTGGGGTGGGAGAACTGAGTGCTGATGTTGCCAAGTAGCATTGTTTTTCTGTTGTTTATGTTCTTGCTCTTGCCTTTCACTATCTGGTTATCTAAGGTGTTAACTGGCCTCGGTGTCTCTGACTGGATCCTGTTCCTCCTGTGAGCCTGTGAGCCTGATTGTGACACCTAGTAGTCGAGTTGTTTCTGGGTCTGGGAAGGAGTCTGGAGCACCAGCAACGGCCAGGGCCCAGTTATGGGCTGGAAGGAAGATGTCTCTGGCAGGGCTGGGCAGATAGGGCTTGCCTCTGCTGGGGCCTGTGTTAGGCCAGTTATTGTGGTGGGGATGTCTCGCCTGTGAGCCTGGTTGTGATGTCCTGGGAGTTAAACTGTCTCTGGGTGTGGGAGGGGGTCTGGAGTACCAGCTCTGTCCTGGGCCAGTTTCACCAATATTCCTTTTAAAGGACGGACTACATAAGCTATCGGTTGAAAGGTCCTCATTTATGTTCCATCTCCTGGACCTACAAACCTACTCAGACCTTGATGTATAAGCTCATGAGACTCAGGAAATACACCTCACAAGTCTAGGAAAGCCAAAACTAACAAGATTCACAGGCCTCCAGCCAAAGTTATAGACTCAGTAAACAATAGCCTAGAGAATAGATTCCCCATCTGTTGAGCTGCCTGCAAGTCATGCAGAGAGCTCCAAGCTTGCAGCTTCCTGCTGGCGAGGGCTTTTCTGTGATATAGCTGCCTTTGAATTGTTCATGACCCTATGGCCTATAATCCTGTAAGTCTCCCCAGGAATCTCACAACTTTGTCAAATTGTATATTAGTAGAATTGTTATGGTGGTGGTGGTGGTGGTGGTGGTGTGGTGTGTGGTGTGTGTGTGTGTGTGTGTGTGTGTGTGTGTGTGTGTGTGTGTGTGTGTGTGTGTGTGTGTGTGTGTGTGTGTGTGTGTGTGTGTGTGTGGTATGTCTCCTCTTTGGGAAAAGTCTCACACAATGCACCTCCCCCCTCTTCCTTCTGCTTCATTGGAAAAAGTGTCTTCCCAAACATCCACATTTCTATTAATTCTTTGAGAATTTCACATTCTGTATTGTATTCATACCTCACCCGTCCCCATGGTTCCCTCTGACATCCACTCTCCATTTTTCCAACCTTCTGAAATCCATGCCCTCTTTTTTTTAAAAAAAAGAAAATACACATAATCCAATTCTGTTGGCCTTGTATACTCCTTGGTGTGTGGGGGGGGGCGTGTAGCCACTGACCTGTGGTCAACCTCCCAGAGTCTACATCCACAAAAAACTCCCTCTGTCCCTTCTAAAATGTCTTTGAAGGTTGGTTTCTCCATCAGTATACCCTACCACTGTCTTCCACCTTTCTAGGCTGATGCCATTGATGTTCAGAGTTCTCTCTCATATTTTTGATTTCCTTCTCCTAACAGTGGTAAGATGATGCCAATTCTTATTAGAACATGCTTAAATAGTTCTTATATGTTAAACTGCCTCCTCCAGGTGTCTCTCCATCCCACTCTCTTCATAGTGCTTTCCCTTCCTCTGCTTAGTCTCTTACTTGTACTTACCTCTTTACTCTCTGAGAACTCTCTACTGAGCCATCACGTGAGTAAAAATGCTCTCTCATCACCAGAGATCCTTATGGAATTTTCCCTTCCTCTATTGTGCACCCAGGTACACCATTGTGATCAGTTTCCTTCTTAAAATAGCCATCCTTCAGTAAGGGTGCACAACTTTAATCCCAGCACTTGAGAGGCAGAGGTAGGATGATTTCGGTGTTCATGGCCAACCTGGTTTACAGAGTGAGTTCCGGGCTACCCAGTTCCCTCAGACACAAAGTTCTCCTATAAATTTTCCACTACTATGGTTTCTCTCTCCTTTGCAGGTGTATTCCTTTGCATTAAACATTATATTGCACATTACAGAGTACTTCAAAGATTAGTCCAGCTCCATACCCCTCTTCTCACTATACTTTCTCTCTCTAGGATATCACCCTAAAGTGCTTGGTAGCATTATGAGAAGTGCTACATAAAGGCTCACATGAAGCACAGTAGTGGAATACCCATCTCTTTCTGTAGGAGAGGACATCAGAGAATCTCATAAGACATAAGGGTTGTACCCTGGATTGAAATCAGCATACTTGCATGTATTTGCTCACAAAAATGCCAGTAAAATTCATTAGTCAGTCCTATTCCCACCCCCTTCCCCAACCAATTACACACTCCTTCATTTGTCTTCATTTGTACAGTCAATAATGTGTGTGTGTGTGTGTGTGTGTGTGTGTGTGTGTGCGCGCGTGCATATATATTGTTGCAAATGCATGTAAGATAGAGTCTAGACTGGAATTCTTTGTATTCAGACTGCCATATTGAGTTACCTCATCCACATGACCCACTCCTTGTCACAAATACAGCACCCCCCTCCAAAAAAAAACCAAATCCACACATGCTTTCCTGCAAATTGGAACTTCCCTTGTATTTCTTGTTTCTGAGAAAGACTTTCTCACCTTTCCATAAATCAAAAAACCTGACATTTATTCTCAAGTCTTTTCCTCCTTAACTTAGCCCATTCCCAAGACTTACAAATACAGTTTCTACATAACACCACATACATTCATTTCTCTTTATCCTCACAGCCTCTTCCTGGTCTAAGTGATCATTTTGTTATAGTTTGGTTATGACTTGTAATATCACCTTCCACATTCTTTGTTATCCTCTCCAAATGTGTCTGCATGCTATAATTAGAACAGTCATTCCCAAATGAAAGTGTGGTTATAATACTTCTCTACTTAACAATGTTAATGGAGTCCCACTGTGTTTAAAGAAGAGCAAAAGTCTTATCGTGTGCCAGTGGGTCACACGAGATTTATTGGTGATACTTCATAAAGTAACATTGTTTACTGCTCTATGCTGCGATTCACACAGGGCTTCTTTCTCTTCATCCTTGGAGCCATGCTGCCTCCCACTACAGGACTTTAGCCATCAGCTGTTTTTTTGTCATAAAATGTTTCTTTTCTCCTTTTCATACAGGTTGGCCAAGGTTGCTTTTTCTTCAGAGAACTTGTATCAGAGCCTAAGAACCTACTAACTTTTAAAAATGGTATTAGTATCAGTCTCCTCAAGTACATCAACATCTAATGTTGCTGGAGGAGGCCAGAAGAGTGCTTCAGCTTCTCAAGAACTAGAGTTACTGATGTTTGTGAGCCACCATGTTGGTGTAGAAATTGAGATTATATCCTTAATATGAGCAACAATTGTGTTAAGCTGCTGGGTGATCTCTCGGGTCCCTTCTCACATAATGGGAAGGCTCCATCTGATCTCCTAGGAGGAGTGCTCTCTGAACATGGCTCCCCAAGCCCTAAAGAGTTAAGTGCTTTCATGTGGTCCTCGACTTTAGCACATCTTGTACTGTCTCTGATTTTTTTTTGCTTGCACATCTATTTTTCCATGTCTTCCAGTGCACAAGATGTACAAGAGACGGTATATCTTAGCACAGCACTTGAAGGAATGTTAGAGGCCTGTTTGGAATCAGAAAACTCTACTCCGAAGTGAAAGCCTGAGAAACAAGCTTCCTATCTGAGCTTAGTTCATCACTGCATTTTCTGAATGTCTTTTCCTATTCCGGGCATCTCAATAACTGGGATTTCTCTTGCCACAGGAAGTCATGAAAACCAGAATACCTTTTCCAAAATCCAGCCTTAAAAAAACAAATATATCACTCTGATTTTTCTTTACCATGTTGTGACACCTGTAAAAACATTCTTTGGTCTACCTTGCTTGAATGTAGGATAGAAGACTACTCCAGATAGGAACCTAGACTCAGAGAAGAGGAATTGTGCAGACAGGTTGAAGAAGAACCCTTGCAGATTGGGCTTCTTCTGATCATGTATTATTAACTCATACCACTGGGGAGATGGTGTCAGTTATGACCTTTCATAATGGGCAAGAAAGCTCATTCCCATTTCAGACTCTAGACTAAATCTATGTTCATTAATATATTCTATGATAGCTGATGAAGATCCATGAAAATTGGTAGACAAGCTCTTCAATGCTCCTTCCCTGCTGTATTGTATCTTCCATGAAGCTACATACTCAATGGAGGAGGTTATTTTCCTCAGTACAAAGGAGCTAAGGCCTTACCTATGTGATTACCTGCTGGAGAAGCTAATGGAGTAAAAAGTAGGATAGCTCCCCTGTTGTATAACTGATTTCATGTCTACAGATGCATGATTTCCAAGATATGAAAGGGATTTGCCAATAATTTTTTAAAAATTATAACTAGGGATCTTTGAGAATGAGAGAGAATATATTATAAACTATAACCTTGTGAGGGTTTGATAGGCAAACACTACCCTACTTTCCAAAGCCAAGCAGTAGAGATTGCCAAGAATGACATCAGTCATATGACATATTCTGAACAGATTATAAACCTGTAGTTTGAGAGGGAGGTAACTAACAGAAGTTTGCAAGCAATATAGCCTCTTCTCTATTAGTTATGTGAATAGATAGCACCAAGGAGTGGGTGCTTTAGATATAACTGCATTTCAGGAAAATATTCCCTAATGTTGTGCTGTTGACCAGGTTGGCCTAGTGATGGTGTACCGGGCTTAACTTATATTTCCCTCAATTTTTTTGCATATAGAGGATTGTTTTAGAGATCGTTGCTGATCTGGAAGACAGAAGTAACAACAACTCCATTTTTTTTGTCCTGTCCTGATCATCATTTTTCAACACAATGTATATGAAAATATTAACTTCATTGTCAAAGATAAAACTCGCAAGTGCTAAGGAGGGTTTGGTATCTGAATTATCAGAATCACTATCCAAAATAATTTTTAGGCTGAAATAAACAACAGGTGGTAGTATGGAGATGTTTTTCTATGTATGTTTTCTTATTTAGCCATGACAATAGGCCATTAACATTGTTTACTTGCTGCATGCTTGGAATGTGTCTGGAGCTTTGCTAAAATGGTCTGTCATTCTAAATTATCTTTTGCTATAGATTGAATGGATCCCATTATGAGCAAGAAAACTGAAAACCCACCAGGTAAGGACCTTTCCTAAGCTCACAAAGTTGGTACAAGATCAAGAATTCATGCCGGATTTTAGATGAAATATAGTAGGGAAGTTTAAAATTTGCAACAAGTTTTAGAAACTCAGTTGTAGAAGGATGGAGAAGGTTTAGTTCATGGGACAAGGTGTGGAAAGTTTTGTTTGTCTTTGTGTCACTTTGTGAATGACCCAGATGAGTCCCCCAAATGAACCAGTCTCAGCCATGAGACAAAGATGAGCATGAGTCACACTAATCCTCAATGAACAAAATATACTCTTGAGTCTAGAACTCTGATCCCAGGATGATTTGATCGAAATTGTCAAGATAAGTCATACGATAAATGGTTGCAAAAACTACAACATAGAAAACATGCTACCCCTCTCCTTACTTGAAAGTAACACTCACTCCTGCACAGTGAACCACACATCATTTCTATCATTTGATTCTCTTCATAATCACATGACAAAGAAATTATTAATTCTTGTTTCACTGATAAGCACACTGAGGCACAAGGCCCTACAGTAGTTCCCAAAGACTTAGGCAAACACTGAGGGTCTGACTCTTATTTTCAGCTTGAATGCAAAATTGGAATAGGACTTATGTACTGCGATGGTTAGTTTTACTTGTCAACTTGACACATGCAGAATCACCTGGGAAGAGAGCCTTAATGAGGGATTGTCAAGATCAGGGTGGCCTGTGAGTATGTCTTGATTACATTAAGTGATGTGGAAAGGCCCAGTCTCAGAGTGGGGGTGACCGGTCCTTAGGTTTGGATCCTAAACTATATGAAAAGAGGGAAATGAATTGAATACAGGCATGCATACATGCATTTTCCTTTTGCTCTTGACTGTGGAGGCAACTCGACATTTCAAAGCCATGCCATCCTGATTTCCCTATGGTGAAGACAGTAACTTGGAATTTTGTGCCAATTAAATCCTTTTTCTCCCCCAGCTGTCTTTGTTGGAATGTCTTATCAGCAGGAGACATTGAACTAGGATATATACATGATGGTTCATAGCTGTCTGGAACTCCAGAGACTGCCCCCTTTTTGCCTCTGTAAGCACCAGATATGCATCTAGAGCACAGACATAAATGCAGACAAAACACCCATACTCATAAAATTTAAATAAAAAAGTTTTAAAACGAGAAGAAATTAAGTGAGAAATCAGTGGGAAAAATAAAACTAAGACAGGACCAAACTCATTGCTGAAAAACCTTCACACACAGAACACCATGCTGAGGTCATAGGATTCAGTGACCACTGATGGCTTCAGGCCTGCATGCCTAGGAGACAGGTCACGGCTCTGTCCCTACATTACTGTCACCAGTGGAGAATTAAAAGTCTGATCTGTAGGCCCCTAGGATGAGCCACTTTAGTCAGGGCTCTAGAGGAGAATGGAACCCATCATCATTAAAAACACGTACATTTTCCATGCTAAGGACCCTTCAGTAGAAAACAGAGCAGGGAGCCTTTTTAGGCATAAAACCTTTGTAACCAATTCTGTTTTGTCACGGTATCAGACGATAATGTCTTGTCAGTTCTGGCTAGAACCAAAAGGCAAGCTTTTGAGTTTCTAAAGAAATTCAGTAATTTCCTCTTACTGAGGAATTCATCTAGCACAGACTCTTTCCTGCCCACAGGCCACTTACTTCTCTGTGGCTAAGTTAGTAAGAGCGACCCATTGAGCATTTGTCATCTCCTACGCATGCACACACGCACTCAGGATGACTTATTTTAAAATGATGCCTTTAAGACTTGGTAACATTTAAACAGTTCTTTTTAGAATAGCATAACCTACGATACGAGCAAAGGCATAGACAGATTGCTATGAGGATTTCTATGTGCTCTAAGGGTTGTGGTCTAGGTGACTCTTTTAAACCTTGGATTCCCTGTGTGTCAAATGAATCAACGGGTTTCTCTACATTGAACTAACCGTACTACGATTCTGTGAGTCACTGTGGTAGGTGACACAACCCAGCTGACGATGCCTTTTATTTACCTAACAGATTAAACTCTTCAGAATTCTAGAGAGGTAGAAGGAAATGGTTCAAGACGAACAAAGTGGTTTTGTTTGTTAGTCTTCACCACCCTCCTTCCTGTATCAATGAGCTGGGTGAATAATCTGCTGAGAAGAAAATGAAATGTTCTGAGCCACGGGGCTTTTTGCACACAGAGAATATGAAACTTCACTTGTGATTTGGACGAGCAAAGTGGCTTGTCTTCTTGTGAAGTATGGTAAAGAAGAGGAAGAAGAAGAAGAAAAAATCTAATATATTAAAAAAAATTTTTAATATATTAGAATTGACTACAAAATGAATGGAGCTACAACCTAATTTATTCATGCTTTTGTTTATTCAGCTCATATAAAAGTCTCTTAAGAATGCATTTGAGCACAATATATAATAGTAATAATATTATAACATACATTGTGAGAAACTTTTGAAAACAATATAACGTCCACCTGGAACAACGCAGTGTTACAGACGTAGGAACCCATTGGTCATGCACATTTTGTGCCATTTTCTTTAACTAGTTGTCACAATGCTGAACTGAAGCATGACACATATTTTACAAACTGAAACTGACACCAGGAAGAGGCCTAACAAGTGTTATCAGAAGCTTCACATTTGCATAATTTATGACATCAGTTCACATTCTACGATAAAAATTCACATTGTCTTCTTGTTGCCTTTGATGAATTTGAACACGGCTCCCCTGCTTGTGGGCAGCATGGAGACTAGCTCTGCCAAGTCAGTAGTTCGGGGCTACTCAGTATCATCTGTGAGCAAATGTAGTGTTGTTTTATTAGAACCAAAGCCACAATTAGAGCAGAGCCCAGTGACAACCCAATTCATGCATCCAGAGACTTGGATGGAACACGGGTAAAAAAAAAAAATCAAAACAAAAAACAAAAAACAAAACAAAAAACCTGACATCCCAGTGCTCCTAGCCCCTACCAAACTATACAAAATAAAACCTCAGTATAAACCATTTAGTATCTAATATGATAATCCTGTTTGCAAAACCAGCTCATCAAAGGGTTCGGCAGAATTAGGGACTCAGACAAAGAAAGGGCAGACCTTTGGAACAACGGCCATTCCTGTCCTTAACTTCTAATGGGGCTTCATGTCTCCTTTAAGCATTGTTTGGGATATATAATACACAATACAAAACATTACAAGAAAAGGTTGCAACTCTTAGGCAGAGTTTTCTACACAAATTTAACACCACCATTGGCAGGCAATGTTAGATATATAAATTAATAACTTATAAAACATTACAATATGTACATTATGTAATAAATACATGGTTATAAACAGGAAGAGAGGGAAGTGTTAGTGCAGGGGGTAGTACGAGACAAAGACGGCAGCATTAAATTGAAAACAGTATACTTGGGTGAAGGAGGGGGTGAGAGAGGAGGGACGGCAGGTGGTGTGCAGCTCACAGTGGGGCAGCCACACACATGGGCTTGTATGACTGACCACTCCATAGACTGAGGGCAAACATCACCGCTTCTTCCACAGACCTCCTGGTTTGTTGAGCATGAGTTTAAAGCAAAGCAGAGAGAATTCTCAGGGGGAAAACAGTACTCAAAGCAGGCAAACAGTTAAGTTGCAGGGGCCACTACAGAGTCAGATTGGACAAAGAGAAGGAAGTAGCCTGTGGTTAGAACTGCATCTGTCCCCGTTGGTTTGCAAAAGTTAACTGGAGGAAAGCCAAAGATATTGCCCAAGAAAGAAGGGAAACTGCTCTCTTTCATTTTCTTTTTGTTGTTTTTTTTTTTCCAGAAAGACTCAAAAAAGTTTGTAGAAGGAGGTACTAAACTCTAGATATTCAACAGGCATTTCAAAGACACGAAAACATTTTACAAAAAAGGCACACAGGTTGGCAGACAACAGGATGGGTGAGATTTATAGATGAAGTTGTTAGTGAGTTCAGTCACCTGTCGGGACAGCCCCTCAATACCTATTGCAGAGTAATCTCTCAGCTTTCTGTCCTCTGCTTTCAAGCCATTTAGCTGTGCTGGGAACTGGCTTCTACTACAGCCGCGGGTCTCCGCCAAGCTCGCAGGCAAGGCAAGGCAGCACGGAACTGCTATTTGCTTCACGGCCTTGCATTCTGGCTCCAAACTCAAGTAACTGCAAAGGCCAGGTGGCCTTTGTTTTGTGCAGGCCTTGGCTGTGGTAGGTGGGCCCTACCACTCAGCTGGCATGCTCGTCAAGGATAGAATGTTCATCTCCACACAGAGGGAGATTATGTGTCGATCAGAGACTTGTCTTCTGTGGCAATGTCTATGTCAGTCTCTTCCAGGGAGTCCCTGTTCTCTGGATCGATCACACAAAGTGTCTTTGTGCTGCTGAAATAGTTGGGGCCTTCTCCCTCCTTTTCCGGTCCTTCAGAATCCTCTTCTTCAAGGGTCAGTTCGAACTGAAACTTCTCCATAAGGCCTTGGCAGTCCCTGCTCCTCTCGTCCAGTGGTGGAGAGGGGCTCTGGGGAATCATACTCTGGTACCAGTTCCTGTTATCTTCTAGTGTGTCCAAAATGTCTTGAGCATCAGGCTGAACCAGGTCTGCCCAGGTCTCCCACAATGGATGGACAATGTAGTCGATGAAACCAACCTGGAAGAAAAAGAGGACCACACATCTGTTACTGCATGGGCCCTAGAAAACTAAGCACCCTCTCATGGTTTCTATATAAAGGGAGAAGGGGACTGAAAGGGACCAATAGTAAGAGGTTGTTTATTGGATTGCTTGCTATATGGTAGGCCTGGGGTTGTATACAATATGTGCAAACACCTCTTAATCCTGCAAAGTATTGTTGCCTGCTGTTTACAAAGGAAAAAACTGAGAATCTTGGAGACCAAACATGGTACATAGATTAGCTTGGAGGTGGCAGATGTGGGCCTTAGTCTGGCTTTGTCTGGCTCCAAAGCTTCTGTTCATCTCATTGCAGCAGTCTTTCCTTTCACATCTGCCAGCTAGGTCTGGATGTAACTGGGAATAACTTTGTCACTATTGGATTCTGTGAGTCATTCATTCCCTGAAGGAAGCCCCAAGTCTGAAGTGTTCTGATTCAATATTCTCTCCCTGATAACTATTAAATATGTCACCATGCCAAGATGACCGGAGCTGGCCCTCTACTATTCTGGAGCTTCTCAAGCCTTTGCCTTGTAGAGGACTATTTAAAATAATAATAAAATACTTGAAAACAATTGAAACCCTAAACAAACAAATATCCCCAGTGTGGATACCGCTGCTATTGTTTAAGATCCACAGTGTGTGTGCAGCTATTTCCATCAGGAGAAAGAAGGAAAATAAAAACAAGTAAACAGTTCCTCTTGCCTGTGTGCAAGAGCACAAATCAAGGCTGTGGCTCTGTTGTGGCTTACACAGGGGCTATGCATCCTGCAGGAGTTAGCTAAGTGGCCTCAAACTGACCTCCTCACTGTCAGACAAACAGGAAACATTGGGGATTGGGCAGGTAAAGAGAATAGGCACCAATGAATGAGGGAATGGAATTCCCCTGTCAGAATAAGGGTGGGGCCGGAGGGAGAGATGCTGAGTTGGGATCAAAGGGGAGAGGACCTAGGGTCTTTGGGGACATTAATGTTTTATCTTTTCACTCTGCCGGAAACCTTTCTCTATCAGTATTCTGGTATATGGCCAGTCATTTAATATATTCAAATTAAGTAAACAAGAACTTTGGTCATATGTGAGATTTTTGCCCTACCTCACCCCATGTGTGTGTGTGTATGTGCATGTGTGTACATGTATCTATATGTATGTGTGTCTATGTGTATGTGTGTCTATGTGTATTGGTGTATTGTATGTATGTGTGTGTGTGTGTGTGTGTGTGTGTGTGTGATGTGTGCCCATGTATGCACATATTATGCCTTTTAATGGTTCTTTTCCAACTTAATGAGCAAGACTCATACGAAAGCCAGGGCAGATGTGATCTGCACTAGTTACAGGAATTTGGCTGGATGATTCAGATTACTTAGTTCCTACCCACTCATTTTTTCTCTTATCTCTTTATATATGGTTTAAAGGATTTTAGAGACCATTTTCAAAGTGCTTTCCAGGGACTAGAAAAAAAGCCTACAGCAACAGACAAACATGTGTGACATCACACAGCACAGTCATTTAATTTCTTCACTTTATTTGCTTTTAGTAGAAAAAACTGAAGCCTAAACTAAAGCCTTTCATGGAAGATCATTACTAGTTGTTTATTCCCTGGAACCTTGGATGAGAAAACCCCAAATACTAAGAACTCCTAGTTAGAAGCTGTCTTTCCAGATCAAGTATATGATGTTCAGCAGTGGGGATGAAGGCAACATGGCAATTGGGGAGACCTGTCCACATGACAGAGAAGACAACTGGGTCACTAAGAGGTTGACAAACGGGACCAAGAGAACAGCTGTTTGCTTGCTGGCTGGCTTGTTTTGCCTCACATTGTGAAGATACTTTAGCCACATTGCAAAAAATGGGACTTCTTCTCATCTTTGGTGATGGTGACATTGTGCTTGACTAAGGAGAGCAACAGATATGCGGAGAGCTCGTGGATGGAGAAGGGATGAGGAGAAATCTAGGTAGGCAGATGGAAGTACAGGTGCTCAGGCATCCATCGAATCTAATAAGGTCCTAGGTAACTGAACACTTGGCTTAATGCCCTGCCTGAGAGACCGTGCATGGAGAAAGCAAAGAAATGATACAGATGATGGAATTAAATGTATAGTTGCTTCTTTATCATTTCACAGACATTCACATGCATGAAACACACACACACACACACACACACACACACACACAGAGGCTAAAAGAAAGGAACTCTCCAGTTCTACTATTGGTAGAGCTCATACAAACATTGAAAAAAAAATCTCAGTGTAGATACCTGGGACTTTTCCACAGAAGCTGTGTGTTTATCACACATTGGGCTAATCTCCATTCCCCTCTCCCGTTCTTTGTCTCCCTGCTGGAAAAACTCCTCCATGATGCGGTCAGTCCATTGCCGATACAATTCCAAGGACTTGGTAGGGTTGCTCAGGTCTGCACAGTGTACCATGTTGCGAAGAACCTGAAATGATCAAGTTTTGGAAAATCCCATAAAATTACACATAAATGCCACCAGAACATCTTCTCCCTCTCATTCCAGTACACTTTGTACCGAGAACATTTTAGTTGAATACAATTAAGATACACCCATCAAAAGAGCAGTATTTCAATGGTCTTCACCAGGTTTGGTTATTTACCATTAGAGCCACAAAAAAGAAAGTGTGTATATTTTCCTAGACGGATGGATTTTTGAGTTTAAAAACTGGAGGAGGTATCAGAAGTCAAAATTTGCTAACATTTTTTTCCTTAGTTTGGAAAGAATGCAAAGTAGTTACTTCTAGATTTTTCCATGGGTAGAAGAACAGCTGATGGCAGTTTGTTTAGTAAAATCAGACCTAACAAAGTTGCAGTTGGTGGGACCTGTATTCAAATGTGAGCTTTGAGGAGCAATATTCACATATCCCCTACCACAAATAGACATTGCAACCCAATTTTAGAACTAAACAAGTCAATGAATACACTATTTCTTACTTCACAAATGAAACAATAAATCTATTTTCTTGACTTGTTTAAAAAATATGCCCAAAGGTTTAGTAGTAACCTAGGCCATGCAATTAACCAAATTTCTATTTTCTTTTTCTAAATACTGCTTGGTTTTGTTTACTTTGGCTTTGCATCATCTCATACCTGTATCCGGTCAGTATAGTTGTCCAGGAGGAGAACACCGGAGCTTGTCACCTTTTTGGTTTCTACCATCGTTTTAAGGTCAGCCAGGAGGCTCATGTGCTTGGACATATCAGTTGCTAACACCTTGGGTAAAGACAGAATTAAAACTCTTAATCAAGTCAGTCTATAAGAGAAAATGGCAAATGTAGGTAAGGGATGCAGGCTGGCACCTCACCATGTCAATCACCATTTTCCTGAGTGTCTGGCGTTGCTTCTTGGTAAGATTCTGAAAGATGTCGCAGTGTTCCTCTTGAAGGAGTTTGAATCCCACAGCGAGGTGATGGTTTTCCAGCACAGATTCGTCATTATACATCAAAGCAAGTTCGGAATCTAATAAAGAAAAATGATGACCATAAGAATATAATACGATTGTATAATGCAAACACTGGCATTGCTTCGATGTGGAATTTGATCTAGCTCATTTTAAATTATTTCAGGAGCCATCATCCACGGGTCATTACGTCCTAGGGAAGCAGAGCAATAGATGATTCCCAGAGATCTTACAACACTTTTCTCTTTCATATGAGATGAAGAATTTAACATTAGATAAACTGTGTTTCCTTCTCAGCTTACAATTTCCTTTAAGTCTTCGTGAATTTTGTGTTTTGAAAAGGAATTAAATGAAAACACAGATGCGTTATCAAATGCATTAAGATTTTCACATTATGTTCACTTTCATAATGCTTCCCAGCCTCTGTCAGTTGTGAGTTTAGATCTTCAAAAAAAGATGATGTGTTGGCATAAAACATTATTTTAATTCAATAATGTAGCTTTTGGAGGTTTGTATAAATATGGCAACTAAGCATGAATTTTTTTTAAATAATGTTGATGTTAGATTTTCCTTTTTTTCTGGGTTTCTATACCAGAAACTGTAATGGCTGGGCACCCAAACTACAACTTCCACTCTGCTTTATCGACATTTTGTCTGACACAGCTTTGTACCCAGGTCGATGGTCATCAGACTCACAAACAACTGACACAGAATGTGCCAACTACACACTAGCGCTCTCATAGAGCATAGCTTTCTCCGAAGTAACTTAAGCCCTCTTGTTCTATTAACCCCGTGGCCAAGGGTGCAGATTTACAAACATGGTTTATAAGTCTCAGTACTGTAAGTAGCTACATTTCCCTTGAGAAACACACTCTCAGCATGCAAAATTGACTAAACTAAGCCATGCAAGGAGGCAGGTACCTAAAGTTTATGTCATTGATGTTTCTAAAATACAAGAACAAGATATCAAAACTGAAAAAGAAAACCAGTGTTCCCCAAGATTAGGATCTGCAGCTATTTTAAAGATAAAGACAAGGGCAAACAACTGAAGGTCTCTTCTAGCAGGAAGCTCAGACAGTACTTTTATAAAATTGCCTGTACTAGATGTCAGTCATGATCATAATGAGATAATTAATATTGTCAAAAGAAAATGAACATAGAGATGAGGCATTAACTGAGACAATGAATGAATTCTGTATAGCATGAAAATCAAGTGTTTTGAGTATGATAAAGCCCTGGGGATAGCTTCAGATCCTGAGGCTGGTCAAACTACATCCTTCCATGCTTCTCCACAGTCAGCAGTCAAAGCCGTGCAGTTGGATAAAAATGTGTAGGCCTTTAATGACCCTTCCCTTGAACTGTAGGGACTTACTCCAGTGTTCCTTGAGGAGTATTACTTCTATATGAAGGCTGGTATTCTCAGGGCTAGCATCTCTGCCTATCATCCAGGATAGAGGGGCATGCATTGGTTTACTATGTTCATGTATGTCAGTTTCACAAAAGTCTGCGAATCACTAACGAATACCCAAGCTTTCCTGGTCTTGCCAGGCCGCTCCAAATCTTTTACTCTTTTTCCATAGTGTGTTTTTCCGAACTTTGGAGCTTTGTTTTTATGGCTTGCCCCTGACCCTCTCCAAGTTCTCCATGCACCTCAAACACTGTGTTGACAAGCTGGACACAGTATCCAGGAAAGGCCTGAGCAATTTCCATGGAAGGGAAGGATTACCTCATTATTGTCCTGGTTATTACCCATAATGAAAACATTAGGAGGAAAAGGCTGCAGCAAATCACAGAATAATCTGGAATAACTGTGCAGTGGTGAACTCACTTGTATTGATGAGAAACTGATTGGAGACTCCAGGATGATCAACATCATGGATGGCAGCTGCAAAAATGGCAGCCAGGATTTCCAGGTCTGTGAAGACAGCCTGTGGGTTCAAAGGAGCCCATTAACTCCACATCCAACGTACCTGTCTCACTCTTCAGTTTCATCTCGTTCACATACCACACTTTACTCTTGTTGGGAGGGCACTGTTGATTTTTATGAGAGCTCAGGATATTGATTGAATCAAGCATAAGACTCTTTATCACTATAAAATCTCTGATGTGAGAAGGATGAGGGCCAGAGCTCATCCCACATTGAGTCCATAGGCTGAGGTTTGGGTAAGTCATGAGCGCAGTGTTGATGGTGTGTGTGGATGTCTGTAGTTGGTGTCTGGGATTTATGGCAGTATGATGCTTATGTAATGCAGCCTGTGCTAGTCAGAGAAGCAAGTCATACTGCTCTGGGAACATGGAACGTAGTAACCTTCATACCCAGGCAGGCTAAGTTAATAGGGGTGGAATGGGCTAAACTCCAGCCTTGGGAGGCAAGTGATAAAATGTTTGCCAAAGTTTATTTTAGAGTGAGGTCATAGGCTGTCATATATTTAGTAATTCATCTGCATACCCAGTGCATGTTTACGGCAGGCTAGAGTTGAGAACATTTCTAACAAACAAAGCCTAGTGTCATACTGCTTCATTCCTTCACACTGTCATGCAGACCTCCCTCCCTGTCCTCTTCCTTCCCCATGTACAGTGATTTCAATCTTGTTCTTATTAGGCACACAATGCCACTGGTTCTTTAGCCTCTTTGAAGATACAACGTTTCTGTTCATTCAAATGTTGGCTCACTTTCTACCTCCTCCCCGAAACACCAATCCTATTATATATCAAACATTCGACACTCCTTTTCTAAGTCTGTTACACTCGTAGCCAATTTAGAGCCAAACAATAGTTATGTATAACACTAGGTGAATAGTGACACCTGACTTCACAAGTGTAAAAGCAATACTGTTTTTTTTCCTTTAGGAGGATTAAATACCCTTACCTCCATCTCACATTAGCAAGTTTTCTTAGATTGCTTGTCTCAGATCATATGAAAGTCAAGTAAAGAGTTTAATCTTTCTCCAACTCCCAAACTGGGTCTGCCAAGGTGCCTGGCCAGTCTTATCCAGCAGCAGGCATTTTGAATGTACCTAGTTACTCACTATTGCCATCTGCCCAGTGGTGGCATGGCTGGGCACATTACTAATTATGGTAGCTCATGAGAAATCTTGAACTACAAGGGAAAGAGTCATAGCCATCTCCACAAAGGTTTTAGGGAGCAGTTTTTCTTAGCTTCTACTTATTAACCCGTCTGTTCTTGATTTTCAGTTACTACTTTGAATTTCTAGGAAAACAAATCTATAGATGTTTATCCCTAACAGAGACTGCACAGAACATTTCATATAACATATACAGCATATCCTCCTCAGGGCCTGGAGTGAGTACATATTGGGCAATTCGGATGATTACATACAGTGTATAGGTACTGTATGACAGACACTAAAGAAGATGCCTTGAGATACAGTGTATCCCTTACTAGGAATATGATGAAAATAAATCATGGGTCTAATTCATCATCTGATAATTAAATAACTTTCAGATGGCAAAGATGAAAAAAGGAACATTACACTGGTACTGGAAAATGAGGAAAGCAGACGTGTTACCTATTTCCATAAGCAACCCAAATTGCTGAATGCCATAGCTACCAACGAAGTGGTCCAAGTACCTAGGGTCCTTCTATCGCATCGTTTCTCTAAAGGTACCATGCATGTGTGGTACTTTTAAAAAGAGGATGGGTGGGTATGCAAAACAGACTTTGACTACTCACATCCAGTGCTGGCGTGGAGAGGAGAACGTGCGTTGACTGGGCCACGTCAGCAGCGTGCAGGCTGTTGTGATATGCCACATCAGAATGGTAATGGTCTTCTAAAGTCATCATGTAGGTGACAAAGGTGTCAGAGGAGATTTTAAACGTCTTTAGAAGGTCTCTTTCCTATGTAGAAAAATGGATTAGGGCATGAATAAGTAAAGGTCCAAAACTGGAGAGAAGGTGACAGCAAAAGTCACATGCAGTGTAAAATATAAAGAGCTCTGCTCCCAGATAACCGGTGTTTGCTCCGTCTGTCTCACCTGGAATATGGCATACATGATGCATGTGAGGGGCCGATTATGGGAGTACCCAGCCACATTGAAGATGTTAAGGCCCCATTTGTTCAGGTCTTCCAGCTCCTGCAAATCAAAATGAGAGAAATTTTAAGAATAATATTTTTTAATGTTGTAAAATAAAATATTTTATAAGATTTTATTTGGGAGAAATTAGCTGCCGAGTCTTTCATGCATTTGTTTATAGAGTCCTGGTTGCGTAAGAATCCTAGAATGGGGACTGGCTGGACATCCTCTTCGTGATAACTATGGGCTTCTGCACATTATGTAACAAGCCAAGTATGTTTGCATTTATAACGTGAGTGGCAGGCCTATACGTGACAAACCTCCATCTTCATCTGATGCTGCTTTCAAAGGCAGCTCCAGTGAGCACAGGCTTCTGGTCCTGTTCCCCTGTCTCCTTTGCTACTCATTGGCCCATTAGCGACAGCCTTTGCTCATTATCCCTGAAGTCAAATCAGAGTGACTGGGCTGCCAGAGGAGTGAATCGAACTCAACCCTAACTCAGCATAGCAGGTCTCTAAGACTGCTTGGTGTGGGTAATAACTTAGAGTCGATGGGCCACCCACAGACGCGGAAGGGACACCATTCAGACCTTTGCTGTGGTGGTATTCCAAAAATTATCTGCTGAGGGGAGCAACTTATTTCAATTTGAAACACTGGCCCGAGGCTTGGCTCAGTGTTTCATCAACTTTCCTCTGGTGGTAGTTTTCAGAAGGCCTCATGGAAGAAGTTTTGCTCCAAGGAAGCTCACTTCATCCTTTGATCGGGCTGCAAGGAGCTTAGCAGCCAGTGTCTGTGCAGCCTCCTACAGGAGTAATGAACATTTCAGTACCCTCCTCCACGACTGGGGTGGGGCTTAGTGGTCAGCAGTGTCATGGGCTCTTCATGCTCTCCCTAGCCCTGCCAGTCAGGGCAGACTTTCTCCCTTTGTCCTCTGGGGTAACGCAGCCCAGCCTGCCAGTTTTCTGTGTCCTCCCCAGCAGAATGTTCTATCCACAAGGAACTCTGCATTCCTGAGAACTGAGCCTATATTCAGGACAAAGGAACAGCCTTTTGGTATAGAAGGACTTTGGTCAGGTGCTCCATCTGTGAACAAAGAGGCTACATCGGCTTCTACATCATAAAACTCAGTGACAAAGCATATGTGATCCTCATTTTCTAAATGATGGATGGTGCGTGCGTGTGTGTGTGTGTGTGTGTGTGTGCGTGTGTGTGTGTGTGTCTGCATGCATGTGTGCATGTGTGAGTGCTTGCATGTGTATGTGCATTTGTGTGAGTGTGTGCATGTCTGTGTGAGTGTGTGTATATGTGTGTATATGTGTGAGAGTCTGTATGTGCATGTGTGAGTGTGTGCATGTGTGTGAGTGTGTGTGCATGTGTGTGAGTGTGTATATGTGTGAGAGTCTGTATGTGCATGTGTGAGTGTGTGCATGTGTGTGAGTGTGTGTGCATGTGTGTAAGTGTGCAAGTGTGCATGGAGAGCTGCATGCACATGTGCCCAGCTCATTCTCACCTTGGCTAGATGATCCTCATTTTCCGTGTTGACTCCAAAGCGTGAGATACTTGTGTTGTTCAGGCTTGAGCTGTGCATCAGTTTCTTCACTCCACTTATCTGGGTCATGAGCTGCTGCTTCTTCTTCTTCTCCCTGTCCTTCTGGGTGGGAGATGGGATTTCCACATCATTCTGCTTGTCTGCAACAGAACAGTGAACATGCTTTTGAGCACACGTGTGCCAGGGTGCATACAGCAGTATTCAGAACAACCTGAACCCTGTGTAATGGGGCTTAAATTTCACAAAGAACTTCTGTAGCATGACCTCATTGGATCTGCAGATGGGCCTGTGAAGCAGGTGGGAGACATAGGAGTTGTTCCAAGTTACTGCCAAAGCAAACTGAGTGGCAGAGATAAGACCCAAACCCCATCTTCTGTTTTCAGTGTAACCCAAAATTACAATCATATTTTCAAAGTGGAGTATCAATATTTGTATAGAAAATTTTTGTTAAAGTGAGTGACATATTTTTGCATTTAAAATGTGTATTAGTGGACACAGTGAGGTGGGTCTGTAGTCCCTGCACTGGGGAGGCAGAGGCAGGAGGACAAAGGACAGACCCGCGTAATGAATTTGAGTCTAGTCTAGGCTACGTGGAACTCATCTTAAAACAAATGGGAACAAAAAGTTCATTGTAAAAGACAGTCCAGTTTAACAAAAGCAAACTATGCTATGCTCATTTTATTATATTTCATATTCCTTTTTATGTGAAAACATCATATGAATTCAATTAGGCTTGGTTTAAATAAGAATATATATGTTAGAAAAATAAATGGCTTCATAACCTTCAAGTAATTATTTTAAAGCTTTGGTTCATTACCATCTGGGGTTTGCGGGGAAGATTATAATTTGATTTTCTTCATGTTTTCTACCTATTAATTTTTCTACCAAATAATAAGGCCTCTTATCCATAATGGGCATTTTAGTTCCTAATATGTTTATGGTTATTAACTGTTGATAATCTCAGTTAGTTTTCCTCTAGATTTCCAAGGTAACAGCAGAGCTAGTGTCAGTATAAATGAATACCTAGACGCATGCAAAATCTTTCCTGAATATTCCTACTACCTACTAACTATCAAAAACTGTATTTCCCTTTGCAGGGAATTCTGAGTGGTTGTGACGGAGTATTACCTCTGCCTTGCTACAGGGACAGCTGTGGGGGACACAAAGGTCATGACAGGTTTTATTGCTGACCCAATCCTTCCTTGGACTAAGTGACACCACGGCTGAAAGAGTTAATGCGGCTCTCAGAAGTACCCATGTTTATCTGTGCTTGTCACAGTGAAAATCAGCACAGCAACAACGCCCCCAGTTGAGAATGGCCCGCTTCCAGATGACACGCTGGGACAGGGCTGATTTGCTGTCAGACTCCTGCAGATGATGGCATACTCATGTGTCCTCCTCGGGGACATCTGACTGCTAACAAGCCCTGGAGACATTCCGTCAAAGCAAAGCACGTACAGCAAGACAGGGCCGGCTCCATGCCTAGCCTTCACCTGGCTGTAGCATTTTTCATACCAGCGTTCCTGAAAGGCCTCTAGGAGCTCACAAGTCTTTAACTTTTGATTACAGAATTTTAGTCACTTCAATTAATTTAGGGGTTTTGAATGTATTTGGTGTCAAATGGCCCTGAAAAAAAACCCCACAAATGTATGAGCCACACCCAAATCAATCTATCTATCTATCTATCTATCTATCTATCTATCTATCTATCTATCTATCTAAATTGTCCCTGCTGTCTGTGATCTAGATTTGGGAACAAATAACAACCCCACACTCATTTCTCAGATGAAGTCATCAATTTGCCCAATCTCAAAGGACAACCTAGTTAACAGGATATTTATCCTGCAATTCCTTTGTACATAGTGATTTAATAGCCCAGAGCCCAGGCCTCAGGGTTCCTGTTAAAAATCTTTTTCCAGTCTCTGGTGTGGACAGTATATGTCATTTTAACTTTGAAATTCCCCTTCTTTCTGTCACTTCGTGGCTCATAGCTACCACTTTCTGCTAAAATGAAAGCCCTTGCTTTTCCCAACCACTGTTCTTCACATTTGGTTTAAAAGGTTGTTGGGTTCCCCAGTGTCTCTGCAGATTTAAGCATCTCTGGTAGGACTGGCAGCTTTTCTGGTTTGGGTTAATTAGAGGTTCCCTGCACCAGTGAGTAATTGAGCAGAACAACTGCTGGGCCTGGAACATGGCAATGAAGAAGGGCATTATACACCAGGGTACCGGCGACATTCATGGGTGTTCCCCTACGCAATCTCTGGAACAAGCACTAGGCTTCCCTGGTAAGCAATTAGCCAGATTCCTAGGGAAACAACCTGAATCAGAGACTCAAAAAAAAAAAAAAAAAAAAGCAGAAAACAAAAAACATAAAAAAAAAAAACCAAAAAAAAACCCCTCAGTGGACCTTAGACACTGTGGGCTACTTCAAAGCAAGTATGTAAGCAATCACAAAACAAAACAAAAACAAAAAAAAAACAAAAAAACAAACAAACAAACAAAAAAACAAAAACCACACACACACATGAGAACGAGAACTGGTCTTAATCAGACACCGTTAGTGGCACAATTTGATGGATTTTGCTTGCTAGAACCTGTGATCGTGACAATTCTAAATGTCTTTCCTTCGAGCTTTAAAATTTCTAGCAGGATGTTGACTACATTAAAAATTTTTTTCTTTACCTGTAAAAATACTGACTAGCTTTTAATATAACATGCAAAGAGCTTTGTTTTATATTTGTGGTCTGCACCGACGCCCTTTTTACTTCTGAGATTAGTAAATTAGAATTTACTTCTGAAATTCCACTTTTCCCAGCAGGGTGAAATCCACTATTAAATAGCACCATTAGTACGTGCCTAGATAGGTCCATGACTTAGTGCCTGGCTCTCCGCATCCCACCTAAACACTGTCTTTTCAGATGGGAAAGCCCACAAGTTTCACAGATGAGTCGGTTAGGAGATACCCTTTCTTTCTCTTGGGCAGGTTTTAACACTCCCCTGCTCTTGCTGAGATGCTGATTTTAAGTATAATGTCAACTGAGATTGTCATCTCTGTGTGTTCTGCAATGACTGTTATTTTCAGAACAAAGCCTTTTATATACCAAGAAATTGTTAACCCTTCATTTTTAGTTCCAACCATCCTGATTTCTACAGAAAGAAATTTCTAAGCTAGTATCCACATCACACTCTTAAAGAGGATTCCGCTCCTTGTGCTCTTATGAATTTCGATAAAGGATGGTATCTGGTGTTTATTTCTAAAAGCCTAAAGAGTTAATAATTCTGGCTCTGAAAAATATTAGTCAAGTGACTTTAGATTGGTTATTCATCCTTCTCTACTTCACTTCTGTTTCCTGTATAATGGGGAAATTGTGTCACGAGGCCCTTAAAGACCACTACAGATATGACAGTTTATGGGGAGGCCTTGAGGTCCTCCAGGGACACCCGCCTCTTCCTAAGACAGGGCTAAGAGTTCCCTGCTCTGCACCTGTAGTTCAAGCTTTGATTGTCCAAATTGCAAGTCTGGTGCTTATTTCAGAGGGGTCACGTGTGTCTCAGGGAAGCTGCCTGTGACAGACTCACAGAAAGAGCTGAAGGGCTGCAATTCTCCTGGGGTTCCCATATTTCAGGTGAGGAACCTGGTGCCTCCTATGTGTCTTGATCTTTTTTTCTGTGTTTAAGAACCTTCTGTTTCTTGGCCTGCTTTTGTTTGCCAAGTACACTTTCAAGGGCACACACACACACACACCACCCTTCTAATACTGATACTGAGGGAAGTTAGCACTGAGTTCGCTCCAGTTGTTAGTTCCTGTCAAGTGTCCTGAAAACACTTCCCAGCTTATGAACAATAATTGAATGCTTCATGAACCAAGGTATGAATCTGAGACAGCGTGAGGAGGATTTCTGTGTTGAGAGATAATGGGGAAAGCCAAGGGAAGAAAAGGATTGGTGATTGTGGCTTCCCTTTGTTTCTATTCCAGCCAACAGTGGAAAACTAGTATCTGTGAAAATTCCTCTCCTTTGTTCTCTGGGAAACATTGTTGCAACTGAGCTGGGAACAGCAGATGCTGGACGACACCCACACAGGGCAGGACCCAGGAGGATGGTCTCTGCATGCTAATCTGCAGTTCGTGGGTCTGCTGGATGACCAAGGGCTGCACAGCACTGCTGCACTGACCACTGCTGCATGGGCGGTTACTGAGAAAGCTGGTTGATACCATGTTAGGAGAAACAGCTTTGGAGGGAAAGATATAGAACCAATTTTTAAAACAGAGCTGCAGGCATACTGTGCTCCATAAGATACCACGGCAAATGCTCATTTACTAAGGGGCTGTGCCAAAAAGAAAGCTTTGATGTTCAGCTGTAAGAACGGGTCACCTCCTTGGGGAAAAAAATGGAGCTGCAGAAGCACGGATAGTTCAAAGGGAGAAGAATCCAAATGTCAGGGCTTCCCATGACATTTTGAGGTCCATATACACTGATTCTGCAGGCCTCTTTAAAACAGGCAGAGTAGGCTCATGATACAAAAGTTCCCTTTAAGAAAATTTAAGAAATTCCTGAGAGTCAAACAAGACCCTGAGAATCATTGAGGATCACCCCTGCAATCCTATGGCCAGTACTCTGTATTAAGTAGTGTCCACATAATTGCAGAGAGCAGTCAAAACTCAGAATGAGAAGACAATGGTACTGCTTAGACAGGGCCTCTTAGACACGAACCCTACCCCTGCAGTACACATGCATTCATCCTTAAGAAATAACCCTGCCAAGCAACAGTCAAATCATTTCCAGAATAGGACTCTACACGCAGAGATGGCACGGCCCTTACAAAATACCTAAAAGGGAGGCTTTTTGTCTCAAAGCCCAGTTACTAGAAGATTTGGATGTTTTAGCTGGGTAGAGTATCAGACCTTCAGCGGTTCTGGAGGCCCCTGTGGGACGGGTGTAGGATATGAAACCGTGTAAATGCAAGCAGCCGTCATAACCTGCTCTCTTAGAGGGCATTTGTATTTCAGAAATGTTATCTTGCTTGCTGTTTTCCTACCGAGAAATGGCTTTAGCTCTGAGATGGGTTCTTTTTTATTTTTTCCTGTGCTTAACCTCACTTCAAATTCACCGGGATGCCCTTGGTAGGCTGTAAAAATTTACCCTGCAAAAGCTCAGTGAGTTTTCCTGTTAACATCTTACCTAAGAACGTGTTCGAAATGTATTCAGACACTTGGTTCCCTGATCTGCTCATCTCTGAGAGGTGTGTCAGCTCCCGGTTCAGCATCCTTTTGAACTGTTTATAAAGAAAAGAAAATGCATTAAGTGGCTAGGAAAGAGCAAACGATTGCTGTATTTTTCAACATTACTTTCTAGGAAACCGAAAGACTATATGAGCCAATTCCATTAGGGTAATGAGAGCTGCAATACAAGTCATAATGTCCCCTCAATTTGAAAGCATTCTAATGTCACTGTAGGAAAAAAAATAGAAGTTCTTAAAATTTCTTAAAATTGTTTTCCGATTGCTTTTGAAGTTGCAAACTTGGGAAAGGAAATTTTAATAAAGGCCAGAATAATGTCGCTTGAATTAGGAAATTGAAAATATGCCCAAAAATATAGTTTGAAGTGATAACGTATTCAGTGAGAACAGATTAAGTGAAAAGTTTAAAAGAAAAATGAAGAGAGGCGGAAAGCATCCTTTTGAAATGGAGCCAGAATTGAAACACATTACAGTACATTAAAATATGACGCAAGAAAACAGGTCTTATTTCATTATAAGAAGCCCCAGTGGGTTAAACATATATACATATTAAACCACCGCTCATGCCTATTCCACGAAATACAGACGGACATAAAAAGATCACATTCTATTAGAGACACATAAGACAATCCAATTGACCCACCTTGATATAACCCCAAGATAGAGATAACAAATAGTTTGCCTCAGGCATTTTGGAAGCTCTTCTTGCCACAATCCACAAATCCCTTTGAAAGAATTCAGTTCTGTACGAGCGGTCTCCAGAGGATCAGGAAACCTCCAGAGGATCAGGAAACCTCCGCAGCTCCGGTGGTTAAAGAACCAAAACTTAGAAAAGACAAAGCCTTCCAAATGGGCGGTATTTGCTAATCCACAGCAAGCCCATCTCCGTTCACACTCTATTCTTGCAAGAAGCCTATGGGCTCCCTGCTTATTTCCAGGCAGAAGAGAGTAGTGAAACCAGGAATTGTACGAAGGAGCAGAGCCTGTCCAAATGGATTCAGCTGGCCGGCTTGCAGCTCTCCATCAGTTACGAGCAGTCCTGATACCCGGAGGGGTTTCCACCCTAGATTAGTTCAACTCTGCCAGGGAAGAGGGAACCTCTTTCCCCCGGGAGCTGTCTGACTGGGAAACAGCCATCTTTTAAAAGGAGAAGATTAAAATGGAGGAAGCCCCATGAATATTTAAGTAAACCTGAGGTCCTACCCTCCCCCGTTCCAGCTAGGTGTTCTTTAACCCTCTCTTCCTCTGCAGACAGCCCTCTGCAGATGCAGCCTGACACAGCGCTCAGCTTCTCTAATTGCTTCCAAGTGATGCTACGTTTGATTAATTGACGCCGAGCATTTTTTTTTATTGGAAAAGGTTAGAACGGTAGCTGTTTTCTGACTTGGTTTCCAGTATAGAAGAATTCCTTTTAAACCAGTTTTCCAAAAGCTAGAACATTATTTGCCCACCAACTGGGTGCTGATCTATTTAGCCTCTTCTCCTGGTGGAATGAATGGGGATGGAATTAATTTATTTGGCTCAAAAAGTACTTCATATGCAGCGTGCAATTTTCTGCACTCAGTAAGTTCATTAATATGCATATTACATCATATTCAGAAAACGGATTAAATTCATAACCTTTCCATGTAGGGTCCCGAGTACGTTAGAAAATCTGAGATAGCATTTGCTGCACGAACAACGATTTATCTGGTGTTATGCTTATTTGGTATTTTACTGCTGTTACGTCTTATAATTCACGATAGAGATGTCCCAGAGTTAAATCATTTTAGTTTCATTTTAGCAACCCAGGACATGCTGAAAATGCCATTCTTTCCTGGCTCCCCTGCCAGCCCTTCTTGTCAGCATTACAGAAGATGCAGTGGGATGCCTAGCCCAAGCTGGCTCCATTTCTCCCCACCTCCCCTACATCCTATTCCTAGCCTTCCTGGGAGTTCCTGTATCGCATGTTGAAGGATCAGCAAAGCGCCATGGCAACAGCCTGAACTTGTAATTGGCTCTCTTTCCTGTGAGGCATTCCCTTTCCAAATGAGCATCCTGCATCTGACAATAGCTTCACTTCAGGCATCTGAGACTCAGGTCAAACCATTGCTTCCCCAGAGAACTGCCTTTTGAGGTAAAGCCAGACTGAATCGAGTCTCTGCCTGTTGGCTCACTGTACGGACACTCTGTCCTCAGAGACACAACCACTCTCTTTTTAGGGTATCCCTGCTTGTGTACGTGTGTGTGTTTTCAAGACCCGACATCTCTGGGTCAGTCAGTTCTGCTTTGTAGACTACGTACTGAACCTCAGTGCATTTTTGGACTCCAGGTGAATTTCATAAATTCCAAATGACATGCTAAGATATAACCCTGTCACGATGGCCTCTCCAAGCCATAAAACCAGCACTTACTGAAGACTGAGAAGCTGGAAAAGACATCTCTGTAAGTGCTGATTGGTCTGCTGGCCTTTAGCAAAGTAACAAACTTTAAAATGTAGTAAAAATCTTACATAAAAGCTTAGAGACTGATGATCATGTCCTCCCCCACCCCCCGTACAAGATTTAGCCAAATATAATAGCCAGGCATTGGGTTCCTTTGGTATCTCTAAATTACTTGCAAACATTTTGGTGTCCACTAGGATTGTCCTACTTCAATCAAACCATTCTGTCGTGTTTTCAACAAACACTGATGGGACACCAGAAATGGCAGGGTGAGGCAGTTGGGGAAAAAGCAAGCAAAAGAGCAAACAAAAAGTCCGTTTAGGATTTTAATCAACTTCCCTTCTAGCAGACGAGTCAGATCTATTAGGATTCATTGACTAAGCCTCAGTTAACAGTCTGAAGAGGGTAAGCAGGACTCTTGGAGGCTTTGGTTAGCTGCTCTGTTCTGGAGATGAGAGTCGGCCAAAAATGAATCATATAGGGCAGGCAAGATGCTTTTTTCCTCCCCTTTCCTCCATATAGCTTCTCTGTGTCATAGGATCCTGGAGGGATTCACGGCCCATCAGTCTGTGTGGTAGGGGATGGTGGTTTTTAACCATGGGGCTAAGTAAACTACACACCTTCTCTGTATCTTTACAGAAGGAGTCAGTGTACTCATGCAAATAAACAGAGGAATACCATCTCCCTTCTTTCTGTGCCCAAATGAATTCTCTTATGATCCTTTTACTAAGGGCAGGCCAATGCATACCAAAAACAAAGTTTTCCAAAGTCATCATAAGGTAACCATAAAATACACACGGCGAAGTATACAAATGGAGGTCATCCAGGATCAGAAACCAATCTAGACCTTTTAAATGTTGCTTAGCAACCACCACTGGTTTTTCCTCAGCAAGGGAGGGCCCCACCACACTGACTAAGGCAATCATTGCTCTCATCAAAAAAAAACTTATGAAGGGCCCACTTGTTTGGGGGCTCTGAAGGACTAAGAAAGGCAGATGTGGCCTTCTAACAAGACAAAGTCTGATTAGTAAAGGTAGGGCTAGCCCTGGTGCCCGGACAAGGCAAGGACTGGAATTGATATGTTGAGGTGTCATCTGACAGACAGTTGAGGAACTCAGGATAGATGGGTTTTCAGTATCTGAATCCCACATGAGAGTTGCTTCTGGCAAACGACAGGTAGTCATGGCACAGCAATCAAGCCTCAACAATGATTCTTAGTCTTTATGACTGGCCTTGTGACATCACCACATCTCTCTTCTGTGAAGCAGAAGTGAGACATAAGACTTCCAACCCACCTCTCTACCCCAACCTCTCAAGATTGTGTGGTAGATTCTAGGGCAGTTTGGGCACAGTATTTACTAGCAACTAGCTCCTCTCGGAAAATAAAACTCTTTCTGTACTGCTGAGGTAAGCAGAAAGGGAAATGGAGATGCTTCTGTGTGCGAGAATAAACCACTGGCTAAGGAGAGACATAATAGTTGTAATTCAGACCTTCATAGCCTGAGATTCTTGGAGTCTTCCTGTCGACTTACCCAGTTAGTTGTCTGAATATGAAGGTAAAATGGGTCCAGAAAGAAACCATGGCCCAAGGACTTGCAAGGTTGGAAGGGAATGAATTTATTTACTTCATCAAATGCAGTGGAGAATCCACAAATTGGAAGGTGCTATTTCAAAGATAAATGAGTTCCCGTGTCTCCTGTACACATATCCTATTTTTCTTTAATAATCTGTCTTCACAAGAAAGCCCTGTTAGAGTCTACCTAGAAATAATGTCCCCAGAGGAAATGGTCAAATTCCCTTTTCAACACAGACAAACAAAGTTTGTGAATGAACCCTTAGAACACAAACTTCCCCACACCTCCCTAAAGCTGGGTCTGTCCAACACTCGATCTACAAACACTACTGAGAAATTACATTTAGGTTTTAGAAAGAGAAGAGCTATTATTTTTATAAATGACTTAATATTACTTTTCTAGAATATTCTTTTTTAAAAAAAATCATCTGTGAGTTTTTAATTTAATTTTTATGTTCCCAGTATTACAAATGATAAGTGAGACTGTGTGTGATGTTGTTTTCTGTGTACCAAAATTCAACACAGACTTCTTTCAATAGAGGCTACTTGGCAAATATTTGAAATTATATTTTGTCAGATAAGTTCAATTTTTTTCTCCAGTTTCTGAGCCACTCTTTTTAAAGTGATGGGCACATATCCTCATTTTCTATTCTTTCTCAAAAGATGAGCTTAAGTCCAAAGATCTCCAGGCACTGAGCTCTTAATGACTTCACATAGCAGGGTGAACTGGAAGGATCTTGGTAGTTATGTTTCACAGAAAAAAAAAAAAAAAAAAAAAGGCATGCAGCGGACACAAGGACTATCGCCAGGCACGTGAAAGGGTTACTTTTAAACCAATCTGGATTTGTTAGCAGTGATTCTATATGATTAAAAAAATATTAAAATCATTGAAAGTATTTTAATTGAAAAGTTTTGACTTGAAAGGATACTTTTTTCTCAATGATAACCTGGTGAAGTCGGTGAGAGAAAAATTTAAGGTCCGGAGGGGGGAAGTAGGGGAGGAGGGCAGGGGGGGGAAAGGTGCCAAAGAGAGGAAGGCAGTCCCAGTCATTGCTCCTGTGGGTGGCCATCTACGTAGGAGCCCAGCTGTGAGACAGGCGCCTTATTGTGTAGGATTTTCCTGTTTTTGCAGTTTGAAACAACTGCCGAACTCATTAAAGTCACAATGACTTTTGGGGACTGACTTTTGACTCATATTTAATACTCTTGTTAGTCATAACGTTATAAGAATTCCCGAGAATCAGGAAAGCGGAGGGGCTGAAAATCCCTCTGGAGATCACGCCGGAGACGCTCATGGTGGCAGAAAGGGAGAGGCAGTGACATAGGTTAGCGAGAGAGGACTACAAGCAATATGAGATCTCGGATAAAATGAATTGACTTCTTGCGTCGCTGTTTCTTTAGTTGAGTGAGACGGTTAATGTTAAAGTCCCTAATTTTTTATTTTTTTAAGTCTGACTTTAAAAATGAGGCAGAAAAAAAAATCTGGAGCAACTATATGGTGTAGTTCTTTAAAAAGCCCTTTGTGAAACTCACAATTTCCACTGTTCTTAATAGCTCAGGCGCTGTGCTGCCTCCCTGCTGTCTTTCCATCATTTCTTTAAAACACCGAGCCCTGTTTCTTTAACGACATGTTTGTCTTATTTGAAAGGCAAGTGGAATAGCACAGGGTGAATTAACTGAATGGAAGAAGGGGCTGTGCCCATGGCCACGCATGCCCTCTTTGCCAGAGTAGCTGAGCCAGAGAGCACCGTTCCAGGGTGGGTCGTGCCTGCCAACAGGTTCTGCTGGGAGCAAATTCTGGACTGGGGGCACGGGGTTAGGTAATATTCACCACTCAAGGAACCACGTCAGAGAGACTCTCTTCTGTGAGGACTTGAGGGTCAAGTCGTTTCTCTCCCTAGATGCCCAGGGATGTAGGGATATGAGGTGGGTAAGAATCCAAGGAAGAGCAAGCCTGAATCTTGTCATCACAGTTTTGCAACAAAATGCTGACATTTCTGATGAACAAAGCCAGTTCTATTCACCAGCCAGAAGATGAGTGTTTGCTCAAGTGACATATGAAAGGCCAAGTAGGGACAACACATTAGTGCTTGCATACAGAGAACTGGAAAGGGAGGACGGGAGGGGTGCAGTACACAGTTGATTCCCACAGTGACACTAGGCTTTGTGTACCTCTCCGAATCTTTGGGAGTTTCTCCCTACTTAGTCCCTTCACTGTCTGCTATCACTATTCACTATCTCTTTTTACAGTTTCTGAAACCTTTTTTGGGAGAAAACGTGACACACATTATTTGAATGCTGAGAAGTGGCCCTTCCTAACCCTGCAGTAATTCCCTTAAGAACCTTTACGGAAACTTCTCATGACCCACATTCCCTTCCAAACTGCTGCAGTGACATGATTAATAGACAAAAAAAAATTACTGCAAATGTCTCCCAGAACTAACAGTCGCAGCATTTTACACAATGTACTATCTCTAAGTATGTATAATGTTTATTATATGATGCATCATGCATATATATATATATATATATATATATATATATATATATATATATATATATATATATATATATATATATATATGCTTCTGCAGTAGAGAGCTGCTAGATTTGGTGGATAAAAATGCAAGATACTCTTTTAAATATAGAACCCTTTTGAGTACATGTGTAGTTCAGGTATTGCATATCCAAATATCTCACAACAAGATAGAAAGTTACACGCTCGTTCTAACATCAGGGTAAAAGCCTATGCGAACTTCTGGATAACTATAAAAAAATCCAAATCTTAGTTTTTAGATAAAGATCTTCCCACCTTTTGAGAGATATAAGACCACTAACTATTCTTGGAACTTGATGACGCTATTTTATGTGCTGCCTTCTTGCTTTTAATCTGCAAGGGTATTTTGACATATTTTTGAGCGATGGCCTAACAGTGAAATACAGCTGACCTCTTTAATCAACAGATGAGCAAAATCATTGTAGCAACTGAGAAAAAGAATTAAGGAGTCAAGGCTTAGTATTGAATTACTCTTCTATGCCCCCAAAGTCACAAGATTTTCATATGATTCCAAAGCTGGTGACTAAAACCTTTTTTAAAAAAAGTTTCTCAGCTAGAAATCCTACATCTTATAATATTTAAAAAATAGAAACATTGAATCAGATGCATGGATCATTAAGTCTTGAATCCTCTCCAGTGGAAAACAAAACCATTGGTTGACGACCTCCAGCTCTCTGGAGACAACTACACAGAACAAGGAGAACGTCAGCCAAACATCTTAGTCCATAAATAGGAGTCATGGCAGACATTTGAGCACTGGACTGCATCCGAAGACCCTGGTTTTTTAAGATAGGATTTTGCAACGTTGCTTAGGAAGTTCTTGCCTCTACCTCACAAACTCAAGCCTTGTGTGTAGTGCCACACCCAGCGGTACAGTTCCTTTTAAGAATGGACTCCCACTTTCAGACTCCAAATTCCTTGAGATATTGCAAAACCTGCCACAAGTTGAAGGTCTGGACATATTTGTAAACTCTAAAAGATAAAAGAAGTGTCCCAGGTAATTTTTATCCCATTAGAATATATATATATATATATATATATATATATATATATTCTGCATATTGCTTTCCTGTAATAGCTACAATACTTTAGACCAGATGGATGCACACTTTCACCCCAATGTATGTACAGGTCTGTTGGGAGATAGACAATTTCAGAGATGGACACCTAGCTTTTACATGGAAAAGAGGGAGTGTTCACTTTATGCTCGCCCTGCTAGTGGACTTCAATAACACAAAAGAGGACTGACCACAGAAGACTGACCACAGAAGTCAGTAGCCTCTATAGCATGTGATAGAGACAACTGAGTGTTCTCTCTAATCTGGAAATAAACAGCTATGCTGTAGCCTACTCTAGGAAACTGCACGTTACTGAGTCCATGAAAGACCAAGGATTTCTACCTTTAAAGTGGGACTGCCAGAAAGGGCATGTGTCTAGGACCTGGTGGGTGTTCCACGCCATGGGATTTATGCTTGAAGCTAGGTTTTATTTCTGAATTTTATCTCAGGCTTTGGGTTCATGGCTTCATGGAAGTTTCTTGGGCTCTTTAACCACTAAACTCTTTCTGTTGTTGAGAGTAGCTTGCCTAAGTAACTGTGAAATTCCCACCACATGTGTGATGCACTGCCATGTCATGCAGGTCACATGATACAAGAGTTACTCACACAGGTGCAGGCTTGCTCACTGACATTTAGAACATTTACCAGGCTAAGGAGTGTAACCAGAATCGCCAGAAAGATAAATGAAGCATTTATCTCCTTATTTATTATGAAAACCATAATTAGAAATGAGTTTATATTGAGGCTATAACATTAAAAAAAACGCCTGTTTGGAAAAGTCAGGATGTTAGTTGTAGTATGAATTGATGTTTCTTTAATTTAGGCAATTTCTTCTAATTAGGAGACTTCAGGTTTCTCCAAGTATTGACCAAGGCTTGGCATAACCACAGACTGCCTGCCCGACATAAGGATCTCTGTGCAGTGTATGTATCTGCTCAGATTTGTAGAGTTGAAGTCAATCTAGTTACATATGAATTAGTTGAATATGCTACTGGCATCGGCAAAATGCCAGTGCGAAGGTTATGGCCCAATAACTGCAAAGCAGTCTTGTACCACGCAACAGACAGAGTGGTGCTGACTGATCCAAGAGACAAGGAGTGTGAAACAGCAGCCATTATGAGGCTTAGACTCATGTCCAGATGGATGCAGTCCATTCGAGAGAATGATAAACCAAATGATGCCAAATCGATGAGCCAGCTTCCAAATAACCCATAGCAAATTTCCCATTTCTGCTCACAGGAAAGGTGCATTTACACATCCCCACACAGCACGTCTCATATTTACTACTGTACTGTGGCACCCCAGAGAGTCTATAGGCCTTAAGGGAAGAGATGGGCTTTGGGAACCCAAGTTGCCCCATAGCCTGTGTTCTGTGAGGCAGACTCAAGAGTTTTCTGGGCATAGTTCTGGGTCTTGAGGTCAGATATGAGAAGCATGGATGAAAAGAGCGAAGCCTGTTTTCTGAGTTACTCCTATCAATCATGGGAAGGACTCAGGCTTTATTCATTTAACCAAATACATTTACAATACTGAAAAAAGAAGAAATGATCTATTTCTCCGGGGGGATTCATACTCTTTGGTTAGGTAGTCCTATTTTAGCATCTCGGTTTTCTGTGTTAAGAGCTTTCACTGGGCTGGGGAGATGGCTCTGCATATAGACTGCTTGCTGCCCAAGCCTGAGGATCTGACTTTGGATTCCCTGCTGAAAAGCCAGGGGTGGCAGTGCAAGTCTGTAACTCTAGCATGGGTTGAGGGAAAAGGTGTAGGATGAATCTGGGATTTATTGGCTAGCCACTCTAGCCAAAGTAGCTTGCCATTTTGGTTCAATGAGATATCCTCTGTGTGTGTGTGTGTGTGTGTGTGTGTGTGTGGTGGAAACAATAAAGGAAACATTTGGTATTGACCTCCAGACTTCATGTTCACACTCACTACTGAGCACACCCAGATACACCAAGGTACACAGACCCTAAACACGCTCTGGAGCTTTCCTTGAAAAGCAACATATGACCTTTTCAGTTTGAAAATGTACTCTGCTAGTCATATAACATGCCATAGGCAATGCCCTTATCCAGATTTTAATGATATAAAAAGTATTTTAATGATACAAAAATATTAGTACAAAAAATCTCTTTAACAAGTTCAAGAAAAAGCAGATTCTTAGAAATTAAACGAGTCTGACTACTAAACATTTGAAGTGTAAAACTGGCAGCCCTTGTTGCAACAGTCTCAAGGACACGGGCGTGCAACGCTAAGAAAGATGCAAATAAGCTTTGTGCAACCAGACTCTGAGTGTTACAACCCAGCAGGGAAAAAGTCAGTGGTGCTCATCCTGTCAAGAACACAAATTATGTATTTGCCTGGCCAAGAAAAATATTGCCAGTGCATCAGTCACCATGGCTGTATCTCAATCATCCAAGCCAGAATGGAGCCAGCAGCAGTCATCACAGTGGGTAGGGGAGGGCTTTGTAGCTGGCAGGGTAGCAGGCTCTTTTGTGGAGCGTCAGGCCTGTTCAGTTTCAGGCCACAGGTTAACCAAGTTAACCAGAGTAGGGGCTTACACTTAATTTACTAGGGAATTATCAGAAGGTTCCCAGCTCCACATAATCAAGTGGACACGTGAAACTACACTGGAAAAATATCAAATCCCAGGTCTCTCAAAGGCTAGTTGTGATGGTATCTGATAGGACGGTAAGAGACTTGGTCAGCAGAAATACAGGCGAGATGGTGTGTGCATTGTAGGAGAGGTTCCTAGCACAGGGCCTGACTGTGCGAGAATGGAAGCGGGGTCTTCTGGGTAATGAAATGACAAGTGAGGCTTACAGTCAGACCAAGTTTACTCATCTGCAAGTGCTAATAAAGTTCTGCAGCTCCTAAGCCACAGTTTTAACAAACGTTCTGATGCTAAGGGTTAAAAGGAAATTTGAAAGTCACCCTGTTGACCAGCCAAAGTTAGTAAAATTTAAGTATGTCTTTTGTAACTCGTCTCTATTTTTCTCCTATACTAAAGCGAACATTTAGGTTCTTTATCACGTTTCCTTCCAGTGTATTCTCCTTTTAAATATTTTAGCTTTTAGTTCAAATCTTCCTTTTTTTTTCTTTTCTAGCAGCCTAAACATCAAACGGTTTTATTCACTTGGGGCTTTGTAATTTTTCTTTTCATTTCTTACATACTGTATCCAAAGGAGTTTCACCTTCCACTGTCCCATTATTTAATGTAAACAATGGTTGGAAATGGTAGCTATCAAAAGAGCTGAAGTCATGGAATCTTGTCAGGAATCTTTTAAGCATGGAATAGCTCTCCTTAATAAACATTATACCAGTAAAGTTAATTCTCCAAGTCACTTTATTTTCTCCAACTACATTTTCATTCTAAAAATATTTGAATAATAAAAAATAGTTGCTTATTTGCATCTATTACAAAATGTTTAAAGTATTTACCTCAGCATTCTAAATTTTAATAAATAATGAACTCATCTTGAGCCACAGTGGGCAGTTTATGACAAAAATAAGCCTATATGTTCTCTGAGTGAGACTGATCTGACTCAAAATGCTTATAAGCATTGGCACTGTTTATCAGTGAGCAGCTGCCAATAGAACTGAACTAATGCTACTGTGGTTTAGGTAATAGGACTCAAGAATGGGCAGCTCAGTTAAGCCACAAGAGCTTCACATTGAGATATTCATTGGAAAGAGACATTGCAGGGGTAGAAGAGGTGAACCTGGGATTCCCACCTCTATCTCAATTTGCTGGGGTAGTCACTTTGCTAAGTAGCTGGGAGAACCCACAGTCTGGTGACTATTTGACCAGTATGTAAACTCTCTAATTTGCCATCTTCAGTTCCCAGCAGAGGGAAGGAAGAAATAAGGATTATCATAGGATTTGAAATGAGACCTCTACCTTAGTACCATAATCTTCCCATGATCCTCCAACTCTAGAAAAGTCATGCCCCAATAAAACTACTTTTCAGTGAGATTATACCTCATATTTTAAAGGTTTTTAAAATTATTCGATCGTCCCCTTGTATTGATAAGAAAATAGGCCTTATTTATAAAATGTTTCCTCATCTGTAAAGTGACTTCAAATGAATAGTATTTAATTAAATTATTTTTTCCCTCAGAGTAACAGAAGCACATAAACACAATCCCCCACTACCACAAATTATATATCGTTTCCTGCACTTTGGGAAATCACAAGGGTTTGCACATTCACAGTACAATAAAGGAGCCTCATTCGTCCTGAGATCACTACCATGACAGTGGCATCTCCTCTGTCAGGAAAATATAGAGAGGACTTTTAAATTTCCCCTCTCGACTGAAAGTTGCAGGATTGTGCCTAGTACCGCTGTGTGAAACTGTAATTGGGAATTATCTACCAAATGTCCCCATCTGTAGTGACTAAGGACATCAGTTGCCAGGTCAACACTTAGTTCACTTGCTCCTCTGTGTAACACACAGCCAATCTAATTCAGTTGGAAAGGTATTTTTATTTAGTGATAATTTCTTGTTAAGGTATTAGATGCCAATTCTTCGTTTCTGAAATCTACTTTTTAAAAAAAAATATATTGGGTTGCTCTTTTAAAAGCTTCTGGGTAGTTTTACTCTGACTTCATCTTCGTTCAAAGTTAGAATAGTAGACAGTCTAGTGAAAGCAAAGAAAGGACAATGTGGTCTTGTAAGGTTCTTAACGGCAAAATTCAAATTTACTGTTTTAAATTAAGAAGTTAGAAGATTACAGTGAGTCCACCTTGAAGGTGAGTTTTACCTTAATAAACTTGCTGTACTTCTGTCTGGGAGGGCTTGAGGCTTCCACAGCCCTCCTTCCTAACTTTGTGATTGTTTTTGGAAGGGAATGCATTGTAATTGCTGAGCAGATGTGCGTGGCTTCTAGCTTTAAATGCTACTCCCTACTTCATAAGCTACTCCCTACTCTGTAAAGAAGAGAAGATTATCAGTGCTCTCCAAAACGGGCACAGAAGAACAGAAGATTCACTATCTTCTTCACTTTTAAGTGACTTAACAGTCCTTTCTTTGTGGAGCATTTGGCTACTTTAAAGTAAATCAAACAAAGAAAGTTACAGCAGAGTCTCCTAAAGACTAAATCGTTTGGCACCGGCTGAGGGAAACATCACGTGCCAGAGGGCAAGACAGAAAGAGGCTGGTAGGTCCCCGAAAAGAGCTAAAGCGAGTCTATACAGGAAAGCACAGTGAGAGTTGGCGTGACGCCGACAGGAGTGCACCCCCACGGACCAGAATGGGTGCGCCCTGGCGTCTTCTGGTAGGGTATTTTGGTTTTCATAACAGTGATTGATCCTTGCCCACTGAACCCATTTCACCTAGAAGTTAAATATTTTGGAAGAATTGTGTAAGAAGGAGCCTCACCCCTGGCTTTACTTCCATAGATAACAATGGTAAGGAACTTGGTGGGGTGGGAAGTCTGGAACTTATTCTCAAAGATCAAATATGCAAAGGCAGGGAAGTCTAAAATGTGGAAACCAAATGCTAAGTCCATTAACTGGCTGCAATGCAATATTTCAAAACTGCTAGTTTAGGTTTATAGTTGACTCCCTGGCTATAGTGTTCTCCTGTCGCTGGCCAGAGTCACACAGTGGTGAAATTCTGTTTGAGATATTTGCTCTCTTAGGGAACTTGCAAGTGAGTTAACCAAAAGCCTGGGTGTATTGGGTCAGAATTCAGTAAAGGAACTGGCTCCTATACATACATACTGATGTAGAAATAATGTAGGTTAAGCAAAACACTACTAATCACATTTATTACAAAGTGCTAGCCTAGGAACTCTTTCATAAGAGTAGCATTTCAAAGGCCGAATCACACTCAAGGATACGACTATATTGTGCTGCAGGAAGAATGATTTAAACAACAATAAGACTGATGAGTTAAACGTTTCCTTTCATCTCTGAAGAGAATGACCTAAGAAAGCCCTGAAACCAGCCCAGGTAGCTCGACAGAGGTGGGAATGCTCCATTTTACAGCCAAGTTACAGGCAATGGGAAGGACGTCCTTTTATTTGGGGGAGGGAGGCAGAAGGGGGCTAGTTGGTGTAAAAAGGAATTTAGAAGTGGACCACAGCTTCAAAGCCAAGTTTACTGTTTTATTTTAAGCGAATTTCGGGAAAATAAAGAAAGCTGCACACACCCCCCAAGAAGCCAAGGATGTGTCTGACACTGACAGACACATCTGACAATTCCATTTTCCTAAGCGGCCATCCACTATCACTATGATAGTTTCCCACTTGCCTGTGTTAGAAGGACTGTTTTTCAGCCCAAACTGAATCTGAAATTAATGGCTAGGTTAGAGGACAAGAAACACATTAGAAATCTGAACCAGACCTAGCCAATAAGGATAAGACCTCCAACCAAACGTTACAAAGTTCATGGTGAAGGATCACTAAGCACCTCTACCCTTCCATTTTATTGTCCTGTTGGGATCCTGACCATGATCCCTGATACTCTTCCAGCCCCATCAGCTCTAAAGCCTCATGTGTATTAGGCAAGCATACTACCATTGGGCCATATCCTCAGCACTAAGAATTAAAACCTCTTGAGAGACAGAGCCCACGCGTGCACATGCGCACGAGTATCAGTGTTCTAATTAGGGTTGGATCTTAGAGCCCCATGCATGGTTGCAAGGACTCTACTAATAAACTATATTTCCAGGCAAGGTGATTTTATTCAAGCTAATCAAGTTATTTCTGCTAAATGCCACTTTAACCACCCCTAGACACTGCCTATTTCAGAGTCTGTATATTCACAAAGGAACATGGGTAAAGGACTTAGTAGGCCAAGTATCTGCATGTAGCCATCTACCCCTGTGTGAGAGACATTGGCTATCCACCAACATAAATTCGAGACCTGAAGTAACCTCAAAAAAATCTATTCCAACTACTTTGTTTTATAATAAGGAAATGAAAAGATTCTTAAACGATTCAATTGCTCTGGAAAATCTTCCCAGTAAAGGTAGACCTAGAATGCGAACTCGTGGCTTACGTTCATGCTCTTTCACTTTAAGCTGAGCCAGTAAAGAGAGAAAACTGGGTCAGAGAATGCACACCTCCCCTCCTGCTGCTCAGAACCAATGCTCACTCTATGTTTTAGAGCAAGATCATCTCTAACGTTTGTCGGGGTGCATGCATAAGCCTGAATGCTTAACACTACAACTTAAGCTATCTCCCAAACTGCTAACTTGATAGATGGCTCACCTCAGTCTAGAAGGTCAACTAGAGCTTAGCCTCCCTCAACTTAGATTATATCCTGCTCTCTACTTGTTTCCCCACTCAGGGTCTCACAGGCAAGCTTGTGTGAGCTCTCTGCCACAGCCTACTTGTCCACGCTGCCCACTTTCTCCCCAGTCCTGTGTTGCTGCTTCGTGGCTGTGCCTGGGGCCTCAGCATGTGTACTTGTGTGTGAGCACATCCACACAGAGGCCCTTGGGAGAGGGGTAAGAGCCACGTGAGCAGAGAATGAGGAGTCTGGCCATAGGCGTGGTGAGGTTTAGTAGGGAACACATGTATTTCTTTGGTTTAATGAAGCCCTTCTGCATAGCTGGAGGAAACCATACTAAGGCTCCCTTCAAGCCTAGGGACCAGTAAAAGACCCCTCTGTGTTAAGGGAATCCCCTCTCTCACCATTATCATCAATTAATCCTTCAAAAACCTGCTCCCCTTCTCCTGATAGAGCTCCATGCATCTATTGGCCAATGAGATCTATTTCCTTTCAATTCTGTTAGGCCCAGTGTTTGCCATAGTTACTGATTGGTTGTTCAGGGGTTCAGAGAGTTGACTCCCTCAACTTTAGAGCACTCGCCTTGCCTTGGTCACCATTATCTTCCAGCATTACACATTCAGGGTTACTAGTGCCTTCGGGCTGGTAGAATTCAGTGACTTGAGCCCCTCCCTTCCAAGAGCCCAGGCAATTAGCTGCTACAGGTCCTCAGAGTAGAGCTGGAAAAATAAGCCTGGGCAGCCAGGAGGGCTCCCTTCTCCAGTGATGGTATCTGGATGTGATTTCAGGATGCCCCAAGAAAGTGCCATTTATCTCCCATTCCCAGCTGGAATGGGGGGTTCCTCAGCAAACATTTACTCCAGTACTCTATTCCAGCTCTTTAGTCCAAAGGAAACGTTGGTATCCGAGACTGTACTTTCCAATTTCAGAACACCCAATGTCATCATCTGGGTCCAAATCTGTCCCAGGCAAAGCCAATAGAGAAAGAAAAACGTGCCCCGCCTCCCACTCCTCCCCCAAGCAGGGTGTTTGGAGGGTATCTGGGACTGTGACTAATCATTTGAATATAGCTGCATTTGAAAACACAGTATGCTTATCTTTCTACATTCACTATACCAGGTACTAATAAGCCTTTTGATGCTTTTTCACCTGAAAATCCTGGATGAGAGACTATGCTTCTGGGTCCAAAGTGGGCAGGAACACCTCCCATCCCTTCCCAGTCCCTCCCCACCTCCCTAGGATTGATTGTTCTGGGCCCATCCTTCCTCAGTCACTGTTGTTGCAACCCTGTACTTCTCTGACTGCGTCGGTCAGGAAGGCGACAGGAAATTCTAGTCACCCTCACAGCAGCTGTGCCATTCCTCCTATCCTCCTCTGATGACGTGGGTTGGCTTTGGTGACAGGAGATCAGGAACTGAGCCATAGCGAAGGTCGGAAAGAGAGGTCACTGTTTGTGCTGCGCTGGGACTGGGGATCCCTGTGGGGCTGTTTGCTTTCTTCCTTTCTATACTGTTTCTCTTTCCGTTCCTCTTTTTTTGGGCAGAGCTCAGGCATCCTGTTTTCAAAACAGCAGGCTGGTTTTTTGGCACTTGAACTCACGCTCTAACGCGTTTTGCTGAAGGAGAAGACAATCCTTCCAGGTGAGGAGAGGTGACCAAACTCGAAACAATCATTCATGTACAAATCTAAGAGGGAAGGGCAGACAAGCCTAACGTCTAACTTGGACTGCTCCCTGAGGGGGCCAGGCCTTCTTCCCAGCACCAGAAGCCGTACCCTGGTCCTTCAGGCTCCTGCTCACCTGCTCCATCTTCTTGCCGTTTTTATTTATTTTTTCTTTAAGTTTGAAAAGAAAATAGTTTTAAAACACTAATTCATCTGGCTGCAAGTGTCTGTGAAATTTTGAAACTCCACTTGGCCTATTGCTAGTATTCTAATATTCAAGGATCAAGAAAACAGAGGCAAAGGAAAAGACTGTTTTTGTTAGGTGCAGGAGCAGTTCCTGTCCACCTGCCTGGAGAAGCCCAGGAAAAATCAGCTGCTCCTTTGAATTCTCTCTATTTCTTTAGGCCCCCAGATGGGTCAAGGAGAATCATAAATAAACAAGGAAGCACTGCCCTGTCCAGGTGTAAAAAACTCCAAAGGCCATTTGTGTTCCCCCTACCAGACAGGCAATTCTTCACCTTTTCCACAGACTGGCACCTATGTTACCAAGTAACACTCCCTTCACAGGACAGAGGCTCTGCCATCTGCACTCTGGAGTTAAGTTCAGACTTTGTAAACAATAGCCTTCGGGTCACCTCTGAAACACAAGTAGGGACACAGATTTGGTTTTGCAACAATGTAGTAGGTGTGTTGGTAGGGATCACCCACTGGATTCCTACTTCCTGGCCGGCACTTTACTAAGCACTTTGGGTACAGTAAACCTGGAGAGATGAGACCCACTCTTCTACTGTAAAACTGAGTCTCTGGACAGTTAAGTACGTTCATATAAAATGGCTAGCAGGGGAGACTGGCAGAAGTTAAACCACGACTCGCCAGGTCCAAAGCTTTGCAATCTTCTGCCTTTTCTAAAGTGCTTTCTTTACCCTCCCTTTCAGCTCTCGAATTCAGCTTTGATAAGCCTCCTTTGTTCAGTAAGAGTAAGCAAAATACTACCAAATTTGGCTACTTAGTGGTAGCAAAGAGGACATTTCCAGCTACGCAGAACTCTCAAATAATTCCAGCATTTTAATTTTAATGTAGAGTGAAATATTTATTGTGCATAACTTGGTCTCACTTTCCCAGATAACTTTTCTCTGGTGGTCACAATATATTGTCGTTGTGTTGTTGAACTATGTACACTACACCCTTGGTGTTGTGCTCAGTATCGTCCAAGACAACCATCTGGTCAACAATGAAGGGAACAGCCGAGTGGAGAGATCTCTTTAAAAACGCTATTCTCCTATTCACCCTCTGTATAACTGCTTGGCCTGCCACCTTCCCACTGGGGACCTTGCTAACAGGTGAGGCAGCATGCTTCTGCTTCAGCTAACAGTGCATGGCATCCCTTCAGGGTTAGCTCTGTTCAACCTCTCATTGCTTCCTTTCTCGGACAACCATCAGGGAGGAGTGGAAACTTGAGGGACCGAGAATCCCTGGTCTCAATCACTTTTAATAACTTTGCAAGATAGGCAGCGGACAAGGCCACCACCCTAGGCACACACATGGCACGCAAACTAATGGGAATGTGAAGATTGTCTGCTCTTGTTCTCCTCTGGCTAGTCCCTTGCTTTACCTCGGTGACTCTAGAGATTCACGTCCCTCACAGTGAAAATGTCACCACAGAGTTTGAGATCCACAGGTTGCATCAAACATCACGGAATAAGAGACAATGCAACAGATGCTGACGCCGAGAGGCAGGCAAAGCCCCTGCAAAACGTTCTGTGTAAATCCTGGAATGATTTGGAGAAGTTACACAGTGAAGCCCCCAGCATGGGGAAGCAGCTGGGTTTTACATCAACCTGGAAAGTCCCAGCTCGAGAGAAGTCAGAAAATACTAGTTAAAACCCCAGTGCGTCCTCTTTCCTTACTCCCCACCGCAATGAACTCTGAGCTAACTAACATTTCAGACACGGCTCACTTCTGCTTGGTTACTAATCACTCCATGAAAAAGTTTCAGAGTAAGAAGGACCCTGCTACCACCACACACACACCCCGGCACCTAAGGATGCCCTGTTGCCTCTACCATGCTGCTCTGAAGAGGAGCCAGCAAGCTCTGTTCCAAAATGATGCTTTTTTCAGGGGAAGGAAGGGGGAAAGTTCAGTCAGGAACGCACCTTGGGCTGAAAGGGTAGGTGGGGTACAATGTCTCTTCCAATCTCAGAAATGTAGGACAACAGCACAATACCTCAAGCTAGAGAGCCTTGTAGAGAGCCTTGTAGAGAGCCTTGAAGGTATACTCTGTGAGCTGCAGGAGAAGCAAGGCTTCCCTTTCAAGTACACCTATGTAGATACATATATCACTTCATAACTTCTGCCACACACACAGAGAGACACACACACCTGCACACAGACACAGACGCTTGTACACACACACTCACACACACCCTTCTACACACACACACACAGTCAAAATCTGCATGAAAATGTGTAAACAAGCAGAAAACAACTAGCAACCACCCTCACTCTATAAATTAGCACTCTGTCCAGATGTTAATTAAACAAATGAGATAATGACAGATAATTAAAGCTCTTCAACACCAAGTTTTGTTTTGTTTTTCTGGGTATTGTAAATAAAGTCAGGCTGTTTTTTTTTTTCTTCTTTAGTATCGGTGGATTTTAATTTTAAATGATTTTCACCCTTAAAATTAGGAAAAACAAAACAAAACTTAGAAGGCAAAGTATATTGTTTCCTTCTTTCTTCTTCTTCTTCTTCTTTTTAAGTCTCACACCATGTCAGCATCACAAAGGAAGTGTAATAAATACCCAAATGCCCTTATTCACAGCAAGAAATTGTCAGACTTGAAGGAAATTTGTGTTCTCATAAAAAAAAGTGATGGACCTACTTTCTGGTCGAACACGTGTCTACTGATCCGATCAGAATGTGGCAAGACTCGGGCAGATTTTAGTTTTCTACAAACAATTATATTTTTTAAAGGAATGCAGATATCTCTAACTTAAACTCGATAATGCACAAATTCGGAAATTTGGGTTTTTTTGGACATTAACACGGACTAAGAAATTTCGGCTTACTGTGTTAGCAAGGCACAAGCAAAGAAAGTGCCACACTTGGACCAAGTCAACCAGAGAGGAGCTGCTGCCGGGCGCTCCAGTTGTAGTTAGAGAAAGCGGTGTCCTTACCTTGTTTGAAGCCATCTCGCTGACAGAGCGGTAGGTCTGGATGGTCTCTAGCTGGTCTAGGCACCAGTCTAGTTCCTCCAGCGTCTCCATTGCTAGTTTCTGATATGATTCTTCTGCAAACAAACACACAGACAGGTAGTTAGGCTGCAGCGGCTGCAGGCTGGCCATAGCCGAGTCTCCTCCGCCTCGGCTGCTCCCGGCGCCACTGACGGTGCCCCCTTGCTCCTTCATTGTTTGCTTGCCGACTCCTTGCTTCCAAGCTCTTTCTGGTGCTCTGCCCGGGAGGGGGAGTGGCTGGTGCCAAGTTTTCACCCCCTCGCCGGGATGAGGTGTCAGTGATCTACCAAGAAACTTCCTCAGAGGAAGAAGGCGGGAACCTGCGCCCAGACGCTCATCTGCATAACTGTGCCCTAAAACTCAGGGCAGAGCAGAGTTTTCTCAGGCTACTTCTGCCTTAGTCATCCCGGGGCTGTGGGGTGTGTGATGTCATTTCTGAGTGTTTGCAGTCCGGAGGAGAAATGAGGGAGGCTTTCCCCTCTCTTTGCTTTTCTTCTAAATGAAACCAGCTCCCTATGGCCATGTGGGGGGGACTGTTTGGCTCTTCTGTTCTCAGGCAGGGCAGTCATTCATTCTGGGGGAAAATGCTTCAGGTGGCCACTGTGAGCTCTCAGAAACACTGACCCGGACAAGACCGAGACAGACTATTCCTTTCTCTTCATGGATTCTCTCCCTTAACCTAGAGGTAAAATGAGGTCTCCCGATGATAAGACTCCAGTCTAGAGAAGCTGTCTGGAGTTTTACGTGAACATGTTTATTGGCCTGGGAGTCTTGTGGCTCTTGTTATAATAAACAAAGCCAAGACTTCCCTTCTGGTCGTGCCAGGGTCACAGGGAAACTCTGAACCGGACTTTCAGGTGGAGGCAGATTCGAGGAGTCTTTTGCGTTGATGCTAGGGGGTCTTCTTTATTAATTGCTTTCTGAGAAATTCTCAAACTGCTCCATACAAAACAAAAGTCCCCACAAAAAAACCCAACCAAATTAATAAACTAACAACCCCCCCCAATAAACCAGTGCATTTAAGATCATATATCTGTCTGTGACTGGAACACTATTTTCCACTTCCCAGGACATGTCATTCTATCATAGCCAACCGTTTGTGGGTCCCAATAAATACCTCAGGTTATTGACTTAAGACCTAGGTTAATAAACACTGAATTCATGTTATAATTTTAGGTGAATTAATGAAGCTTCAGATATATAAAGCAGGCAGATTCCCCACTTCGACTGAGGAACAGCAGCTAATTACCACACATTCCAGAACATAAGTATACAACAGATACAGCAGTCCTGCCCGCTTTAGCATGCTTATACAGTGGTTTCAAACATGTTTACAGAGAAGCCTCAGTGAGGCCACACATCCTTTCCTATCGCACAAAGGCTTTTGTGTGTGTGGCATCAAATACTTGACGCAGAAAGAGGAAGAAATACAGTGTGATCCCAGGGAAACAGAGTGGCCTGTCCATGGAGGCACACTTCACAGAATGAGGAATTTGTTTATCCATGCACACACTTCAGGGTAAAAGAGGGGTTAAAACCCAACATCCTGTATGTCATACTTGAAAACCCACAAAACCACCGGAGGTGGCTTCCTCCGCCTTCTTTTCCACGATCCTCAACGCACAGACAAGAATTTAGGTGTTTTCAATAAAACTCATTTCAAGCCAGTTTTGCACATACCTTCCTCTCTTCCTCTTCACCTTTGCAATGCTGTCTTAACTCCAAGATTCTCTCTCTCTCTCTCTCTCTCTCTCTCTCTCTCTCTCTCTCTCTCTCTCCACCCCTGCCTGTGTCCCAGAGCACCCCTTCCTCCCCTGTTTCCTAAGAACACTTCTTCAAGAAAGCTTTGCCTAAAAGGACAGAACCCTCCCACCCTACTCCCAGCCTCTAATAAAAGAAAAAGTCCAACCACTTCCCAGCTGCTTGGGCTTCCCTGCCTTGGTGCCTTTCCCCATCACCACCTGCAGCCTCTGTAGCTGGGACCAGACTTTCAGCGGGGCAGCCAGAAGGGGAGGAGTTTGCTCAAAGCTGTTGGAATCAGCAGATATGCAAAATGACTGTAAGATAAAATAGCACAAGGCTCATTCCTCCATGAAGAGGAAGAAGAGGTCTGATTTCCACTCCAGCTTCACGTAGGAATTACAGAATTGTGCCAGCAGAAGCACTCCAAAAAGCCAGCCTCTTCAGAGATAGACCCCAGCCCCTGAGCACTGCGAGAGGTATGTGTGCGGGGTTGCCACTGCAATAGGTGCATCTGTGGATGCTTGTGTCTGGCTAACACACCTCGTGGCATCTTGCGCCTTTGTCTTTTCCTCTTCAGGCCCAGGCCAACCACAATATTTTTTTTCAAAAGCAGACTGCTCCACATAAAATTCTGTTAAACTGGTCACTTTCCAAATTCTTTCCCCCTCATAATAGCTGTTTATTTTTTATTAAAATATTTTTATGGATCTTTTTGTAACTTCACAGTTGTCTCCATACATATATTTTCCAAATTCTTATCTTGGAGTCAAGACTTCATTCCCTGCTTATCACAACTAAGGCAGAGGACACAGATACAAGTGAGAGGGAGGGACGTCCTCACCTCACTGGTTACTCAGGGTTGTAGCTAGTTCAGCACTAACACTTGCTACTCAGGGTTTTAAGTAGCTGGGCACTGGCCTCCAGCTTGTAGCTTTGTAGCCCTGGAGCCATAATAGCCAGTGGTGAGACCCTAGGAGACATTCAGAGGCCACCTTGACAAATGGGGATAAAAAAGTCTGCCCAAGCTGTTTTGCAGAGCCTTGGCATTTGGAGTCAGGAGAGCTTACATGCAGTGTGGTGAGGAAACGCCATTGCTGCAGCAAGAACCAGGCAGACCAGCTTTCTCTTTGAACACTTACTGTGTGATTCTAGACTGCCATGTCCAACAACTGTAAAAGGAGGATATGAGTATTCAAGTTATAAAGAGAAAAGGTGAGAGGGTAGGGCTAGATAGTGCTTTCTAAAGAGTCCGGTGCTCAGTAGAAAGGTGGGCAGGAAGGGGCAGCACTTAGTACTGGCAAGCGAAGAAACCCAAAGGCCCAGCATGGAGGACAGTGGGAGGAGGAGGAAGAGGAAGAGAGAGCAGGACTGTCCTTTCAGGGAGAGGTTTTTCAGTAAAGATCTGCAATACATTTTTCAGAGCCTGCGGCAAAATAGAAGTGTAAGGCTTCTGGATCAAAACCCAGCAGAGAGGTAGAGCGTCGTGTTTTCCTTCCTTCTGGATTCTCTGTCCTCCCCATCCCCACCCCCAACAAGTTCTTATTTTAAAATGCTTTAAGATGAACAGAAAAAATCTCAAAGATCATAGAGTGCCTGCATCCTTGCATTTACTTTCCTCGAATTGCTAACATTCTACGTTATTTGGATGCCTTTGACTCAATTAGCAAATGGCTTGGTGAGTGTCACTTAATGACATGTTCTTTCAGGCATAGAAGTACCAAGAGGGAGGACAGGTCCTTCAATAGACTTGAAATGATGCTCACTCTGACTGAAGGTGTGCACACAGATCCCCAGCTACTGGCAACCCTTCCTACAGCAGGTTTTTGTGCTATGCCTGAACTGGGAAAAGCGAGACAAGCATTTTCCCACAGCACAGGACTCTTTGACTTACAGATAAAGTCCTAAGGGTACTACTATCTCTTCCCTGGGACCTGCTGCTTACTGAGGTCAAAGGTTATGCTGATTGACACAAACTAGTCACTTGGAAAGAAGGAGCCCTCATTGAGAAAATTCATCCATCAGACTGCTGTGCGGACATTTTCTTGATTAATGATTGATGGTGCACCTACCAGTGGCGGTAGGTGGTCCTAGGCTGTATAAAAGAAAGCTGAGAGAGCCATGGGGAGCAAGGTCGTCAGCAGCATTCCATCATGCTCTGCTTGAGTTCCTGCCTCCAGGTTCCTTCTGTGCTTGAGTTCCTGTCTTAGAGTCCCTCAGTGATGGACTGTGATCACTTGGAGCCGAATAAACCCTTACCTCCCCAAGTGGTTTTGTTCACAGCCTTTATCACAACAATAGGAAGCCTACTAGAACAGTGATAAACAAGATGTTTGTCACATGGAGACACTGGCTCTGTTCGCCACTTGCCAACCCAGAGCAAGGACGGCTTTTAACTATACCCCACCATAAAACTTTGCACAGCACACTCACCACACTCAGATCCTTCTTGTGCCTGTACCCAGCCTCTGTTGGAGATGGTGGGACACAGTATTCATAGGTGATGAGAAGAAGGATGTTGGATGTTTTCTGGGATGCCAGAGGTTAGAGGAAGAGAGTGGTTGAGAAAATAGGGATGGGGATGTAACTCAGCGATAGCATAATTGCTTGATGACATGGATCCTTGTTTAATCCTTAGAACTGCAAAGAGCAAGCAGGCAGGCAGGCAGGCAAGCAAAAATTCCAAAACAGCTACCAAACAGAGAAAAGTTTTGAGAACCTCTCTAGGGAGACAGACTAATAGCCAAATTCATTTGCAATACACAAGTTCCAAGATAAACTATGAGCTTTGAGGCAGCAAATACGGTCTCTTTTGTGCACAGGGCTCTATGAAACTACACAGGTTATATTTCCAGAAAGTTGCCCTGTTCCTGCCACGCATAAGATGGTCCTGGAGGAAGCAAAGCTGTCACTACAGAAGCAAGTCTTGGTGGGAGGGGCTGAGAATGGGGACTGCAAGCATGAACGCTGGTATCGGGAAGCCTAGCATTGAAAGAGAAGCCACAGGGAAAGCCCACCTTCTTTCTTCTTAGTCCTGCAAGAACGGCTGAGGAAGCTTTCCTTTCTTCAATAGGAAAGTAGGCAATGCATTTGATGAATGGGCAAAGGTTATAATTAATATTAATCTTGTAATGATATATTGTATTCAAATAGCTCTTTTCTTGAGAGAGCTCCACAGTGTTCATTAATCCTTGCAACACCTCTGTGTGACAGACAAGAGGGTATGATTGATCTTTATTAAGGCTAGAGCCAGGGAAAAAGTCAGAGGTTAAATCATCCGAGACAATAGTATCTTCTAGATTCCTGGCAGGACTGTATTTTCTCGATGCTAAAGAGGATTCAGTTAGAGCTGAGAAGCACCCTTATGCCTGAAAATGCTGCATTTAAAGTAACAGCTGACCAGATCTTTTCTCCTTAACATTGCATAATTGCTTTCCTAAATGTTGTCAGTCCTGAGTCTCCTCTTCCCTTTTTGGTCCATCTAACGTAGCTCTTAGCAGAAGGAGGCTGTGCAATACTTCCTCAGAAGGCCTGGTATGATGCTCACATTCATCTCGCTGCAGTGGCTGACCTCAGGCCAGTTGCCCAAGGTCTTCGAAACTGAATTTCTTCACATGTAAAGTGAGGTCAAGCAAATTACCCGGCTCTCATTGGGAATGTAAAATAGGAGAATGCATGCAAAAGCAGGTCATGTACCTTTAATTATCATATTTTTTTGCAAATATCTCCTTTTTATTTCAGATGGGCTGCAGGATCATTATAGATAATTAGGAACTGGCAAAGGAAGAAAAGTAGACATGATACAGGTCTTGGTGGTAAACCCCCATTAGTAACATCATAGTGCAAACTTTTTCATTTACATGTTGGTGTTTACATACAATGTCTATACATCAAACTAAGTCACAATGTATACAATGTATAGACTTCTGAATAACCTTCTTTGGTTCAGCCAATGCTCTTCCCCATTTTCCCCTGTTTTTTTATACATTTTCAGCTTGTCTACTATTTGGGATCATAGTCTAAATTCCCCAGTGTTTTCATTCTAATCCAGAGACAATGTGGTGTGTGTGTGTGTGTGTGTGTGTGTGTGGGTGTGTGTGTGTGTGTGTGTGTGTGTGTGTGGTGGTGGTGGTGGTGGTGGTGGTGGTGGTGGTGGGGAATGTGTATATTGGGAGGATGGTATAGAAGGATGACCCAGAGAAGAGTCATGGTGGGAAGGGGTTATTAGAAAGCTCTGAGTACTCTCGTACAACCAGCTCCTCCTAATCAGAGCACACGCAGTAAATAGGAACAAAGTTGGTGACCTGGCTGGAAGCAGACTTCAGCTCCCTAAAACCTGACGCTGTAACGTATGAAGCTCAGTGTGATCTTTTTACACCCTGACTTTATGGAGGCGGGGACAGACGCTCCCCCAACAGCATTGATGCCTTCTAAACAGAAACTTTCCACTGGAGACAAATGAGGAAGTTGGAGTTCAGAGAGGTAAGTGTTCTGCCCTAACAAACGCACAAGACTGGGAAGTGAAAACATCACAAGATACCTCAAATATAAACTTCCCTTCAAATTAAATGTTATCTAAATGCTGCTTTAGCACAGCTTCATTTATATCAGGAACATGTCTGCTAAGTCGCTCCCTGTTTGCCACATACAGAACATAGAAAGGAAATGAAAATATTTTTCCCTTGTAAGTCTCATGTAATTGGATTGTCTTCTCATGAAAAGGTGGCAACTGTTTGCGTAGTTATTTTTATGGGTCAAATCATTTAGAGCAATTACCACATGAGACATGGAGGGTAAATTTCCTAAAAATATATATTATATTATTATACATTAATTATATAATATATACATAAAAATTGTGTTAATAATATATTGTTAATATTATATATTAAGTAATATGATATATGTACGGTTAAAAAACAGTTACCAAAAGACTTGAAATAGAGTATAATACAATTTATATAAAGTGCTAAAGGAAGAAGCAAAAATGAACCTATGATTCAAGAGGTAAATGATCTTGGGGGGGGGCATGTTCATGGCCATAACTGATTGCTTTCATGGGTCTATGCTGCCATAATGGGCTCAAGCATGCCTGTGGGCTGGCTACATGAATCTGATCATTTTGGGAAAGTTTGTGTCTTCTCTCATGATTTGTTTCTTTTTGACATTTTGTGTAAGTTTTCTTTCAACAAAGTCCCATTTAAAGAGAGTCTAGTCCAAAGCAAATGTAATCACCCCTCCCAATAAAAACCAAGAGCAGGATTTCTTCAAAGGAAGCATCTGAACTGGGGCTTCTGGAGGTCGCACCCAGCTGGGCGACGTCAGCCAAGCAGCGCGCTTTCTCTGGGATGCTCTTAGTCACGTGACTTCAGCAGTACTCGTGGGAGATGGACCGTGCCTCGTCTGCATCCTGCCTCAAGCACTTGCAAGCCACGTGTTCTGAGACGAAAAGATTACCCTCGCCCTCCAGCATCCCCAGCTTTTCCACCTTTTTGGGGGGCATCAACCAGTTGTGAGGATTAAGCAAACAACACATGCCAAAAACATCTGGAGAACTTTTTCTAATTTTTTTTCCTGCAACTTTTTGGTCTTCAACTTCCTGAGGATACATTGATGTGGTTCATAGCTAAGTCATGTAGAGAAACAGTTTGGTTCTAGGGAAAGGATCACAGGTGAGAGTGGCTTCAAATGCCCCTTTAAGCTGGGTTACTTCAGGAAAATGCCTTCTTGATATTCTCTTTATTGGCTTTCCAACTAATCCTACCGACATACCAGAGCAATGGTTTATGAGATACTGAGAATTAAATATGAAACTGTTAACTCATTCATTCATTCATTCATTCATTCATCACAAGTACACTGAACACCTACTATGTGCCAGGTCTGCTCCTGGGTGCCATGCTGACTATAACACTGAGTAAACCCCCTTTACTCAAACTGTCCTTGGTGTTGAATGATAAAAACCCCCTTGCTAATCTCCTAATGGTAAGTGTATGCATTTAGATGCCTTACCAGCACCCTTTCCACTGTTCCTAAGAAGTGAGAGGTATACATTTGTTAGATTCTTTGCATCCAGGTTATGACCCTAATTTTATGCACAAGCTTCTAGCCCTGTAGATGTCCTAAGTCTGGGTGCCTTGAGGGATGCTAAGTACCTCAACATGAGCATGCTTATTTCATTCTCATGTTCTTCTCCATAGGTATAATAAATACTTGAAATATGTAATATAGCCTTATCCACATGGAGATAAGGTTTATTGTTTAAATAGGTTGATGCTATTGTCCTGTTGATTTGGTGTTCTTCATTATGATTTTGTCCCTTGCAGTTAATAGCATCCTTTTTTCCTATCAAGCTGTGGTGCCCAAAGCTGTGGGCTTAATTTTGATGGATAGTTGATGAAATGCACTCATGTTGGAATACAACATCTCAGGAAAGCATGTGTAGAATGCTCTTAGAACAAAGGGAACACTTACATGCTCTGTAATGCAACTCTTCCAAAGGCACAATTTATAAGCCGTAGGTGGGCTTTCTGCAGGCTAGTCTTTGCTCATGTGTCCTTATAAATATGGAATATCTGCAATTGCTTATGACAGGGACTTCGCCCTGGGTGGATTCGCTTCACAGCCCTCAAGGGAAATAACAGTAGAAAGTAGGTCATTTTGATGCCGCCGTCTTTAACAACTCCTCAAGATGCCAAGTTACCAATCTCCAATTGCAACTAGCCCTTGTGTATAGAACTTGACAGTTTACTGGCCACTTTCCCTTGCGTGCCTCATTTTTTCCCTTGAAAAATAAACCCAATGGGACAGAATGGTGATGATGATGTGTAGTTTCTGTGATGCACTTGAGAAAACTGAGGCTTGTCCCGTGTTCACTCCGTGCACTGAAATGAGAGAGAGAGGGGTAGAGGGAGGAGAGAGGGAATGTACAAAGAGAACCTCGGTTCTCTTGAAGACCTATGATTTTTTTCTTTTACTAAGCCACCAGCCCTGTTATACACACAGGGTCACTTGCAGTTAGTCCTCCTTGGAGGCACACAGAGAGAGGAAAGCTAGGTCCCTGCTATGCCAGCTGGTAGCTCTGTTCCTCTTGGTTCTTTTCCCACCCCCCTTTACAGCCATCATCCTAACTGAAAAATCTGCTCGTGTGCTGACTCTGTTGGGCATTTGATTGCTAATGAACATTCGTATTTGTCCAATCACACACACACACACACAAACAAACATGCACCTCTGAAGTTAAAGGACACCAAAGGAAGTCAACTATTGGTGCTGGCTTATAACTTGGTCCTTGGGACCATACTGTTCTAGGGTGATGGTCGAGACTCATCTCTTATTATCAGTTAACCTTGGAAAAATTTCTTGAGTTCTGTGTGCCCATTTGGTTTCCTCACTCACACAATAAGAACAATAGCATCTGTTTATATGATGAATCTTAATTATGTGCAGTAGAACTAAGAGGTGGGACCTTTAGGACTTAAATATGTTATATGTGTAAAGCCCTCCTGAATAGGATTGGTGGCCTCACTAGAGGGCTGAAAGAACCTAGGCCTGTCCCTGCTTCCGGGGGGAGGACATATTTGTTGACCTCTGCAGAGGACTTTGTTGCTACAGGGTGTTACATTAAAGTGGAGAATATCTCTTCCTAGACAATAGACTTGCTGGGGCATTGATCTTGGACCCCAGCTTCCCAAATTGGAAGAAATAAAAGTCTATTACCCAGTTCAAATACTTAGTTCTAGCAACTGGTATAAAAACTAAAACATCCTTACTTTTTCATTGCTTATGCAAGGGATGGTGGTGGCTAGCACTGTAGAGAGCAGAATTGGTGATGCACAAAGATAAGTAGACTTGAGACATCTAACAGAGCAAACCTCCTGACTTCCAGTATGGTGGTGTTTGGTTGATGTTCAAAATGCAGCATCCCTTCACAGTTTCAGGTCCAGAGACATGACTTTTATCAAAATGTTCTGGGTTCCTTCAACCCAAACTAGTCCTATGCATAAGAATTTAATGAAAAGTCAGAGGTTAATGCGTTAATGTATGTACAGAAATCATTTTATGAAAGGCTTTTAATACCTTCCTAGTCATCTCATCTCCAGATCATTTTCATAAGATCATTTGGTAAACATAAAACTGAGAGAGCAGATAGGCAAGTTCTTTGAAAGACTATTTTCTTCAAGCCTGATGCTTTCAGCCTCACTGCTAAGAGACATGGTAGTCTAGGCTCCAGGTTTGGCCTGCCTGCAGTGGCTTTCCCAGCCTTGTCTACCTGGCTAATGGAAATTTGTCTTCCCAGATTTGGCCTGAAGCTATCTCTTCATGATTTTCTAAGCATTCTAGGTTGAATTAAAATCCCTTTCTTTAAGATCTCACAATTCATGCTGGCCACTGTTCTCAACTGGCCATATTTTACCCAATGTTTCTGCTCATATCATCCCTCTAGATGCTAACCCCTTAAGAGAGGAGGACATTGGTGGACTCGTTGACATGCCCAAACTATCAAAATATTAGCACATCCATTACTAAAGAGAGAGGAACCTTTGCTAATGAATATTACTGTAGACACAGCATTAATAATTCTTTTTCCTTGTCCTTTTAAAAAAAACTAGGCTACATGTAAGCCATGTTCTTTCTCAGTGATTTATTCAATATTACAAACAAGTAACGTGCTCTGAGTTTCTTTTGCACTCTTGCCTAGGTTTCTAGAGTAGCTAGGCTAAAACTGTGGGACATTCTGTCTGTCCACAGGACTTCTTCTAAATCACGTGAAGATTTTTAACTCTCTTAAACAACTATGTACAGCAAATCATTCGTAACTTTCCATGTATCAAATGTTACTAGAATATCAAGTGGCATTTTAAAAGGTGAGCAATATTCAGAAGGATCAGAGTTGGAGCTCAGGGATAAGGCAGGAAGGTAGGGGATGGTGAAGATGATGGGATTTGGGGAGCAGGAACAATGAAGCAAGTAAGGGAGCACGTGAAGAAGGGTGTGGTATTAGAAACGAGCCATCCCGTTCAGAGCAGCAGAGATGCCAGTGCTCCTTCCCTACAACGTTTGGCTTTGGGCAGAGTTGGACAAAGCTGCGGGAGTGATACAGTCACTGACAGAGCTTGCCTAGGAGAATGTTTTCTGCTAGACCAAGGAATCTGTGACTATTTGGCAGGCAACGTGGAGCCATTGAAAAGTGTGCAAGACAAAGAGTGGTGTGCAACGTGTTCTATAAATCTCTTAATCCGCTTTATAGCTGCCTAGTGCTGTGCCGTTATGGATTACTGTCTATGTGTCATCTTTTTAATCCGCATCACACCTTAGGAGAGCACTCTGGTTGTCCCTCGATCATAAAGAAAGAGACTGAAGCTTGGAGGGTTTCTGTGTCTCACCCCAAATCCCATAAACAGTAAGCATAGAACCCGGAGGCTTAATTCTAGGCCGCCTGGCTCCGACGTCTTCTGGTTTTCTATATGTAATGCACCTATAAGAAGAGAAACTGCTGCCTTGATTGTAGCGAGTTGTAAGAGTTATGTAACAAGGCAAAGGACACATGTGAGGTCGACTGTTATCAGAGATTACTAGTTGAAGCAAAAGGCAGGTGCTTAAGAAAGGCTGTAGCCTGAAATTAGGGTGCTCCAAATAGAATGTGAAGGGTTATTTATAAATTAACTTTAGCTTTATTTTTGTTTTTGAGAATATTTATTTTATTCTTAATTACATGTGTGTGAGTGTGCATATAGTTACACACTTGTGTGCACTTGTATGTGTGCCAGTACTCTTAGAGTCCAGAAGAGGGTATGTAATGTCATAGAGTTGGGGTTACAAGTGCTTGTGAGCCTCCCATTATGAGTGCTGGGAACTAGACTGCAATCCTAGTAGTACATGCTCTTAACCCCTGAGCCATCGCTCCAGGCCCCAGACCTTATTTTTAGAAGAAAAGAAATATCAAAGAGCAATAGATAGAAGAAGCTGGGTGTGTCTTGTTGAGTTCAAAGGTGGTTAGTGGGGAAGAAACCAATAGCTTTCTGATCTCACAAAACATTATTGGCTGAAACCTTTCATCTGGCTCTAGGACGGACTCTGTACACAGAGTTACCTTAGGTGACTTTAGGCAGGTAATTGTCCCTCCATGTACCACAAAGGGGAGAACTTTTCTCATACTGCTTAGAATCTGGGATTTCTGTGCCATCCAGTACGAGAGCTGGCACCCAGGGGTAGATACTGTGTTACTGAAACATGGACAGTCTGATATGAGTTGTGTTGCAGATATAACATCTTGTTTTGTATGAAAAAATTAAAGACAGTACCTGGTTATATTTCATCACAGGTTGAAACAATAGTATTTTAGATATAACAAGTAAAATACATTATTAAAATTTATCGTTCCCAAAAGCCTGAGAGATTGCTCAGTGCTTAAGAGAACTTGCCATTTTTGCAGAATACCTGGGCTCAGTTACTAGCAGCCACATGGTAACTTCAACTCTAGGGGAACTGGTGGCCCACTTTGACCTCTGAGAGTGCCAGGGATGCATAAGATACAGAAACATACGTCCAAGAAAACACTCATATACATAAACTAAAAGTAAATCTTTAAAAAACATGTACTTATTTCTTCTATGAGTTTGCTAGAGATTTTTAAGTTACCTGTGGGACTTTCATTGTATTTCTATTGGACCGTACTGTTCCAGAGCTTAAGACTCTAGCTAAAACCAGAATATTCCAAGGTCTACATTCATCCCAGCATAAATGCTTTCAAGGTAGTGCTAATAACAGTAAGGATTGTAGCTAACAGCAGTCAGTCAGTTTCTAGGCACTTTACATCCATTAGCCAGTTTAATCTTTATTATAATTTGATAAGCTGGATATTACCATATGTGTAATAGATAATTTTATTTTATAGACAAGAAACAGGGAAATTCAGTAACTTTCTCAAGGTCACAGACATAGTGGAGCTTCACTTTCAACTTACTAGGTCTGCCCCAGAGGAATCACAGAGGCTCTCATGGCTCTGTGCTGGACAAATCCCAAGGAGATCTTGTTTTTCCTATCATAAGTCAAGCAACGCTTGAGAAATTGTGTATATCAACTCATCTAACATCTGTGACAACCCCAGTAAACAGTAATTATCCATCTTTCATACTGAACAAACTGTAGCTCAGAAAGGCTGCACGGTTTGTCCAGTCAGTATAGGCTGGAATCCAGTTTCTAGTCCAGCCTAACTTCAAAACTGGTGCTTAGCACTGGACCAGTTTCTGAATTGCATGACAACCCCTTTGGGGTCATTTCGGGGCTAAGTTCCAGTGAGTGACTCTACTCTCAGACTGGCTCCTGGGTTTTCAAAATTATTGTAAGAGTCTCATCTGCACCCAAGCTTGGAGCTAAGCATCCCATCTGAGCCGACCATTTTAGACACCATTTTCCTGGGAGTTCTCTTTGGGGAACTAATGAAATTCAATTCTATTTTTTAACAACAGAAAAGAACCTGGGCATGGTGGCACATGCCTTTGGTCCCATTACTTAGGAGGCAGAGACAGGCAGATCTATGTGAGTTGGTTCCAAGTCTGGACTATTCAATGAGGCCCAAGGCAGCTAACAATACATAGAGAGACCCTGTCTCAAATAAGCCAAGCCAACTGATCAACCACAAACCCCACCATTTGTGTTAAGTAGTTTCGGTAAGAGCTGGCTATTCATCTCCACCACATCCCTGCCCTCCGATCCCATCATCCACCCCAGCACGGGGTGTGTAATGTTTCCATTAAGCAGAGGTAATCATAGATTTTAGAGATAAAACAGTCGGTCCTCTTGAAGACTTCCTCAGCTAACATCTAAGCACCTGGGATTTGTGTCTATGTGGGGGGTGGAGGTGGGGCTCAGAGGTGGTAGGTGCGAAGAAGGAACACCCAGCAGGAAATTTGGATCCTTCAAAGTGTTTGGGGCGGGTGGGAGTGGTATTCTAGATGAGCATGTAGAACTCCTGGGTGGGAACGTACACAGGACAAGCCAAGCACAAACAGGAGTTCTGTATGACAGTGTATTGGGGAACGGTTAACGGCATGCCTTTTGCAGCCTCTCTGCATAGACAAACAGCTGCTTTGTGACAGATTCAGAACTTGCGAGGAGATGTAAAATTAGGGCCCAGGTTTCATGGCAACCCAACTTGACACAATAGCAAACAAGAATAGTTTGAGAGTCAGAGGAAGCCAAGGCTGGGTATGTCACAGCTAACTGCTTTCTCCTTAGGCCACCGTCTCCTTATTTAGCAGTGCTTCCGTTCCTGCCCCGAGTTCCCCTGGTCCGTAAGCTACGTCACTTCACAGAACACAGTTCCAGACTTTAAGAAAAACAAAATTTTGTATCTCGGCAGTGGTTTTCCTGGCCTTTCTCCCTCCAAAGAAATTTCGTTCTGGTTTTCCCAGTTGATTCTTGGAGTCTGTAGCCATCAGCTGGGCCTGCCCCTTCTCGGTTTCCTCCGTTCTAATGCAGGGTCTGCCGCAGAATAATGCAGGGTCTGTTTCAATGTGATTAAAGATTTCAGTGTTTGCTTTAAACCAATATTTACCAGTAAAACCTGGCCAATGTAAATGTTCAGGCTAGGTAGAAAATACTGGCTTAAATCAATCTCCCCGGAACACAGACAGACAGATAGACAAGGACTTAGTGGGTATTTTGGATTTGGGCCTCTTTCTTTTTTTTCAGTTAGCTTCATACATACTGCTACTGAACGGGGTTTTAAAACAACTTTAAAAGAGAAAGTCTAGGTAATGCAATGCTAAAGTATTTAAAAGTAGTTTTCCTCATTGGCCAGTGTTAGAAGTTTATTATTTTTCCATGGTGTTGCTTCTGGCACTTGTCATGACACTGTCACATTATTTGATTTAAAAGCTCCCTTGAATGAGAAACAAATTGAGTTATTTGACACAGCAGTAAACTTAGAATGCTAATCATTTTTTAAATAGCTCGTACTCCAGTGTTACACACCCCACAGAAACAGAGTGGACAGACATTTTGAGATTGAGTCAGCTTTTCTGAGCTACAGCTTCATTTCTGCAAACTTTTACTTGATTCAGTTTCTTCATTGGCTGGATTTATTGAATGAGTGAGTTGTGGCTACACTCTGAATGAATGGATTGTAAGTGGTTGTAGTGTCGATTAGGAACTACTTAGCCTAGCCTTCCAGCCGAATGGAAAGCCCTCGCTGATACCCCATAGTCCAGGAGAAGATCACAGAAGGATGAGATGGAAGGAACGTCCCAGCCCAGTCCTCTTACACTGGGAATGTCATGGCTCCCATACTGCCCCTCTCCTGGGGGAGGGAATATGGGTTTGAGCTGGAGATGAATGAATGACTCATCTGTAGGAAAGGCCACCGAAATTGCTAGGGCCTTGAGGAGTGTCTGCTAAATAACAGGCACTTAATAAACAAATGCTTTCCTCGTATGCCGATAGATTAACTTAATGTAATTTGTAGGGCTGAGTATAGGATTTTCCAAATTTATGGGCAAAATCAATGTCTATGTCTACTGGTAATAAATCCATTTGTTGCTTCCTCTAATTCCAAATGTTAAAAGTCTATACGCCAAAGACTGAGGTACATTGAGGTATTACAAAAAGGGTGACATTCATCATTATAATCATCAGCCGAGGTGGTAATATTCATCCTCAATGAAAATTATTTGTAAAATAACCTGGTAAGGTAGATTTGCTGCCATTACAAATGACAGGTAGGTGGACAAGAAATGGTGAATGGGACAGGAAAGGATGGTCTAGGTATAAGGACCTCACAGTGGATGACAATGGGGAGAAAAAGAGCAAATGCTTCAGTGGGCAAAGGACTCAGGTTTGGCTACCCTCAAGGGTTATGTGGCCTGGGAGGGGCAGAGAACATAAATAGTCAGAGCATAATAACAAGACAGGTGGAGATACCCACAGGCAGAAGGGAAGGGCCCACATGAAGTGAAAAGCAGGGAGCAGACAGATTTCACATAGGACTTAGTGTTGAAGAAAAACAGGGCTGAAATGAGCAGAGCTGACTGGATTCAGTGAGTGCCGGGAGTGCATGCTCCTGAATAAAGAGAGGTGTGGGGAGAAGGGGAGCCCTGGACAGTTAGAACAGTGAACATATTTAAAGGGTTCTCACTGGGAAGGAGCAGGTTTTAGCAGTACCAGAAGACGCTCCTGCAGAGGCCCAGGGTGAGAGGCAGGCAGGTAGTAGAGGTGCTGATTCCAGGATAAAAGAAAATAGTTTTGGTCAAGGCCATGTTTGGAAGTGGGGGAAAAGTCTTTATAAGAGATGGGGAACACAAGAGAGGAGAGGGAGGTGGGTGACCAGTTGAAAGATGCCCGGACTACGTGACATGGCCTGATTCCCACAGAACCACAGGGTTGACAGTGAGTCTTCAGGGAATGGACAGAATGGATTGCCACAGAGGAGTACTGCACGCCTGGACACATTCACTCCTTCTGATTGGCTCCTGGAGAAACGTCAGCAAATGTTTACAGATGATCTCAGCACCTCTTGCTCTCTCTGCATTTCATCAGCCTCCCGTGGCCGCACACTGGGAGGAAAGCTACGAGGGATAACGTGTGTGGTGATTTCCAACTCTGCAGGACACACACTTAATGTGGGAGGATCCTCTCTCCTCAGAATCCATAAGCAACCACACCAGTCCTCCCAGGTGGAAAAGATTATTAAAACCAAATGGCCCTTAGAGGCCAGCCATATTTTATCCAACCCTTTGCTTCCCAGATGGTAACACACAGACCGAGAGAAGAGACCTAATATCCACCAAAAGTACAACCATTCTGTCTACAGAACAGAAGAAACTTAGTTCTCTATCCAGGCTTGCATATATTAAAAGTAAACGTACCCATTACTACCACTGGGGTACTTATAGTCCCTAGAGACTCCTTCAGAAGGACTGATTGCTTTCCTTAGCTGGAATGGTTGAGGAACGTTTCTTGGAGGAGGGTGCACACTGGCAGGCTCTGTATGTGTGTCAAGGACTAGAGATCGATGCTAAGTGGGACTTAGAGTTGCTGTGAGGGTCGAAGAGTCTTGGGGCTACTGGGGATGGTGATAGAATAGCTGGAGAGGGAGGCAGAGTTCTGCTGGGATTTACAAAGGTTGGGGGGCAGGAAGTTGTAAGTTAAAGCAAACATGAAGAAGTCATTTCTATGGTGTTACGTTGTAAAGAGTTAAAGTCAGAACCAGAGATGTAGAGAATGCCACAAAGGAGAGGTTGGGGGAACCTCCATTTTTGAACTTTTGGGGTAGCTGTTGGTCTGCATATTCTCAGCTACTGTGTTCCTGTGAACGCTCCACAAGTAAAACAGAGATGTGTGGCTGTGTCCTGTAAAACCATCCGCAAGCAGGTGGCTGACGGTCTCAGGTGGTTTGAGTGCCTGAGGTTACTGTCCCACCTGTGGGAAAGCAGGGCTGTGGCCTTGCAAAGATTTTGGCATGCTGAGCTTGCAGCTTCTCTCACCTAGAGCCTGTTAGCATGCAAAGTCACTGGCAAAAGAAGAAAGACAACACAGTCCCTCTGGGCCTGGGCCAACCTCAGGCTCAACAAGATCAATGGGAGAGGATGCAGGTGAGCCAGTGCAATCACAGCTCTCTCTAGAAGTAGGAGGGACACAGGAGAGTTGCAAGAATTGGGATTTCAGTGATACGATGCGAGATGTGAGAAAGATTTGATTTGCTGGCTCTGGAGATAGGAAATGACTAGAAGCTAGAGTGTGCAGTCTCTAGAAGATGGAAACATACGAGAATGTCTCTCAGACTCTCTAGGAAAGAACATGGCTTTGCTGAAGCCTTGGTGTGTGATGCTTTAATTCACCCTCACGACTACTTCAGTGACAGAAAACGAACAACATTTTCTGCCCATTCTGAGGGACCCAAACCCCCATAGTGAAGGGTACATTTCTATACTTCTTCAACCAACTTTTTGAGCAGAGCAGGCTAAAGACTGGAGACAGAAAGCAGGGTGTTCAGAGTGAGAAACATTCCTCAGCTGGAAAACTCTATGGGTGCCACAGTCTAAGATGGTCTGTTGTGCCGAGCTCCACATGCAAAGCTCCTAGGGCTTCCCAGGCCTCAGCTTAAGGATTCCCACCTCAGGAAGGAGGGAAGGGCTCTGGGTATGATAGTGAGAAGCAAAGTTATAGCACACGCTCCCTACACAAATCTGAGTGTGCATGCCAGCTGCCAGTAACCTGCCCTCACCCCCTTTCCCCACTAGCCTTAGGCCTCTTGCTGCACGCTGCCGTGCCCTGTTTGTTTCATGGTCAATGTTGTTTGCTGCTTTTGAGCATGTTGGAGAGAAATGATGAATGGGTACTATGGATGTTTGACAAGGACATTGGCAGGTGATGGAAACAGGTGCCACATATACCTAATCTTAGGGAATGGTTTCTGAGGCAGCAGCTGCCACACATTGTGGAGGCCACTGGGGTCAGTGACCTTTTCTGAATCTTCTCTAAGGCCATCATGATGGCTACAGTCAGACATTGTGGTGTATGACCTCCTCGTCACACTGACAGCATAATAAAATCAAAGACTGCCTTTAAGCCCTAAACACAGGACCTTGTCCTCCATGGATGGACAGTCAACAACAGTAACAAAGTAACTATTAGGTAAAACAAGTCACAAGGTGATAATTTGACAAATTTATAATTTCTCAAGTGTATATGCTTGTGTTATCTCAAATCTTCCAGACAGCAGTGCTCTGAAGTGAGTCCTTGCAAGCCTGATAACAAAATTAATGTATTTCACAGACTGAGAAATACAGAGGTTACAATTGTATCCAAGGTAAAACTGGGACATGAGCCCAGGTCTTCAGTTTCTCTGGATGGAGCTGAACCATAGCTCATAGCCACACCCCTATCTTCTTCCTCCATCACTTCTGAAAACTCAGATATCTTCTCCATACTAAATGAACACCATCCAAAGTTCTAGTAACTAAAACAAGGTAACATTTCAATGGAGGAGAGATACATGCCATATTTAGAGATTGATTAAACACCTCCTCCGACAAGGATGCTATTGAGACTTTCACACCTAACATCTCATGAACTAGGTACTGTGTTCCCCATTTTGCAACCAGTCAAATCTTTAGAATACGTAGTGTCCAATATGAATTATCCATGATCTCATTTTCTCTCCATCCCAGGTCCTCCATGCTTAGCATGGTACCTCGCGCTATAGGCACCATGGTGTTAGGTCCGCACCAGCACACAGAGGGAGCCAGGGAAAGATGATTGACTGAAGGTAGGACATTTGCAAATACTGCCACCACACAACTGCCACCACACAGAGAAATGTCCTGGTCATATGAAATGTTCTTGGAAGTTGGTCTTTGGTTTAAACATTGAACTTTAAAAATTAAGTGGCTTAGAAATTCCACTTGAAAGTATTTTTCTTGAGAAATTGGATGCAAAACATTGGCCAGAGAGACCACAAGGATGACCATTAGAAATCTGTTGTTAACCAAAATGCGGATGCTTCATTCCTTCTTTAAAAGGGGAACAAGAATACCCTTGGGAGGGAATAGGGAGGCAAATTTTAGAACAGAGGTTGAAGGAACGCCCATTCAGAGCCTGCCCCACATGTGGCCCATACATATACAGCTACCAAACTAGATAAGATGGATGAAACAAAGAAGTGCAGGCTGACAGGAACCGGCTGTACATCTTTCCTGAGAGACACAGCCAGAATACAGCAAATACATAGGCGAATGCCAGCAGCAATCTACTGAACTCAGAACGGGACCCCCATTGAAGGATTCAGAGAAAGGACTGAAAGAGCTTGAAAAACTCAAGACCCCATATGAACAACAATGCCAACCAACCAGAGCTTCCAGGGACTAAGCCACTACCCAAAGACTATACATGGACTGACCCTGGACTCTGACCTCATAGGTAGCAATGAATATCCTAGTAAGATCACCAGTGGAAGGGGAAGCCCTGGGTCCTGCCAAGACTGAACCCCCAGTGAACGTGATTGTTGGGGGAAGGGCGGTAATGGGGGGAGGATGGGGAGGGGAACACCCATATAGAAGGGAAAGGGGTTAGGGGGATGTTGGCCTGGAAACTGACAAAGGGAATAACAGTTGAATATAAATATGAAATACCCAATTTAATAAAAATGGAGGGAAAAAAATCTGTTGTTAAAGAGGCAGTGGTGATCTAGTTGCCCTGGGAGGATGAGGCTGAATTCTCTCCTGGAGAGAGAGGTCTTGCCTGAGAGTTGGGGCAGCTGGGCCTCCCTGCCAGCTCTATCACTGGCACACGCTAGCGAGGTCTGCTTCTCAGCAGTATTCACAGAAGGTAATTCATAATAGTCTCTGCAATACTCTGTTATTCCCCCATTTGTCCAAGAAGTCCAGGCTTCACCCCTGGAGAGTGTGGTAGAGAGATGAGGTCACCTTGTGTCTTCCGAAGCTCTGCCACCCGAGGCTTTTTCAACCCCTGAGTCCTGTCTGTGCCTAATTGTCACATGTCACATGCTGTTATGTTCCAGACCTGCCCTCTATTACTAGTCTGGAAATGTATCTCTAAGTAATGAAATCGCCTAACACTGGAGGAGCCGGGCTAGGTCTCCGGGAAATGGTTTGTCGGAGGCTTGCATCTGCAGCACTAAATGGCTGCTTGAAGCTGGGGCGCTGTTAGTAACATTGTGAATTACAGGAGCCGACACTATTTATTAGAATAATTCTATGTGTGGGGTGGTGTGCCATGAGGAAGGCTTCCCCCACCCCCTGCTCACAATTACCTACTGCTCTTGGCAAATGTAAGGAGTGTAATTATCTCCATTCTCCAAAGAACCTGTGGCTACAGGAGGCTAAATAACTCCTGGAGTCACACAGCCACAGCAGCATGGGTGAGCCTGTTTTCCTACTGAGGCTTTGTGGCCTCGAAAGGCACAGTCCCTTCTCACTCACTAGGCTCCATGGGGCCTTGTGGTACTGTACCCCACATGTTGACCTGAGGTGAACATTTGACAAGGGTGCACAGCCTGGGGGTGGGAGGGACGGGACTCATGCTTATTCTCATTCTCACCGTACAATTTGCAAAACGCTTGCTCACATCACGTCATCCCATTCTCTAAGCAGCCTGGAGAACGAAGCTGAGTTTGAACTCGGTTTCACAGAGGACGAAGTAGCATCTGGGGAGGCTATAACTTAGAGGTTTTGAAACCACCCTTGCTGTACTAATGACACACTTGTCTAGATTTGCAACCACCCAGGGACATCATTTTCCTGAACATTTTGTCTTGTGTCTTTAAGGATATTCATTTATTTATATTTGCACTGCAAGATGGCTAAACGAGGGCCTTCCCGGATAGATATTACAGAACAGCAGCTGGTGTTTTCTTAAAATTTCCCCTGGGACTCTGTGCACACGATTTCCAAACGACTAAGAATAGTGTGGTGAATCCTAGAGTCCCGCGTCTGCAGAACGACAGTGTTCTTCTTTTAAGATGACCGTGCACATTGAATCTTTTCCTGAGCTAGGAGCTGGCCCGTGAACTGTGCTAACTTTTGTGGCATCTTTTTTGACTGTAAAGCCACAGCAGCTATGGTGTTATTGAGTACACCATGTAGAGCTCGCTCACAGTATTTGATGGGTTTTATGAAGTAACTGTAATTAAATATTTTCATTAAATGTTAGCTGGTATTGTATTAAATAAGGACATTTTCATGGAAGTACATCTCCCCCCCACCATCCACTGTACCCTTTTCCTGCTCACCCTTCTGCTGATCATCTTTGTTCCTAGATAGGCTAACTTATGCACATGCTTTTAGTCTATACGAAACCGTGGGACCGCATATGAGAGAAAACATGTAATATTTGACTTTCTAAGACTAGCTTAGCTCACTGAATATTATCTCCGGTTACATCCATTTCCCTGTGAGCACTGTAATTTTGTTCTCTAAAAAGCTGAAAAAAAACTTCCATTGTATATTTGTAGTAAATTTCCTTCATTCACTTCAGCGTTGATGGACACCTAGGTTGTTTCCGTGACACAGCTGTTGTGAACAGTGCCACGGTAAGCACTGAGATACAAGTGTGTCTCTGATGCACTACCTGGAGTCCTTTGGGTCAACAGCCATGAGCAGTCCTGCTTTATCATAAGTCAGATTTTCATTTTTTTAGGATATAAAACTGATGTCTATAGTGCCTGAGTAGTTTATGCTCACATCAGCAGTCTATAAATCTGCACGAGCCTTTATTGTTATTTTTTTTTCTGTGACTGCCATTCTGGCAGGGGTGTATGCCTGTAGCCCTGCAGAAGCCAGAAGGTGTTGGGTGACCTGGAACTGTAGTGGCAGACGATCGAGAGTTACCATGCGGTTGCTGGGAATCCAACCTCTGCCCTCTGGAAGAGCAACTAAGGCTCTTAACGCTGAGCCTCTTTCCGGATCCATCAATTCAGTTTAATGTTCATTTCTCTGATGACTGGTGAAGTCAAAGTTATATCTTTATTAACCATCTGCATCTTATATGCTAGTTATTCCATTCGTTGACTGGGTCGTCTAATGTTCTGTTTTACCTTTTTGCCTTTTGTGTATGTTAGGTACTAATCCTCGTCAGAGGTGCAGCCAGCAGAGATTTTCTCCCACCTTTGGCTGTCTTTTCACCCCATCTCTTTGCTGTGCAGAAGCTTTTAAACTTCACAATGTCCTGTTTGTCAACTTTTTGAAATTAATTTCCTGAGCAACTGGAATCTTATTTGAAAAGTCCTTGCTCTGCTGGATCGTCAAGTGTTTTCCCGATTTTCCTTCTAACAGTTGGACTTTTGGGTCTTGAATTAAGATCTTTGATCCACTTGGAGTTGATTTTGAGCAAGATGAGAGATAATGGCAGTTTCATTTTTTTACAGGATATCCAGTTCTGGAACTCTATCTGAAAAGACTGTCTTTTCTCCAAAGTATATCCTCAACGTCTTTTCCAGAAATTGTGTAGTTGAATGTCTTATGCATGGTCCATTCTATTCCACTGATCGTTTCTGTGACAGTGTTGTTTTATTTTAATTATCCAGTATAACTTGAAATCAGGTATGATGACACTTTCAGAGGTATGTTTGGCCCAAGATTGCATTGGGTATCTCTGATATAACTATTTTATGCTCTGACATAAAATTTAAGATGGTTTTCTATTTTTGTGAAGAATGGTATTGGTATTTGATGGATATTTAATTAAACCTTTACATGTTATATTATAAGTTCACCGTTTCTACACTGTTTAATATCAGATGGATTCTCTGCATTGTTTTATGTAGATGGTCATCTCTATAGTTCTCATTTTCTACTCCATGAAGTATGGAAGCTATTTCCATCCTGTACTGTGGCCCTCAGTCTTTCTCAGCATTTTAAAGTCTCTGTTAGAACAGTCTTTCACTTCCTAGGCTAATTTATTTGAAGGTTTTATTTTATTAAATTTGTCGAAGTCACTTTGATTGGGATCATTTTCATGATTTCTTTCCCAGCATGTTTGTTATTAGTGATGTTTGTTTCTTAGTTTTATAAAGTGACATTTTATTGAAAGTGCTTATCACTAAGACTTTTCTTGTAGAGTCTTTAAGGTCTCCTTGTATAGCATCCTATCATCTGCACATAAAGATGCTCTGACCTTTCCTTTTTCTCTGCAATCCTTTTATTTCTTTCTCTTGTTTGACAGCTCTAGAGAAAACTTCAAGCACAGTTTGAATGAAGGTGAGGGGAGTGGAAACCCTTGTCTTACTCTTGATTTAGTGCAAAAGCTGTGAGTTTTCTCCATTTCATATGATGTTAGCACAGGTTTGAAGTATTTAGCTTTTATTAATTTGAAATATGTTCCTTTTACTCTTAGTCTCTCTGGGGCATTGATAATGAAGAGCAGTTGGCTTTATCAGAAGGGTTCTCTGTATATTGAGATGACAGTATGATCTCTTTCCTTTAGTCCTTTTATTATATTTGCTAATATAATTTATAACTGTTATCTTCCTATGTTGAATGACATTTAGGAATAAAGTTAGCCTAATCATGGTAAGTGATTTTTTTTCTGTGCTTTGGAATTTATTATACAAGTATTTTATCAGAATTCTTGTACCTATATTCACTAGAGAATCTGGTCTATAATTTTCTCATGTTGCTATATCATTATCTAGTTTTGATATTAGGGTGATACCAGGCTCTGAAAACTATCTGGGCATGCTTCTCCCTTCCCGATTTTATGGAATAGTTTGAGAAGTATTGCTGTCAGTTCTCCTTTGAAGGTCTGATAGTATTCAGCCGTGAATCCTTCTGGGACTGGGCTTTAAGTTGAGAAATTAAAAATGGTTTCAATCTTATTGCTTGTTGTAGATCTATTTAACTTACTTATTTTATCTTGATTTAATTTTTCCAGGCATGTGCCTCTAGAACTTTATGTTTTGCTCTAATTTTGGCATGTTTTTGCTATGTGTGTTCTTAGGCCTATCCAGTGTTTAGTAATTGTGACTGAACTTGTTTTCTTAATTCTCTTCTAGGAATATTTTTAGTTCCTTCTTGGTTCAATAGTGTGTTGCTCAACCTCCACAAAATCACATATGCTGCCTTTAGTTTCTGGTTTTATTCCATTGTGCTCGGATAAAATACTAGAAATTATCCCAGATACATTTGCTGTGAATAGCAGCTTGAGTCAGCAGTTATTGCCTTCCAGAGTTTGAAATACGTTATTGTAAGCCCTTCTGGATTTTAAACTTTCTGTCAACAAATCTGCAGTTATTCTAAGAGCACTGCCTTTGTGTATTGCTTGGTATTATGTTCTCTTAAAATACATTTGGGAGCTTACTTGATTTTCTTGAATATACTTATAGTAATTGCTTAAATCCTTTCACATTTCATTGATTACACACACTTTCTCTCTCTCTCTCTCTCTCTCTCTCTCTCTCTCTCTCTCTCTCTCTGATTTATTTATTTATTATATAGAGGGCATCAGATCTCATTACAGATGGTTGTAAGCCACCATGTGGTTGCTGGGATTTGAACTCAGGACCTCTGGAAGGGCAGTTAAGAGTGCTCTTAACCACTGAGCCATCCCTCCAGCCCTTGAGTACACTCTTATCAGAAGATATGGCAGTGGTGTTAGTCATTTTTTTTTTTTTGAGGAGCCATCACGTCTTAATTGCTTACGTTCTTTGTGTTTTCGTGGTATGACTTGTGCACCTGAGATTATGCTATTGGTTGGCTTTTATTCACTCTTATTCTTTCAGTGATGGTGCTTGAATTTTCAAGAAAGATTAGCTTGTAATAGCACTGGTACGTCACTCTTCTCTGATACGCTCACGTTTGGTGAACTAAGCTCAGTGCCTCTCACTCCTTTGAATATAAGAGTGCTGTCTTCAGAAGCAATGTGTGGGGAGTCCGTTTAAGGAAAACAAAATCCAGGTAGGGTGATATGTGTCATTCTGTCATCACAGCCCTTCATACTGAGATGGGAGTCGGGGACAGGAAAAATCACTCAAAGGTTCAGGGGTCAGCTAGCCTGGAGAATACAGAATGGCAGATGAGGAAGACCCTGACTTAACAAGGGAAGGCAAGAAGAGACTTCCACAAGTTGTTCTCTGACCTCCACATGTGGTCCATAGCATGCTGATGCATGAGCACATAAACCATACATTTAAAATTAGCGATCTCCATCAAGAGTGTCTTTCTATGAACATATAAACATAAAGTGATAGTCAAGTAACAAAGAGTTTCTCCTTAAACGCTAATCAATTTAGGATGTAAAGAAATACTGACAGTGCCCTGTGCATCGAGATGCTACTTACAACTTATGAGTGGGAATGAAGAAAGCAGAGTTAGACTTGTGATTAGTAGTAATGGGTAGAAAAAAAATCAAGGAGGGAAAAGTAACCAGAAGTGGGAAACACCAGGGGTTAGGGAAGAGGGAATTTCAGACTCAAGATAGAGTGGAAGGAGAATGCCATCATATAGTCCAGGCCTCGGGGGACTGTAACATAGAGATCCCACAAACCACACTGGTGTATGCTTTTTGGAAAATACCATTAAAAGGGTTAACATTTTACAAGGGAAGAATAGAATTTTAACAAGAAAGAGAAGAGAGAGAGACACACACACTGAGAGAAGCGAGACAGACAGACCAGAGCAGGATTCGGCTGTCCTGCTAACTGATGCTGGGTTAAATAAAGGAGAAATAATTACATGGGAAAGGGAGAGACTGGGCAGAGAGTCTTCATGTGGCCTTGCTTGATTGATTACTGTAGCCTATCTCTTTGGCTGTTACTTTATGGACTCCCAGGTGTCAGTGACACTCCTAGTCAGTCAAGTCACAGCTACTGGTCACCTTTGGGAAGTCCTTTAGGTTCTGTGTTGCAAATGCTGTTGTTGCCTGTAGAGGACGTCTGCAAAGTCAAAGCAGAATCATGAGTGCTGTTTCCACTGGTGGACTGTCCTTCACAATTCAGGACATGAATGGGATGGCAAGCCCTCTGGGCAGATCTCCAGGAGTTCAGTGCAAATGGTGTTTCACCCCTAGATAGTCCTTGGTGAGACAAAGTCACCAAGGTCACTAATATCCTCTTCACAGATCCCGTTGCAAATGCCAGCCCTACCTTAGCACAATGCTTTGTCTGAGCCACAACTTAGAATCTGAGTCCATGCTGCTCTGCTGACTTTGGCTCTGATCAATTCCAACCTTCCCGAACGCTCTGTGGTTTTTGATTCAGTTCCTTCCCTGAAGTCTTGAGGTATTTTGCCAGTCCTGTTCCAGTAGATAGTTCCTCTGAGTTTTCCACTAATATAGTTTACCGAGGTCTGTGCCTCGAGCCTCTGACTCACCAGCAAAGTTCTAAAAATGGTGTCTGCTTTTCGTTCTAGTGTTTTGCCAAGAGGACAGGCCCCTCTCCACCCTCTGCTGCAGGTGTGATTTTTCCCTCTCTGTTTCGTCTGTCTCTTGTTGTTCTCTTACAGTATCTGTTATTGAGAGGACAGAGCTGACTTTCTGAGGCTCTGAGTCTTGTGTAGTTCCAGACATTTTCTCTCACTGGATGGGGGCTCCCCAGACCATCCTACCCTTCCATATGCTCCTTTTCTTCTTCTTTCTGAAATTCCCTGTTCTACTTTGCAGATGACGGATTCTTTTTTAGTTGTCTGCCACCCATCTCTTTTGATAGCTGCTACCCAGCTTCCCAGACTGTGCCTGCAGGTTACCCGCCGTCTTAGACTCTTCAGCAGTGTAATTTTAACAAAGCTTTATATATGGCAGAACATTATCCGTGTCCTCTACCACCTGCCCAATAAAAGCACCCCTTAAAAGCAGTGTAACTGCTTTTCATCTACCTGCCTCATGACTGGGTATTTTTTTCCATTAGAGAAGGTGGCCACTACTTCGAAGTGGGTAAATTAATCAACACAATGGCCATGTGCAGTAGCAGGGATAAGCCAGAGCATAAATGCATGACAGAAGAAGCCATACTTTAAAGCTAGTGGCAAAAATCTATGATTCAATTTTTGCAAAGTTCTGAAGAGGCAATAACTAAGCTGTGACATTAACAGTCGACGAGTGGTTAACTTGTCCAGATTGGTAAACAGACAAACAAACAAACAAACCAGTCAAGGTTTCTATGGGGCACGAGATGATCCAGCTGTTGGTTAAGTTACAGCTGTTGGTTAAGTTACTGATTATGTGATTGTTCTTATTTAATAGAACTCTGGACCTCTGCAACTCTGACTTGTGTGTTTCTTTCTGTATGTTTACTATATTTTGATCATGGTTTGAGTATGGCCCAAAGAGTTCATGTCACCAAAGTGAAATCTTTGGGTGAGGCTTTGAAGGAGGTAATTAAGTCTACAAGGGCACTATCCTCAGAAGGAATTCCTACAGTTATCATGGTTACTTTGTTAGTTCTCTTGGCATGGTTGTTATAAAAGGGAAAGTCATCCTACCATGATAACATCTGTTTTGATACAATGGAACAAATGAGAACCATCATTAGACATGGCACTGAACTGCTTAGATTTTCTCTCTCCAAAAGTGTAAGCTAAATTAAAAAAGGCTATTTTCCACACCTACTAATCAGCCGTGGGTACGTTATTTTAGCAATGGAAAACAGACTGATACAGTGTTATATTTCAATAGAAAGCTTATGGGAAAAGACAAACAATTCTGGTTCCTTGGGCTTTTGCTTTTGTTACTATTAGCACTTTGATATTTTTCTTCTGTCCCTACTGTTATCCATTGGAGCTTTTAAACAGAGCACATTCTATATCTAATTTTAAAAATTTCCACTAAATTTCAACTCCATTATCTAATTTTTTCTACTATTCATGGCTGCTGAAAATGAGAATGTGGTTCCAAAAGGATATTCTATCATTTACAGTGAGTGTCTCCAAGTAAATTTTACTCATTTTGAATTTGAGTATCTCTACCTATAATAATAGGGCGATATTAAATGAAATATTATGAGGAAAAGCCAACAGAATAAGCCCTCATATAAACATCATCTTGGACCTAGTATGACTTCATTCTTTCAACTCCTTCTCTCTACATTTGCCCAGTCTGTTTAGCTCATTATCCAGCATGAATTCCACTGGATTTTTTTTTTTTCGGAGCTGGGGACCGAACCCAGGGCCTTGCACTTGCTAGGCAAGCGCTCTACCACTGAGCTAAATCCCCAACCCCTTCCACTGGATTTTTAACAGTAACTAAAAGGCATACAAACAAGAAAGCGTAACATTAGGGATCAAATTGATGTATGTGTTTTGGTGTTAGGTTGACCAAGGGACGGCACTTGTGATAGCTAATTGGGATAGTTAACTTGATTGGGTTTAGGAATGCCTGGTAGATTAGTGAAGCACAACCCCAGGTGTGTCTGTGATGACCTCCATAGTCTCTGGCATTTGAATACTTAGTTCCCAGATGGTAGTGCCATTTTGGGAGGTGTGGCTTTGCAGGAGGATGTTTGTCACTGGGGTAAGGCCAATCAATGGATGGCATTATTGGTAGATGGGGCCAAGTAATGGAAGTAATCAATGAGAACACATTTTTGGGAGCAATATCGTGCCCTTGTCCCTTGGTTTTTCTGTTTCTATGATTGCTATCCACTGTGGTGGAAATAGCATCCTCTATCATGCCTCATGTCATAATACCAAATACGTGGGGCCTAGTAGTCTTAGAGCAAACTATGCCGAATTATGCCCTCAAATAAAAGGTCCTATCAATTATTGCCCTAATTACATAAACTTTCTACAAAGACATCCCCTCCCCCAACTTGAGAATTTTTGAAAACCCCTGCCATTTCCCCTACACATTCTTTTCTCATTCCATAATTGGAAAGCGTCAAGGACTGGTGGACCAAGTTTTGTCACAGATGATCTCCTTTAACCTCAGCAGGACCTGACACACAGTTTCATCATCTATCCACTGTTTCTCAACAGTTTCTCAAAACATTTACAGTGTCCACAGACTTCCACCCCCTCTCTGGATGTCTTACTTTATCCCAGGAAAGATGTCCTGAAAAAGGCAAGGGTCCATTTAAATCCCATCTTCTTCCCTCTTCAGGCCTAAACGAAAGCCTTTCTCAATCCTGCTTCCCTGGCTCCTCCAGCCTTGGTTTTGTTCTTGCTATTGCTGGTGTGTTCTCTCTCGTTTGCCCCATTGCTCTTTGGCCTGGCTCTTTGACCTGCAAGCACAGTTGTGCTCCTTCATCCAGCACAACCTAAAGTCTCCCTATGGCCCTGCTTCCATCACATCCCACCTCTCTCCCTTTATTGCCACCTTCCAGCCAAGCTATTTCAGGTTGTTTCTTCTTTCTTTCTAGTCTCTCATTTAAATATTTATAAACCTTATGCTCTCAATATTCAATCATAGCTTGCTTTCCTCTCTCTACTTGCTCCAAAATTTGACTTACATAAGTTATATCTCTCCACCCTACTCTCCCTTCTGATAATGTTATTATCATTCAGATGTCTCAGGCCTGTGGCCCTTATCTGTCATCAAAATGCCAAAATGTCTATATTTCCAACCAAGCACTGAATCTCACCATAAAATGGAGTCAAATGAGCTATTCTAAAAACTCATCGACAAGACATGTTGTAGGAAAGTGTTTCATACACAGAAAACAGGACACTGATTTCCAAAGTCAGCCATTCAACTAGTAACAAAATACGCATTTATTTTCTGGATTTTCTTTTATCTGAGACAAAGGACTTGGCATCATCATGATGACTTCTCTGGCTACAAAATTCTATCATGCAGTTTTTAGAAATAATCAATATTTCATTTGCTGATAATCCATCCCCCTCTTCCCTTGTCTCCTATATCTTTATTGACAGCTCATGCTCTAAGTGTGTCATTATATTCACTTCTTTGAACAGTTTTTCCTGGACAATATTCTCTGAGAGTCCTTATGAAAGTCTTGCAAGTAATCAAGGGCTGTGGTTGGATGTTAGTTCAATGTTTCCTTCATTTCCATTACTAGACATCATCTCTCTCCATTCAGAAGACAAGAGCATTGTGCACTTCGGCTGTGATCCTCTCATCATGATATAGGCTGATTTAAACGTACTCTCTTCAGCTGGAGGCAGAAGATATGCTGCCTTTGTACCTAGAAGACTGTCTCTAGAAGACAGTCATTGAAGGAGAAGTCAGAAAAGGATTGAGAGCAAAGCGTTGAACTCATATGAAAATTTAAAAAGCCATTGGTATGCGTAGTGGGTAGAAGTGCATACTGTGTGACCTTGAATATGATTTCCTTGATATCCAAATGCATACTGTGTCACATACGTGCCCACGCTTTCACAGGTACATCTCACACACATCTACACAATAAACGTAAATAAATAAAGCACATGCTCAAGAAATGGCCAAAAAGGTACATACATCATTCAGCAAGAACGCTGACAAACATCTGTGACAACTGACACTCCCCATCAGGCCAAGCCCAGTGGCTTCTGCTTTCCAGTTAGGTTTGGTTCCAGAGAAACTCTATGGAGTCTGGTGACGTCATGACCCATCCCACTCTGGGTCACTTTCTTCTAAAATGTTCAGTTGTTTTAGTTAATCAAAAACAAGCAAACAAACAAAAAATGTCCCAGGATGCCAATTGCATTTAAGTTGCAGATAAACGATGTGATATTTCATTTTTATGTTAGAATTATAGTCTTTATATAAAAATACTTCTGTTCATCTGAAATTCAAATTTAAGCATGCTGTATTTTATTTGGATGCCTGGATAGAGAGCTGTCTATAGTCATCTCTAGTTTGCCTACTGTACAGTGCTGTGTTCAGACACATTTCGGGGAATGGGGGAGGAAATGGTGCTGTACTCATCCACTCTGCCTTTTTGTCTCTGCTCTGGCTATAGCACAAGACAGGTTCCTCCAATCTTTCCTGACCTCTTATCTAGAAGAGTTCCTCCTTTGCCTACCCAAACCCCTCCATTGGTTCTGTATCCTCATTGTCTCTGGACGATCTGAAAATCCCTTATGCTATTGAGCAAATGTTTTGTGGATGAATGGGACCTGACAGAAGAAAACATAAGGAAAAGACATCTATGCATAGTGATGTTGAAAAGAATGTGAATTGAGGGGGGGAAAAAAGCATCAGGTTGCGGGGAGTTTGAGCACTGTTCTGATCGGACCAGACACAGACTCAGCTATTGGGAAAATGGAGAATACTGGGAAGACTTTCAGAAGGAAATAAAACAGTAAAGATGAGAATTAGAAGCTATTGCATATACCAGAGTCTGGAAATGACGATATACCAAGAACAGTCTGTGACTTTTATCAAAGGCTCATTGGCACTCAGTCTTAGATCATCTGTGAAGTACATACTGTAGCTGAACATTTTTTTCTAAAAGTTGACACAATCTTTATAGTGAGTGTTCCTGGCCAAGACATCCATGTTTCTTAAGATTCTGTGTCATAGACTGCTTTGCTGACGTATTGAACTAAGTCATTTCCATATGAGTTGAGCTAATACATATTATCATTATGACCTTGTTCTCATTAACTCAACCACTTGCAGAGAGTTTTCATGCTTAAATATGAGATTCTGTGATAGATGCTATTTTCACATGGTTTCTGAGTCTTAGATCTCGCTTCTAATATGCAATATTACTGTATTCCACTAATATATGAATCAAATAACGTATGACCATACGTTAGTGGTACTGTAGGGCCTTCGACTAGTTCCAAATAGGAAAGTAGTTATAAATAACCACATTAGCAAGTCCAAATGTCTTCCTGAAAGTGATATTGGACAGGCAGTGGTCTGATATGAGGTTTGGTTCCCAGCAATAGCGCCAGACACATGAGTAGACCTTGTGTCACAGCTATGTTCTCCAGGGACTCCAAAAATACATTCTACCTCTCCCCAAACAGTAACCTCTATTCTTGCCGCTCTAAGGCCTACTTCTGGGAACTGTTTTACATCTTAAGCAAAGGATTTGCATTTGTTCTTCAGCCAGTCCCCTTCTAGATATGTTTTAGAAGTTTGGTTAAACAGTATAGAGTTTCATTGAATCAAGGTGCACTCTCTGGAGGTCTATTGAATAGCATTGTGACCATAATTAATAACAATGTGTTGGAAACTTCAAAATTGCTGAGAGATCTTAAATGTTCTAATCATACAATATAGGTAAGAATGTGAAGCATGTGGCAATTATCTTGGCTTAATTGTTATACATAAAGAAAAACATGTATATCAAAATACACACAATTTTAATTTTGTTCATTACACTTTAATAGAGCTGGGAGTGGCATGAGGGGAGCTTTTAATCACCTCCTACCCTTGAGAGTGATATGAATGGGAAATGCTCCCTTGGTTACATTTGCTTGCAAGCATTTACTTCTAACCAATGTATCCATATCCCACTGTGGTGGGTATTGGTGTTACACAGGTAAAACATCAACAACTTGAGATCGACTTATTAATAAACAGTCTCAGTGCCCACATAGGGTCATTTCCAACAAGAACAACTGAAGTAGACTTGCACAATATGGGGTAATCTTTGGGTGTCATGGAAGCCCATAGGATGATGTCTCTAATAAAGCCCCAGGTCTTTGCGGGAGTAGAAGTGATTGCCAAGTGAGACACTAAAGGAGTTAAGAGGTTAATGAAGTTGGAGGACAGGAGTCACAAGAAGAGCAGGTATGAAGGCTCTGGAAGATCTGAGCTGCAGAGGCCCCGCTAATGCTGACGAGCCAGGTATTACCAAAGATTCTAATGAGCTTCTGGTGTGTTGCACAAGGAAGCAAGACCTTTGGCTTTTATTCTGCTTTCTGTATTGCCAAACCCTGGCCAGTCCCTTCACCTTTTGAAACATCACATTTCGCATGTGTCAGATGATGCTAAGAATACCCAGCCAGGGCTTTGTAGGGGCTCAGTGAGACAATGTGTGGGAAAGTGCTCTGCAGCCTCCTAAATGCAAGGGATTATTTTTCTAATTCCGGCCACCACCCAGGGCACTCCCTATTTCCATTCCCCGTTGCCTGTTGCCTGTCCAGATTTAGTCAGCTAATGCAAACTAATTTTAATATCATCTGCTGACAGTAAATCCAAAGATGATCAAAAGCTGTAAGACCAGTTTTGAGATTCTCCTAGGCCACATAGCACAACCTGTGCATGGTGTCTTTCCAACAGATAACAGTAAGGTGACCAGTGGGGAAACTTATCAAACTGGGAAATCCCTTATTGGTTGTGTTTTATTTGGCAAATGGGGAAATAGGAGCAGGGAAAGTCATATGAGCCAACCCAGCTAGGGAGCCATGCTAGTTGTGGATTTGCTATGCATTTCCAACATCTACTATGTCTAAATCCAATAGTTCAGCTTTCAGGTCTTTCTCAAGCCTTCCAGAAAACAACCTAGGCTGTGGACTGCAACTTGAAAGCCATTAACCCCATCCTCCTACCATACTGCAATTGGGAAATGCAGAATTCTGGTTTATGGGATAATGGATGCTGTTCTGATAATGGATCGGATGAGCAGTAAGTTCCAAGCTTCAGAAGGTTTTCTCACTGTAAAAACACAGTGAGCATGTTCTACACATCATTCTAGTAGCAAACTCACCTAACAGAAAGCCAGAAGCAATCATGCAGAGAAAAGATCCTCATAACCCCAACGGATGGAACTCTGAACCTTCCATTTTGGAAAAGAGTTGAATCATAGCACAAAGAAGAAAAGCTAGAGGGCAGATTTATGGTTTAATTATGACACAAAGCACTTTCTTGTTACTGTTATTACTTTATTATACCAAATTTATGTGGTTGCAAGAAAACTTCTTCCTCTTAGGCTGAGGGTGTAGCTTAATTGTAGGACAGTTTGCCTAGTGTGCAGAGGCTCAAAGTTGATTCCCTAGAACCCTGAAAAGAAGAAAGGAAGGAGAAAGTGGAAAGAGGAAGAAAGGAAGGATAGGCAGAAAGAAAGCAAAGGAGGAAAAATGAAAGGAAGGTGAGGAATGAAGAGAACAAGAAAGAGGTAGAAAAGGAAAAAGAAAAATGTTCTATCTCTAACGTTTCTAAAAAATTTAAAGTCAGATACTTTTTTTACTTCTTAAAATAAAAACTAGAGTCCAGTGGCACTCAGGAAAGCTGACCCCCTGCCCCTCATATGACTTGTGGTGGCACACAGGAGAAAGGCCCCATCACCAGCCACCTGCAGCAGGTAGGTGTGCTGGACCTGAGGGTGTGAGAGCCAGACAGCTGGCCCCGCCCCTTACCTGGGCTAAGCAGGAAGAGTTGGCCTCAGTGATTCAAGGCACAAGAAAGCTGGTGGGCTGATCAACTCAGCTTCAACCCGGGCCCAGATTCAGGGCTTTGAGTTGGCCCACCCCAACGTCTACCCCATCTATGAACTGCTGGAGCTTGTGAAGGGAACATTTCTGAAGATTCACAGTGGCAGGATCTCGGAGACACAGGGCAACAACAGGATATCCAAGCAGAGTTCTGGTGAGAATCTAGTACTGATAGTATAGCAGAAGCTAGAAACCTCGAACCAGACCCATGACTCATTGCAGTGAACATTTGTATATAAAGTTGTTTGAACAAAAGAGTATACTGTGTGATACACTGCAGCTTCTACATAGCTGTTTTGTTTTGTTTTTTAAGGGGGAGGTTACAAGGGCAGATACAAAGGGATGGGAAGATTAATGAAATTAGTGTGCACGATGGGAAATTCACAAAGAATCAAGAAAAAGTTAAAAGCAAATAAATAAAAACCACTCTCTTCCTGGCTAGAAGACTAGAAATTACAGTCTAAGTTGGCCCCTTGCTCACTATATTGAAGGTCTTAGCAAGACTCTAAGCCTCTCTGTGCCTCAGCTTTTTCCTCTAGAGCAGAAAAACAATGTCACTCATCTTTGTAAACCTTGGGATTTACAAATGACAGGAATAGAACAGAATGACAAAAGGAAAAGTATGTAAGTGGCTTGAAGAGTATAAACTGTGACTCAGATGACCATCACCTTAACCTCCTACAGGAATAAGATATATCCAAAGAGTAGGGTTAACATATTCATAAAAGTATATCCTTAAATTACTAAATATCTGCCTATCTCTTTCTGGTAATCTTGTGAATTTTTACAGTTGGGTGAAATCTAGATGTATCTGTAGCTTTTACTGTAGTCTATGGATGTGCACACTCCATGTACATATACAAGACTTCATTGTTCTTTTTCTCTCTGTTTTTTTTTAAATAGGGAGAAAATGAAGCCTCTTAACAGTTAATAGCCTTGTATTCAGATGAATAATCATTGATGGTTATTATTCATAAACAAGTCCTCCAGCAGAAAAGTTAAAGGAACTAGAAGATAGGTCATCTGTGAGAAGCAAATTTTGCTTCCAGAAATAGATTCTGCTTAGCCATTAGTGGCTCTCTAACCCAGGCAGGGTAGAAAGCCTTCGCTGGTGTGGAATAAAAGATCTTAAGGCAACTTAGATCCTCTGGGAGATCATAAACAGCCAGTGGGCAACATATAGACCTTGAGTACACTGAATTCATCTCTGAAATCACAGGTACTTGTACTGTTGCTACCTATAAATGCTAGCTGAATGCAGAAATAAGAGAGTGGTTAGGACTGAGAAGCATTCTGAACAAGCAGTTAGGAGAATCAAGTCCAGACTCTATCTTTAGTTATGTGATCACCAAGGCAGCCACCCAAGTCCCTCTCCCCTGCAGGTAAAATAAGCATCTGGAAAAAGATTCTCACTGGCTCGTCTCTATGAAGGGAGATGATGTCATCTCTCTTCTCCCTCCCAACACAGTCATCAGTTCCTTGGTGGGCAAGCAGAAGGGATTCCAGTCAGCTGCATGCAAGAATGCATGCTCATCCCCAGAACTAAGTCAGCATTCTCACTCTGGTGGTCAGTGTCTCTTTCAGGAAAACTTGGAGAAACAAGAATGAAATTCTACAGACACTTATTAATTCACTCAAGGGACTAACCAACTCTTGCTGTCCACTCTAGTTTTTATAGGGTTAGCTTGTCAACCTTGACAATGAGCTAGAGCCCTTGAAAATCTCTGAGGGTAATAGGAGGCCAAAGAAGGAAGAACACTAGAGAGAAAGACATTCTCCTCTATGTCTGAGTTTAGGTCATGTAGCAAATGTTGTCAACATATATTGGCTGAGTTTTATTTTTTTCTTGGCAAACATACTTACTGCTTTTTACAAAATTCCTCAGCAGTGGCTTCCAGGACCCAGTGCCTTCTACTTCACAGAAAGTAGAGGCAGTCTGTCAGTCTCCAAATGACCCATTCTGAGCAGAACCTGGGAATGGCCTCTCAGATTTCCCCTCAGTCTTGGTGCATACAGAATATGTTCCCTTAATTTGCCAGTGAAGTTCATAAAGTACAAAATTGAATGCAAATTTCTTTTTAGCTCAGGTAGGAAAATAATATGGAGAGATGTGCGTAAGCTGGCAAAATTGAAAAAGCTCCCAACAATAGCTTTGTTAATGAGCCCCAGGTTATCTGAAACTAAACAACTGCTGGAAATGGGAAGGTCCCAGAATGAAACTTTGGAATATAAACATACGCTAACAAAATTGGGAAAAGTATCAAGGATGCCAGGTAACAATGGCTCTTACACAAGATCTAGGAACACCATTAAATCAAGTAATTTTCTTTAAGATCTTGACCCAAATTTTGTATCTGTTTAATACACAGCACACAAAGATGTGTTAATGGACATATACAAAAGACAGAGACTGTGGGAAATGATAGAATCTAATCCTGAAAGTCCAGCAGATCAAAAAGCTCCCTTGAGGAAGACAAACCCTTCTAGGTATGTCTGGTGTGTTAGTTTCAAGAGTTATCATGCAGCAGAAAGCCTTGCTTCTGTTCCCACGAATTGCAAGGGACTCTTATGCACCTTGCACATACATCAAATAATCCTACATAAGAGTTGGTGAGACGTTCACATGAAAAAACCTGTTATGAATAAGCCCTAGTCAAAACAAAATCAAAATACTCATTGATTGGACAGACATGTGGCAGCTGCTCTTCTTTTATGGAAATGAATTAAATCACAAGGAATCTTGTCTTTATGAAATACACATGGTCATTTAACAATATTCATATAGTCCCAAAACAGCAAGGGAAGGTTGTTATCCTAATGGGGAATCTGGGGTTTTATACAATGTCTTGCCTAAGGTCACAGAATTAGCAACTGGTAAAACAGAATTCTAATCCAGTTATGTATATTTCAAAGTCTGAATACTTAACTACTTGGCTGCACTACCTCCTGTTAGCCGTAGCAACAGCAGATTCTAACGAAGGCCAGCATGCCAAGAACACTGCAATCATTCTGAATGGAAGCATGCTCTGTTGTTTGTGCTAAACGGACTGCAGTGGACCAAGAACTCAGCCTACTGCATACCAAGTGCCTACCTACTGGACAGTCTTTTAAAATCCAAAATTTGTTAATCAGACACATAGTAAGCATTAGACTAGTTTACATTGATATACAATACAACATAGATTTGCCATCAAGAAATCAGCCAGCAAGAAAAACATGAGAATGCATTATCGAATCATAGCTCAATAAAGCAGACAGAGGTAAGTCCATGATGCCAAAGAGAGTGCTCCAAACACTCAAAGGGCCCTAGAGGAAAGGATGTTAGCTCCTGAGTAGAATGTTAAGCAGTTAGAATTAGGGTAGAGAGAGGAAGTGGGGTGGGAACATACTGATGTGCTCTGGGCAGAGAAAATAACATGCAGGAAAGTGAAAGACAGCTTGGTGTTTGAGGAATTGCAAGTATTTTATCAGAAAGGAGAGAGTATGAGAGAAATGTTCCTCAAAACTGGCTGCACTGCTTTATCCGCATGTCTGTTTGGAAGGGACTTCGGACAGGACAGACAATCGGAAATGTACAAAAGGTTCAGTAGTGAGCTGTCAGATCTATAGCTATTTAAAACAACCCAGAGGATAATGGAAGAGAACAAAATAGAAATACCAGATGGACATGTATACCAAAGCCAAGCATTTTTCCACAGAACACGTGGACATATGGGAACTGAGTCATGGTGTGAGGTGTATTACTTATTGTTAGTCGTGATTAGAGATAAAGAGCACTCATCTGCTCTGCACTCTGTATGAGCTTGTGTAGAGCCTCTTTGGGACCTACGGTCCACCTAGTCCTTCAGGAGACAGACAGGCTTCTGGGAAGAAACCCATTCTATTTTCTCAAACATGTTTCCATATTCTAGAGACCACCGTTAAATTTTAACTCTCCAGTAATCAAAAGCTACAGATAAAAATCTAGCATTGGGGCTATATATTTTGGCTAAGCCACAGGAATTTCCACTTTAAAGGGCTGAGAAGAAAATATGCACACAAAACGAAGTTGCAAATGATTCCAAGAAAGTTTGAGCCCTGTGAAGAGTTCTCGGACTCAGTGATGTTTTCCAGCAAGTGAGTCACCCAGGAGCAGAGCCAAGGCCTGAGTCACGGAGCACAACACCTTTGTCCTCTGTTCCATCATGGGGCTTCCCCTAGAAGTTCCTTTTGGATTTATTCCTTATTTTCTGCCCTAACTTAGCCAGTCTCTTGCCAGGTTCTCTGCTCTGTGTTTCATTTTGTTTTGTTTTCCCCCTTCTTTACCTGTCTGATAATCCTGAGTTCATAAAAACAAAGTCCAATCCCAAAGAAAACATACATAAAATATGGCTTTGAAAAGAAAGAACTTAAGATTTATTTTTACATAAAGGTTTTCAAAGTATAATAGTTAAAGAGAAAATGGACCAAAGTGCTTTAATGAATTCTTCTAACAAAATTGTCTGGCTAATATGGGTTATGGAGATGGAGGAGACTGATAAAAACAAATACAAAATTTGCTTTGGGCCTAAACAAATTAGATTTGGTGGCCACTGTCAGGAGAGTTACCCAGAAGGTGGTGTCTAGTGGATCGGCACACACATTCACCTGGGAATAAACATCAGAAGTTGACTCTAGAAATGCCTATTTCCCAACCCCTACTGACTTACCCTTCTTTAAACGTTAGTTCACTTCTCTTCGGTACGGTGTAAACATTGACTCCCTTGGGTGGAGCTGTCAACCACACACTTTTTGAAGTTGATAGAAAATGTGAAAGGATAGTTCTGAATTTTCAAGTAGTTGACTAGAAATAGCACACCTGGTCACGCTGGAGAATTAGATGACTTCTTGGTTGAATTTTGGGGGGGAGCGGTACAAAGAGGATTTTGTCAAATTCTACATTCTCTGGTTTATTTCATGTTTGAAATTAAAAAAAAAATCACCATGGTTTTATTAAGTCACTTATAGAACTTGAGAATTGTGGTGATTTAAACCCCCATGGCAAAGGCCAGAAGAGTGAGTGGTTCAGAGATGGTAAATGGTTTGGGCCCAAGATGTTCTCCATCAACCTGATATACTGTATATAATGTATGTAATGTGCTCAGCAAATATTAAATCTAAAGACCTTTAAAATGGCCATGAAGGAAAAGAATGAAAAAAGAAGTTCAGGCAAGAAAGATCCCAGTGAGCCAGTCTTATGGCTAATGTTTGCAGCAGGAAGGGGATCCCCAAGGAGACTTCAGACCTCGACCTGTCTTTCTGTCCTTTTAGATGCTCTTCCAAGGGTTACAGAGTGAACCTGCTCAGCAGGCAGAGTGAAAACAGTGGATTTGTTTAGAGTCCCAAGGTGCTTTTCCCTGCTTCCTCATCTGACCTCAAGGACCCCAGAAAGGTAATTTTGTGAAGCTCTGGTGTGTAAATGCGAAAACCTGAATCATTGTATGTCACAACAGGAACCACTAAGCCAAATGCCACAGACCAAATTACCACGTCATCCCTCAAATAGGTTGTTATGGCAGGTCTGGGCAGCCGGGTCACCAGAATTCTCTATCTGGGTTTGTTTTCCGCTTATCCTCAGTAGGGGGTGGGGTGGTGGTGGCCTTCTGCAAACATCAGTACCTGCCTCTGTTAGAAACATACTCCAGCTTCATCGAACTTATTATGGGACAGAAAGGCAATATAAATGTTTATGCTTTTTTTCCCACTGACAGAGAGTCAGAGTGCTTTAGACGGTTTAAGCTATCTACAGAGCTTTAGATGGTCAGGGTGTCTACAGAACAGAGGAAGGAGGTAAGATGGGCTTCTGAGCAACCAGGACTCTCAAGACTGAGAAATGAGTGCACGGAACATGAGATACGTTTTTAATTAGTCTGACCAAGGGATCCGATTCTGGGATACTTTACCTTTTCTTCTCAGTCCACTCAGACACAGTAGCTGCTACCATCCATCCTCCTATGGACAGGACAGAGAAGGAATTCCACCACGATTGAAAGACATTTATGCAGTGGTTCTTAAATACCACTTTACCCAAGAATCCAATGGTATTATTTTAAAATGCAGATTCTCCAGTCCTTGCACAGAAGAAACTCCAACCTCACGTTTAATCCCAGTGAGGACCACTTGGGTCCGATCATGTGTGGAAATGGAGATCTTCCATGTGAGCCTTCATTTACAGACAACCTAACTCAGAGGCCACAACCACACAACGGTGGCTTACTGCCAAAGACTTATCATCAGGATAGCCACAGGTAACCCAGACGGATAAAGCCAAGTCCGAATATTCCGATCGACCTCAGTATCAGGAATTTGTCGTCAAGGTCAGATTTCAATTTGAAATTACATGGTGGGGAAAGATCAGGCCATGGCTTGTCCCCAGAGCGCATGTTGCTCATGTTGCTCAGCGTGGGCTATGTCACGTGTGTCAGCACATTTGACTTGAGGGGGAAATTTTCCCAACACAGGTCACCAGGCTTGCATAAAACCAACAAACCACAAGATTTTCACTTCACCAGGCTCTCAAAAGAAGGAAATATGAATAAAACCCATTAATTCTCCAACCACCTCCAATGAATTAATCCCTTATTTTAAGAACACGGGAAAATATAACCCGGTTTTAATATAGCTGGAAATGAAAATCATAGCTTCTCTGAGTAAGTTTCATAGAACGGTGACAATATATGATAACTTGAAGAAATGTGGAACAGCTCGAGCTGGCACTGGTGAAAGAGCTCAAATCCCAGGGTCTGGTTTCGACTCTCTCCTTTCCCACTTGTATAGCTTTCTAGCTGTAGGAAAATATTTAACCTCTCTAAAGTTTAGTCTTTTTATCTGTGAAAAGGCGAGTCCAAGGAAACTAAGCTCACTGGTTGAAAGTTAATGGAGATACCGCTCCAGAAAACCAGCTCCATCGCTCACAAAATCACATTCACGAAGTGTTAGCTATCCCCACTGTCAGAAGAAAGCATTCTGTACCAAGTAGAGATTTTTGCATCCTTCCACATCCATGACATCTTGGCACTGCAGAATGAAAGTAGTCAATACTGGACCAAGAAAGGACCCTTGCCACTGAGAGAAGCCTGACAAGTTTGATCAGATAGTGTCTAACTTAGACCTCCTGTAGGTACGAAACTCAAAAGCAGCCAGTCCATTGCTAACCCCCTCTGGATGGTTCTACAGCTGGCTCTGTATATTTCTTTCATGGCGGTTACAGTCTCCCCTCTCTGAGTGGCGGGTGGGGTGGGGACCTGGGAGAAGTTGGGGGTGTGGAGTATGCTGTGAGGAAGGTTCCCTGTGACTGAGCCTACCAAGCAGATCTGTGAACATACACTAAGGGCAGGAGTGGCAGTGTATCCCATCATTACTGCTGGCATTGAAGTCAACCCACACCATCCAACAACATCAATTACATCAGTCCAATGAAGTATGATTTGCTGAACACATAGCAAATCACTTGTATTTGGGCTTGAATTCACCTCATCTTCCTTATTTAAGATCTCAAATGAACTCTCAACTCTGCTTGGAAGACCAATTGTCTCAATATTTCTCTTCTTTCTTCATCCCCCCAATAGAATTTAATATACCCATTAACGTATGAGAGGACTTTAACAGAATTTGTAACATTTTCTTCTGTTGTTTCAATTTCCTCTGTGTTAGCTCCTGATTTGCTTTAATATAGTCCAAACTTCTTATGGTGGCTGAAAGACCCCATGGATGTGCCTGTGCCTTTCTGCCATCAACTTCTCTACCAAAAAGCATATCCTATTCCAACATGCTGCCTGTTTTCCCCCCTGCACCATCCTCAAGGCTCTAGACATCATTCTTCCTTCATGCTGGACAATGACAAATTCCTCTTCAAGACAAAGTGCCCCAATTCTAGGGGTGACAGTGTCTCCTGACCCGATTCTTGCTCCCACCAGCTTTTGTAGATGATTCCTCCACAAACTGCTTGTCCCTGCTATTTTATCTCTAGACCAGGTTCAATTTGTTCTTGATGAATCCTCCCTTGTCTGCATTCCTAGCTCACAAAATGTTCTTGTTCCTCAGAGACCTGATCGCACCTGACTCAGTAGCCTATTGTATACTTATTTAGGCCAGGAAGTGTTAAGTAAAGAGGACGAGCATAGAACTCTGACACATCTTCACACTTTATATCCCTGGGTAGGTTAGGCCTGTTCTAACTTTAACATGCATTTACTTTTCTGGCAAACCAATGTTCTTTTTATCTCTATCAAGTATGTTCATAGAACATACTATGTACTCACTTAAGAACTATATCGATTTAATCCTCTTAACAAGCCTAAGAGGTAGGGGTTATTATTATCATCATTTTATAGTTTGGGAAACTGAGGGAGAAATGAATCATTTGATGAAAAGACAGAGTTAATAAACTAATGAGCTAGAACTTAGGCACACACGCAAGAGAGCTGTCCTGTTCGTCCTCAGTCAGTGCTGAAAGTTGTCTTTCAACTCCTCAGAAGAAGAATTGACGATTGCTGTCCTGGGAGAAGGAATGTAGGCTCAGAGGCTAGCTCTGCTAGGGTTATGCCATTAATTTATGTGTTCATAAATATTTATAGCATGCTTATTCAACACTAGACATTGCGCTGGCTTCAAAGACATGCAGGGTTTAGACAGACACCATCCTCGGGGATTTTATGATCCAGATAATACAAAGTGATGGGGCAGCCTGACATGAGAACTCATGGCCTCTCTATTATCACTTCTCTGATTTCAATCAAACTGCTGATGTGATTTAGTACGCCAGGGGAGGAGGTGGGACAGCTCTAAAAGTCTTCACTGGGGAGGAAAACTACCATTTACCATTTTTATTGCCCTTTAAAGATAAATGTGTCATATATAGTGTCATCCCCACATGTGTTAACTGCAATCTCTTTGAGGACTGAGACTAATTTGGTATTGCTCACAATGCTCAGAGTCCTGTCACACATTGTCAGTATCCAAGAAGAGGCCTTTGAATGACTTGTGGCTGGCTGAGTTCTTAGCAGCAGCTAACAAAGCTGGCAGTATTAGGTTGGCTATGTTGGGGATTTCTGTGAGCTCCTTGAAACTTGAACATTCAGTTACCATGGAAGTCACACAATAGCTTTTCCTGTCTCTTTGGGGATGGTGACTCAAAGACTAAATGTCATCAAAACCAGAGGGTGTACAGAATTCTCTTTCCCAGGTGGGCTAAATCCCATGCATTTTCAGACTTAATATTATCCATCCTAAGGAACTCCTAGCCCCATTTTCTTGTTACCAAACTCCCTAGGACAAGGAGTCCTAAGTGTGACCTTAGCTTGTCTCATGTTTATGAGTGAATCCTCGCATTTTTTCACCAATGCAGGGGAAAGCACCAATTCTTGGTGTGGGGAAATGACGAAAAACAAATTCAGTCATACACAGGGCTAACATCTCTGTTTGCCAGGCTATATATTTGTCTTGGGACATGTGCATTACTAATAATAAAGTCTGACAATATGGCATGCACATCAGAGCTACACTGTATCAGTCATAGGAGGCAATACAGGAAAAACCCCATTAACTCACCTGGGCTGGCATCTGCCAAGGCCACAGGCTATGTTTCTTCCTTCTGAATTTGAACTACATTTCATAATTAAGGATGAAATGCTAGCTGCGTTCCCTTACCTGTGATTCACAGCTATTAATTACAACATGCACCATGATGAAAAATATGAAGCAAAACATACAGAAAGTTATAATTCCTTACAGTTTCAGTTAAGACCCCAAATAGGCCCTTCCCCCATATTTACACAGGAAGAAACATTGACTAATAGACTTCAGTTACCAGAAGCACGTGGCGTCTTCTGCAGGGGCTCCTGGCCAAGGGAAGACAAACCACCCTTATTTATTTAACGTTTATTTATTTAACCTGCTGGCGGGGCTGGTTTGTTGGATTTGGTTTTACATCCTGAATTACAAAGTTTATGATGGGAAAGAGTGTTGGCTGTTTGCTGAAGGCAAAAAGACTCCTGTTCATTGTCTTCTGTTAACAAAACTCCAGGTTTCTTCCAAGTAATGAAAAGACGGCAAAAAGTTGGCTCTTTTGTCCTTCATCTTCTACTTTTCCTCATCTCTCTGTCCATCTGCCAAGGGTCCTGGCCCAGTCCTGGTCCTCTGCACAGACTTCTTTTCTTTCATGTCCTTCTACTCCATTTAGCCAACTGCTACTCACCTCTGAATGAACTATGAGCTTTTGACAGCTAACCACAGTTATTTTTCCATCCCGTGTAAAATAAATATGCACCTGTCATTCAGGCTCTGCTTCCCCACTGATAGCAGTGTTATTTGCCTGGAATCAGAACCTATAGATCCAGGGAGGGGAAGCCCGAGTGTGGTGAGAATCCTCTCTCAAGAGGGAGCTTCACTGAGACAGCTCATTTAATGGTGGCGACCAAAGCTACTTAAACCCTTGGGAAGTGGGGAGAGACTTTTAGGATGAATGTACATCACTGGCCAGGGCCAGGGTGCTGAGGTGCTGTGTGTGGGTAAAGGTTGGGGCTCAAGGCTACAAGCACCAGGACATGCTTGCCTGGAGTGGTGGTGGGGGACCGACCCTACTCCTGCTGATCTCAGGATGAGATGTGTTATTCGAGGGCTGCTCCCCACGTCCCATGGTTCTCTGATGCCATGTGCACCCTCTTCTTACATTAATTTTCATAACCCTATTGCCTTATAGTGAGGGTGCAGTCTAAACAGTGGCCAGAGGTGTGGGCTCAGGAATACAGAGGAGGACTTTGTATCCTACCTCTATTTTTTTCTCAGTGAAAATGTTTGGGAACACGTTCTCATCTACGAAGTGGGAAACAGAGTAGTACTTGTTTCCAGATCTGCTTTTGGTGCTTCAAACAGTAACATTGAGGCAGATTTTATGTATCATCGATGATGTCACCTTTCCAGATATACAGTGCAGTGTTTTATTTTATGAACAGCTGTTTTACTATGTTGATAAACCCCTACCCTAATAGTATCTCCCGTATACATTTATTCACATGTAATAAGTGTATATTACACTCTACTTTAGCCTCAGGCAAATTGTTGTTTGTCTTCATAGCTTTGCCTTTTCAGAGTATTTCAAATAAGGAGGACAGCCACTCAATACGCACACCCCATACATGGCCCTCTTTTTCCTAATATAGCATTATTTTAGAATCCTCCATGTTGTCTGTAGCACATACTTCTGGCTGCTTTATTGCTAAAGGGTGCAGCACTGTTTGATTATAAAAGTTTGTACAGTTCCTGACCACTAGATAGATAGATTGTGATTTGAGTTTCTGAAAAAATAATGGTGCTGATATTTGTGTTCAAGATTTTTTGAAGACATATCATCCCTTAAATTCCCTCATATGGCTATTTCAGAATAGGGTTGGTGAGCCATGTTACCTAAAAGTGTGTGTGTGAGTGAGTGTGTGTGTGTGTGTGTGTGTGTGTGTGTGTGTGTGTGTGTCCGGGGCTGAGAGAGAGAGAGAGAGAGAGAGAGAGAGAGAGAGAGAGAGAGAGAGAGAGAGAGAGAGAGAGAGAGATCTTCTACCTCCACCACCCGAGTGCTGGAATTACAGGCATGTGTTACTATGTAGTGGTGGGGATTGAACTCCGGTATTTCATGTATACTAGGCAAGCATTATATCAACCCTGCTACATCCATCCCCAGGTCTGGATACTTAACTCTTCACGACGCCTAGTGTTTTGAGGCTTAAGTACTGCACATTAATAGCCTCACATAGTGCTAACCAAGGGGCGACAAACAACAATTGTTGTGGTTTCTTCTGCAATCGCTATTAGGTTTTACCTTCCTTGTAAGAAATGAGAAGGATAAAGCTCAGAAAGTGTTAGGATCATGGTTGATTGAGTGGTGAATGGGTATCCAACTTTGCCATGTCTTTCATCTGGTTCTGGTTCTGGTCATGGTAGTCAACATCGTATTATCTATCCCAAGGAAGCACAGTTCCAATGGCACGATTGCCCGCTAAACAAATAGAAGTGGCTCACTGCACACAAAGGAAAACCCCAGCTTTTGTAGTAGGTAGATAAAGCCTTCTGGTATTTCCCCATCTATCCTGACTGCCCTACTTCCTACCATGCCAATCTTTCATGACTTTCCCTTTCCTGCCTTCAAAAATGTCTTCTAATCCAATAACGGCCCTTGCACTTGTAGCTTCTATATGTTTGTGTGTTTTCTCATGATTTGCTTTTTAAAATTTCACTTTGGGAAATTTTACCCATTGTGTAAGATAGAACTCAGTTTATACCTCCTGTGCCTTCCTTGTCCTAACAGCAGACTACATCTCCTTTATCTTCCTTCTTCTGACAGCTCTAGTAAAAACCTGTAATGTTCTTCTAATCCTGTTGCTCAAGACAGATGGTCAGTGAATATGCTGGCTTGGGTTAGATTGACTGAAAAATTCTTCTATAGAAATATATGGCCCAGCAATGGAAATACTAATTTTTAAAATTCAATAAAACTCTATTTACGAATTCTCTAATACAGGTTAGTACAGAGCATATTCATCCTAGGCAAGAATATGACTTACAGCGGCATTTGGGCTTCCATGGGCCTCTACTCATGTTTATAGCAAATTCTTATCACATTTCATTACATAGTAATTTGTGTGTGCTCCCCAGACTGTGAGCTCCACGATGAAAAAATACCTGGATTAAACAACACAATGCTTGATTAGTGTTGCCTTGAGTACTCACTGGGATCAAACGAGTTACTAAAATGGTCTTAAAATTAACATGGAAGCACAATGGTCTAAGAGTATCCAAAGCAATCTTAAGCAAAAGGAACAATGGGAGAAGTATCGCCATTCCTGAATTTAAGTTCTATAGAGTCATAGTAGTAAACCTGGCACTGACTCAGATACATGTGCCTAGATCAGGGAAATGCAAATGGAAGATTTAGAGGTAAACCCACACAACTACATCCACATGAGTTTTGACAAAGAGGTTGGTAGTATACATTGGAGAAAAGAGGAACTCTTCAGCAAATCGTTTTGTCAAAATTTGGTGTACATATGTAAAAGAGCAAGCCTGGACCCCTTCCTCTTACTCTGTTCAAAGTCAATTCCACATGACTTTGTTAATATAAGATCTTATACATACATATAATATATAGTATATATAACATAACATATAATATGATATAATAATATAATATGTTACTATAAGATCTGAAATTGTTAGAGAAAAAAGTAGAGATAACATGTCAAGATATTGGCATAGCTAAGGACTTTCTAAACAGGATTCCAGTCACTTGGGTATAGAACCAACAACTGACAAATGGCACCTCATAAAATTAAAGAGCTTCTGAATAGCAAAGCAAATGGAAACAGTTAACTGGTTGAAGAGAGCTTACAACACTGGAGAAAGTTTTTGCTAACTGTACTGATGGAAGATTACTATCTTGCCTATACAGGGAAGTAAAAAAATATCTAAACAAGAAGCCAAACAACCTGACCAATTAAATGGGCTAGCAAAATAGACAATTCTCAAAAGGGGAAACGCAAATGACCTTTAAACGTATGAAGAAAAGTTCAGCCTTAGTAACCATTGGAAAGATGCAAATCAAAACGACAGTGAGATTTCATCTTGCCGTAGAGTAGAATGACAGACCTGAAGAATACGAATAACGGTGCTGATGAGGATGCGGGCAGGGGAAGCTTTAGATACAAACCGCTGGTGGGACTGTAAGCTGGTTCACTCACTAATGAAACAGGTGAAGAAAGTCTCCAAAATTGTAAAAATAGATCTGTCTTATGACCCAGCTACACTGTCGTGGATTTTTATCTGAAAGGACTCCAAGCAACATATCACAGAGACACATGCACCTTAATGTTTGCTGTAGCACATCAGCTAAGCCATGGAACCAGTCTAGGTGAGCAGTGACAGAGGAGTGAGAAGGAGAATTAGGTATGTATGCACAATGGAATTTCTTTTAACCAGAAAGAAAAGTCAAGTTATATCCTTTATGAAAACATAGATAAGCCTTGAGATAATCAGATTGAGTTAATTAGGCTTGTCTCAGAAAGTCAAACATGGCATTTTATTCTCACCCATGACTCCTAGACTGTGTATGTCTCATGTAAATCATGTACGTGATATGATTTGAAAGTAGAAGTAAACTCATCCAGAGGAGCCGAAGGGAGTAATGGGAGGGGATGGGAAGAAAGGAGGGGGGAAGTTCAACAATTTTCCTCGTATGAAAATGTCCATATTTAACATAATGCTATGTACAAAGAATATATATGGTGATTTTCAAAACAATTTTCAAAATGTAGGAAATTTCTTCTCTTCCTATTCAAATCCTGAGGATTCTACTTCAAGATAAATCAGCTCATTAGTAAGTTTACAAGTGGACTGCTTCCCTTCCCATTCCTTACCTTTTTCTACACAAGAGCCAAGAAGAGGAAAGAACAAGAGGAGGAAAAGGAAGAGGAGAAGGAAGAGGAAGGGGAGAAAGAGGAGGAGGAAGAGGAGTATCTGTTGAATAATTATTTAATAACTACTTATTAAGTGCTAATGATCAAGTTTCAGTTTCAACCTTCCAAGCACATGGAGGCTGATAAAGACATACAGTCATAACAATAATAAATATGACTCGGTCACAATTCTCTGACTGGCACTATTTAAATTGTTCTACGTGAAATAGCTCACTCAATTCAATACAGAGATTATGGAATTAAAGGTGAAATGAAGATGCAGAGACCAAAGTTTGGGGAAGGTGTAAAGGGTAATGCTCTTGAAATTAGATCCCGGATCTTAGCTGAGACTGTCTGGGTTGAGAATCTCAAGTGTCTCAAGACCGCAGACGTTGTACTGTTGTTCCTGTACATCCACTATTTAACTGTGTTGGTTACACTTGGGATTGGGAAAATACGAAAGAGCTAATGTTGTGGAAAATTGGTGTGATGTAATGTTAGGGTGGGAGGGCATGGGAGAGGACCAAGGTTTGGTGGTAGAGAATACATCTTGGGCTTGAACTCCAAAAGCCCCAGTTACTAACCCATGAGCTGTTCTTGTCTGACAAAGAATTACCCATCCTGACACCCACACAGCACTGTTTCTGGGACAGGGGCCATTTTATCTGTTTGAAGGCATTGTAAAGTTGACTCTAGAGTCAAAGATTGAAAGTACTTCCAAATAAAAAAATGACTAAGTTTGGGAGGCTACAGAGTTTACCTCGAGTCACACACCTGGTTGGTATCGGCACCAAAATGTCATTTTCCAGAGTTCCAGCCCAGTGCTCTTTCATTTAAGTCACAGTTTCATCTGAGTTAGGAAAGTTGACAGAGCAAATTATTCAAAATGGGACTTTCCAGGGCCTGTCTAGAATTGGATGGGTGCCTCCCTGTGTCCCTGCAAGGCACACCCTGGTTTCACTGCAGATCTTAAATCTAAGTCTCGCCTTCTGCTGTCAGACATCAGGGGTACCTCATAAGCACTAAAACTTGGTCCCACCCTCTTTTCTTGCTGCCATAGCCTTCCCCAAATCCTCAGTTGTTAATGAGTCAATGAAGAGGATTCACCAAGGAGAGAGTGAGGGGAAGGGAGGGAGAGGACCTGGGGAGAACACAGTCATTGATCATTGGCTCAGTACTTCCTCTAAAAGGAGAGAATGGAACAAAAGATATCTCCTCTACATTTTCTTTATTTCTAGACTCTGGATGTAAAAGCAGATTTGATGTAGTTCAGGTGCTGATGAGCGCTGTTCAGAGAAAGCCAGGATTTGGCAACAGCTGTAAACTTGATCACGAGGGAGCTTTCACCTCATGACAAGTGCAGTGGGCACATGACCTCTCACCAGGAGATTAGCACCAAGTATGTAGGGGCTGGAGCTAAAAGCTAGGCTTCAGGTCTTAGCTGTGTCACCTACTAGCTGAATGGCCTCTTGCTATTCCTCTTTGCTGAGGTACGGTTTTATTGCTTATAAAAACAGGATCCCATCTTGACCTTGACGTTTGAGGTTGACAAGACATAATTCTTAATAGCAAACACATACTTAGTATATGCTACGACACCATGTTGACACATCTTTGCCTATGTCTTGTGTTTCCTGCTAGATCTTTTGGAAAGAAATGATACCCATTGAGAGTAGAAAAGAATTTAAGTGGATTTCTCAAACCAGAGTGCTGAAGTAGATAACCATGATATGGGAGCTTTTCCTTTTGAACAAAAGAGTATCCCAAACCCAGAGAAGCAGAGCAATAAATGACCCTTCAAGGCACTCAGAAAGGGGACAGAAGAAGCACAGCTCCTGCAGAAGAAGAGGACATGGAAGTAAGTGTCTTCAGGACTCTAGCAAAACAAGTGGCTCAAGACCTGAAGAAAAGGCAAGACCTGGGGGCAAAAACTCATGGTGAGTTGCTGACTCATTAAGCTACCGGAAGCTCCCACAGTTGTGTTCCCTCAGTAACCTGCTGATGCAGCTCTTCACCAAAAGATACATGGGAGTTGGGGGAGGGCCCCATGTTTGTAATCTCAGTTCTTCAGAGATGGAAGGAACAGGAGTCCTGAGGTAGCCTGGTCTACATAGCAAGAAAAAAAGAAAGAAAGAAAGAAAGAAAGAAAGAAAGAAAGAAAGAAAGAAAGAAAGAAAGAAAGAAAGAAAGAAAAAAAGAAAGAAGGAAAGAAAGAAAGAAGAGTGAGGTAAGGCAGAGAGGGAGGGAGGTGGTGTCCAGGTGTATGATAGTCTGTGCTATCCTGACACTTGTCTAAAAGGCACATACTGCCCATGATGAGTTGCTCATCTCTGAGAACTCAAGCTGGGAGCCATTGCCAACACTGTTTGGAATGAAGAAAGGAGAGAAGTTATTGGGTTTTGCACAGTGTCACGGGCATTCTGATTGACAGGAACACAAGACTCTGGGAACATATGCTGAAGAATGTTTGTCCAGACTTGAAAAAGAAGGTGTTTGAAAGATCACTTTGTGAGTCAGATTGGAATTTCCAAATTCTGAAGAGAAGGCTTGAACCCTACACTGCTGATCTCAACAATGTACATAAAGAGGACCTTCCAGGCACACTAATCTCCCTCAAGACATTCCTGGACAAATTAACTTTTGAAAGTTAACTAATCTCAACTGAGTTTCTCAGTAATTGGTTCTGAGATCTAGAAAGTAGGTTTTGGTAAAGTTGAGGCCCACAGGTTTCTCTTATGATCGGCTGCCCAAGTAGAGTGGTAAGTGAGAACAATAACATTTTTTGTGACACTGCAGCTAATGCACATGCTGTCCAGGTGTGCAAACACAAACCTTTGCACTTCTGGCCTTACACACACACACACACACACACACACACACACACACACACACACACACCTGATTTCTAAAATAATGCTGTGAACTGAAATTGAAGCAAGATGTTGGGCACCATGGAGACTTTCATTTTCTCGACTTTAAACATCTAACCTGTAACCAGTAGGCATCATTCGAGCTGGGCTACTCTATGAAACAGGTTGTATGCTTTGGTGGGTGGTCGGTTCCCATAATAAAACTGGTTTGAGGTATCAACTTGTCAGGACTACATGGTACCCTTTACTTAACCAGTAACCTGTAGCAAATTACTGTACAGCTATTTTGCACATAAGCATGGATCTAAATTGGGAAACTGAAATTAAAGAAGCCCCTGTTTATGCAGTTCTTGTGTAAACTCAGATCAGGATCTGGGTCTATTTTATGAGAACTTCACTTCTTCTTTTCTAGAAGATATTTTTAAGCAATATTTATCAAACTGGATGAATGGGTGATAGGGAAAGAAAGGTTATGCTTGATCTCACGTAAGGTGAATGAACTGAGAACAGCTACCCACAGCAGGTTGTAGGAAAAAGCTTTCCAGAAGCAGCAATTTGAACTGCTTGCTTTGGGAAGATGATATAGAAGGTAACTGGGAAGACTGGGGGTTGTAGGAGTAGGAGGGAAGGAATAGGAGCCCTTGCGGGAAGACAGCTGAACTCTCTATGAGAGAAGGAAAAAGGAAAAAATAGATCACCAGGAGTAGAGACCTACTGTGTTGACAAAAATTCTTCTGAGGAACCCTTATTTTCTCTGGAAACAAAAAAGTAACAAACCAGCTCAAGGCACACTTGACTGACTGCAGCAGGCAGACATGGAGGAGTCAGTGTCTGTCAAGGTGACTACCCTGGGTAGCTGCATGCAGAAGAAAAGACATGCTTAGCAGTAAGTCACCGAATACCTAGAAGACTTGACCTTACAAATGTGTGAAAAGTCTCTTCCGGTGCAGAGCTCCACACTTCCTTCTCGTGAATATTGGCTTGGCTTGGCTAGCTGTGTTAGGTTCTCCTGGGATGATTAACTTTTCTAAACCCCTGTCCTTTCCTGAAATAGAGGATCGGGAGTAAAGAAGTGTGGGCTTATCTTGAGCAGCTAGGGAAACAGTTATATACCCAAAGAGAATGAAAAGGCTCTTCCATGCCGTTAGTAGATGGCAGTGTGTGCTGTCATCCCAAGCTTTCGAAACTAATCCTACCCCTCAGACATTGCTTCAAGTTCCCCAAAGCTGTAACAGTTGAACAGTTGCCAAGTCCTGCAGGTTCTTTGTGGCTGAGAGAAAACACTTCCTTATCTGAATGCACCCTGACTCAAGAAAGCCCTCTTTGGGGCTAGTGAGATGGCTCAGCCAGTAAAGGTGTTTCCTGACAAGCCTACAGCTTGTGTTCTATCTCAGGTCTCCACAAGATGAAAGAAAAGGTCTTCTATAAGCTGTCTCAATTTTATGAGTATGCATGTGGATACACATAAACAAATAAATAAATGTATGTGGTAAATGTTTAAAAATGAGAGAAAGAGGGGGGTTGGGGATTTAGCTCAGTGGTAGAGCACTTGCCTAGCAAGCGCAAGGCCCTGGGTTTGGTCCCAGCTCCGAAAAAAAGAAAAAAAATGAGAGAAAGAGGAGAGAGAGAGAGAGAGAGAGAGAGAGAGAGAGAGAGAGAGAGAGAGAGAACTCTACAACCAATTAGCACCCATTTGGTGTCTTTGCTCAAGTACTAAACACTAATGTCTTTAAATATGATTGACTAATTCTGATCTTATGATGATCCATTATTCAGATGAGAAAATCAGACCCAGACCTATTGAGTCATTCATCTGTAATCACAGAGCAGGAAAAAAAAAATAGAGGGACTAAAGCACAGGAATACTAGTTCCAGATCCTGCTTTTTAATTCCAAAGGGGGTGGGGGTGGAGCTGGACTAACTATTATGGTGGAAGAGGTTCAGGTCCTGGGAACACACAGGCCCTGTTAATCACAGTCTGCCTTGTGGCTCAGACTGAAGCTCTGTGTTTACAACTCAAATCATCTCATACCAGTCTCATTCTCCATGGTTCCCAAGTAAATTGAGAATAAAGTTTACTTATCATTCACAACCAGAAAGTACGGTGCCCCTCCTGCCTTCCCAGCCTTTCCCACCTGTGGAAAAGGTTCACAGGTTCCCTGTGGCTGCAGCCACTAGGGTCTATGGGTGAAGGACTTTTGAGGTGTTGGTTTGTCCCTCAGTGAGCATTCATCTAGTTCTGTTCAGTCTTCCAGGCTCAAGTTCAAGGTCACTTATTGACAAAGCTCTTCCTTGTGTCTCCTATTTCAGTCCACATAATAACAGATAACAATAATTAGAGATGGTGTTAAATAATACTGGATGCCAGATGAGTTATAAATGACTTACGCATAAAGACTCGTTTAAACAGTGCCCTAGCTCTAATAGGTTTTAGCAGTGTCCCTACTTTTACCTGTGACAAAGTAGAACATAGTTATAGTATCATGTACCCTCTTTCATTACAGATATCAAGCTCACCTTGGTGCAAGTACTTAGGAGGTCTGTACTGGACTATGAAAAACAGCAGAGGTTACTGTAGAGGGTGGACACTAGCTAGGGTCAGGAGGAACGAACACAGGCTTTCTTTAAAACAGAAAATCATTTTCAGCATTTTAAAATTATGTGTATATGTGTTTGTCTGCGTGTGAATTCAGGTGCCTTGGACTCCAGAAAGCAGCACTGGATTCTCTAAAGCTGGAGGTACCAGGAGCAGGGCCTGTTTCTAACTGCAAAGCCACCCCCCCAACCTTTAGGAAAAGATATTATTTTTATTATGTCTCCATTATGTGTAAATGTATGTGTATGTGCCTGTGCGTGCAGAGATCATGCGCTTTCAAGAAAGAAAGATCTAGATCTCAGTTCTGACCTATCACTTGTTAACCTGCTGTCTTGAGCAAGCCCAGGCTCTTCCCTGAGCTGTCCTTGCAATCTGTGAGGAGCGATGCCTGCAGAGACAGTAGGTGGTAGATCACAGATCCAGAGGACGCAGCATAGTGCCTGCACCTAGAGATAGTCATTACTAGTTCCTTTCCTCTCTTGCTGTCAGAGGCAGACCTGTGGGGCTTTGGAAATATTTCATGCTAGACACCAGACCCTGGAAGTGTGAAGATCAGAGTACAGTTGGGGGAAATCTGTTGTGGCTGCCTCTGCTGGTGAAATGAGTCAGATGACCACCGTGTCCTCAGCTCACTTCATAGACAGTGAAGAAAGGGATGAGAAATGTACACAGACGACTGAGTGTCACTCTTGGTCCTTGTCAACAGCTCCGGATGAGAGGAAGTCAAGACAATAAGCTCAGATCCAGTGAGTTCTATTGCCTGTTCTCTATTTCAAGGGGACAGTCCCTGCTTTGTTTCTCTTCTCTCCAGTGAAACACTTCCCTGAAATTCTCCTGGTTTCTGAGAACAGCTCTAGAATCAGCCCACAATGATCAGAAGCAAGCAGAACCCATCCTGTCCCTTGGATCCTGCTGTCGCAAGGATGTGGGAGTAGAAAGGGACACTAAGAAGGCCCCCTTCCTTCCTCTATGACATTCTCCTAGCAACGTTTCATTTTCATCCTTCTATAGGCTAAGCACTATGTGGCGAGGAGCAGGGAGCCAGGCTGTGCATGAGGGATCTTTCCCTGTCCCAGCAGTAAGTTCTGTTTTTCCAGAAGGTGCCAGAGTCTCTTTGACCTCCACCACCTTCCCATGTGGTGTTCTGATACTAGGATTTTACCTGTCTCCAAAAGGCAGCTCTGAGCTGGCTTCAATTCTACTCCCTGCTGAGCTGCCTGTGCTGGGAAAACCTGTGCCTAGGAAGGTGCGTGTCAACCCTGATGGCTGGACTTAAACAGTGACGGTGAGCTGTGTGACTGTACTCAGGTTATCTCACAAAGTGACATCCCCATAGGTTTATGCAAGAGAAAGCTCAGAGAACCGAGTTCTGGCTTCTCACAGCCATTTGCTGTTCTTGGCAGTCTTCAGGGGTAATAGCCAGGCTCAGTATCCTGACATGTTTGTTATTAGCTCATTCTCCCTCTTACTGTCTTTAATATATGTCACAGGGAATCCTGTCTTCAACTCTGAGTCGATTTCTACATAACCAGATTTTGATTTTTTTTAAATGGGAGAAGGGCAGTGTTTAAACTAAGAAAGCTTCCCTTCAGGCCTCACAGCATCCCCCATTATCTTCAGAAGTCATATTTTCAAGACCCCAGGATACGGCAAGAACTGCAGGAAGTGCCAAACGAACCCTGCACGTGTTGTTTGTTCCTATGGTCATGTACCTGTGATGAAATTTTATTTAAGAGTTAGGCACAGCTGGAGATCGGCAGCAGTGAATGATAGAATAGAATTGTTTCTGTAGTAAGTGAGGTGGGGTTACTTGAAGACAGGCACCGTGATAGCCCAGTATCCAATCTCACAGCCCAGAAGGTGTCTGAGGAACTAATGGGCAGGTAGATCGTAAGTCATGGATCTGCAGAATGAGCAGACTCACCCCAGGCAGGAGGGGTCGGGATGCAACATCGTCATCACCATACTCAAAAGGCCGTATGACTATAAGCTTATAAATTTCCCCCTCTGTGGAATTTTCACGTTATTACTTTTGGACCAGGTTGACTAAGGATAACTGAAACCTTTAAAAAAAAAAAAACCCGAAACTACAGATATGGGGGAGGAGGAAGGGCATACCATATTACCATGGAAGGGAAGTCAACCAGAACCTTCCAATGTGCTTTCTGTTCTGGTTCCCTACTGATAGCAGAAGTTCTGGATTCTTAGCTCTCCCATACTGACCATCTGCTATGAACTAGGCCACGTGAGGCATGCTGAGGTCATGTGACACAGGCTCTAGAAGGCCAATTGCAATTTTCTCATTGTTTTGCCTGTGTCACGTCATTTAATCCATCTAAGTAGCTTATAGGGCATATGCACTTTGTATTCTAATTCCTAAGTGAAGCAACTGAGACACGAGAGATTAAGTAATTTGTCCCAAGGTCACAAGATAGAGCTAGAATTTGGAACGAGTATTCTAGCTCACTCATAACCACTCCAACATAGCCTTTCTTATTTACTCTAGCAGTAATCTTATGAGATAGAAAATTAAAGTGCCCCTTCTCCAGATAAGAAAGCAAAGTTTTGGAGAATAATTTGTTGGCGAGACCGATCCAGATTCCTAGCTCAGTTCAACTCCATATGCTATTAAGGACCCATTCTGTGGCACTGTGGTGGGCACTGAGAGAATGGCGCTGTTTATTATGATGAGCTACATGCAGATATTTTGCTTCTTTCTATTTCTTGTAACTTAGTTACTTCGTGCTCAAGTGATAGCACAGGTTTCACTTCACGTGCCTTGAGCATCACGTGCCTTCAAGGTTAGCCAGGGATTTCAACACTGTGCGCATGTTCCGAGAGTCAGCAGAGGTTTAGGCAAGCCTGGACAAAGCAAAGGAAGCAGCTGAGCTCCTCCGATGTTTCGGACTCAAGCTTGGGCAATCGTTCACTGCTATTTTCTCATTGCATTAGTGTTTATTGGACATCAGTGAGGTTTCTACATTCTTAGTTGGGAGGATAAAACAAGTGGATTCATATATGAATTTGAGATGCTCATCGTTCCGTTAGGGAAGGAAACAAGATATTTCAAGTATTGTCTTGAGATGTTGAGACGCTGGTTAAAAGTTTCTGAGATAATTGAATAGACCTGTATAGGGACACATGGTGAAGGTGCCGGATAAGTAGTCTTAAATGTACATTCCAGATGGAGATGGATAAATCATGAGGTATTCCCTACACATAGACTATATACTAGGCCTTAGATAGAAAATACATGTTTATTTTAATCCTTGCTCCAGAATTCAGGAAGCAGAAAACAAATACAGACCTGGGAAAAGAGTCAGTATGGAAAGGCAGGAGGCAGGAGGCTGGCATGTTTTGCTCACAGAACCACGAATTGAGCAATGTAGGGGTGGGGCCATAAGGGAGGCAAGGACAGACAGACAGATAGACAGACAGACACACACACACACACACACACACACACACACACACACACACACACACACACAAACACACACCACCCAAAACCCAAACAAAACAATAACAAAACAATCAACAATGGGGTTTAGAAAAAGCCTGCCAGACCAGAAAGAAGGCAGGGTCAGAATATGCAAACACTGTGGACATCAAACCACTTTGGAAGGTGATTATAATGTTTTAAGTACAGGAAAATAAAGTCCTTTACTGCAGGAGTGAAGAAAAGGCTAGGAAAAAAATGGTTAAAGGACCTGGTTCTCCCAAGCCAGCAGATAGAGCGGATAGAGCAGGAAGGGCTTGGAACCTGGTCTCTGTCTGACTCAAGAAGGATTACCAAAAGTTTCAAGTGTTTAGCATTTCTATACACCCCTACTGATAAATGAAGGAACGGAACAGTTCCCGGAGCATAGGGGCAAGGATTGAAGTTGTACTTTCTACAGCCTGCATGGTAGATGGTGAAGGTAGCTTTCTGGCTCCAAGCTGAGCCTCGGTGGTAGAAAAGTCCAGGTGTGGAGTGAGTCCTTGGCAGACATTCCAACTGCAGCTCAGGTAAACAGAGCCAGCAGGCATTCCCAGGAAGAGGCAGCTGTGTCCTGAAGGGCTTTTCTCTGACAGGCCTGGAAGCTGCTGCGTGATCAGGCTTGAGGCGGGCAGCAGCTGGGGTTTGGGAGGACACAGGCACGTGGATAGCCTCCTGTGGGGGTGCATTGCTGCAGATGAAGCAGCCATGAGAACTAGTTTGTCTTCCGGGCTTCCTCCTCCACCCTTTGCTACAGAGGCTCAGTGCCACCGCCGAACCAGCTGCAGAAAGATTGATTCAGAGATGAGGGCTACAGCTTTGAGCCATGCAGGAGCAGCAGAAAAGGCGAACTGTGTGCCTCTTTGAAGGAAGCTGTTTGTTTAAGGATCCAAACGTCAAACAACTTCAGCAGCAGACAACAGTGATTTGGCTAGAACGATGTATGCCACTGAATTAGCATCGAGATGGGCTGAACAGAGCAAATGTCGTAGAGACTCCTTTTTTCAAAGTTCAGTATCTTCCTCTATGGTCTCAATTACAGGAGATACATTTGTGCACAAATCATTTAGGCAACAATATCTGGGTGTCTTTTTAGAGTCTACTGTAACCAAAAAGAAAGAAAGACCGGAACTAAAATGCAAAGGACAAAAAGAAACTGTTTGGAGACAAGTCGGCTACAGTGTAAACTTTTCGTTTTCTCTCATAGCAAAACCTGATGGTTGTCTTTGTAAAAAAAAAAAAAAAAAGTGTCTGTATCTAGGTCCCTGGCAGTGATTTGCCTCTGGGAGGGCCAGCAATCTATTTAATGACTCCATTGACGTCAATGGCATAACTGAAATACTTACTAACATGCATGATTCCAGCTTTCAGGGGGAGGGGGTGGATGGTGTCTCTCAGCAGTGCGAAAACACGATGTGGAGTCTGCAAGGAATGGACTTGGCTCTTTCTGCAAATTCTGAGAGACTAGAAGCTGCTAGTCCCCCACGTCGTGATTACTATGAGGAAAAACTTTTCCTACTAAATGAAGAAATTAATTCTGAACAAGGAAAAGCGACCACTAATAAGCAGGACCTTATTTTTAGCTGTCTTCCCTCAAGGGAACAGTTTTAAGCATTCTCACTTCAGCTGCCTTACTAATGATTTTGCAGTTACCCATCCTTAAATTTAGGCATATATGAAATAATTGCAAGCCAGTGCAGGCAGCTCGGCGTCCATGTTCTGGGGTAAGTGTTTACAGGATGGCTATTTTAGACAAGACAGGTTCTTTCAGACCATTTGTGGAACTATCTTGAAAATTTCCCAGCTTTTCTGGTATAGTTCTATTCTATGACTTCATTTTTATATACAGGCTCTTTACATACAGTATGTAACTGAGTACCTTGCCCCAGCATTTCAGGTTACACACATCATACCGAACACTGAAGAAAATGTCTGCTCTTTAATTTTCCCCTTTTCTCTGTGTAATTTCCTTCAGGACCTCCTTTGTCCTGAGTGGTCAGGGCCTTGATAAGATGGTTGCTCTTATTTCTGTTTGCCCATGTGTTGTAATCCTGCCTGACAGTTCTTGCTTAATGCAGAAACCAAGCAAAGGTTCAGCTTGTACTGGCCTCCCTTTCTAGTTATCTGACAGGGATCAGCTTTCAAGCTGTAGCCGTGGTCCTCAGAGAGACCTCTGCCCATATACAGCAGTCTCTCTCATCCCAGCCCTGGGAGTTCTAGCAAAGACTTGACTTTGTGAGTTGTTCAGGGTCAGAGACCATGTATCAAGCCCCTGCTCTATTTCTTGAGTAAAATGGGCATCTGGCACATCTACTTAGATCTCAGAAATAGTCAGAATGAAGTGAAGATGTATGAGGAGTCGTGTGGAGAAATAGGCTTCACTTTATCAGCTGTAGTGTCGTCCCTTCCAGAGTGGCTCCAAAGCTGTGTTAGAAGACATGGCCTCCCCAGAGCTTGGGGAAACCTTAATTAAGGCTGCTGCTCAGATGTCAGCACATTTTACGCCTTACTGGAAGACTTCTGCTTCCTCATCCTATTTCTCCAAATACATTCTTTCCTTGAAATCTTTTTTAATTGTCTCATGTTGAAAATCACCACAGTTAATGCTACAGACACCCAGGCTGAGATAGGCGCTGCAGCAGTCTGGCCTGGAGACCAGCTCTTTAGTCATCTCATTGACATGGTTGGCTGCCATTTTGGATGATCCATCAACTTCTGGGTTACTGAAAAAAACAGCTCTATTACAAATGGTGATATTTATGATTTGCACCAATGGATTTAGATAAAATATTATGATAGAATACCCTACTTCACATGTTATGCTGGCTGCTACAAAATTCTATACATGATATTGTTGTAAATCAAGTCATTTATGTGACTCAGAGGTGAGAGTTTAAAAAAAACAACACTTTTCTAATCTTTTTGTGCAGGAAAAAATTCCTTCTGCATAGGCAGTGGTCACTTAGCAACTGATTTTCTCAGTAAGTTCTCTCATGACATAGTCAAAAGCATGGACAAAATGTATGCACGAGCATAGGATAGAGGGTATGGGGAAAGCAGGGCAGTTGTCACCTGACCACACATATGTACACAAATTAATTTGTTTTGTTTTGTTTTTTTTCAATGATTTGATTTGTTTTTCCTTGGGGGAAATCTTGAGTTTTTCAGTCTTCCATATTGAAGATGTCCAGGTGAAAGAATTCAAGTTCCTGCCTTGTTTTAGACTTTATTTTCTTTTATTCTATTCTTTTCCTTTCTCTTTCAGCCCTATACAGAAAAAAACCCAAGAATTTACGGATTCAAAAGAAAGTGATGCTGCTGTCTAAGTCAAGCTGCTCATTAACCTCAGGATGTTCAACACACTCACGAGGATTCACTGTGGCCTCCCAGACCTGCCTGCTCAGGCTTTGGAACCACTCTATCTGGGTTTAGTCCTCCATTTTTGAATTGTGGCTTTCTTGTTTTGTCAGCAAAATGTCACCTTCTTAGGCTTTATTCTTTCTTTTTCAGAACTGCATAAACACATGGCAAACATAAACCCCAACACCTTGTAATTTCAGTACAGTGAAAAGACTGTGATAAAGACTGTGAAACAAGAACAGAAGCAAATACTTTCCCGAGACACGGTGCTGTTGGCTTATTATTACATTTTGTCTTTATGAGCACTTTCCTTCAAATAAAGTCCAACCTTTTTATGTAGTTCTGACCAGTTTGGCATTTACTCTGTTCCTACTATGTAGACACAATTTACCACACTATACAGACAAAGAGATGAGAAAGATGTAGTTTCTGCCCTTAGGAGCCCAGGTTCCAATGGGACAGACACACCACTGGGGAACCATAGTGCACCCCAGAATTAAATTCTTGCCAAAATAGAAACAACTGTGCCAAATAAAAACAAAAAGTTTTCATTTCAAAGGCAAGCCTTTCCTGTTGAGCCCTAGGAACTGAAAATGTGGTGCAACAGAGAGAAAAGCTAGCTCAGGCTGAGAGATTTCGTCACCCAGTGTCTCCCACTGTAAGTGTAGGGACCTCGCCTGGATTGGAAGAATTCACTGGAATTGAAGAATCACATTTCATTTATATGGATGAAGAAGAAGCAGAAGAAGGAGCACAAGAAGAAGAGAAAGAACATGCAGAGAGGAAAAAGTAGGAGGGAGAAGAGGAGGGGAGAAGAGAGGAGAAGAAGGGGTTGGGGAAACAGGAGGGGATGATGCTGCAGGCAGTCATCTTTTGCCACGTGACTTCTCCTGTTTGCTTCCATTGCTGAATATGTTCAAACTATCACCTCGTACATTTTTTTCCCTTTTCAGGTTCATTTATTTATTATGTACACAGCATTCTGCCTGCATGTATGCCCGCAGGCCAGAAGAGGGCATCAGATCCCATGACAGATGGTTGTAAGCCAGCACGTGGTTGCTGAGAATTGAACTCAGAACCTCTAGAAGAACAGACAGTATGCTCCTAAACTCTGAGCCATCTCTCCAGCCAGCGTCTTGTACTTCTTAAACCCTCTATTTTTATCAAAATGTACGAGTTCAAATTCAGTACTTCGAAATACACAGCTGATTTTCTTTCATAAGTTTTCAATGAAAACTTAGGTTGTAAAGCAGTGCTCCAGTGCTCCATGCTGTTTGCTCAAAGCCGTGCATTTTTCATTCCCCTTTAAAGTTTCTATTTAAACATGCCTCTTTGTCATATGCTGATAAATATTAAAATAACAGGAAAAATCTGCCCGACTTATTTCAGCTGATAATAAGAACAAAACACGGGATGTGTGTCTCCTCTCTCCTCTTCTGGCTGTGGTTTACCGTTGAGAAGATTCCGAAACCAGTAATTACGTAATAATTGGTACCACCACCGCCTCTTCCCAGAGAAAACCCAGGATTGTTGTAGTTTGCCACAAAGACAGACAAAAACAAATTGCCTTAAGAGGCATCCTTACTTTTTTTGCTCCATTGTTTTCAAAGGCACTTAGGAAAGCTCCTGTTGCCACCGCTTAGTCTGTGCCAATAGTCATAAAACATCTTTCAAACAGTGTTTTTGCTAATGAGTTAATTTATAGAACCATAAATGCCATGCAACCTCCTGGTATGTGTCCATATTTATTATAAGAAACAGGAAATGTATTGTAAATATTCAAATTGGTATCAGAAATATGTTGGTAGAATTGGCAAACAAAGCCGCCTCCTGGGCAGGCCAATAAGATGAAACAACGGGCGGTTCAAAACAGCTCCTTTGATCTCCTCAGCATCTAGCACAGCTACAGCCTAAGATGCTACTCTGTTTCTTTTTATACCTAAGGGAAGTGGCCCATCAACACGCCGAGGTTTTGAAGTCTGTGGACAGAACACTGTTTCCTTCTTTCTAGCTCATATCACAGGGCTCTGGTCTACAGTCACCTTGCTTCATGTCTTTCTTCAACTTTTTTTTTCCTCCGTCTTTTCCCTTCTAAAAGTTTTAAAAGCATATTCCGTAAGTGCTTCAGAAGCCAACGAAGCAAATGGAACGCACTGCCTTTGTTCCCTTCGCTCAGAAGTTAGAAATTTATAACACTTCTGAGATACTTTATGGCTGTCATACTAAGAGAACATAACATCCGAAGAGGAAATATCTGAGTATGGAGGAGACCAGCACTGTTAGAAATCATGCCGAGTGTATCTTAGTTTCTAGTGGTGTTTTGCTGAACTCCCCTGCTTTAAGAGTGGGACAGGTTCAAGGGAGCAGAACTCATGGACTTCACTGAAGTCACCTTGGTGGTTGCACGAGACAAATACATATTGGACATATCTCTATGGCGTTCCTTCAAGGTGGCTCTTAGTCTCAGTGGATTTCAATACACAGGAAGAGCAGATGCTCATAACTGAAAGATGAGAGGAACAAAGCTGGATGACCTCCCAGAGAAATGCTTTGTGACCTGGAAAGAACCTTTGGTTTCACACCTGGCTAGAATGTAGAGCAACTTGTAGCTATAGCTGATGCTAAGGGGAAATCCATTAATGGGGCCTTGGAGACCTTAGGCTAATGCGGGCATCCAGCTGAGGAATGTTTGTGGTTAGCACTCCTTGAGGTCACTGGGGTCAGCAAGCTAAGGTCAAGTTGCACTCCTGACATACCTCTGTCTCCTTCTCTTGAAGCAGCAGGACCACACTTAATTGTGAAGCCCTAGGCATACAGTGGACACTTTGTTTCAAAGTATTTTTAGTGGGGCTTCACTTGGGGTGAAGGTCCAATACACTGTTGAAAAAAAGTCACCAAGTGACATGCTTCTGAGGGTTACCGTGTGCATATAAAGACTGTTACTCTAATAACAGTCTCAAATAATTGCTTTGGAATGCAGACATGGATCTCCGGAGGAGGCCTACCTTGCAGGCTGACTCTGGTGACTGGAGCCTGACTAGCCGCTGGCGACCTCCTGTGGAGAAGCAGAAAAAGAGGCTGAGTATGCATTGAAAAGCCCCCCACTCTTCCGTGATCCCTGATGCCCGGGAGATTTCCAGGGCTTAATGAGCTATCCAGTGACATAAGGCTATCACCGGAAGGCAGGTTCCTGAAACAGGGGTAGATGACTGCAATTCTCTCACATCCAGATGGCCTGGAATTTCCCTCTGCACAGCATCAGGATGCAGCAACTCCCCAGGAAGGAAGTTGTTTACCTCAGGTCCCTTGCCAGCCCCTCCATTTCAGGTTTCTAGAAGAGGCTCTCAGAAAAAGACGGTTGCTTAGGTCTTGGTCCAGAAATCAACATGGATCCCAGTTCTTTGAGGACAGAAAGTCACAGCCAGAGGCACACTGAGAGATGTGTCTGTTCAGAACCTATATTATTTGCACCTTGGGAAACTGAGACCTTGGGGAGGACGAATCATGTGGCAAATGCTATACATACACAGAAACTCACCCACAGTGATCCTTGTTTCTTAACTAGAAGCACTGGCTTTTCATGGAGGAATGAAGGTGTTAATTTTCATCATACGAGGCAAATGAAACAAGCAAGCCAACACATATTCCAGTAAGAATGCAACAACGCTTATTCTTGTGTGCTTGCAGTATATCCTTGTCCATGTAGGAATGGACGGAGGCCAGAGAATGAGGTCAAAATATTTCCCCTAAATACTTATCTATCTAGTGTTTGAGGCAGGGTCTCTGACTGAAGCTGGAACTTGTCCTTCCCACTAAGCTGACTGGCCAAGTTTCTGAAATCTGTTTCTGCCCCTCAGGGCTAGAGCTAGAAGAATATGCTATCTCATAGGCTTTTCGTACTAGCTTTTCTTGTCTGCTCCCCCCACCCCGCCCTTTGCTGGTCTTATCAGTCTTCTAGTGTTTGGCAGAATTTCTCCGTCAGACTCTCCCAGATTCCCAGTGCATTGCTGGAGGCCCTCCCTGTGCAAGTATACAACCGTGGCCTCTAACTTCAGAGTACATCAGAGGAATCCACCAGGTGTACGTTTTAGCATATTTTGCTCCAGTCTGCCTCTGGTCTTCCGATCTAGTAGACCAAAAACAGCCTTGTCTCTGGGGTTTCAAAGCAGTGACCTACAGTCAGCATTGCCTCTGGGGTCCCGGGCAGTGGTCTGCAGTGGAGAGATAGGCCTGCATTTTTAGAAAGCTCTCACATGCTGCCAACACGGATGGTCTCAGGTGCCCCTTCAGAAGCCCTGACAATAGTCTGTCCCACTAACCCGCATAGGATGTCGGTAATGATCAAGAAAGAGATACAGGCCAGTAGTTCTGAGTCTACATGTCCTGACATTAGTCAAGTTATCCTAAAGACAGACACTTGTGCCCATCCCTTTGACAATTAGACTACTGAGACAATGGACTCCAAGAATTGGGACTTTCCCCAGAAGAGAGAGAAGAAGGATTTGTCAGACCTGGAGCTGAGATGGATGGATCAGTCGTGGGCTTGACTACAGCTTGAGCAGAGCTCTTTAGTGATGGGCCCCTCAAGCCTTCTATTTAACCTAACAATACTGTCAGGAGCCTGAAGATGGTCTTGTGTATGCGTGAGGAAGGAGGTGCCACTGAATTGCCTCCCAGTGTTGCTACATTGAATACATCTCCTTTTTCTGCCTTTGAAAAGAAGTATTTGTCTCTTTAATTGGTGTGCTGTGAATGTATAGCACCCCACTCAGCCAGGACCCAGATTTTGATTCTAGCAACCTCTGGTAACATAAGCAGACATCAGCTCATTTGGGGAGTTATTTAATAAATACCTTTCTCACCGATGAGGAGTCCATCTTCACATGTCTGGTGGAGGGCCTAGGGATCTACATTTTAAAGCCCTCTTTGATTCCCTGTGCACCGGCAGGTCTGAGAGAGAGGTCAAATTCTAAATGACGGAGAAAAGCATGATAGCCCATGGCTGAGGAAGCCTCTGCTTGTGGGGTAACCACAGATATGACTTTTCTCCCAGATATCACCTTCCCCTGGGGATAAGAGAAGCTCCATGTAGAGCTTTTTACGTAGCTGCAAATCCATGGACAGGGTCCATAGCTACCACCATGGCCTGACTGAGATGCTGAGCAATGTTCTCTGTAGCATCTGATTTTCATGTGTGACAGGGTAGGGGAATCCTCATGCCAAGATTGCTGTTCTCCGTTGGACACCACACTTGACATTTCTTAGTGTCCTTGACAGCGAATGTTATCTTTCAACTTTAGGGATCAGGAGATGGGAGAAACACGCTATAGCACACATGGTGGTTTCCAACTGGCAGGGAAATATTCAAAGCCAAGTCTTTCTGAATCCAAAGTGTTAGATTCTTTATTTTCATCATGCCATTCTCTGGACACTTCTGTGCTAATCCTGAGACTTGGGATTTGGTTTGTCCGTTTTGTTTGCTGTGGTGTTTCTTGTTGCTTCAGGGAAATTGAAGCATTCCATTCCAAGCTCGACATACAAAGCCTTTTCGGCTTTCTGTCCTGACCATACATCTCCAGTTTATCACTAGACTTCCCCTCTGCCTGGCAGTTCATCTCAGACCACAGGCTGGCTGTGGGCTCCCGTGCATTTCATACTTCTTCCTTGCTGAACTCCAAAATTGTAATTAAAATATGAACGGTCTAATTAGGGTTTGATACATAACTCCCTAGATTAAAGGTAAACTTTATGTAGGCAAGGGAAGACTTGTTCACTACTGGGTCCTAGGATGTTACCCGAGAAAGCCTTTATATGCCAACGATTCAGTAACACTCACTGAATGGCATGCTGGATTAAACAGACCCATGAAACTTTCATGTACACTTTGCTCAGGCCCAGGTGGGTCTCTTCCTTTCCTTTGAACTCAGTCTGCTTCTTTCTTGCTCATGTCCAGGCCATTCTTTTGTTGGGGAACTCACCTACCTTTGAAGATTGCAAATCTTCAAAAGGATATTATATTCCTCATAGAAAATTGTCCCTCCTCTCTCTAATCCCTCAAGGTGCCTTGGTGCTCTGTCGTGGTTTGTAGGCTGCGCATGCTCTCTCTTCTTGCTGTGCCTTTGTGTATGTCTGTCTTGGAGGCTGACTCTTTTGTCTAACTTGGGACTGTATTTAGACAGTCCTGCACTTAATGCTGGAATGAGTGGTCCCCACCTGTGCTAAGCTTCCTAATCTGACTCTATTGATAGACTGTAGTTCAACTCCCATCTTCCTGCCTGTCTCCTCGGCAGAGTTGTGAGGAACATAAGGAAAGACCAGGTCTCATTCCTGGTTGTGCCCCTGCAGTCAGGCATGGCATCCGAGTGATGTGCATTTTGCTGCCTAACCAATGGGTTCATAGCACCTTTGAACTTTTGTCCTACCCAGCTTCCCGAGCTTCCCAGGAGGCTTCTGTGAAGGAAGATCACAGACTAGGACTTCTTAAATGTTAGAAATACCTACTTTCTTAGTAGCTTACTCATATCATCAAATTCATTCTAAAATTTCTTGTAAATTCTTTTGCCTTGGAAATTAATTTGCAAAAGCATGGCTTTTCCTTCAAGTAATTCATTCAGGTAATTGTTCCTGAATGGGAGAAAAGGCAAGAGGCCATGATTATTTGGTTGATCACTTCTTCCTGATAAGTAGTCCAGAAAGGAGCCTCGGCACGCCTTAATGAGTGGATGGCTTCTGGATCCACACTCTCGTCGGTAGGTAGGACGTGAGACTGCCAGCCCGAAAACTCATGGGCCCAAAGGAAAAAAAAAACCAATATCTGCTGCCTGGTTTCAAGCACTCTCCAACTCATAACAGAATGGTAGGAAATTCTTTACCTGGTTGCTGAAGATGTTGTCAGGAACCAGGAAGGTTTGCAGCCACAGTAGTTAATGCTTTCAGCCTGAATTGTGCAGTGGAAAGAGAACTGGGCTGCAACAGAAGCCAGGAATCTTAACCCCAATCCAGACTCTGGCACCTTCCAGGTATGTAGTTCCTGGTAGCTCACCGAACCTCAGTTTCTTTCTCACTTGGGGGAAAGCGGGCAGTAACTACTATTTCCTGACGATTTACAGTGTGTGAGGTCCTGTGTGACAGACTCACATATATTTCCTCACTTTCTCTGAGGGAATTTGGCTAGGTATTTTCCATATCTGAGCGTTCAAGATTTTATGATACTCAGCTAATTTAAATCCCAGGCCAAAATATACAAAGCCCTGAAAGACTTTCCAGGTATACACTAAAGACGATGGCTATTGATTTTCAAAGAATATGTTCATTCTGATCAAACTATACCTTCGAAGAATTGTGAATGCGAAGTTGGCATGATTCCTTTGTGTGACAGTGGTATGTCACACATATCAGTTATTATTGATGATGGAAAAGGCCATCTCAAGTACTGACCGGGTGGTGAACACTCTGAACAGCACCATCGGTCTTTTGGAAACCATCAAGTACTTCAAGGAAATGTCTCTGATTAACAACCCCAAATGAAAGCTACAGTTTTCAAAATTAACTCCTGGGACAACGGAAGTGTAGGTTTTTATTTGCGTCCAAGAAATACAAGGTTGGTCCCTCGTTTCATTAAGGTAAAAGAAAACCTCCTCAGCAGAAACTTTAAGATTTTTACCCTTTGGGTGGCAAAGCTGGAGCAGACAATGGGCTGCTTTATACAGAGCAAAGAGCCAAAAGATAAAAGAAACCGTAAGTTAGGAGAAGTATAGTTCTGTGTGGGAGTTCCTTTTCACATAATAAACCACACTAGCCAGATGTCTCATGAAAACCACTCCAAGGACATAATTACTGCTTAAATGCTACATTCAAGACAGGGAGTGGTACCCTGGAACCCATGTTAAATATCCCAGAAAGCAACTTCTAAATTCCATGGAGCTTGCTCCAATTGTTAACATAAGTTAATGCGTGTGGGTGGGAGGGGGAATGCTCTCTGTATGCTGTGTGCACCACTAGTAGGCAATCTTAATTTCACTTCCTTTTCTTATTTGTTGGTGGGCACTGACTACCTAGCAGTAGAGTATGATCAGTGGACCCTCAGCTCTCCAGCTGGTCCATTTGTGGCTTAAACTTAGTCAGAAACTCATAGAAATACTCTCAGCTCCTCTTGGAGAAGCTCGGGAGGATCTACCTTTCCTGGAGGTTTTGTCCTTTGATGCTGATTAGAGAGATACTTGAGATGAAGCTAGAGATTGTAGCTCACACCTGCATTACCAGTGCCTCGGAAGCTGAGAAAGGAAGGTAGCCATGAGGTCAAGGCCAGCCAGAGCCACACAATAAGTTAGTGACTTCCAGGTCATCTGGGGCTATAGAGGGAAACATTATTTCAAAATAAGATAATCAAAAAGTCTTCACATAAATGGCAAGACTAACTCTATAAAACAGATATGGATTTGTAGAAGATCAGTAGATGCCGGGGCCTAACTGCTGGAGACATACTCTCTTTTATAAATATGGCTTGTCTTGGACAAATGTGACACAGCGGGTCATGGTTTGACAGATGAGTGATAATGGCTCTAGGTCCATTTTGTATGTGACATTTATTTAGTGTCTTAAGATACTTGATCACCAGAGCTTTGTGTTATCCAGAATACACAGCTATCTGAATATCCGATTCTTAAGAATGCAGCTACATTGTATTAATTATCAGGGTCAGGCTGACTCTAATCCTACTGACCCAGGAGGAACACCTACATCCATGCTAACAAATAGCATTGAAAATGCCATGTGTGCACCATGACTGGTTGGGTCTGTGTAACATATCAGTTTGGTCTCAAGGATGGTTATTCTAAAGAAGCTTCTGCAATTTACTCATCACATCCTCCTCGTCCCACCTGTAACATTCTGACCTAGGGCTTCATTTCTAAGGAGACTGGCTTAGTGGATCTTTGCTTTTAGCTTCTCTGATGTCCTCTGTTTCATATGTTGCTTCTGCATAAATGCTCAAGCCATCCAAGGGCTTTTTCTGAAACCAGGAGGAGTCAACAAGTGTTATGCATAGGAGGAGCACAGCACTGGAGTTGGGATGCTGCGCTCACTAGAAGCTGGGTGGTTGGCTGATCATAGTCAGGTCATTTAATCTCAGCCTTGACTCCTTATCTAAAGTGGAAGTAATAATATCCTTCACAACTATTGCTTGTGGAACTCGTTGCTGAGATAATCGAAAACCCTTTTAGGTTCAGTAAGATGAATTATCAGTTATAATAGCTCACAGCCACTATGCTGTATACCAGTCAAGTGCTTTCAGAATATTAATTCACTAAATCCTCATACAACCTTATCTCACGGTTTAGGAAACCAAGACCCAGAAAAGATAACCAACTTGCCTGCGTATATGATTCCCAAGCAGTAGAACTGAATGTTGTGTCCCTTACGAATAGTCCCAGAAACCAATTATGTGGAGAACAACATGCAAGGATGAGAACATTTCTAAATTTCCAAGAAAGTTTCTAAATAATTAGTTCTTCATTTAATAGTTCTTCATCCAGAAACACACACACACACACACACACACACACACACACACACACACACACACACACGTATACTGATGGGCAATGATCCATAAAGACAGTGTGCCAGGTCATTAGCATGCTTTCGGGCCAAATTGAGAGCATTCAGGTAGGCTCAGCAGGGTCAGAAAAGCATATTGAGAAAGATGACATTCAACATAAAAGATGTCAGAATATGGCTAATCAGACACTGAGAGGTGTAAGGAGACAGTCCTGGCAGACAGAGTCTGCAGTCAGTGTGGAGAGGCATAGTTAGAAAGCTCCTGGGTCTCAGTTGCTCCAGCCCATGTGGCCGGAGACATGACCTGACGGCTCACTGATTAATCACCAGCACTTCCTGTTAGAACATAAGCCACAAAAGGGCAGAAACCTTGTCTGTGTGGACCATGATGAGATCATCAGTGCTTGATATAAACTGAATGGCCAGTAAGCATTTGTGCAATTTCGTACATGCAGGCATGGGTGAATAGTATGTATGAAATAAATATTCGTGGGATGGATTAATAAGTGAATAAACAGGAAGCAGAGCTCCAAACCCACGTCTCTAGGTTCCACGTATTGGCTGGGTGTCCCATAGTGTTGAAGGTTTCAGATTTGCTTTCTGTGTATGTTTCAGATTCTGGAATATCTTAATATACATCATCAGAAATCTTAGGGATGGGAATCAAGCCTGAATAGAAAATTCATTTGTTTCGCATGCACATTCCACAAATAACCCAATGGTAATCTTATAATGCAACTATGTGTAAGCTATCACTGAAGGCCAAAGGGGATCTCTTCATTTTTGGCATCATATCAGAGTTCAAAATGTCTGAATTTTGGATTTTTCAATTAGGAATGTTCAACTATTACTTTTTCCTAAATATACTACAGCCAATGTTCCATCACTTCACTTAATCTGGGTTGTAAGGCATCTTAGATACAATGCATAAGCATCCACACTTCATCCCAAAGAGTGGTCCATCTGCAATTCCCTAGCCAGAGATGGGCATGGTCACACAAATAGTGTGTAAGATAATGTACTCTGGTGGGAGCCTGCAGGACAGTGGAGACATCAGGATAGGAGAGATGCCACAGGAGTGTGCAACTTCCTCTTGCAAGGAGACTTACTTAAATATACACAGGAGAGTGAGAGGAGAGTAATTGTTCAAAGTGGGCTCCACCTTTGTTTCACATCATCTGCTTCATCAGAATCTGGATGAAGCCAAACAAATGATGGATGGATGGCTGGCTTCACAGAGACAAAATATAGATAATGCTTCAGTAACTACCAACTGAAAACCAAGAAAATCAAGCCACCTATCCAATGTTCCTCTATTCACAAGCCAGTTACCAGATTCCCGAGCGCTCCGGATTCCCTTCTCTAAAACAGAGGTCAAATGCATGGGTTTGCAGCCCTCTCCTAACCCTTGCCAAGATCATGGAGTCTATGACCCTTTGAGGCTATGATAATTTTTGAAACACAAGTGAACTTCACGTCCCTTAGACTGCGTATTTCCAAATGTGTTGCGTGTTGTGACTTAGCTTGTAGGGCTGATTTCTAGGTAGTGTTTGTGTCCAGTGTCCTTTAATATTCTGTGCTTTTGTGGGAGGGGACTGAAACTCTGCAAAACAACGGGGCTTACTTGTTCGGTGCTCCATGAAGGTTTGTCAGCAGGGTGAAATTGTTTCTGACGCTTCGCAAGCTGGCAAGAACCTGCAAGGAGAATGTTTCAAAATTGGTTAGGGTCAAAGGACTGTATTTAAAAATCACACGGGCAGTGAAGTTTAGGTGAGCATGATACCTACATACCTGGGCAAACGGAGTGACAATCAGGTCATCGCCGTGTCTGGTGAAAAGAGAGAAAGAAGCAGAACAGATAGATGAATGTCGACTGCAACACACATGTTACACTAAGTTTATCAGTGTCAGTGACCTACTTGTTCTGGGAGGAAGGCAGGAGCCCATGAACCTGAAGGAATAGAGAACGCACCCAACTCATGACTCTCAGCCTTACTGTGTGATTCGGTCTAAGAGCATTGGCAAGTAAGCATGTGCCCTCGGGGCATATGGTTCCACTAAATGGCAAAGCCAGATTCTTCTAATTCAAACTGACTTGCGGATTTGACTTGCCTGAGCCAGGAAACTCAAAGGGAGGGCTGCCCATAGGCACACTGCGCATTGGAAAAAAATGGTATAACAGTCTGGATAAAGGGCAACATTGGATTTCCTGGCTTTTGTTGATTTGAACCATGGCTTTAATACCATTTAAGCAGATTTCTGTCTGGGAATCCCATTACTTTTTTGTTTGGAATATACTCTTTTTTTTTTTTTAAAGTACCCAAGGAAAAAATTTTAATGGGAATGTGCAGACTGAGAGCCTCCTAAGTAGTAACAGTTGACACTCATCTGGTCCCAGAGACCTAATTATGCTCTGCCTCCTGTTTCATCAGTCTGCGCTTGGGACCAGTGAAAACCCTGTTTGTGGCAACGGGCTTTCTGTGCACTGGCATCTGCTCCCTTAATCTGCTAACGACTGCCTTCAGCGAGCTCTGGGCTGAAGGTTTGGGAAACCGCATTGGCCACCATCACCAAATTAGGTTAATTTGCTGGCACCCTGTGAATCAGCAACATGGGAGCTGATGGCAGTGAGCTCCCCTCCCTATCTGGCCCACCTCCTCTGTCCTCTATCATCACACCAAAGGCAGAGCTTCGTTCGTGGGCCTGCGAGGGTATCCTACAATAGTCAAGCACCTGCCCGGTACCAGGCACCATGTGAAGTCGGGTTTCAGAGCTGCAGAGCACGGGTGTCCATGTTTACCCTTCTCTGACGTGGGCTTTAGCAAGGTGCTTCGTTCATGTGACAGTTTCCACCCTCGTCTTTAGTCAGGCATTCTCTGAAATTTTTTGCAGGCCCAGTGTGGACAGTGCTAAGAACAAGAAGAGGAGCTGGCAAGCGGTAAGCATTCTTCATGCGATTGGCCTTTGCGTGCGCTGGGTCATTTGCTATTGGCCAAGCAGCTGTGAGGCCAGCACATTGCAGGCGCTATCAAGCAAGTGGCTGCTCTCTAGCATATAGCCGGTGAGTGGGAGACCTTGGCCTCTTTGCTCTCCCAGATTTGTGCTTTTGACACTATACTTTCTGATTTTATGATGGAATATGACGACACAGTTGACAAATCAAACTATGTAGAAGCCATAGTCTTACAAATAAGAAGGTAATAAAGGAGAAAAAATACACATAAATACAGAAAGAAATACACACAGTGGATATTGAATGGGAGTATGAATGGGACACTGAATACCTAAAGAGAGATTAACTCTAGGTTAGTGGAAGTAAGAAGGGCTTGCCTGAGTCAGTAGTGTTTGAGAAAGGCTTTTAGGGACAGGGACGCATTCAGAAAAAAGGCAGAGATGATAGATAGTACCAATGAGAGAAATGGTAACAGCCGAGGCTTTTACATGGAGAAACAGTGACTGTGTAAAGAATAGGGTTGGTAGGGCCTCCCCCATACTCGAGATTTGGGGAACAAAGCCTGTGACATTGTGGTTAACTCAACAGGACCAGGTGAGCCAGAGAGGTGTTTCAGCGAAGTGGGGGAATGAGACAGGCAAGTCAAAAAAAATTTTTTTTTACAAAAGCGAATGCTGTGGATGCCGAGGGACAGAGCATCAGGGAGAGCCCTTGGAGGAATGGTGAGAGGGTTACTGGCAATGAGAAAGAGGAGATGCGGCCAAGAAGGGAACAGGAAATGATGCATTGAAGGGACGCCAGGGATCTTGTTAGAATTCAGCATTTGCTTGCATAAGGAAATAGTATTTTCATTTAAAAAATGAGCATCTGAGAAAATACTCATGAGTAGAAACGAGAAAAGTGCAGAGGACTTGGGGATTTTCATGGGACATATGGACACTTTCAGGTACATGCTGAGCTTAAGGTGCTTAGGGACAGCTAGGTGGCACTATGGACCAGGGAGGTGGTGTTAACAAGGGATTGATACTACAGCGTTAGGCTTCGACAAGGCAGCAGGGAGAGCTATGGTAGTGGTTGGGGATGGTTTCGTTCATGGCAGTATATGTAGTTAAGGAGGCCAAAGGACAGGCTTGGGGGTTTCAGAAAGGGGCTAAAAGGAGAGGGGATAAAAGTGAAGTCAGAAATGATTGTTAGGAATGACATGTGGCGACTTGCACCCCAACTGCCAGAGCTTTCATATGGCCAACATCCAGATGGGTGAAAGATCTTCCTGTCCAGATTTTTGAGATAAAACTGACATACTTTGTAACATGCAGGGGTGAGTTGGAGCACAGGAAACTGATTTGGGATCAAGCAGATCTTCAGTGGCTCCTGGGTTTCTGGTGTTTAAATATCGAATGGAAGTCAAGTCATTCAGGGAGACAGAGACCTCACTGCACAGTGAAGTGGGTGTCAAATCATCTAGGAAGATCCAAACACATCAACTCACGTAGAGCTGATGTTGGGCAAGTGATCTGGGGAGGGGGTAAAACTAAATAGACTAACAATTAAAGAGAGGGAGCGCACCCCAGCCCAGTACCAGCATAGCTTTCACAGTGGGCTCTGGATTTGGGACAGCAGGATACCCGGAAACTTTGGGGGAAGATGGATTGGCAGATCGCCTGCACTGTAGGATCGTTTGAGTGACTAACCTAATGCCATAGGTCAAATAATAACCTCTGGAGGAATGAGCAGATTTAGAACAAGCGTCAAGGAAGAAACTAAATAAAACGAAACAAAAATTTTCTAGATTTCAGAACTATTTTGAAATCATAATATGCTATTTTTACAAGTTAAGAATAGACTGAAATTGCAATAGAAAACTATTTGACTACAGAAACTGATTTCATTCATTCATTCATTCATTCATTCATTCATTCATTCATTCATTCATTCATTCATTCATTCATTCATTTCCCAGATCATTAGAGAAAGAGGTTTACCCTGCTCAGGAACAAAGTGAAATATTCAGACCTGTTACACAAGCACCCTCTAGTGACAGATTCTGAACATTACACTCTTACAAACTAACTTGAGCCCTCCCAAGTACGGAACAACTTCTTGCAATTGGATCTTGGAATTGAGTGTGTAGGTCATATTGAAACTATGAATCCGTTTTTTTAGAACACAAAACAAAGCTTATTCTCACCACTAGACTCTGGGTTTTATTAACTTGTTCCACATTTCTGTTTCTTTGCTATAGAATTGTCTTGTACTAATAGTTGCGGTCAGTCTGTCTTCTACAGATTAGAACTGTGGGCCATTGGAAGCATACATCCTGCCCCTGGCCAGTGTTGTCTAAGATATTTTTATCACCCCCACCTTGAGAGTTAGGCAAGCTATGTCTCAACTTCTTCATCTGCAAACGGAGGTTCTGTGAGAAATGAGGTAGTGGGTCTTTATTATGGTAATTAGGCAGTTGCCTGTTTGTCTTCTGCCTGGTAACAGCCTCTTTAAGATACTGACTGGCCCCACTGCAGTCCGCAGGGCTTAGATTTCTGTTGTCTAGAACAGTTACAAACCGCTTTCACAGACTTTGCTGTGTGTAACAGAAGGAAGAGCCTAATTGTTAAGGAACAATGCAGTCCTCTCCCATGCTGGCCAGGTGCAAAGCTTCCCTCTGCCTCATCCCACAAACACCCACTAAGCCCTGTCAGTCCCAATTTGCAAATATGTATTAATTGCCCCTCAAGCCTTCTCAGTCCCCTTTCTGGAGATTAAGCGCAAAGGAGGCCACATAGGAGGCCACAGCTGCCCCTAACTGCTTATTTAGTGATGTTCACTCTTCAGCTCCTGAGCTGGTTTTCAAATGTTTTGATGCTCTCCCTAAAGGACTTTTTTGGAGTGCTGCTTGCCTGTATGACCCAAAACACCTCCTGGGCCTTTCAGGACAAGGGGGCTGTTGCCTCACCAGCCTCAGTCCTTCCCCCTAGCCCCCCAAGTTCTTCCTCTAGCTAGAGAGCTGGTCAGCACAGCCTTCTTCCCAGCACATCCTCCAGCCTTCCTATCCTTTTTACCTGAGCTGGACCTCCTCCAGTAGGCCATTCACCCTGACTAGCCAGGCTTTCCAAAGTGTCATACAAGCCTCCCTTATGCTGCTTTAGTTTTTGAAGGGATTAATGCTACTAACTGACTTATATCCTTTAGGTGTTTGAAGGCACCGAGAGTGCCTTATTTATTCACAAAATGTGAATAAATTTAAGCAAATATTCACTAAGAGAAAGGTTGAACATGATTCATGTTAATAGTTGGAAAGGTAGATAAATCATTGATTAATATACTTATCTAGGGCCTTGTTTAGTTTAAATCTTGGGTCTTTGGATTGTATTGCTATTTGAACTTCTGCAGTTGGAGACTGGCTTCTTATCCTAACGCCCCATGCTTTCAACTTTAACTGCAAAACCAAGCCAAACCAAACCAAACCAAACCAAACCAAACCTATTCCTACCACAATGAGGCAGGCCATGGAGACTAAACGAATGGACATACATAAAGTGCTTTAGAACATGGCATGTGGGCAATGCTTTATCAACATATGGTTTTACTTACAGATAATTTAGACCATAAGGGAGAGGCTATGTCTTAACAGTCATGGCAAGCAACTGAAACAGCTGTGGCTCTAACTTGAGTCTTTGATACCACATTGTACTTTTTGGTCCTCCATCAATAAACAGGTCTTAAATTTAACTGGCCTACTACTTTTGCTTTTTATCCTGGAGTTTAGGTCTCATTTCCCTCTAGAACACACATAGGCATTTATACGTGGTGGCTTTTGAAAGGTCCCTGTCGGCCCCTTTGCATGGGATGATCAGATGAGAAAAATATGGTGCCTCCTCCTCCCCTGTAGCTTTGCAGGTGGACTGTCGAAAGTTATTGTGGAGAGCAAATTTCTGTCATAGTTTTCTGGAAGAAAAACCACCCCTGCTAATTTCCAGTAATTTGTGTTTCCACTGAGAAACCTGTACCAAAATATGTGAAGGCATTTGTTCAGAAACGATTCCAGCCCAGGAACGGAGGCGAGCCCAACAGATCGCCGCATTCAGGAACACAGCTGCACTGGCTTTGGGACCGGAGAAGGCTTACTCTTTTACTAGAAAGCCTCATCCCAATCTAGTCCTTGTGGTTAAACATTGAAGCCATGTTACATTTTCATTCACATATTCATCTTTACTCATTCACCTACTCTCACCTAACCTGCAAGTAATTTCCATGTATTCTACTGAGACAATCTGTGTAAGAAACATTTCAAAGCCAACATTTTCCTAGTGCCGAGATTTAATGTGGCAGAACTATGCAAAGCTTTCCACTTTTCTACGAGTTTGTATTCATAACTCCTCTGTGCTGGATTGGAAGGGCTCCTGAGGAAAGGCCCTTCTGTAGCCATCCCAGCTGCCTTTGCCTCAGGGCGCCTGAGTTACCATGACCCCTCTTCCTGGATCTATTGGCAGAGGCAGGAACGTTGGGAAAAGGAGGGGTTACTGTTCCAGTATTGATTTAAATTCTTCCCATATAGCGATAACCAGGAGAAAGGAAGTTAAAGAGACTCACTTCACAGGGCAGGAGCAATGGCTTAGTGGTTAAGAGTACTGGCTGCTTTTCCAGAGAGAGGACCTTGGTCAGAGTCCCAGTACCCACAAGATGTCTTGTTCCAGGGATCCTACACCCTCTTCTGGCCTCTGCAGACACTGAACATACGTGGCGCACAGCCATAAATCCAGGCAAATAACCGTACATATAAAATACAAATAAAAATGCTTGAAAGACTTTTAAAAATAAAATAATTTTAAAAATAAAGGATATAATGGAATTAGATAAAGGAACATGTATATTCCTAAAATGGGATTTTTGTTTTAAAAAAATATCGCTTTAGTTTAGATGCAGACACCAAGGAAACTAAATTTTCTACTGTGGCTCTGACAAAATAAACCACCTGAAGAAACAGAATATTATTTAAACTCTCATATGGAGAAGTATAAATTCCTTAACTGGAAAACATAAAAGTTTTTATAGTTATGTTGAAATACTTTCAAAACATAGTTTTTGGTCCGCATCCTCAGGAAGATTTTAATGTTTCTTGATATCAGTATTCTGAATAAGAACAGGGTATTGGGGCTATGTTATCACTGTACTTTCCTGCGAAGGGTCTATCTTTATCATGGAGACATGCTCTTCCTACTTTTAATAATCCTACCTTTAAGGGGAGAATTTGCTCAAGGGAAAGAGTGCTTTTTCTTGCAAATGAGGACGTAGGTTTTAATTCCCAGCATCAACATAAAAAATTAGGCATGACTGAGCCTGACTATAACCCAAGCATTGATGGGTAGACACTGGCAGATCCCCAAAGCTTACTGGCCAAGAAGGCTAGCTCAAACTGTAACTGTCTCAAAGCAAAATGGCAGGAAACAGTAGAGAAAGAGTCCTGATATCCTGCTTTGGCCTCCATATTGTCATCTGCCTACTCATGTGTATGACACACACACACAGTCCCCCACATACCCCTGTGCATCACACACACACACACACACACACACACACACACACACACACAGAGTCCCCCATACACTCCTGTGCATCATACACACACACACACACAGAGTCACCCACATATCCCTGTACATCACACACACACACACACACACACACAATCACACACAGTCACTCACATACCGGTGTCCATCATATACACACAACACAGAGTCACCCACATGCCCATGTACACATCACACACACACACACACACACACACACATACACACACAGTCCACCACATACCCATGTGCATCACACACACACACACACACACACTAGGGGGACTAGTAGAAATAAAAAAGTTAAAAAGAATGATGCTAGATAATTTTCGCACACAGTTCTTTCTTGTTCAGAACTGAAGTTGGCAATATTGTATAGGTGCTAAATGAAAGGGAATGTTTAAGTGATCTATGAAATTATATAGAGACAAAGCAAGTGACAGGGATGCTGGATACAGAGATATTCACAACTACAGTTTCATAAGCCGGAGACAGAGCTGGCTTGTAAGTTTTAAATTATCTTCAAGTTTAAACTCTCCACATTATTTTTATTCCACATAAGAAACAGAAGAATTTAACCTAGGGTTTAATTAACCTCTTCTATAAAGGCTGAGTGAGCTGAGGACTCCTCGTGGTGTTTTGAATGAGCTTGGGTACTAGTAGAGTAGGAATTAACCCAGGAGTAACACACATTCCAAAGCTAGCCTTTTGTTTGCAAAATGCCCTGGGAATGAACCTGGGCTTACTTTGAGTTCACTGCATGTCTCTTGCTCTCCCATGATAAAATCCAGACTCTGTAGGCTTGGCAGTGTCTATGGTTTGGAGGTTAGGCTAACAGATAGCACATGTAAAGAAACCTGGCCTTCAGCACATTCTCATTCAATGTGAGAGGCCTCCTGTGCTTCGGAGGTTAGTGTACAGGTGCGTGTCTCTCTTATTACCAATTGGTATAGTCTCCTTCAGAGCACACAGACTTTTGAGGAATGAGATCTGATTTTAACTCATCTATGATGTTTCATATTGTTTTGCTCATTTTAAAAAGACCCCTACAGCCTAGCATACTGCAAAGTATATAGAAGAGTCAATATATATTTTACGAATAAGTAGAAAATGTGGATTTTGGCCCACTCATGATTGGAATGTTTTATAACTATATACTACTTTAAAAACCAGATTTGTTTGGTTTTTGTTTTTCTTACATGCATTTAAGTGTTTGCCTGCATGTATATATGCAAACCATACATGTGTATGGTGCCCACAGAGGCCAGAAGAGGGTGTTAGATCCCCTAGAACCAGAGCTTCAGATAATTGTGAGCAACCATATGGGTACTGGCAACTTAGCCTAGGACCTCTGCGAGAACGGCAAGTGCTGTTAATGGCTGAGCCAGTTCTCCGACTCCTAGGCTAGAGTATTTCCAATAAAAGTTGTTGGCAGAGGGACTCTGCAAAATATTTTCCTACTGCCAACTTTAAAATATTCCTTACCTTTTTACAAGGTGAATCTTTTGGGGTTTCTTTTTAACAGAGGACAAGAACCTAGTGGACTTTTCCAGACTGGAGATTCTAGGGAGTTACTGATACTTTCATAGCATACAGCATCAAAAATGATTGAGTGTGTGCCCAGAAACCTTTTAAGTCATGGCTTTCAGCAACCAATTTTATTTGGGTTCAGAAACTTAAGCGAACAGGCAATACAAAACCTTTGTCATTCTTTAAATTAAAAAGCAGTTATCTGCAAGTAGTATCAGCCAATCAAAACTATTGTCTGTCCAAGGAGCCAGTTGGTGGGTAAGTATGATGATGAAGTTTCACAGAAGGGACACAGGTATGTGGCTGGATGACCCCTTAGCTAAATGTCACTGAACAAAGGCCAATGAATGAGGCTGGTAAGCTACCACCATTTGTGTTCCAGCCCAAGGCCTCCTACATCCCTAAATTCAAGTATGATTTGCAAAAGGTGGTAAGGTTTCCATTCTATAAACGATTCAACAGTTCAGGAAATAAACCCAGTGGAACTTTTCAGATAACAGACATGAGCACTGTGCTTGAGATTTTTGGTTTGTTTTCTTTTTGCACCATGGGAACCCTAGGCAATGTTCCTCAAGTTCTTAAGATGGATGCCTTTGTCACTTGTCCAGTTTGTCCCCTTCCTCCCTTGGGATGGCCACAGTTGCTGCTGCTGCTTCAGTAGGGTCAAGGGTGAGGTGAACCCAGAGGGGAACCGGAAGAGGTTTACTTACTGTTCGCTGGGAAGCGAGGAGTTCCTTGACATCGCTTTTGGTGACAAGTCATAGTCGCTGTCGGATCTGTAGAGAAAAGACTCTCTGCGTTGGCTGTGCCCAGGGAAGGCGGCATGAAGAACCAGTCCTGAAGAAGAGCCGGCTTGAGGGTCCAGTGGGCTCCGACCTGGAGAAGGGCCATTTTCCACATCAAAGCTTCAAAGGAAAGCGGGAAAGTCTGGTCAGTTAAGAACCGCAGGGGACAGTTCACAGATACGGAGAACTTATAGGTGGCAGGCACTGCATGCCAGGCTCACCCCGCAAAGCTTTGCAGAGTTTTAGTCTGTAGCACAGGTCTTGGTTGCAAGGCTTCCCGTTTTGTCCATAGAAAGGCAAGTTCCACAAACTCCACTCAGTACCCAGGTTTACTAACCTGGTCGTAAAATAGTAACCCAGAATTTGGACCCAAGGGCAAAGCTTATGACCCCTCCAGAGCCTGACCAAATGTCACAGATTCAGCACGAAAAGCAGAAGATAAATAAATAAAGTTGTTGATAACGAGCAACTCCAGAGAGCGGAATCTAGCACAGCTCTAGGTGTCAGACAAAAATATCATGGGAAGGCGTCTTCCTAGCTGGGAGACTTCTTCCTTACATAAATAACAGCCTCATTAAAGAATCCAATTTGCATATTTCTGAATGTTTTGGGAACAAAGTGTTACCCTGAAAACACTGGCTGTCTGATTAGAGAGGCCCAGCCTGATATTTAATATTCATATGTAAATTTAGCCACATAAATGACTTAATTAATCTGATAACACCAAATTACTGTCCCAGGCTGCTGAGCTGGGGCTCTGGAGAAGAATACCATCATAGGGTGTCACAGCACAGGGCCAGGGAGAGTCTGATCACTGTCCCTTCCCTGGGGAAGGTGCCTTCAGGCCCTGTGCTATTTTAGAAGCTTGGCATCTTGAACATCAACAGGAGCCATTTGGGTTTTGCCCCTTGTTTCTGCCCCAGCCTGTTATCACCTTAGAGCGGCATGTCCTTCCCAAGTTTGCTTTAACCATAAGCATTTGTTTCTTTCTGCACGCACAGCTCCACGTAGCTTTGAATGGACAGAGACCACCTTCCCCAGTTTCTCTCACTCACTGCTCTGCTGTTGACCTTATGCTGAGAGACTGTGGAAGAGGTGGGGAATGTGGGTGGTCTTTTATCCAGTTCAGCTTCCTTTATGCTTACCTAGCTGCCACAGTCCTCTCAGAAATCCTAATCTGGTATGTGTGTGTGTGTGTGTGTGTGTGTGTGTGTGTGTGTGTGTGTGTGTGTGTGTGTTTTGCTTTTGCTTAAATGTCTTAAATTTACAAAGTGCTTTCTGATATATTATTTCATTAAGCCCCACACACTCTGCAAGCTATATAATCTGATTCCATTACATCGAAGGTAAATAAGACAAAGAAAAACAAACATCAATATCGCATTTAAGGAAACATGCTAGATCACTGGTTTCCCTGGACTCATTGAGATGGAGGTGATACATCCTGAGACCCTCAGCAGATGTCTGAGGAAACATAGCAGCCAGTTCCATGCATACTGTGTTTTTCTGTATAGACACACTGGGGATACAATTTGGAAATCAGCCACAGCAAGAGATTCACTTCAACTATGACCAAGACAATTCTAAACTATACTGTAGAAATGGAGACATAGCCCTGTGGATATAAATAGTGGGAAAACACAGAGATCAGACTCTGCAGCCGAAGCGCCTCTGTGAAGAAGTAGGTGCAGGGTCACAGCTGTAATTCCAGCACTGGAAGTACGGGAGTGAATCCTGAAAGTTCACTGGCCAGCTAGTCTACGCACGTCAGTGAAGCCCAGGTTTGCTGACAGACCCTGTGCCAAGACCTCCGTCCTACACCAGCATGTGTACACATGTGTTTACAGGAATACACACACACACACACACACACACACACACACACACACACGAATTTGTAGTAAATGCTATTTAAAACTCATGAACTATTTATTTCTAGACTTTTCCATTTCATAGTCTTGAGCCATCTTTGATGATGGGCAACTGAAAACATACAAAGACCACTGATGAGGGAGAGCTAATCCAGTTGCAAGATGGAACACCGGAAGGCCTGTTTTCCCACTCCATGTCTTTACAGCTGTTCTCAACCTCAGTTCCATAACGGCGTGCTGGATCACAGAAGGCCACTTCTTTTCTAGCAACAGTTGTAATTGGTATGTGAGAGTCAGTCTATGAGCACCCTTGAATGATTCTCCAGGGACCCAACGTGCCATCTTGAGTAAGCCGGAAGGAGGCAGCAGACCGCCTTAACTCTGGCTTCCCGTGGAACCAGAACGAGGAGAATGGTGCCACCCTAGAGAATTTTGATCAAAGCTGCTTTCAGACTCCATACGAAGTCTGACAGGAAGCAGTATACGGGGATTCCTGGGCGAAGGGCCAAGCAGGTGCCGCAACCACCTACTACGTACCAGGGCTTCCGAGACTCCACAGATGAACCTTCTCAGAAGTGGTCTGCGATGGGCTCCTTCCCAAAGCTGCAGGCAAGTATGAAATCCTTTGAACTCACTTTCTTGCCAGCCTGCCTGGCTTGTACTTCACAACAAGTGGAAAGACAGTGAAGCACATTCAAACTTGCCTTGGGTGAGATCTCTACTAGCTGTTGAGACACCGAATGGTTACTTAGTAAAGAGGATTCTTTGTGACCCTCAAATCCTGTAGAACCTGTAAGTCCTGATTTTGTCTGTGAACTTTTCATCGTATGTATATATATATATATGATATATAGATATGGATATATATGATATATAGATATATGATATATAGATATAGATATATGTATATGATATATAGATATATATAGATATGGACATATAATATTTATCTGTATATGTATGGGTATTTGCCTGTTCATATGTCTTGCATTACATATGTGTCCCTTTCCCTGAAGGCCAGAAGAAAGCGGAGTTATAGAGGGTTGAAAGCTACCATGTGGGTGCTGGGAATCAAACCTGGGACCTCTGAAAGGGTAGCTGGCACTCTTAACCACTGTCTCATCTTAATGGCAAAGAAGGCAGGTTCTTAAAAGGTGAAACCGGGATCAGCCAAAGTCTATGAGTGGAGTGAACTTCTAAATTCCACGTGTAACTGTATTATTATTTTTCATCCTGGGGTACATCTTCATAGCCTTTTGATACTAAACCAGCAGAATACCTTTAAGAGTGGCTATTCAGCCACTGCCTTAGAAGCTCTAGTATAGGCAAGACCAAAGGGTTAGTGTTTGGGATGCCAAGCAGTCTCTAGCTTGAGCATTTTGGTCAGTGCTCGCGTGATACCACTATTACGACTATCAGTGCTCTCCGTACCTATACCAGTATCTGGCCAAGTACACGGACTCTTAGAACTTTTTCCATGAGGTTTCTAGTAGGGCTCGTTGTCTTCGTCTTCATGCTGTCAACATTCCTGCTGTGCAGCAGCTAAGCCTTAAAACAGTAGCAGGAGAAAGTGAGGCTGGGGGAGGGGTGCTCTGTCACACTTACTAAGCACATGTGCCAGACGAGCTGACACTAGATTCCTCCCCCCACACACTCTTTCCTCTTCATTTTCTTTTCTTCTTTTTCTTTACCCTGAACCCTGTAGCCTAAACTCAAAAGAGAGCTTGCTGGAATTCAGAAGAAGCCGGGAAGAGGTCTCAGTTGCAGAGAAGCAGTCTCAGTGGGACAAACGGCCTTTCACATGCCCCAGGGCGCTGTTTCAAAGCAACCGGCGCAGATGTACAGCTTCGCAACAAAAGTGAATCACCAACCAGACACCAGCCCCAGTCACAGAAAAATTAGTGCGCAGACATCACAATACATCCCACAGATCGAAGGAGTAAGGGGAGCAGTGTTGGTCCAGAGAAAGACTAAAGGAGGCCTTAACAAGTGAAATGAATATATCATACAAACCGGAAGGCAATCAGGAAGCCCACAAAGGGAGAAAAAAACACATAAATAGGGTTATCATTTATTTAGGGCATTTTCTGTCTCTGCCTTAATGAGGGCACACATTTCATCTTTAGGTTTCCTTACATCCAAACGTTACATAAGCAGTACAAGAAAGCTCTGCGAAACATAGGGGGAGGAAGGAAAGGGCTGTTGCTGGCCGTTTAGTATTTTGTATGTGTGTACTACCTGTATGTGGGTGAGTGGGTGGGTGAGTAGTGTGTGTGTGCGTGTGTGTGTGTGTGTGTGTGTGTGTGTGTGTGTGTGTGTGTGTGTGTGTTAGGGAAGATGTAGCCACCTGCCCATGCAGCAGTACAGAAGCCAGAGGTCAATGGTAGATGTCTTTCTCAGCTGTTCTCTACCTACCAGGGAATCTGTTGTCTTGGCTATACTTCCGGATGGTGACCGGCAGGGCTCTGCCTGTCTCTGTTGCTCCTCTATTCCAACAATGCAGTTACAGACGCATATTCCTCCTTTGCCTACGTTTTACATTGGTTCTGAGGCTCCAAACTCAGGTTCGTATCCCACCATGGCGAGTATTCTACTAGCTGAGCCCAGCCCCCATCTGAACATTTTTCATATTGATCTGACTATTGATTTCTTTGTAAGGTTTTACCATTCACTGTGGCTTCTAGAATTACAACTTTCCGTGTACCCCTTAATTGTTCATCCAGCAGCTGTATGGCGGTTTTCAGAACCATTCTCTTACATTCGGTGACTGTAGTACTGTTGCTGGTGTAATTAAGGTTGCAGAGACTGACCGTTCATGTTGGTATTTCAGGTGAGTTTGGAGGAGGCCGCTCATACTTTTCTGGTTTTATGAGTAGCCATATGCTTGTATGGGAGAGGTTGTCCCTGTCCAACGCATGGACGGGTTAAAGACACCTTTCTTCCAGGACAAGAGACCCATCCTGGAAGTCTCGCTCAGCCATCTCCAGTGCTTTGTATACAGCCCCTCTATTTGGTTGGGTCTGCTTCTCCTGGCCCTGTTGTCATCCCTCTACACAACCAAGGGATATTTGTCTAATATCTAATGCTTTGACAGATTTTTTCCCCTGCTTTGTCGTGGGAGATCTCATCTCCTCAGGCAGTGGTGGCAAATGAGGCTATGCATGAGAAGTGACATTCCTGGAACTGGCAGCCTTTCCCACTGCTGCCTCCAGTACAAGGCTCCCTGCTAATATCATCTTGGATCACCCTTTCCAGTGATTCTCTCTGGCCCTGCAGTGTCAAACTGATGCCCACCCCTCCTCTGGGCTCCCTCACAATTCTTTATATAGAACACTTGCTTTTGATATTGCCAGAAGATCAATTCCAGACCCCTCCATCCCATTCCAAACCCTACAGATGTGGGTGCTTAGGTCTCTTTTATGAAATGGCTTAGTATTGGCATACAATTTCTACACCTCCTCCCGTGTAACCCCACTCATTTTGGGGCTTAATATAGAATGCAATGCAAATTTTAGATATACAGCTAATACACTCTATTCTTTAAGGCATGGTAAGAAAATCTATACATGTTTGTTCCAGATACATATTTCTCTAACTATTTTCTAATCACGATTGACTGCATCCTCAAATGCATGGATATGTTGGACTAACTATATCATGAGAGTACTTACAGGTCTCTGTTTAGCTCTCCATTTATTTAAATGCTTCCCAATGCATTGCCGTAGTCAAGAGAGGAAACGTTACCTGGTTTTGTGTCCCAGATATTTGGGTCAGATTCTTGCAAACAACAGATCCTTTAGAAAAGGTTGCCTGAGCCAATTAAAGGATACTGCAATGTGCTGAAGAATATTTCTCCTGGCCTCTTTCTCCTTCTCACTCCCTACCCTTACCTCTATCATCTTCCGCATCTACTACTGTTGTTTCCTTTAAATGGATCTGTGAAGAATGTGACTTTACTTGATCAGTCTTACCCGGTAATGATGTAAGAATAAAATCTGAAAGGAATACAATTGTGTTTTCCCTGAACCAAGCCCACTGAGCCTCACGCCAGCAGCTTCAAGGGCCCCTTCTCCTCTCTTCGCTTTGTGCTTAAAGCGGGGTCATCAGCTGCCTCACGCCCTCTCTGAAGGTGGCTCCTCTCAGCCCTCGGAATCTTTGCTAAACCAGCTCCAGGCTGGTGACAGGAAGGAGCCAGCAGGTGGCAGAAGGCACCACTGTTTCTCAGGGTTTTCTGGCCTCCAATTTAAGCAAGGTTTGAAGGGAGATGAGAAGTCCACTTCCTGAGCCCGGAAGGAAAAATGAGAGATAAAGAACAGAAGTGCAAGGTGTGCATGAAGCCTTTGATTAAACCAGGAGCAGCTCTGCCTTCAGGAATTCAAGCTGAACTGGGAGGTCACAGAATGGCCTTGCCATTGTCCCTAGGGTGATGCTTTCCTGACTCCCAATTACCTGCGCAAGCCCGATGTCTGTAATGAAGAGTCATAAAGCAGAGTCCTAAGGGAGAGGTCATTTCTGAATCGGAAACGTCTTTTCAGCCCAGACATTCTCTAGCTGAGTTCCTTTGACTGACTCTAACAAATCTTCCCAGTGGAAAGACAAACTCTATGAAAAAAAGATTTAAACTCCTGGGTCAGCAGAGCGGCGTACTACCCTGGGGACTGAGCTCCGCTTTTCCTTTTGCTGTCTTTTTTTAAACGACTCACCGAGCATCATCTGCATCATTTAATCCTCACAGTTTGCTAGGCTTATTCTTTGTGACCTATTTGAAGGAGGGAAATAATGAAGGCTCTAAAGTGTAAAACTTCATTTGAAGTGACCTCTTTTTTATTATACAGTTATATAACCTGTGCCCAAGGTCCTTCCCTCCACGAAGCTTTCTTGATTCAGATTGTCATGTTGGACTGTCTTCCTTAGCTTAGTGATCTCTCTTCCTCTAGACCACAGCCTCCTAGAAGCAAGACTTATGCCTTAATTCATTTCTTATTTCTAGATCCTGGATCTGACTCTCATATCAGAAACACACATACATGGTTGTTGAATGAATGCAAGAATCCCACAGTTGACATCTCTTATCTGACAGGCCGATCCATTTGGGTTAAAATGTTTGTCAGTCAAAGACCACAGTGGAGTATTTGAGCAGAGCTGCTCTAATCCTCTGACATTAACCTTCTTTCTCCATCCTCCCTTCAACGCCCTGAGAATGCCATCCTAGGAGCATCAGTGTCTATAGTTTGTATACAGGTTATGTACATGTGGGAATGCTGTTCACAAAAAAATACTGTCGCATTAGTTTTCTATTAGAAATTTTTTTTTTCAGATTAACATCTTCAAATACTTGTCTAACATTTGAAAAGAAAGATAACCATTTACCTATTTCCTTAGGTATTTACACTGACCAGTATTTCACTGGGCTATCTAGTCCTGTAGAAGGGAAGATAGACAGGAATCCATCCCTCTACTCACATTAACAGAGATCCACATTTATAGAACCAACCAGTGGCTTTCCTAATGAAAGGCTTAACTGTACGAAATCACAGACAGCATGATATTGAGTCCATGCCCTGGCCACAGCATAACTTCTTTGGGCACAGTGACAATAGATTCGTGCAATTCTGTCTTGAGAGTCCACTTCTAAACTCTATGACTCCTTCCAGACACCACAAGGAGAAGTCTAGTGATCGCTCATCTGCATTCTAGAAGCAGTTTCCTATTGATTTGTTTTTCTTTCCCAGGAGTTTTGAAAATCACATTAATTGGCATTAATTCCACATAGACTTTACCAGGGGTAGTGCTGGAATACTGAAGAGCTCTGACTCTGGGGATCTGGCTTCTAGTGTCCACTGTGTAGGGAATAGACCGAATCAGGGACTCTGACCCCACACTTCAATACAAAATGGATCTGTGAGGAAAAGATCTCTGGGGTGCCTCTAAGATGAGACATCTCACAGACATTTTCCTAACAGAAAAAGATCGGTTTTCAAGTGTGGATTTGTAGTAATGGCGATATGGACATTCAGAAAACACTCATTAGCACCCTCTCCAAGACAAGGCATGATTCTTACCCTGTGATTAGAGCAATATAGAAAAGGCTCCCTGAGAGAAGAATTAGCAATTAATAATCATAATAAAAATGATATTTGTAGATAGTAATAAATGCCATGAAAAGAATAAGGAAAAGCTCAATAGTGTGGTGAGGAGGTCCACCCTATGGTTAAGGGCCCTCTACGTCTACCCACAGAGGCGCCATCTGCTTTCTTTGGATGATGCTGTCTGAGCTAAGATAGGGCAGGGGTAGTGACAGGGTATCACTGGATCCTGACATCTCTCCATGTCCACCCTCACTTTTAACTGAAGAACTGGGTTGGACAATAGTTAGGTTGACATTTGGCAGTGATTGCTAAATTGCTGAGTTAGCTTTTCTCATGCTTTTCCTCTTCTCGGAGCTTTACCACCCTCCATAGCTGCACCTCTATCGATATCCAGGTGTTTATTTGTGTCTGTCAGAGCATTTGTCCTGTGCGACTGTTCTCTACTCATTTGTCTCCAGAGGATCGTGCTCCTCAAGAACATAGAACACCTTTTACACACACACACACACACACACACACACACACACACAGAGAGAGAGAGAGAGAGAGACTCACACGCAAAGACAGAGACAGAGAGATAGAGATATTTGATTACTCTAACACAAAAGTAAAATCACGATATAGTTCTAAGAGTAAATTCTAGACTTTGTGGTCCCCGACCACATCTGCTCATACCACCTTTTCTCTCTTCTGTAGAATTCAACCCCAGACTTCTCTGATCAAGGACAAGGCCAATCCTAGTTCAGGGAAAGTTAAATAACCATTTGTTGATGAATGAATAAACTCTGGTTTCTCACCTTGCTTAAACTTTGGTTCTTTGTGTGACCATTTTCTCATTCTCTAGCCTTGGAGAAAGTTGCCTCCTGGACAGTTTCTTTCTCAAACTACTATTTAAACAGCCTCCCATTTCCCCCACAGCATCTCTCATAGCTCAGTGCCATTTTTATTTATTTATTTTTTAAAAACTAACTGCCTTCCATTCTTATCAACTCTAAACCTCAGTAAGGGAACCTGTTGCACTTGCCAATGGCTTAACTAGCAGTGCCTGGCGCTTGTCTGGGATGCAACACTAATTCTGAACTGCTGCCTGTTCTGTGGACTAATGAAAGGTTAACTGAACACCCATGGTGTTCTGGGTGATTCCCACACACCAAGCTTACTAGCTTCTTGGACTTTCTGCTCATTTGGGGAGGAGCTGTCTTACTATTTCCTAAGAGAGCTTCTGTAAATATTCTAAAGCAATTCAAATTTAAAACAAAAGTTGACCTTTCCTTCAATCTCTGCTCCATTTTTGTCCCTGTGTTTCCTTTAGACAGGAACAATTCTGGGTTAAAGATTTTGAGAAGTGTGGATGGCCCCATCCCTCAACTGGGGGGCCATGTCTATCTACTGGAGGTGGTCTCTTCAGAGACCGCTTCACCTTGGCATCCATCCTACTCACAGATACCAAACCCCAACACTATTGCTGATGCTAAGAAGTGCTTGCAGATGGGAGCCTGGCATAGCTGTCCTCTTAGAGACTCTGCCAGCACCTAAGACAGATGCAGGTAGTCGCTGCCAACCACTGGACTGAGCCTGGGGACCCCAATGAAAGAGTTAGGGGAAGGACTGAAAGAGCTGAAGGGGATTTGCAACCCCATAGGAAGAACAATAATATCAACTAACCAGACCCTTTAGAGCTCCCAGGGACTAAACCACCAACTAAAGAATATACATGAGTCTGTCCATGGATCCTGCTATATATGTAGTAGAGAAATACCTCTTGTGGGAGGGGTGGCCCTTGGTCCTATGGAGGCTTGTTGCCCCAGCAAAGAGAGATGCTAGAGGGTGGGTAACATCCTCTTAGAGGCAAAGGGAGAAGGGATGGGGTGATGGGAGTTGTGGAGGGGAGGCCAGGAAGGGGGACAACATTTGAAATGCAAATAAATAAAATAATTAATAAAGAAATAAAAAAGTTGGTATAAAGCTTGTCACAGATTTGAAACACTTTTTTGTGGTTATTACTGTGGGTTGATTTGAAAATGAGATTATTTTCTCACTAGGCATCAGAAGCCATTGTCCTTTCAGAGGCACTGGAAAAATGAGGGGTTGGCCTGGAAGCTGTGTTCCCAATCCTGCTTGAAAATGCCATTGCTTAACATTTAAGGGATTTTATATATTAAATTACTTAATATATTCTCTCTGGGATAAACTGGACACATATCTCCTTTTTAGTTGAGGTAGAAGGGTTGGAAGGTGTGGCAGTAACTCAAATAATAATCACGAAATTGGAAATCAATGCCTCAGCCGCCAGTCTGCAGGGCCGTTAATAGTGTTTACGTCAGTTAACATCTGGCCCCCAAATGTTATCAGTCTTGAGCTCTGCACCTGCAGACAGCCTGACATTTGGATTTGAAATATGTGCTTTGGGAGGAAGAAACAGCAGAGAAAAGCAGGAGAAAAGACATGAGATCAAATGGAAAAATGAGATTCCAAAGTCTTCTTTCTTAGGCGGCCTGGACAGAAAAGCTGGACTTCTTTCTCTCCAAGATGCTGAGCACACTGAGTGGACACTGAGTGTCCCCATCAGTTGCTGAGAACTCAATATGTCACCACCATTTGACTACTCTGATCTCTTTGTGAGGAAGGAGGGAACCTTTAAAAAGTGTATTTATTTAAAAATGTTAGAATGTATAGGATGTTTTTTCTGCATACAGTATATACACCACTTGGTGCCTGCAGTGGCCAGAAGAGAACATTTTATCCCCTGGAACTAGAGTTACAGGCGGTTGTGAGCTGTCTGACGTGAGTGCTAGGAACAGAACCCAGATCCCCGGCAAGAGCAGCAAATGCTTTAACTACTGAGCTGCCTATCCAGCCTTCAGGAAACTGCTTCTAAGGGATGTGGAATCTTAAGTTCAAAGGTTTGTGTATAACTTGCTGACTAGCATTTGATGGTAGGGCCTGGATTTAAGCCTGTGTTGACTACCCGGTCACCTTTAAACATCTATTCTGTTTTCTTGCTTCTACTCATGGCTTTCTATGAGGTGAGCCTCTCTATTCTGAACTCTGCTCTCTCCACCACAGGACATACTCTCTCTTTCCTGCATCATTATTTTCATTTTGCATATCAGCAAACTGACCTGGAAGATCTCTGTCTAAACAAACCTACCCTCATCCCCACCAAATGATATCCATGGATCCTACTGGCAGCGTGAAAACTGAAAGCGTTAATCACCCACAACCCAAAGGTCCAAGGCGTGGAAGAGGAAAATGCTTCTTGCCAAAAGTAACACTGGATGAAAATCTAGTTGTATACAAAAGATCATGGAGTAAAATGTAAAAAAAAAAATTAAGATGTGTTGTGAGGTGCGGCGTGCACGTGTGTGTGTGTGTGTGTGTGTGTGTGTGTGTGTGTGTGTGTGTGTAAGTGAATTATATGACAAAAAAGGCATAGAGTCAAAGAAGAGAGAGGTGGCAACACTTTGTGAAAGATCCTTAGAGTATGTATGAAATGGTATCATATCACTTTTACTTAGACTCTCATAAACTATTTTGCTATAAATCTTACATTCACAATTATTTTTAAATGAGAAGTCATAGCTAATAAAGGAACAAAAGAGGAAAGTGGCAGCATAAAATAGACAAGTTTTCAAAACAGAACAGAAAAAAGAGGAATACAAGGAATTAAACCAAATTTTGCCTAAGTATATACTTCTTTCATTGAGGCCTTTGGGGTGACCTGCAATCTAACTGAGAAGTGAACAGACCGGGAGCCACAGGGCTGAGTTTCACCAGGTTCAGAAGTCAAGCCTCAGGCAGTCAGAGCTGCACGAAGAGCCTAGACCATGCTCCAACAAGGCAAAAGCCAAGTGTGTTCACTCAGACCATTCTGATCTCACTTCATTCTTTGTCCACAAATGCTATGTAGCCCAACGGTGCAGTGAAGCCCCTCTGACTCTGTGGAAAGCTGTCTAGTAGGCAAACTGTTCTTGATTAATTAAAATCTGTTGATTTGTTAAAAGGACATATAAATAAGATGAACAGAGAACAAACAACAGGTTCGAACCTGACCCTGGTGATAATATCTTCAAGATAAAGTCACCTGAGTTCTACAATTTAAAGGCAAACATTTCCAGGAGGGTGTGAAAAACATCTCAACTACAGTGCTGCTTCAGATAAGCCAGTCTACACAGGAAGACAGAAACAGGGTCGGAGGAAAAGATTACAATGAAATGGACCAAGATGAAGATAATGGAAAGTAGTAAAAATCGCTGAATTGATACAAACAAGTACGGTTTCACGGCCTCCATTTGTCTGCCGTGAAGAGGGTCACCTCATCATGATAAAGAAAGAAATGCGTGTGGATTATATAGCGATCCTAAATGTTTATGCAAATTCAAAACACATGAGGCAAGATGGATGGACTGAGAAGAAAGGAAAAAAGTCAGAATTATCAACAGTGCTTGACAAACGGAGGCACAGTAGCCTAGGGCAGACAAGGAAAACTATGGATGAGGCATCCATTTTCACTAATTGACACCGGGAAAGACTGCAGCTAGCAATGGTGGAATGCACAGTCTTTCCAAGTGTGCATGGAACATTAACCAAGATAGATGATCTACTAGGGAATAAAATAAGTCTGTGTAACTTAAAAAATATCCAAGCCATGCAAAGTTTGTTTCCATCGCAGAATGAAATTAAAGGAGAAATTAACAGTAAGCTCAAGTGTTGAGAAGTTAAACATATTCTAAATAGCTCCTGGGCCAAAGACCAAGGAAAAAGGAAATAACAACTTGAGGCCCCTGGGAATGGGGAGGCCTGGTAGGAGGTAGGGGGAGGAGTGGGGTGTGGAGCGTGGGGGTTTTGGACATCCTCTTGGAGACAGGGGTGGGGTGGGGGGTGTGGGGGAGGAGGAATGGGATGAGGAACTGTGGGAAGATGGACTGAGAGGGGAGAACAACTGGACTGTAAAAAAAAGTAATAAAAAAATTTAAAAAATAAAAAACATTGGGCAGTAAAAAAAGGAAATAGTGAATATACTCAAGTGAATAGAAATGGAAATGTACGTATCAAGCTTTGTTGGACACAGCTAAGGAATATTCACAGACAATTCTGCAGCACTAAATGTTTTTATTAGAAAATAAATATGTAAATGACTTTAGTAGCTAGTTTAAGAAATTGAGGAAATAATAAGAATCCCAAATAAGCAAATGGAGAGAGAGAGAGAGAGAGAGAGAGAGAGAGAGAGAGAGAGAGAGAGAGAGAGAGTTTCAAAGAAAGAGAGAACAAGTATCCTGGCTACTGTCATCTCAATTGGACACAACCTGGAGTTATTTGAAAGAAGTGAATACCAACTAAGAAAATGCCCCTGTTAGAGAATGTGTAGGCAAGACTGTAGGGCTTTTCTTGATTGGTGACTGATGTTGGGGGGCCAGAGCAGAAAGAAAGGGAGAGAAGAAATCATAATCAGAATGTATAATATGAAAAATCTATTTTCAAAAAAATGTCACAAAAATTAAAACTAATTGTTTATCAGAAAAAAAGAGAGAGAGAAGAGAGAGAGAGAGAGAGAGAACAAGCTGAGCAAACCATGAGTAACCAGCACCCCTGACAAGGTCTCTGCATCCAAGTTCCTGCCCTGTTGAACTACTATATGGAAAAGTATGTGAAATAAACCCTATCCTCACCAAGTAGCTTTTGATCATGGTGTTCAACATAGTGTTCAAACCCCAACTAAAATAGGAAGAAAGGATAAATACTAGGTGCTCAGGAAGGACTGACTGCAAATAATGGACACATGGGACAATTTCTAGCTTTAACTCTGTCAAGACTGTTTCATTCTTTGCTGGTAGATAAATGCATAAAAATATATTTGGGCATGGGGGTGCACGCCTTTAATACCAGCACTAGGTAGGCAGAGACAGGTAGATCTTTTTGAGTTTGAGGCCAGCCTGTCTATCTACAAACTGAGTCCAGGACAGCCAGGCCTACACAGAGAAACCCTGCCTCAAAAAAAAAAAAAGTGTGTGTGTGTGTGTGTGTGTGTGTGTGTGTGTGTGTGTGTGTGTGTGAGAGAGATCCAACATGAAATTGTACAGTTTGAGAGTGGATAGTTTGACTGTACAGCTATTCATTAAGATATACAGATTTTGGGTCTGATTAAATTTCATTGTGTGTTTTTATTCATAAGTTCTTCATGATGTTTTAATAAATTTTGGAAAAAGAGAAAGAAAGCAATGAATCTCTTTGAGAGAGAAAATTCATAAACCTGTAATTGGATTGAGAGTGAGAAATGAAAAGAACTAGAGAGAAACAAACTCCCAATTTAAGGGAGGATTGGGAAAGATGCCAGAGGAGATTTGAAAGGCATCTAAAGGACGGGAGGGAGGCTCCGAATAGCTTTCTGCCACGTTTGAAAAGTTCTATAAAGTGGATAACTTCATTAAATTATACAAGTTACTAATGCTTGTGCATAAAGAAAGAGATAACATGAGGAGGCCTGTATCTGTTACAAAAATTGATTTTGAGGTTTACAGTTTTCTCACAAAGAAGGCTGCATTAAAAAATTTAAGAAATTTTACTAATTCTACATATGCTGCAACAGAGGGAATATTTACAACTCTCTGCATAAGGTCATGATTTCTCTAATATGAAAGTCAAACCAAAAAAAAAAAAAAAAAAAAGAAAAGAAAAACCTTTGCAAAGAAAACTACACAGCATGCCCAGATGACAGGTGTAAAAATTCTTAACACCCAGTCTAATAAAACATGAAGATGATTTATGGTGGACAAATACGGGTTTTCAAAGAAATCAAAGGTTATTGTAATGCTCAAAACCAATGCCATTTGTTATGCTAAAGCCTAGAAAATAAATTGACTAAACAATTATCTTAGTGGGTAAAGAAAGAGTCAGGCATCTAATCTACATTAAAAAAAAGAAAGTTAATAGACGGGAAATTCTTTAATCAAGCAAATGCTACATAAAGATCTTTAATTGATATCACAATTTAGGTGAAAAACTGAAAATTTTTTCCTGAAAATATGAAAAGGGAAGAATGCTTATTCTTACTCTCTGTGCTCAGTATCTCGCTGAAGCTTATAAGTAGTGCAGTTAGAGAAGACAAACATTCAAGACACAGGAAGGGACGAGGTAAGATTACCTATTAATAGATACAGTATGTAGAACAATCACCACAGTCTTTGCATAGGAAATGACACAGGTGACAAAGGTGAATGAAAAAACAACCCGTCACGTGACCATCTAGTGGATCACCATGTGGCACGTGGAAGGAATGTAGTACTCATATCCACATCGACCAGGGTAAGTAGTAAATTAATTGTGTCAAGGTAAAGAAGGCAGATAGAAAAATACCTGTTCTAGAATTCATTTGCACAAAACGTTTAAAAACAAAACTTACCTGTACCTCAGTTTCTTTCTTTCTTTTTTTTCTTTTTAATTAACTTGAATATTTCTTATTTATATTTCGAGTGTTATTCCCTTTCCCGGTTTCCGGGCAAACATCCCCCTAATCCCTCCCCCTCCCCTTCTTTATGGGTGTTCCCCTCCCCATCCTCCCCCCATTGCCGCCCTCCTCCCAACAATCTAGTTCACTGGGGGTTCAGTCTTAGCAGGACCCAGGGCTTCCCCTTCCACTGGTGCTCTTACTAGGATATTCATTGCTTCCTATGAGGTCAGAGTCCAGGGTCAGTCCATGTATAGTCTTTAGGTAGTGGCTTAGTCCCTGGAAGCTCTGGTTAGTTGACATTGTTGTTCATAAGGGGTCTTGAGCCCTTTCGAGCTCTTCCAGTTCTTTCTCTGATTCCTTCAACGGGGATCCTATTCTCAGTTCAGTGGTTTGCTGCTGGCATTTGCCTTTGTATTTGCTGTATTCTGGCTGTGTCTCTCAGGAGAGATCTACATCCGGCTCATGTCGCCCTGCACTTTTTTGCTTCATCCATCTTGTCTAATTGGATGGCTGTATATGTATGGGCCACATGTGGGGCAGGCTCTGAATGGGTGTTCCTTCTGTGTCTGTTTTAATCTTTGCCTCTCTATTCCCTGCCAAGGGTATTCTTGTTCCCCTTTTAAAGAAGGAGTGAAGCATTCGCATTTTGATCATCCGTCTTGAGTTTCATGTGTTCTAGGCATCTAGGGTAATTCAATCATTTGGGCTAATATCCACTTATCAATGAGTGCATACCATGTGTGTTTTCTGTGATTGGGTTACCTCACTCAGGATGATATTTTCCAGTTCTCTCCATTTGCCTATGAATTTCATGAAGTCATTGTTTTTGATAGCTGAGTAATATTCCATTGTGTAGATGTACCACATTTTCTGTATCCGTTCCTCTGTTGAAGGGCATCTGGGTTCTTTCCAGCTTCTGGCTATTATAAATAAGGCTGCGATGAACATAGTGGAGCATGTGTCTTTTTTATATGTTGGGGCATCTTTTACCTCAGTTTCTTAAGCTATACAGGTCGTTAACTGAATGTGGGGGTTGAGAAACTTTTGGCAATTGTAAAAAGGCTTCTGGACAAAGTGACCTAAACTTAACTCAATATCAAACATGTAATGGCTCACGCTATTCCTGGCAGCTGCCCCCTTTACTGCAGCATGGTGGGACTCCCCTGTCACCTTGGTCTGAACATGGAACATGGTCACTATGCATTCCACATGATATCGTGCCGTGCACACCAGTGAGCCCTGCTGGAAACACACTGAGACTCGGGCTCCAGACTATTGTGTGTATGCCGTGCAGTGTTTTATTCTTTACAGGTAAAGTTTCCTGTTTTTACAGAAACAGCTATTTCATTATGGAGCACACAGACTTCAAAACCCCCTACTCGCATTTTCAGCATGTACATATGAGTGTATCCTTGGATACAACTGTGCTAGAATGTTAGATTTTTTTTTTTTTAATTCTTGAGTTGACCTGAATGTCACAAGATTCATTCAGTGAATTTTGGCTTTGGATTAGGAAACAATTTCCAACAGTGTCTGAAATGGCTCTAAATGTATTTGTGCCATTTTGTGTCTCTGTGGAGTGGTGTTCTTAGCACTGACAATTTAAACTTATTAGATTGACTATGAAAAGGTATCGAAGATGTTCTATGTCTTGTAGTATCAAATATTCAGCCGTTATTTTCTTCTTTATCTAAGATCAAACAAGCATACCCATCTCATTAAGTGCTAAAATTAGATGTCTATCAAAGAATTGTTTAGAATTAATTTATCTATGAATTATTATAAAAATGTTATTAGATATTTATCCAGAATAAATTGGAAGAAGTCACCCAAAAATGGAATGGAATGATTGTTTCAAAAGTGCATGTGTGTGTGTGTGTGTGTGTGTGTGTGTGTGTGTGAAATAGAGAGAGAGAGAGAGAGAGAGAGAGAGAGAGAGAGAGGAAGAGAGAAAAAACACACAGAGAGAGAGAGAGAGAGAGAGAGAGAGAGAGAGAGAGAGAGAGAGAGAGAGAGAAGAGAGATATTTAGGGCAAAGCAGATAAATTAATGGAAGGTGAAGACACCTAATGATCCAAGCTACAACATGAAGATCAAAGTTAACAAAATTCTCCTATGTTCGAGGTTTCTGTTAAATGAGTAGATTTGGCTTCTTTTAAAACTAAAAATGTACAATCACAAGTATGTTAATCTCCTTGACTGTAGCAAGTGCTTTACTATCTTGTAGATTCCCACAACACTGCATATAAATCTCAACCACGCCAAATAAAACAAAGCAACTATTTGATCCCTGAGAAGTTTCCATACATGCTAGGCACAAAGGCCAGAGGCACATCAGCCATGAAGAAGCCGTGGGGTTGCTGCCTTCATTCTCTCAATGCCTGTCTTCACTCCAACACAAATGAGTCAGGGCTCACCCACAGTGCTTCAGGGGACTCTTCCAGTGGAGAGGACCTGGGACCTCTTACCCCAGGCAGTGGGTAATTCTTAGCCGTCATCTTCTTCAATACCAGGGAAACTTGATGCACACTTGTCTTCATTTAGCTTACAAGATACTTTTAATTTTTCTGTTTATGTTCTCAGCTTTTTTTCTAGGCCTTTCATCTTTTCAAAAATTCTAAAAGTTGGAAAGTTATTAAGCCCAGTGTTTTTTTTTTTCATTTTTAATTTTTTTAAATCCTTTAAAATTTGCATATTGTATTTGTTTCAATAAAGTTTATTAAAAACTTAAAAGCTAAAACACAAGGAAGAACAAGGCATAAGTAAGTGACTGAAATATTTTGACCCAGAATTAGCCTTCCTGAGTGTTAAAGCATATTTTCAGTATAATAAGTCATTTAAAACCCCCAAGTTTGGCAATGTAAGCAACAGTTATTAATGTATTGTTCACATGATTCACTGCCAGGTGAGTCGATGTGGAGGAAAGGGCACACTTGAGAGTAACTGTGGGTGCTTTGTTTCTTTAGCATGCTGTTTCTAAAGCTTTAAATGCATCTTTATAGAACTGGGAACTAGTGTTAGGGAGAAATAAATCCTATAAGTTTATTATATAACATAAAAAAAGCTATTAAGGATGAAAGGGTAATTTGCATCTGATTTACCCAATTTTAACTGTTAATAAGTTAATAATATTCAGGGTGCACATTTTTGAATGCTGTATTTGCATAACAAAGCGTGTACATCTCAGATGAAAATTTAACAGGGAATAAAAATGTTTACTAACTAGATGTTAATATTTACAGCTGTAACTAGGAGGCTCACTAAATAGACTTTTTGATTGATCAAAAAAATTCAGTGTGCAATTATTTTATTATTTCCTTTTCATCTTTACAGCAGCTTATTTTTTTTTGCTAGTATATTTTTGAGAATTTCATACCACGCGATCTTTTCATCTATTCACAATGACTCCCTGGTATGACTGAAACAGTGACAATGAGAGGAAGAACATGACAGTTGGCCAATGCAGCAAGACACATTCGAAGGATAAGAATTAGAGAAGGGTACCAGGCTCCCAGCCTGGGCTCCTGAGGAAACCAGATTTAGACTTAGGCTGTTTCATATGCTATTGTCCTCACTTTCAGTGTAATTGTTATGTAAAATGCACATAGTCTCTATAAAAACCATTTAGCATGTGTCCTGGTTAGGATGTTTATTGTGATGAAACACCATAAAGAAAAAGGTTTACTTGGTTTATATCTCCATATCATGGTTCATCATTTAAGGTGGTCAGGGTAGGAGGTCAAATAGGGCGGGAAGTTGGAGGCAGGAGCCGATGCAGAAGCCAAGCCATGGAGGAGTGCTGCTTACTGGTTTGCCCCCATGGCCTGCTCAGCCTGCTTTCTTATCGACCCCAGGACCATGAGCCAAGGATGGCCCCACCTACGTGATCCTTCTGCATTGATCACTAATGAAGAAAATGCCCTACAGGTTTGCAGCCCAATCTGATGGAGGCATTTTCTCCGCTGAAGTTACATCTCTCAAATAACTGTATCCTGTATCAAGCTGACATAAAACTAACCAGCACAGCATTGATTTTGCATTTGAAGACTTTCAGAAATGCCATCATCCCCAAAATAAATGGCATTGTGATTACATTAGTTCTCAGGTCATGTCCCCAGTCATTGTCACACTGGCGTCATTGGTCATTAGTTTCATAAATTAAATCTTCCTGTGATTTAGACTAACAGGCCCAGAGTTGGTCTCAGCTTGTCCTTCACCAAGGGTAAGTCCCTCCGCCTAACTTCCTAAGTTCTGTGGTAAGAAGAGACCAGGTCAGTTAGAGGACTGGCTCACTGTGGCAGCATGCTTGGATACCCTGGTCATCCTTTCCTTGTGTTTGACCCTAACACAGAGCATAGGAATCCTAAGTTACTGTCACAAGCTTCAACTTTCCTGCCCAGAGCATTCTTGTCAAAAATCACATAGAGAATCAATGTTTTGAAGGTGACACAGAAGCTCTTACTTTATTTCTGTTATTTATTATTTTTATTGAAAATAGATTTTCATACAATATATTCTGATTACAGTTTTCCCTCCAGCTTCTCCTAGATCCTCCCCACCTCCCCAACTCCCCATCTACCTCTTATTTTAAATCAGTGCAACTTCCTTTTCTTCTTTAACTGTCAACTCCTATTGAGATTTCCATTTGGAAAAGGCGTTGTTACTTGAAAAAAATCATCTTTCAATAACAGAAAGTGTGCCTACCTTCAGATCTAAGTCTGAGGCAACAGGCCTGCAAAGCATCTCTTCAAACTGCATTTCCTGCAGGTCTGTCTGCTGACCCACATGCAACTAAATAGAGTGTTTGATGGGCTGGTTTGTTTTGTAGGCTCATCCACAAGTACTTCTCAGCTTTGCCCATAATCCCACCCCCTTTTTCTTAGCTTTTCAGAACCACATCTGTCAACATGGATTTCCTCTTTGTTATTGAATTATCTTAACTGACTGGTAAGTTACCTGGTCCAACCAGACTATCACTTTCAGTAATGAAAAGGACAGATGACTTTCCATACAACATTTCTGACCCATCTACTTCTGATTCACAGGTGTATGTTCTGGTTTCTGTGCCTCTTAATTCTGGATTACACGGACACATGAGGGACATCCCCACCAACATAGCTATATGTATTACACCCTACTTCTCAATGTTATAAGTGAGCCACTTAAGTTATGAACTATTCTTTCATAGTTTTTAAATATTTTATTTTGAAGCATGACTATTCCCCAACAGACATGAAAACTCAGACACTCATTTCATTTCCTATGCTGTTTTATAGGTTTATTCTATTTTAATGTAGAATTGGGAGGTGTTCCAGTTACATTTATCTAACGTAGGCAGAACCAACGTTTATACTTAATGGGACGATTGTGTGTATGGTAGCTGATTTTCTGTTTATTGATATGAAGACTAACAGCTGTGCCCGTGTACAAACTACAAATCTCATTGCTATTTTGGAAAAAATATAACGGAAAAAGACACAAACTCTCCACCTTTGCAATCTCTGTAGTACAGATTTGCTTTTGCATTTATTTATACGCTTTACCTAAATGTATATTTAAATACATATACTCAGGACTCAGCGAATTTTTGAAGATTGAAAGCATAGAACAAAATTGAAAGTGAAATTTATCTGTCCTTACCTAAACTTCAAATTCATCACCACTGCCAAGAGTTGGGCTCTAACAGTATGGTCTAATTTTTACCAACCTTGTATGCCACCACTGTTCACTTGTATTTTAACCAAGCTGAGTCACACACTCTCCTAGCACTAGGCTCACTCACTTTTGACTATGTTCTCCACACTCAGTCTGTCCGCATCATCTAGAGCATCTTTCCTGGCAATTCCACAGACCCTAATGCAAGTGTGAGCAGAGTCCACTATGGTAGATAGAAAACCCACCTCAGGGACTGTAAATGGGAACATCTACTTAAAGACCTCCAATCTTCGAAATGATCAAGAAATATTCAAAGGGAGTCATAGGATCCCATCAACAGTGGTAAATCATAGCTCTGGATTGGCCAAAAGCATTGCACAGAGGGGGACCTGAGATTTAATAGAGGCTCTGCCATTTGCCAACAAAAGGATCATGAATGGCTGTTCCCTGAGACAAAGCATAAAGTAGTAGCAGAGGAGGAAGCTGAAAGACCGCTGTGGGGATTGTAAACAACACGTAACAATGCAACTATTCATTGTCGTTTTCCAGCCCTGACAGCACAGGACCAAAATGGTAGCATAGAAATAACATATGGGCCTTTTTAGAGGGAGAACTTGAAATCCTACCATCCTGTCCCGTCTGGACATGCAGTTCTCCAACATCTGTAAATGCAGATAGGCAGAGAAGACCCAGAAGTCCTCATGCACACAGGGAAACTTCATGTGTGACACACAAATTTAGCAGTATTTGTTGAAAAAGCTAAGCCCATGAAGGGATGGTGGTCACTTGGGGACAGAGGTTTCCAAGAAGGTGGCCTAAAGCCAGGAGGCCAAGTAGGTTTTTGGAAGGTTAGTGAATCGGGCAGCCAGAGCAAGGGTGGTAGGCATTGATTCAGCTGTCAAAAAGGCTCATACAGTTTCCATTTGCCTGGAAGCTAGGCTTGCCTTGGGGACATAGTCATAGTCAGTGAGATGTAGGCAGGAGTTTTTGGAGTTCCTTTAAAATAATGTGTCAGATCATATTGAAATTGCCATGGGTTATGACTTAGAGTATAGTTAAAAATTAGCCATCGTATCCAAGCCAGGTAAAGATACAACAACAAAGCTAAAAATATAGGACAATATCTCGATAAACATGGATCCACAAATGCTCAATACAATAATTGTGAACAGAGGACAGATACACACTGAAAAGTTTATTCACCATGGCCAAGTTGACTTTATCCATGAAGCTCAACATATTGCAAGTCAATAAATCTAAAAAAAATCACATAAATGCACTTAAAAACAAAAAAGTTCACATGATTGTCTCACTATAGACAGAAAATGCCTTTGATGAATGTAATAGGTCTTTGGGATAAAAGTCCCCATGAATGTGGGACTAGAGGGAACATATCTCAAGTTAATAAAAGCTTTATGAGAATCCCACTGTCGACATCATCATGCATTTTAGACAACCTCGAGGCAATTCCACTGAAGCCAGGATTGAGACAGGTCTGCCCACTGTCGACACTCCTTGTCAATGTTGTTTGTAAAAACTAGCTGGAGAACTAAAGCAAAAGGAGAAAATTAGAGCGAGTCAAATATGAAAAGGAAGAGTAAAACTATTCATATTGGCAGATGACATGATATTATCCCTAAGAGATCCCAAAAATTCTACCAGAAACTTCTAGAAATGACAAGCAAATTCAGCAATGTGGCAGCATTCACAATCATCTTACACAAATCAACAGCATTTCTATATATCAACAACAAACATTCAGATAAGAGATTATAGGCACGCTCCCATCCTTAATAGGCTCAAAGAAGGTGAAATATCTAGGAATAAACCTAAGATGAAGGACCTCTACAATTAAAACTTTAAACCTTAAGAGACTTAAGAAAGTGAAAGGGCAAAACCCCTATTCCAGCCTTAACAAACACTGGGGGAAAACTGTCCTAAAATTCATATGGAACCATAAAAGACTCCAAATAGCCAAAATAATTCTGAGTAAAAAGAACATTGCTGGAGAGATTATTATTCCAGATCTCAAGATATGATGCAAAGCAATAATTAATAAAACAAAATGGTACTAGCACAAAAATAGACATGTAGACCGATAGAACAAAACTGAAGATTCAAACGTAAGTATATTCATATCAACCATTTAGCATTTAACAAACAAACCAAAAACATAAATAGAAGAAGACATCTTCAGTAGATATTACTGGAAAAACTGGATGTCCACATGCAGAAAAATTAAATTAGACCTGTATTCATCATCTTGCGTAAAAGCTGACTCTAAATGAATAAAAGGCTTCAACTGAAGAGGAAGCCCAAAGGATTGGAGAGAACAGATATATTAATATGTAGAATATAAAAAAGTTCAAAAAGTAAAAGATAGAAAACAAAGACCCAAAACTAAAACCAAGCAACCCACTCAAAAACAAACAAATAAACAAACAAAACTGGGACCTGAATAGAGAATTCTCAAAAAGAAAAAAAAAAAAAACGTATGGCTAAGAAATGTCTCAAAAAATGTTAATTGTTCCTAACAACAATTAACTAGGGAAATGCAAATCAAAACAATTCTGAGATCTCATTTTACCCAGGTTAGACTGGCAAAGATCAACCAAACCAAACAGACAGCAAATGATGGAGGGGATGTGGGGAAAAGGAAACTCTCAGTCACTGTTGATGGAATTGGAAACTGGTCCGGTGACTCAGCAAACCAGAGTTGAGAATTTTTAGAAAGCTAAAGTTAATCTACCATATGACCTAGCTATACTGATCCTTGGCATATGCCCAAGGGACTGGACATTCTACTGTACTCACCCATGTACTCTATTGTTGCTCTATTTACATAGCTAGAAAGTAGAAACGACCTAAACATTTGTCAACTGGTGAAGGATAGCGAAAGTGCATGGCATATACAGTATGGAATACTATTTGATCTTAGGGGAAGGTGAAATTATGAAATTTACAGGTTAATTGACAAAATCAAATGAAGTCACGCAGATTCAGAATGACAAGTACTCTCTCTCATGACAATGAACTCTCTCTCATTGGAGGCTCCTAAGTCCAAAGCTTCAGATGCGAGCACATATCCTGGAGTAACTGCACAAACTAGGAATGTAAAATGGGACCACTGTCAAGTTGGAGGGTGGAAAAGAAAGTGATCTTATGAGGAAAAGGGAAAGAAGGTGGCTCTAAGTAGGGAGTGGGGAGGGAGAAAAATATAGGAGAGAGGAGGGTAAAATAACAGTAAAGATGTCTGAAAAGTCTAAAGGAATCACGTTATTAACTACTTACCTAAAAATACCTATAATACATGTAATTCGGTGCACACACACATACACTCAAGTACACATTTAAAAATAATAATAAAAGAAAAATCTGGGATAACAATGCTCCCTCCAAGAGCCATAGGTCATCTAATAAAAACCCAAACATATGCGAAACCTCTTCCTTGTTTGATCGCAGTTACCCAAGAGCCTCCCAAAACATTACAGAAAATTGCTAATGCTCCTGGTTGCCCTTCATAAGTGGAAGGTGTTAATTCCCTATTGCATATCAAACACAGGGCCCAGAGCCTCCCACACTGAAGCTGAGCTGAATACCTCCTTCCCAGGACTAGCTTTTATATAGTATCAGAAGGCATGATATAAGCTTCCAAAGGAGGGAAGCAAACACCAATCCTACCTAGTTATGACACAGACGAAGTACAAGGATCAACATGGCATGGTGATACTGAGGGTGCAGTGGAGGCACACCTGCCTTGGTAGTAACCAACAGCTGTGCCACAAGAGGATAATCATGTCTGGTCCAGGAAACCTAGCCAACTACCCAGGGCTAGTGACGTAACAGATCTTACAGAAGAACATACAACTGCCACTTCACTAAATCAGCATAATTTCTAACAACATTCTAAATGTTTGTTCTTATACCCACAGTAACTGTAGTCCTCTACCCTATCAAAGAAAATTCTCTTTGCAACAGACAGGGACCATCATAGAAAACCACAATCAGTTAAAATGAAGAGAGAATCCCAGTCCCAAAGAACACATTTGTAAACAACTCCCACACCCTTGGCTCAGGAAACACTGTGGAACACAGGGTAGATAGATTATAAAAGCTGGAGGATCAGGGAATTCGTCTGTGGGATTGTGGCTCCTAGAAATTCTAGAAGCCATATTCATAACATCTTACCAACATGACTGCCTAAACATAGGCTGAGCAAAGATGACACCTGCTGAATAACTATTATTGTAGATTCATAAAATTAATACGGTAATTAACCAAATAACTCCCCAAATAACTACACAGAGAAACCAAGATTTAATTCAAACTGCACCCCAATATTTGGGCAGTTAAATGGTTTACCTTAACTTCCTATGCTAACCTGGCTTCTTCCCAGCCCTTCCCATAAACTTGTATATTATTATTGATCTGGCTCTTAGGCTTCAGATTTTTTTTCTCATCTTCTCAGACCCTCTCCTCTCCTCCTCATGGAAGATCTGACACCCCCCCCACCTCTCTCTCTCTCTCTCTCTCTCTCTCTCTCTCTCTCTCTCTCTCTCTCTCCTTCTCCTTCTCCTTCTCCTTCTCCTTCTCCTTCTCCTTCTCCTTCTCCTTCTCCTTCTCCTTCTCCTTCTCCTTCTTCTTCTTCTTCTTCTTCTTCTTCTTCTTCTTCTTCTTCTTCTTCTTCTTCTTCTTCTTCCTCCTCCTCCTCCTCCTCCTCCTCCTCCTCCCCTTCTTCCACCTCTTCCTCCTCCTCTTCCTCCTTCTCTTCCTCCTCCTCCTACTTTTCTTCTTCTTCTTCTTCTTCTTCTTCTTCTTCTTCTTCTTCTTCTTCTTCTTCTTCTTCTTCTTCTTCTTCTTCTTCTTCTTCTTCTTCTCCTTCTTCTCCTTCCCTTCCCCCTCTCTTTCTTTTGGCTGGCAGGAGAAGTTTCCACCCTATTTATTCTTCTGCCCAGCCATTGGATGATCAACATTAATTAACAAGGCAGAGAATAAATGGTAAGAATTATTTACACAAACTTGAGACAGGAGATTCTAGACATCAGCATTACAATGCTGTATTCAGGACTGAAATAAGAGATGAGGGCAAGAACTCAGAATTTGAATAACATGAGGATAACCTTTTACACAGTGCATGAAAACATTATGTCCACAGACACCAATAGACATGCTAATGTGGATAGAGGAGAAAGCTTTTGAAGCCTCAATCCTACAAAAAATCTACAAGCAACTAAGGCAAGTTGAAAGTGGAAGACAGTTTTCCCCAGGGATGATCATGTCAATGACTTATATAATATCAACTAGCCAGCCCCCAAAACACACACATATAAGTAACATTATATGAACTGGGCAAGTTGTTCAAAAATGTACATAAAAACAATTGATGAAAACAAAGGCAATTAGTTTGAAAAAGATCAAGGAAGAGAGTTAGCTTACAGGTGATTCTGCTAGGCTCTTCCCAGTGACATAGCTTATGTCATCACCTGTTACTGCTGCCAGGTGCTTCAGATGTGGGCTGCAGATAAAGAGCTGCCCCATCACAGCGTTGAGCTCCCTTGACTGCCCCCCCCCTCTTCCAGTGTGTTCCCAGCCAGTCATTCCCTCTCCTCCTGTCTCTCCTCTGTCCATATCTGTCTGTCTACATATCCACTCACTGCCTCTACCCCTTCTCCAGGTCTCACTCCCCTCCCTTCCCCCAAAATCCCCCCTTATACCAAATCTGTTGCATGACATAATTTCTCAGGGGGACACCTTGGCATGGCCCCAGCATGTACCCTCTCACTGCATTATATTCCATAATAAGGAATATACACAAGATTTTAGGGAGTTGAAAGTGAATGGGAAAATAATCTAATTATATCATAACCTCAAGGAAAAAAAAAACTCAGCCATTATAGATGGTTCACCATATAGAAAACAAACTTTAATACTTAGAATTCATTCAACTTTATTTTTTATACTGTGTGTGTGTGTGTGTGTGTGTGTGTGAGAGAGAGAGAGAGAGAGAGAGAGAGAGAGAGAGAGAGAGAGAGAATGGGAGATGGGAATCCCAGTGGTAGCAATTCAGCATTGAGGCAAGCAGAGGAAAAGGAAAAGATGTTTACTCTTTTCACCACTGATAGTTAACAGCACTAAGTGACATACAACCTTAGACTACTTGTCCCTGGAATTCCTGCTCCAGGAGACAAATGGAGCCTTCATTGCTCTGCTACTGCCTTTGAGCAATGTCTGTTTAGTTAAAGACGATCTACACATACCTATCATATAGCATTACTATCATCTAACTGTCCTATACTGTCTGTCTATCTATCTATCTATCTATCTATCTATCTATCTATCTATCTATCTATCTATCTATCTATCGATCCATCCATCGATCCACCCACCCGCCCGCCCGCCTGCCTGCCCGCCTGCTCGCCCACCCCACCCATCCTATCTATCTATCTATCTATCTATCTATCTATCTATCTATCTATCTATCTTTCAAGTTACCTAGCTCTGAGGCTAGCTAGGGTCTAACTATTCAGGTCAGGCTGTCCTTATTCTCTCTCTCTCTCTCTCTTTTTTAACCTTTATTTTATGTGCATTGGCATCTTGCCTGCATATATGCCTATGTGAAAGGGTCAGACCTTGAAGTTACAAACAGTTGTGAGCTGCCATATACATGTGGGATTTGAACCCAGGACCTCTGTAAGAGAAGTCAGTACCCTTAGCTGCTGAGCCATATCTCCAGCCCCTTGTACTCTTAATCTTCCTGCTCCAGCCTTCTAGAATACAAGAGCTGAAATACATGTATTCACCACCACATGTGGTTGAGGTTTGTAAGATTTCAGACTCCTTATAACATGAACATTCTGAGGGGCAGGAAGCTACTAATCCTTCCCAAGGTCACAGAGTTGTTGAATAGCAGAATATGTATTGAAACAATGCTTTAAAAAAAAAAAACCTCTTGAATGAATGTCTCAAACCTCCTCTCTATGCCTGACTTAGAAATCCAAGTACCTTATCAATGATGAGAATGTCCAGGATGACTCGTGTCCAGTGCCAACCCTACAGTTACACATACATTTCTGATAGGTATCTTTGATCACAAGGGGCTGAGCCCAAGTCTCTTTTTACCAACTGAATCTATTCCTCCCGTCCTTCTCATCACAGGAGAGAATACTGTCATCTGATTATTTGCAAGGCCAGTAGCTCTGTATCTAACATCTGCCCTTAGTTGCACATGCCATTGTCTGCTATGTGCACTTTTTTCAGAAATTACTGCTCTTTTGTTTCTAAGATCCCCATATACTATGTCATCATGTTACCTAGACTAACATATTTAAAAAATTACTTTAAAAAATCATACTTTAAAATGTCAATAGCACAATCAGAATAAAATCCAACACTTCCTGCTACATCGCTGTGAGTCTTTATGGATACTGTCTCTGTTGCCTTTCTGGTCTCATTTTATACCACCATCCTTCTTATTTGTGTTTACATTCTTTTTCTTAAATAAACCAAACTGTTCTGGCCATAGGTTGTGGGCTCCTGCTGTTGGTTCCATCTGATACCCCTCTGTGCTTCTTCCCAGAGTGGTTTGTTTATATTTTAAAGCCTCAGAGTAAACATCAACCCCTCAGGAAAGCCCTCCTTGTCTTCCCAATTGATAGGACCCACTGCTGCATAAACATTCCACGGATGATATTATTAGTGCTAGTGTATTAACCACAGTTTACAACTCTTCATCAATTTATTTGTGTGCCCCTGAATGAAGGCTCCTGGGCTAAGAACTTTTCCTAACTTGTTACTCACTTTATATGCACAAAAATGGTTGAGGGATAAATATACATTTGTGGTAAAATGCAGACTAGACATGAAGCAGTAAATTAGAGGTGTTGAAGTTCATTGAGTTTGTTTAATGTTACATCTGTGGGAAGTGTGTGTGTGTGTGTGTGTGTGTGTGTGAGAGAGAGAGAGAGAGAGAGAGAGAGAGAGAGAGAGAGAGAGAGAGAGAGAGAGAGAGAGAGATGCAGTATCTTGAAGAGGCGAGAAGAGATGTGTACAATGGAGACTTTGGAAGAGTTTATCACCTTATGTTTGTGATTTTTTTTCTAGTTTTCAGTAAGAGCTTGGCAAAAGTGAACAGATTTGGGAAAAGCTTAAGAATGATGGAGTGCTCTAAAATAGTTGTTTAGAGATGTGCATGTGTGTGTGTGCACGTGTGTGTGTGAATTGGCAGGCAGTAATACTGTAGAGGAGCTGGCTTTTTATCTAAGACTGTAGTCATTGATACTGGACAAGCCTGAGCAGTGTGGTCAGGGTTTTTCCCAACCATGTTTGTTTGCTGTTGTTGTGCAAATAGAGAGGAGAGTGTTGAAGGCAGAGGCTGAGGAGAGCAGAAAGAAGAAGGGCAAAAATGGATCAGGAAAGCTTGTAACAAAGAAACATGACAGGGACATGGCCTGAAATAGTATTATCATTTAGCAGTTGTATCATTTGTGAGAGCTATTCTGATATATGAAATTTTAAATTATCCAACCTTTAAAACAGTTATAATATTGCCTACCTGTGTCAGAAAGTTGCTACAAAGTTAGAAAACACATCCTGTATTTTTATGGAAAATAAAGCCCACAGGATTTATTTTTTAATTCCCAAACATTCATTTTCTACTTTAATGATATCTGTTCTTAAGCAATTTTTCTTTCCCTGATAAAGTCAGCTGACATAATGGCTAAGTCCTGAGTGATCAGACAAGGGGCCTGTATGACATTCCATATAGACCAAATGGGGGGGGCAATCCTTGGAATTTAATACCCGCTGACAGGGGGAAGGTACAAAAGGCACCCCTTCACAGATAGTGCTGGATGGAGACTGTCTGTAAAGCCCTGATTCGTCTCTAGGTTTACCTTAGTTCATGCCTTCTTATAGCTTACTTTCTGGGCTTGCACTGCCTTTTAGAACACTCAAGAAGATTTTGATAAATTTCCCTCTGCATATGTTAGTCAAAGAACTGCTGTAAGAAATTGTAAGAAATTGAACTGTGCCAGGTACATTAAGAGACATACAAATATTGGTGGTGCTACTATTAATAGAAATAACATTTTATGACTGCTTCTTACTTTTGACTCCAAGACTTGCTCAGAAAATAAATGAAAATACCAATATGATGACTCTCCCTGGTGCTTGGGCAGCATCTTCTACTTCTTTTCCTTCAAGGAAACATCATTATTAATGGTTGCTAACTGACCAGCTCCCAAAAGCTCTTGACAACTATTTGAGACACATTTCTAAAGCTTTGAGTTTTTCATATCACTTACTCACAGTATGCTTGTGGCTTTAAGAAGAGCAGAAAAAGCATCTTCCAAGTGCGAGAAGGATAAATCATGTACAAAAACATGTCAGCAACTAGAGAGAGACTGCACCTTAATTTATAATGCAGAAGAGCCCACCATCACCATTTATCTTAGCGTACAAGCATCATACAGAGCTACACTGCAGTTTGAATAATCAGTCTTCAACTAACATCTGCTTTAGAAGCCCCTCAGATCCATGGTGCATGAAAGGATGCTAAGATACCAGGTATCTGGATGTCTCTTATTGCATTCCTGAGGACCATTAGCTGTATACAGATCTTCCGGGAGGAATGGGGCCTCATGAGCTTCTTCTTTGTCCATGATGGAATGTTAATGGGCCCAGTCTTGTGCAGATTTTGTATAGGTAGTAGCAGCAGCAATGAGTTCATAATTACCACAGGTATGTTGAGCCCAGAAGACATCCTTTCATAGCATCTCTTTCTATCATATGACCTTTAAATTTGTTTTAACTCCTCCCAACTTCCACAGTGTTTGCTGAGCCCTGGAAAGATTGATATAGATATCTACCTTTGGGATGAGCATTCAATAGTTATTTACTCTTAGCACCTTGACCTGTTAAGTTTTTCTACATCAACTCCCACTCAATACAAAAAGAAGGTTCTCTGACAAAGGCTGAGAGCCTTACTAATCTATGGACACAAGAAAGAATTTAGATTGCATTTTGACGACATGTACTGCTGTTAGTATTAGTACTAACCAACATTACTACTGCCAAGCATTAGTACTTATACCTCTGCCTCTGAGATGGGCTGATAGGGAGAACTACTTAGATTTTATCAAGACATACATTTTAGAGATTTTAAAATTAAACTCGTGTAGCAATTCTGAGCTGCATGCCTTCTAAACTTTGCTATTCCATCCACAAAAACCAAGTATTGCAAAACAAAAATGGCCATGCCTTCAGCTTTCTTCAGCCTGAAAAAGGAATCAGTCCACTTAACAGTGACTCTTTTTAGTTCAAAAATGAAAAATACAACTTGATCTTCACAGTCAAAACTTACTAAAGAATTTAAAATATAGATGTCTACTGTTATCCCTATAATGGAACAACTATTCAAGACTTTTTTCATTTTGTTATGTCAAATGCTCACCCTATTAATATGTTACTATGCTAATATAGATAAATAACATCTCTGCTCTCAAGAACAATACAGAACACAGCAAAACTGTGATACCAGATTTCTGCCAAGGTCACAATGGCTGAAAGATGAGGGGAAGTTCCTAGAGGGTCATGGAATGATTAATATGAAAGGGTCTTGGTCTGGGCCAAGAGTGGTTGGTAAACAGTGATATTGAAAAAGATTGCTCACCTAGGAAGAAAATAATGTGCTACAGAGGATGATTAAGGAGGAAGAGAGGTAATTACTGATCCCAAAGTGCTGTCAGTGAGTCCTCTCCTATATTTTATCTAAGTTAAAGATAAGATAAGGAAGAAGGGATGGCAAAAGACAGACAGATAAACAGACAGACATATACACACTCACACATAGAGACATAAAGACAGAGAGACAGGCAGGGAGAGAGACATAGATGTTAAGAATATAAGTGATTGTAATCAAGGTTCACCCCTTTCCTTGTTCTCCCCACTGGAGTTGGTGTTTGGATGGGTATTGCCACTTACTGCATGATAAATACACTGGACAATGACCCCCTGATTGATGCCCACAGGCCAGGCAGAGGCACCAAGATAAATATCATGTCGCCTCCTTTAGTGTTCTCCTTGCTTTCTCTCTGTTAGATAGCTGATAGAATATCACCTACTTAATCTTTCTGTAACATCATATAAAGATGCCAGTCCCTTCATCAGCATTGTTCAGAGTCTTCTTGTTGCTATCTAAATTTCCTGACTCTAGAACCCTTTCTGAATACTGGATAAATACTTTTAAATTGGAGTGGATCTTACCCACACTCCACATACCCTTGAAAGTAAACTGAGGCAGGGTCAAGGTTCAGGAAAGAGAACCCACAAGGCACCTAGGCTGCAATCTTGTTGATTTTAAAATTAAGTTTATGATCAGGATATTATTTTTAGACTACTAGTGGACTCAAAGAGCTAATGAACATTGTTCAAGATCACATAAAGAGTAAGGTTGAGGAGTACGCAGCACTTAATCTCCATTACCTTATTACAGAATACCCTTTGGACGGATAGATGGTAAGTGGATACATGATATATTTTAAAGACTTTCCACCCAGTACATCCATGCTAAAGTATATTGGCGATGCCTAAAAACACAAATGAATTGGGAATATTCACTGATTATAAGAACCTGGGAATCCTTTCCTCATTCACAGGTTCAGTTCTTCTTTTTCATTGTAAAATCAAGTTAATGTATTCTCAACTTCATAGTAATGACTAAGCTATATTGTTTGGAAGATCTCAAATGTACCTTCAGGATCAAGAGTATTAATAGATAATAAATAGTAATTATAGGACCAAACTTAGGATTCCTTAGAGAAATAAAGATTTTGATTAAACACTATTTCAGTAATAAATGGGAGGCTGATAAAACTAACAAAAAAAGCAATTTAAATCCTAAAAGTCCTGTTGATTATTCTCCATTGCCACTCTCTAGCCTCATCCTTCCACCCATCCCACATCTTTCTTGGTTGCCTAGGTGATCCATAGCCTCTGCTTTTGGTTGTGGAGACACCATTCAGAGAGAGGAGAAATAAATGAGTACAGTTGCTTTCTTGCTTCTGCTTGTGTGGCACCTACTATATTCTGTATTGTATATAATGTATTCCACATTAACCAGGGTCCCTTCTTTTGATCCTCAGGACTACCAGTTGTAAATCACTTCTTAGTAAGTAATCTTTGTATATTTCAGCATCCCTTCTTATTTCAAAAAATGTTTGATATTTTCCCTGTGAACAACTAACTCTTTATCCAAATTCCATTCCTACCCCAGATACAGGTGTTTTATGGTTACCGTCTCATCAATTACTGCAACAATGTTTGGGCAAACAGATGTGATAGCCTCTCCTAACCTTCAAGTTAAAAGATTGGATTAAATGTGGCCATACTCAGATGGAGTTTGGGAAAGGAAGCCAAGAATACCTCTCCCCCTGTATCTTCCTTTCTTACTCAATGACTAGCTATTGTTTCCAGGTTGGAAAAAATACATTTGGAGTAAATGAAGTAGGTAGGAAGTCATGCATAATAAGAGTAATTTAAGCCAAATATTTTATTTAATCTCCAAAGAAAGGGAACTTATAGCTGGGATTGGAGTCCAGGGGTAAGTCTTCTCTTCAACTCATCTTACTATTCAGTGTAATAACAATGGAGCTGAGACCATGATACTCAGAGAATAATAATCAAATCTGGAAAGAATTCGATGCCCCAATGCAATCTTCTACACATAGTCATATCTTTTCTTGGTCAAAAGGAGTTTGTTTATCCAGCCTAGCTTTTTCTTTCCTCTCTTACTTACCACAAATCAGGCATTGTGGAAGTAAATATATCAAATTCTTTTCTTAACTAAATATCTCTGAGATATTTTTAAAATATTTTAGGACAGTCAGATCATACCCAAAATGCTTGCTGGGGATGTGATGCACTTTTGACAAAAGGAATATATTGTATTTAAAGAGTAATTGGCTTAACATATTGAACTGTACTCAACTGTTGTTACTTAGATAATTCACAAATGTAGTTGAATATTCATAACTATGTTTAGTGATGCTATTTTTATAACACTGCTGCAATCACTTGCTGCAAAATCCCAACTCTCCTGGGAATAAACCAAGAATAATTTTTCTAATTAAAAAAAATGTATTCTATTAGTCTGGATTCTCAAAAGAAATAGAGCCAACAGGAAATGAAGCTTTCCTGCACTGGAGGGAATGACAAAATGTTTCCCCCAAACAACCAAGAAAAATGTTAATCTCATCCAGAAACACAATCACAGATCTGTCCTGAGCAGTGTTTAATCAAATAGCATGCCTAGAGAGGCAAGCCAAGACACTCATAAATTTAACTAGCCAACATACAAGTCAAGCAGAATGTTTGGAGCCGGAAGGGTTTGAGACTCAATGCCTTTCAGTTTTTTATATACTTGCATAGAATTTACTTGCTTCAAAGATCCGCAAAGTTTTCAGAGTTTCTGGTTAAGGATGCTTAATTTGTACTTCTTCCTCACCTTCTTCATTTCATTATCCTGATATAATTCATTTCATTATTTGATATAATTCCTTAATAATATTGTAGACGTACCTCAGTGCTGTGCACACGTTACATGTTGTTTTAGAGGGTGTAGTCTACACCCTTCAAGTCTCCAGCCTCATATCTAGTGCTATGCTATTCTCTTATGCTTCACTAACTAGAATTTTGGCTTTGATCTTTCGTGCCTTGTCCTAGCCCAGTACAGCGGGGACAGAGTTTGGTACTCTATCACCTCCTCATTTCTCCTTTCAAGATATAATGTCCATAGGGCTAAGGGAGATGCTAAGTAAACTAAAGGAGGCAGAGACAATACTATGAAACCGACTAGTCATTGGTCCAGGGAACTCAGCCTAGTTTACCTCTGGCTCATGTGAATAATCTGTTTTGATAGATTGTTGGGTGCATGGCTTTCCTGTGAAATGACCAGATTTAGGTAAACTTATTATATCTGATGACTTTATCATATTGATCTTTGACCTTAACAGAAATCTCTATCTGTTTCGTGGTAGATAAAGTACAATTTCACCAGCAAATAACCAGGACATGGAGGTGGGGGAGGTGAAGTAAAGGGAGGGACCAGAACTGAGAGGAGAGGAAGGAAGCACAATTGGTGTGTAAACACACACACACACGCACACACACATACACACCACCACCACCACCACCACCATCACCACCACCACCACCACCAAGCACAACAACAAAGCATACTTTCCATTCCCCCTCCAAAATAATCAGGGCAGCTTACATCTCAAACCCTCATTGTTAATCTTTGCTGTGTGAGGTCACTGAACTACAGAAATTCATTTCTTCCTCTTTCTAATGAGGCATAATCAGGAACTAGAACTTCCAATATCAAGCCAAGGAGTTGTCACATTGTTACTGCTAGCTCTCTCATCTCCTCCTAGCATCTTCCAGCTTCAGGATTTTGACCAACGTATTATCCTTTAAAAGTCACGGTTGTCACTGTCTGCCAAAATGATTTGCCCTCTGTGAATATGTGCTGGCATTGGTTTATGCTATAATCTTTCCCTGGACTGGCTGCCTACGACCCAGCCAGAGCTTGTGAGATGTCTGAGGATTTCTGACTGCTTCTGTATCTTGTCTGTACTGAGATTTCCAGCTCCTAGCTCTATCTGCTTGTCAAAACCCCATTACTTCTTTGAAAACATCCCCTTACCTGTCACAGCAAGTTTCTCTTCATGTCAGTAAAGTCTAGATTCCCTCTTTACATTCATATACCACCCTGTTCGTTTTCATCCTCCACCTCCCTCATACCCCATCTTATCATACTCTTGGATATGTGTGCAGAGCTTCACCTGAGTCTCCTGTTGGAATGTGCTCCTTCAAACCTGGCCATGTGAGAGACATCTTCAGTTTCATTTAGTTGCGCATGGGAGTCTCTGGTCAGTTTAAAGTGTTTGAGATCCCACTAGTGGGCATTAATTAAATTGGAAGCAGTGTGTATACTGTGTAGTGTTTGGGGTAATTCAGGCCATGCTCCAATGATGCTTCTGTCACTGAAATTTGGGCTGAATAATCTCCCTAATCTGCACGGTTTTTTGATTTGCAAAGCAACAAAATTGATGTTCATATTAAATGAGACATTTCATCAAATATAGGACCCTATGGGTTTTAAAATGTCCATGACATAAGTATTTAATGGAATTTTAGAACTGATATGATAATATGTGTATAACTACTCCATCCAGCACCTCAGCAATCATATGTACCCAGCAAATAGGTGTTCACCTTTGACTGTCATATATGTAACTTTTAAAAATCTTACTACCTCTTGGCCCTGCAAAAACTGCTCAAATTGAGAAAACACACCGGAAAGCAATATCAGGATGAATAAAATATCTGGATATACCTTTGACTTCTATTACAATCAGAAGTTTTCTTCTTTAACAGTCTAAACATGGAGCTAATTCTGAATGTGTGCTGAAACTTGGAGTGAGGGGAAACTATGCCAACCAAGAATCAAAGAAGTATTTCCACTTTTAAAAAAGGGAAGTGTTGCTTAGCTTCCTGTTTTAAAATTTAGATTTATTGATTGATAATTGATTGACTGATATGCTTATTTACTTGTTTTTGTGTTCAGATGTTTTGCTTGAATGTATGTCTTTGGACCACCTGAATGCCTCTTGTCCTTGGAGGTCAAAAGTAGTTAGGTCCCCTGGAACTGATGGTTGTGAGCTTCTATGTGGGTATTGGGAATAGAATCTTGGTCTTCTAGTAAGAGGAGCCAGTTTTCTTAACTGCTGAGGTGTCTCTCTAACCCCAGATTCCACTGTCTCATTTCCCAGGTAGTAGCTTGTCTCTTACCACAGGTGTGTTTTGGGTGACATTTTCATTTTTGACAGAAATATTTCTTATACCAAAAAATGTAACTAGTTGTACAGATGGTAGAAGAGTCTGGAAAGACAATCAGCAGTAAATGATAGGTTATGATAATTGCTTAAAACTCTCCTCCTGAGAGTGATAGGGGATCATGGAATTATATGTACGTGTTAAGAACGAGACAACTGGGGGCTGAAGAAATGGCTCAGCACTTTAGAGTGTAACTGCTCTTGCAGATAATCTGAGACTCATTTCCTGAACCCCTGATGGACAGCTTCCAATTGTCTTTAATTCCAGCTCCAGGGGATACAACTCCGCTCTTCTGGCCGCCACGGACACCTGCACATATGTGCATGTACATTAGTGTGTATATATATATATATATATATATATATATATATATATATATAGAGAGAGAGAGAGAGAGAGAAGGAGAAGAAGAGAAAGAAGAAGAAGAAGAAGAAGAAGAAGAAGAAGAAGAAGAAGAAGAAGAAGAAGAAGAAGAAGAAGAAGAAGAAGAAGAAGAAGAAGAAGAATGAGACAATAGATAATCCCTGTTTATATCTTCAAAATAACCATCAGGATAACATGATGCAGAATTGAATGAGAAATGGCAAAATGTAAGTATACAGTGAGCCTAAAGCCATGAGGCACTCAAAATGAAATGACCATAGGGAGTCCAGATACACCTGTGGTCTCTTTTGAGCAAGACAAGAAAAAGAGTCTTAATACATACACTTAGTGGTTGCTTATATAGTCAACCACTTCAGAAAGGAGATGCTTAAGGGGAAAATGAACAGATGACATGATGCCAGTTCAAAAGACTATGTAGCTTGTAAGGTCTTTTAGTACCAATTATTATGGTGCTCAATCAAAGGTTTCTATTAAAAAATATCAAGGAGGTAGGGAAATGGCTGTATGGATTACATGCTCACTGTAGTAAAAGCATTAGGAACTGAGTTCGGATCCTCAGCACCCATATAAAGAGCCAGGCATGGCACTGTGGTGCTCTGAATTCCAGTGCTAGGAGAGGGAGACAGATGATTCTGGGGCCTCATGAAGTAGCAAGCAATACAAGTGATCAAGGCAGGCCCCTTAAATTCATCTCTCCACACATGAACACACAGGCGTCGCACACCCATACCAATGCCTGTACCCACAGCCACATATAACTTCACCCCACCCCCATACATACTAGAAGTATCAGAGGAATATGGCAAAGATAAAACTTTAAAAACAAAAACTATGGGAAGAATTAAAGGTATCTTAGGACAAACATTGGAAGGAATTGAGGTTTAATAGTGTTTATGTCAGGACAGAAGTACCTGGAAATTTTTGTGTTAGGGTAGCATAGTCAATTGACAAAAGAGATTCAATGTTCTATGGTCCTTTCTGGTAACAGTAATTCATTTTGTGCCATTGGCAAACCATTGAGTCATTTGTGCCATTGGCAGGCCATCAGGCCAGTCTCTGGGAGCTTTCCATAGTGTCCTTTGCAAGATTGATTATGAGCAACGAAGAAATGTCTACAGAAATACAAGGTAAGCATCTATGCACTCAAGCAAATGGCAGAGTTAGACTGGGAGAGAAGAAAAGAAAAGGGAGGGGCTAGGAGAAGAAAGACTAAAGGCAAGTGAAGGCACAGAAAATAGATTGACTGACCCACTGCTAAGAAAGAGAATCAGAATTGAGTGTACTCCCACAGACTTGGGGTGGTTGTTGCCACTTGTGGGTGCTGCCGAACTTCTCACTGGGTGCCTCCAGGAAGAAGATGCAGGGCAGGAAAGGACCTTGCTGAGGGGCTGTTTTCAGTGCAAGCAGCGATTACATTTTGTCCCTATTTTATGCTTAGGCGATGGAGCTCTAAACGTCAGCACAGATAAGGGACTACCTGCAAAGTAAGCTGTGACTCAGAAAGAGCATTAAGATGAAGGGCTCCAGGATTGGTGTCAGCGTGACAAGTACCCAGTGCAAGCCTAGTACATGTGTCAGAATTATTGAAGGGGCTCGTGATATGGTGGCGAATACAAAAGAAATGGCATTAAGAGTTTACATACTGACAGTGGGTTAAGATAATGAAAAGAGAAACAATAAGTTGATTGTACAGTATATTAGAAATTAATAAATTTTGTAGAAAAATAGAAATACTAGAGAGAGAGAGATCCAGATTAGTAATATGAGAGGATTCCTTGTGAATGTACAATTGAGGCACAGGAAATGCCAGGGAATCATCCACTTGGACATGGAGATGGGACAGGAATGGCCATACACACATTCATGTATAATGTGTGTGTATGTGTGTGTATGTATGTATATGTATGTATGTATGTATGTATATATATGTATACATAAGTATATGCATGTATGAGTGTATATATATATATGTTTATAGAATTCTATGTAATCAAAATGAGAAGTAACTTAGAAAACAGATAAGTAATGGAAATCTAAGCCCATAGGGCCTTTACTCAGGATATAAGTGGTCAAAGGAGGAGTCAAGTGCTTAGTTTTAATATAGACTAGGTCTGTGATCTCAAAGAAGAGAGGTAACTTGAAGGTAGCCATGAAGGACAGTGAGAGAGAGAACTGAAAGTTTTCTCATTAGCTGAACCTCATGAGATACATTTTGCTATCGTCTGTTCTGAAAGAAGAGATGAACTGTGCGTAGTAGGTGCTGCCATATAAAAGGTACAGGAGAAAATATCGAGAAACCCTCTTGCAGTGCCTTTGAGCACTCTGACGCTAGTGGTTGAAGGCAAGCAAGGTGCATGACAATTACTACATATTTGGGATCTTAGGGATATTACATGGATGAAGATTTGTGTTTCCCACTGGGTAAGAAATGTCCACCGACTGAAATGCAACTGCGTTTCCTCAGGTAATTGAAATGATGGGGTGCCTGAGCAACAGTGTTGTGCTCTATGAACACCATGAGATGGGCATAAATTAGGGTCATATGAACCCTGATTTACCATAATGTCACATCAACACTGTGGTCCATCAGACAACTTGCCTGGTTCCCCTAAGCTATTCTTAAAAAAAAAAAATCAAAGCGAAATGAAGTAGTTATCAAAAGGATCGAATGAGATACTGTATTCACATAACTTATTTATATTAATAACATCATCTACTGCACTATACAGCGTTGTTATTTCGTTGGTCTTTGATGGAAGTATAGAAAAATTCACCCATAGGCAAGAAGAGTATTTAAGGCAGATGTTGACAACTGGTAGCCCCTGAGGGTCTTCCTATTTTTCTCAGTGAATTAAAAAGAAGAGAGTGGGGATATAGGAAATGCAATAAATGTTTAAACACAGATTATCATCCATAGATTTCGGAGAATATGCTGTTTTATGGCCTGTAAAAGGCATGGCTTTTGCACCACTGAGGAGATACGGCTACTGTCTGAGTCTTAGAAAACCACGTAATATGTTTATATGACACCCCACTCCGGTAAGCCCATGTGTGGGTTGTTTAGCATGTCTCTTAGTCGGCCATATGCTGCTGCAGGGTGCTCTGTCCTCATGAAATCCCAAACACAATTACAAGACAAAGGCTTTGGGCGAACCCTTCCTGCGTGCATTCCTCCGCTGATGTGGCACTCCTGCTCAACCCCAGAGGACTCTCTGGAGTTTCTTGGGTGCAGCTGTCTGAGGGCAAAGGGGTAATGCACTAAGTGCTGGAAAGTGAGACGTGCATAACCAATTATGGTCTTATCGCCAGGAGCAGGAATAGAAGGAGCCATGGCAACAGCTGCGACAGCAGTGCCAGTAGCAGACTATGAGTGTGATAGGACCCTGGCCATAGTCTTGGCAGGTGCCTCCTGTGCTTTGTTTCCACCTGTCTGCCAAAACTCCTTTTATAGACCCCTATTAATCGTATGGACTATCCTGTATCATGCCAACAAATGACTGTTTTTCAAAGGTGCTTGGGATTGGTGTCTGTTGTTTGAAACTAAAGAGGCTGACTGATGGATACGATTCACATAAGGGAGAAAGGCATAGAGCATGGGCACAAAGAGCAGTGCAGTTCCCCAGGCAGAATATACTGCACTGTAGACGGTAGCTGCTACACATGCACAGGTGAATACACGAGAGAAAAGTGTTTACGAACAGTGTGAGTTTCAGATCTAAGCAGGAGCCCATGCTCTAGTCCATAAGATAGGGCTGTAGCCTTGAGCAAATTGTGCAGGTAATTGAAAATTAAATCTTCATAGTATAATGAAGTTAGCATACGAAGAAGCTTCCATGATTGGAGGAGAAGGTCAGTAGATAATAATTTCAGTAAGAGGTAGAATCAGATTCATGGTGCCACAAGGAACACAAGGAGCATTACATACAGCATTCTTTCTTGGAAAAGCATGAGCTAGCCGCTCCTACACATAGAGTGCTGCAGAAGAAGAACCATCATCGCCAAAGGTCATTACCCATAAAAAGCAAATGAAAAGGATGCAGATGAACCTTATGGGGTGGTCCATCCTGAGACCAATGGACTGTCTCCCAGCATCCATTATTGAACATCAAAAGGTGCTGGTGAGAGGTCCTGAAACTCTAGAGAATCAGACATGCTCATTGGAGTCACAATCCCGGTCTGTCACTTAACTGTCTGAAGAACCAAAACATGCACATGTATTTCCTAAATTTACATTTTCATCTGAAAATATAAAAAGGTCCCTTAAAAAGTTTCTATAAAAATTAAATAAGATGATATAAACCCAACATTTATCACCAGTCTTACATTATAATTATTAAATTAATACCTTTTTCAATATTCACTGGCCCACGAAATAGAAATTAAAGCCCATCTTGTAATATGTGTGTATCTTTGGAAGAGCAAACTGTATATAATAGGAAATAAGGGGCCTTATTGCTTAGTGTTTTACAACAAAAGTTTCTCTGTTAAAGTAGAACCAAGGTCTTCCATATTGCTAGCTACCAAGGAATGAGAACCTTCTAAAGGGGGGGGGGTATTGCAAATTCTCTTGCCATTACCTGTATAACCATCCTAGAAGAATCTTCAAGGGTGTAAGCACACATTAGTGCCTTGAACTCCATCCCTCAGACAGCTAGCTAGAATAAGTGAAATTTCTAGATAGTAGATAGTAGATCTAGGGATCTGTTACTTAGTCTCAATTTTTTTTGGCACAGGTACCATCCATCAGCTAAGTTCCTAGTTGATGGATGGGTAGAAAGGGATGATAAAAATCAGTCAGTGTAGATAATAGCTTTATGTAAGAGAGCGGTTATGCACTCCTCAGTTTTTTTATAAGACAAATTTATGACAATTTATTTCCATTTACGAGTAATGTTCCAAAATGGCAAGGGATATTTTAAAAAGCACACATAGAAATCGTGGACTAGCAACAAGACGGCTGCTTACGTCCACAGAAAGCCGTTGCATGCAGTAGAAAATAAATGGTGTCGTGGTGCAAATAAGAGGTTTCTCTTGGGGTTTCTTTAAGCTTTGTCTAAGTAACTGAGTCATACAGAAGATAGAAAGATCACGTTTGAGGACCTCGAAAGCTACATACTAATTGGTGAAATCAACTCTGAGATGACAAACAACCTGAGATCATACCTTACAGTTCCTTACGCAGTTCTGAAGACTTAATTTCAGGATATGAAAATACTCAAGGCATATTTAGTAATTACAAGCCAATAAGAAGATTCATCCAGGAGGAATAATTATATAATTTCTGCATGGGTTCACGTGTGAAGCATAGAGAATGGCACTAAGCAGATTCCTCTGTCATTAGGACTACTGCTGGCGGTGACTCACCGTTTTAACCAGGGCTGCATCACATCCTAAAACAGCGGCTATTCTTGTCTCCCCTTCATACATAAGGGAAATTAAGCAGACTTTATTTCCTAGTAACTTAAAAACCTTTCAGAAAGTTCACTAAACTTGATCCCACTTCTGAGATAATTTCCAGTTACAAGATAGACTTAAAGTAAACGATGATTAAACAAGAAATTTCCATTTTGAGTTGTTTTCCTTTTGCCTGAAAGAGCTTATCTTGTTTGGTGGAAAATTAATTTGTATTCCCAGTGACCTGTGGTTGCTTACAATGACAAAATGCCATCTGTGTAAATAATAGGGGATCAGCTCCTAAATGCATGAGAATAAATGCTTTAAACCACATTAAGATATTTAATTTTCATGTGCTTCAACCAGTAAATATTACAACAACCCTATTATGAATGTACACATTAGGAGTAGTAAATGGTGACATGAAAAGTATAAATATATGCTCATAAATAAGGAAGAAACAGCACCATTAGACACAAATTACAATAAAACAAAATAAACCACATTTTCAACGTTTACTTCACAGTTAAGAACTTGTATCTTTATTTCATAATGGATACCTAGCCAGTGTTATTACTATTTCTAGCAATAGAAAAATGCAGAATTTCCTGGATTTCTGTTGAGGACAAACATTGCTAACCTTTTAACATGAAGTTTATTCTTTGTCTTAAAATTCTTGGAATTTTCTTCCACAAAGACTGTGATGGCCCACACGAGACCTGTACAGGTTCAGTCCAGACAATATGTGCCTCACATGTGTATCAGGCACTATCTCCTCCGAGTCATCTAACACCTCAGGCTCTTACCATCTCTTCATTCTCCTCTTCTGCATGAGCCCCAGAGACTAGAGACACACCTCCATTCTTGGTTACTGGTTCAATACTCAGAGTCAGAATGCCTTTTGCTGGTTTTTCAAGAACACGCAGACAAAAGCCATCTGGTTGGTCATTTGTGCCTAGCTCATAATTACATATCTTTCTTTTAGAGAATTTCCAGAGTTTCTCTGAAGGAAATTGGATTGGATGGAGAAACAGAAAGGTATTACTGAGAGAACCGTCCTGGCGTGTGGGCCTTTCAGGGGAAGAGGGAAACATCTGTCTGGGCAAAGGGATTATGTCTGACTGATTGTTTGAGAGTCATATGGTCAGTGCTCCCCTCCCAGTACTGTGGAGTTCAGAGTTTATAAATCCTTGATACCTGGGATATGTGTTGGTTAATTTCTCTCAACCTCACAGCCTTCTTCTCTGTCCCTGAAGTCACTATGCATATACAGAAAGTCCCTGGCAGAATGGAAGGACCATTGCATAAATGAGTTCTACAGAGACAAAATGAACAGTGTACCTGAATGCAGAAAAATACCAGGGGAGGCATCATGGTGTAGACTTTAGGAAATGGGATTTGAAATCTGACAAGAAAGGATTATTTACCATTTGAATGACATTTGGGTTCCTTTTTCATTTACAAAATAAGATAATTAACAGCAGGGCTATTGGCATGATGCCATGGAATGATGGTTATGAAAGTGTTCTGTAACCCATAACAAACTGGACATTAGTTAACAAATATCAGTCCGCCATTAAGGTGAATAACATTCTTACCAAGATGGGGTTTTGTACCTGATATTAATTGTTGCTGTTTCTGGTAACCTTAAATTATGGATGAATACTACTAACAAAATATCAATTGGCAAAAAGCAATTTTTGTCAAAATTTCTGAATGTTGTGGTATCTATCCTATTTGGTTTAATACATGGTCCAAGATAAACAATTTTTCAATTTGAATTTTAACAAATTCTTGAGTATGTTGACATAATAGTGGGCTATACCTACCCAGAGTAACATTAATCAATTTTCATATCATTTGCAATAGATTTACTGTAAAAATTAGTTTCTTTAAATTGTATTTGACTTTCACAACATTCCCTTAGTGGGGGAACCAGAAAAAAAATACTGGAAACATTCAAGAAATTACCTCTCAGTGATTAAGAGATTTGGAAGGTAGAGTTACTGGAACATCTGTCTCAATTCCTGGTCTCTTTAGGTGCTATGAACAGAGCCTACAACCTTCCACCCCAGCCTTGGCTATACCCAGAAGGTGGTCTATAAGGTCGATAATGTGAGCCCATGTAGTCCTTTCTAAAGTATCTAGTTATAGAAAAACAAAACAAAACCAAATCTGTGACAAGAAAGCTTTTTTATATATAACTCCGTCATAAATTCTAATGCCACACTGCTATGTTTTCTGTCACACGGGTTAAAAGGCCTAGAGTACCAAAGGCCTAGAGAACACCACCCAAGTATAGAGAAGAGAGGGAGAGGCACAAGTGAACCTTGTATGTCCCCTTGGCTTTGGAGCCCCTTACTTTTCTAGAGTAGATTTTCTAAGACATCATTATACCTGTAGCAGATGCATAGATGTGTTTTGTTTTTATTGTTTTCTGAATTTCTTATCAAATACAAAGGATTTTTATACTTTACTATTATTTTATAAGCTTTTCTTAGAGCAAAGTCTTTCTTTTATAAACAGGAAAAAATTTCCAAAAATTATCACTTGCATTGGCAATGAATAGAAAGGAAGATTGGGGACTCTCCCCTCGCTGCTTTCCAGTCATTTAAGAGTGTGTTTTTATACCGGGCAACACCTCTGGGGCTGGAGAGATGGCTCAAAGCTTAAGAACACTTGTTGATCTTGCAGTGGATCCAGGTTCAGTCCCCAACATCCACACTGAATATCTAGTGGTTCATAACTGGCCATGAGTCCAATTCCAGGGCATCCAGTGCCTTCTTCTAGCTTCCACAGGCTCTGCACCCAAATGGTGCATACACAGGCAAGATATAGATACTCAGATGTTTTTGAGAACCAAAACAAACCATACATATACCCAAATTCAAAACAAAAGACAAACACCCTTATACCTAAGATTCTTTCGGGAAGGAAAAAGGGTACACTGCCGAATATTAACTATTCAGCTGGCTAATCTCTGAACCCAAGTGAACATGAGAAATATTAATGGCGTATTAATATGAAGTTACAGATCACTGACTTCCACTCCCATTCTGCTTGTGCCGAGTCTTGTGTCAATCATCAGCTTGATTTAAAAACAGAACACAAGGCCAAAAAGCAACTCTTTGCAAAGAGAGCAACAGCATTGACTTCCATGGCTTTCTTTCTTTCTTTGGTTCAAACACACACATTCTCCAGTGCAACAGACACACGTTTCCACCTCAGTGAAATGACAGTAAAATTTAGCCAAAGTGTGAAGTAGTTGGGTTTTCTCTTTTGCCATCAAATTAAATTTGTGAATCTCGGGGGAAATCCCAGGTTGCTGAGAATACTGGGTTCCTTTCACATATTTCTTGGTTTTTGTTTTTTATTTTTTTTTTTTAGTATAATGAAATTTGTTTGTTTGGGTTTTTTAAATGTTCTTTTTAAAGACAAAATGAATATACACGAATAGAGAAGCTAAGATTCAGGCTAGCGCCTCTGATATTCTTCCAGTCAGCAGGAAGGTGGGGTGAGGCAATTCTACAGTTTAGGGCCATTTGTGTAGAATTTAGACTCGGTTTTAATTGTGAAAGACATCATTCTAAAGTGTTTTGTTATAAATAAGCATGGATATGGTGTGAGACTCTGGTTGCTATCTTTTATTCCCTCTAACAACAGGAACAAATGTTGGTTGAAATGATAGAGTTAACAGCTATAGGTTATTTTGCTTTGGTTGAGAGAATTGAGTCTATTTATCATCGGGTATGGCCAAGAATGTGACTCTAGGCTGAGTATATAATTAGACACAGTCCTTTTTCAAGTGCAGAAACCTGGAGGAAAAAAACCCACATGCTTTTCAAACACATTTTTTATTCTAAATAAAGAGATCTAATTTAGATCGTAAGTGGGAGATTCGCAAATATCTATACCTCCCAGCTCTGTCAAAATTAACTTACCAAGAGTGATATTCCTGTTTGGCAAATCCAAGAAGGACTGCAGCAACCTAAGACATCCAGATTTCAATCTCTGAGATTTGATTTAGCAAAGTCAATTACCAGTTACCAGCCTGGTTTCACATTATTATGGTTTCCATTCGCTTTTTTGTTACTGTTAAAACAAAAAAATCTCTAACTCTGCTTACGCCTCTCTACTTGCCATCTTTAATTTCTATTTTTGTGTTGTGGTTCTTTGTACTTTGTGCTTAGAGGCCATCTCTTTCACCAAGCGAATCACCGAGATCTTCATGTACAGAAGAAATGTGAAAGGCAAAGTACCTTCCAAATTGTCTTTTGCTCACATGGGGACAACTGGCTTCTTCCCCTAGAGGGCCATATCCTCTAAGTCTGCAGTTACAGAGTAGCAAAACCTTCCACACTCCAGGCAGCACCCCTGATTTTCTTTCTCTTTTGGGGAAATGCACACAGCTCCTGGATGTCCTGGACAGTGGCAATGTGCGAATCCCAGAACTGACAGCTATTGATGCAGGCGAAGACCAAGTTTGTTCCCCTCTCACTGGAGAGCTGAGACAAGAGCAGTAGGGGAAAGAACAGTTTATCTAGTTCATGAAAGGGCTGGGCCTGAACCCAGGCCTCTTGGCTTCCTGCCAGAATTCCTTCTCTTTTATTTAGCCTTGGCAGGCTGTAATCAATTTTTTACTTTTAAGGTTCTTTTTTCTTTTTTTAAACTTAATTCTGCAAAAAGCAACACATTCTCAGGAATTTATAGCATTGTGTCATTATTAAGCAATCAATATTACCCTTGGAAGGAAATTCAATAAAGTGTTCTGTCACGGGGTCTCAACTACTTCTTGCTGGGTTTCTCAAACCTCCCAAATATTCTGGCTTATTATTATATTTTATTATTGATTTATTAATGCTTATTAATATACTTTATATTAGTCGGCTAACTCTGACCAACAAAACAGACAAAAGGACAAAGAGACAGAGGCAGAAAGATTAATGATGTTACAAAGGACCCGACAGCACGAGGGATCTTCTGAGCTAGGCAGCATGCTGCTCATTTTACAGAAGAGAAAATTGAGGTGGGAGACGCTAAGTCATTTTCCCAAGGATCTACTTGCATGACAGAGGTAACACAACTTGAGCCACTTTGATCCTAAATGTCATTATCTTGAAGCAAATGTTTGCAAACTAAGTAAAAAGAGAGGGACTGGGGCTCTTTAGAAGGACCTAAGACATTATTCATAAATGCTGCTTTTTAAAAATCACTAACATAAAAACAATCTGTATTGTTCCTCTGGTCCTTTGGCCATTTCCTCCACAGATGAAGGCCAAGTGTTTGAAAGACTCATTCAGCCATGCTAATAATCAATAAAGCAGTGTGATTTAAACTTTTTGGATGACCTATCTATTTGATACCCATAATTTTCTCTCCCCCATAAGAAAATGTACACAAGCATAAACACCCTGGAAAAACATAATTGATTCCAGAAACTGTTCTCCTGGTGACAGGGTGACTTTTGATTGGCTTCAGAGGGTCGCCTTCATCACGATCAAGTTCATTTGTCATTCATAGATTACCAGGCAGAAAAGACAGTGCACTGAACTTCAAATAGCAGCCATGCATCACTGATCATTCATTTTACAAAACTCATTTTAGATAACATTTTATAAGACCCATAACAAGTGGATAATATACACTCCTAGAGACAAGAGCACATCAAACTGTTCTCAACAATTTTTTAAGTTCATAGTTAATACTGAACCTTTTAAAATTACAAGGGGCAATAATTCAAGTTAATGTTGAGCTCAATAGTTGATGAAATATTTTCACACAAATAATTTTAGGGAATGCTATAAGCACCCCTAAAGTAAATTTCAAACATTTAGTAAATATTACTCTATGATTTTAGTTGGGCTATGTCCTAGAGATACAAAACATAAAAAAATGTTCTTTGTCCTAAAAAACGAAAAGTAAAAAATCTGACATATATTCCTAGTAAAATATTAAATAAACTCAGAAATTGGAGTATATCTGTCCATTTAGTATATCTGAGTTCACTTCCATCTAGAGATGACTCCAGAAATTTTTGATACCAAAATTTACCCTTGTCTCTCTGTAGAAGACTATAAAGAGTAGAACTTTAAAGGATATCACCGTGGGAGCAAGAATTCAGAGGAAAATATTCATAGACATATTTTAATTAGTTATTTCTATTAATTTATTAGCTTTCAGCAATAATATTTATAACTTTAGTATTAATTTTTAATTTACTTTATGTGTCTGAAGGTTTTGCTTGTGGTATGCATGTACACTGCATATTTACCTGCTATCTATAGAGACCAGAAAAGGGGGGTCGGAAACCCTGGAACTGACATGATGTATGATGTGAAACACTCTGTGGGTGCTGGGAACTGAACCCAGGTCCTCTTCAAGAGCAACCAGGGCTCTTAACACTTAAACCATCTAAGTTAGGAACTTCTAAGGAAATACAGACCCTTCTAACTTTTATGGCTGTCAGCAAAATGTTTTACAGCAGTACTAGCAAAAGAACAGTTATTATTAGAGTGGTTAAAGAAAACTAGAACGTAAGTTAGTATGTCTACATAGTCATCTCTGCATGCCCTAGGGTACAATCATTAGGTGGCATTCTGGGTCTCACATATGAGGAGATGAACATGTATCTGACAAATGTACAAAAAGCAGCATAAAGCTTTTGAATAACAAGGAATGACAAAGAATCGAATAATGTCCTCATAAGGGTCTTCATGAAGAACAGAGGTGATTACACTATCTGTTTTTTGCCACTAAAGACAGAAGAAAATAAGTTTGAATTGCAGCCCCTAAGTATTTAGTTTATCAACACGAAATGATTGCTGATAGGTGAGATTGTCAGTTTTGGAACCAAATACCCAGGAAGGTTGTGGGCTTTCCTATGAAAAAGAGGGGGTTGTGGGAAATGGGGAGTCTTAATATCTTCTCATGGTTTAAGCGAGACGTGGCCCAGGCAGGAAGGTAGACTAGATGGTTACTCATTCTCCTTCAGATTTCATGACTCTATCACTGTGATGGGCTTAGCTGCTAAAAACACCTTCATGTGTACCTTGAGTCTTCTTTCACCTGCACAGAGATTCCTATAATCATTCTGGGGAGAAAGTAATCACAGTCTTTATCTCACCAAATGGAGCACATATGGGCTTCTTTTTTTCTGAGTAGCAAATTGAAGCACAACAGAGACATATGCAGGGATGTGGCAAAGTGAACTGAAGACATTTCTCCCATGTAGTTCACTGGGCTAACAACTAAGACATGGCCTCCAAAAAGGTGAAAGATCAGGATCACCCTGCTTCAAGTACAAAGTTGAGATGGAATTCATGGCCTTTAACTCCCTGAACAGCAACTATTTCATAGAATGCATTTTTCACTGTGAAAGACCAAAATCAGAGTTAAAAAGGAATATGTTTCAAGACATATCCAGGTGTTGAGGAGGTTAGAGAAACCACCAAATTCCTTAGAGAAACCTTTGGATCTCTTCATACTATGATGATAAAATCAGGTAGTTTCCTGCACTGACAGATGTGTACAACACTCATCCTGTTTCTATGAGACCATTGCCTTAGAGATCTTCGTACTGATAAAATCCGTATTTTGCCTTAAGAATTCATTGTGTCAACTAGTCATTACCCATAAGAATGAGCTTTAGTGACAGAAAATACTTGACTAACCTCAACTTCTCAAGTTGTTTTTTAATGATCTGAGAGACTTTAGACAAGTAACTTAGCTGTCCATACCTTCACCTAAAAATTGAAGGTTTAAACCAGATTGAGTTATTACCATAGGCCATACACAAACATGGTACATACTAAAATCTAAGTAAACTGTAGCAGTTGCTGCTATTATCATTACATGTATGCCAGCACTGGGCAGTTACACAAAGAGATCATAAGAGATAACAGCCGTCACATTGATATAACGTACAAAGAGGCTCTTATTGGAGACAACGAAATGCTCTTGTTGCTGTGAAAGCCCTATGTCTACATTGCCCTAAGTAAGTTCAGGTGAACAGACATTTCCTGTATTTCCTAAGGTCTAAACACGTGACAGAGTCTCCACTCAGTGTACTACAGATATGAAGGACAAGGCAGGCTTTCTAAGGATTTGTGGCCAGGAAGGACAGTATCACATAAACAGATAAACTCAAGATGCTACCTTGCAAGGAGATGGATGAGAGAATCAGGAGAGAGAGGCAGTTCAGCTGAATCTACATTCTAAGCAAAAAGGAAGAAAACTCATGAATATTAAACAGTATTTTTAAACTGAAATATTAGGGCACTGGCACTCCGGTTGCAAGTGCTAAGAGCTCTTCATATAACACTTTTTATAATATATGGGAAGAAATCGAGGGCAACAAGATATAATGATTCTATTGAGAGACAAACTCCCAACAACATCTTTAAAAAAATAATCTTTATGGGATTATCAAAGGCATACAATGAATATAAACATATTGCAACTAAGTTTTGCAAATGATAAGCAAAATAGGAAACAATTCGCTAGTTTAACACCTCTGAAAACGATGGTGCTATGCTAAGAATCTACTATAACAACCATTCTCATGATGAGAATAATCTATACCTAGTGATGCTTCCAATCCTATAACTCACCAAGCTATTGCTGTGTCGAAATCAGAGTATCTGTGATTACCCACAGGAGATTCTCAAATGACTGTGCCCACTAACATTCCCTGGAGGTGGAGCTCATGAGCTACATGAGTCACGAGGGGCTCATGAGTGGCCAACGAGGCAGCACTGTAGTCACACGGAAGCTGCTCAGAGTCCTGTAGGTAACTTTCCTTCACGGTTCTGTGGCTAATCCCTCTTTAGGTTCTTGTTGGCAACCCTTCACCTGTGCTTCTATTTACACTCATTGGTCCACTGAACTAGAGTTGAATGGAATCCTTTCTTTGATCTGTTAGTGCAAATGAATGCTTGCTCACATGGCCCCTGGGAAATGCACCTACAGCACATGTCAGGAGCTCCTGCACTATCCACAGGAGGCCCACCTGGTGACACACCGTGTGTGTTTGAGTTGTTCTTCCAAGCACAGACCCTCCCGGGCCAGCTCTGACTTTTCTTCCACTCAAAACACCCATGTTAAGTGCAGTGTGCTAAGTGTTCCCTGGAGGCACTTGCTGAATTTTAGCCCCACTTCCTATTCCTACCTTTACTGAATAAAGGACTTAGAGACTTGTCTGTAGTTGTTAGAATCTCAAACATACAAGTTGTCTGACAGTCAGCTCGTGCTTGATAATACATTTCACTGAGGAAACTCTTAGGACCCCATTTACTTGGTTTTATCCCTGCAACTTTTGACGGAACCTTGATTTTTTTTTCTTCTCTCGGGCTTTACACACCACTTCTAACCATTTTTACTAAAACCCACACTAGTTTCATGTCCTGGCTGAAGCAAGCAACTGTCTCCTTACTGCTAAAATCCCCCACACTAGCATTTAAGAAGAGTCACCAAGAGCCCCAGTCTTGCTTTCACCAGATCCAGGTGTTGTGACTCAAAAAAGCCTTTTTGTCTGTTTGCTCCAGATCATGTAGACCACTTAGTCTACAGTGACTCTACTATCCATCGCCTTTTGTCCAGAAACCTCTCGAGTCCTTAAATGTTCTTGGAAATGCCTCTTTAACCCAAATTCATTGTGAGATGTTATACCTTCACTCGAGCCTTATTTTCATTGTGATGCAGGTATGTGAGGACCCACATCTTTTCCTCACTTTTCTATGCTTATGAAGACCAATAATTATGCCCTACCTATATCTTACCTCAAAGCACCAAATACATGTCAACCAGTGCTTGCTACCTGAAAGGTAGGGTATAGGATTAGGAGAGATGACAACTACATTATCTAGAAAATGAAAACCGTGTTTTGTAAGCACGTAAGAATGGAAAGGACTCAGTTATGTTTGCATCTATGTCCCGAAGTTCGTTGCCTGCGTCTGTGAAGTGAAAGCTACTAGGTTATTGAGAGTCCTTGCCTGCGATTGCTGGTGGAGAATGAGAAGAGAACGAAGATCATTTGCTTTTTTTTCCCCCAGCAGCCAAATTGCTCAGCAGATGAAAAAGTTGCATTTGATCATATTTTAACATTAATGTTTAGCCAAGTCACAAAAATGCTATGCGACAGGATTTAGAAAAGGTTCTCTGTGGTGTCTTGAGGGTAAGAGTGTAGCATGCATTTAATGGAGTAAGCTGATCAATATAGTCTGCAAACAAAAGCCCCTTCCTGGAAAATATGGCAGCTCTAATTTATATTATTGTCATTTTGGAGGGAGCCCTGAGTTCGGTACTCTTGAAAGAGATCTGCACCTGAAGAGAGGGGAAGAGAGGTGTTGGTGCTTAGCCAGACTGTTTGGAATAGCCCTGTCTCCAGGGAAAACTGTCTCCTAGGCCACTTTCTGCTTCACATACCCTGATTAGAGTCTACAAGCTGGATGGGGGTTATGACATCTGAGAACCCAGGACAAACGTGGCTCATGGCACTGTAATCTGATTTCAGAATGGCTTATGCAACTTCCATTCCTTGTGGAGGCTTTCCCACATTTCTGGATAGCTGATGAATATTTCTTTTCTTTCCTTCTTTTTTTTCCTTTTTGTGTAAGGAAGGAAAAACTTCTGCTCATTATTCGACCGAACAGGGCAGCAACCTCTTTGGAGTGAGGGCTGCACATGAATCAGTGATTTTCTGCTTCTTCCTTTCATTTACCTGCTGGTTTACTAGACGCCCTGGGCGGCTCTGAAACCTCCCAATGACGTCAATGGGACAGAGAAATTGGAGCAGCAGAGACAGCTGCAATGCACCAAGTCTACTGAGGTTTTATTCTTTTCTCCCAGGGTGACATCTGAGACAGATATTATCTTAAATCAAGCCTTTCTGGCTCAGCACCAATCAAAGGCATTTTATCACGCAAAGCAGTAAAAGCTGCAATTAGAACATTGGTTTGGCTTTTTTCCCTAGGAATATTTTCTTCATGGCAATTAATAATGCAATTAAAACTGAATTAAACAGGAGAATGCTCACTAAAATATTTAATTAAAATATGGGAACAATTTTCTTTAATGTTTCATTTATCACATTATTTAAGAGTACCCCGTAGTTTGCATTTAAAAATTCAGCATTAAAAATACTACCTTTCTCAAAAACATAAATAAAAGACAATGTCTAAGAAATGTCCACATGTCAAGGAACCAAAAAAAAAAAAATAACACCTTCTGCCTTTCCTTTAAGGGCTTGGTGGATCAAAAGTCCTGTGACAACTGACTGGAAAGAAACTGACATTAGGTGAATTAATATGTTTTCAAAATCATTCAAAATAAAAACCACAAAGGAAGAAAAAAAGAGTCCATTGCTTTTTGTTGTTGATAAACACAACATATTATTTACTGGTTTTAAAGCTCACTTCTTGGGAATAGTCTTCCATACTTGATCATATAATAGCATATCAAAAGCAGAAAATGACATCATTTAAAAAATAGGTTTCTAATCTTTTTTCTCTATTTTTAAAAAGGAGGTGTCTTAAACTACTAGAGATATCTAATGCTCTCACAGTAAATGTAACTAATAAAAAAAATCCTCTAGGCAGGGTTTCTGTTTCTTTTCAAAGTTTCTTATGATAGCTAGGCATAGAGCATTCTCATCAGGGAAATGGGTTCGGAGCCCACAGCAGCCCTGCTTGCCCTTCGACCTGGGAAGCTTGCTGGCGGATGTTAGTGATCGTGTGCATATAACATGGAATGGAGAGAAATTTGTTCATAGACGTGCAGAAGACATCAGTGTTGGTCTTGGGTTTATGTAACAAACAAACCAGATCTAAAGCCAAGAAAAGTTAAGAAAGTCAAACTAGCCAAGGACAGCAGGCAATACCTTTCAGTTACCTCCTACTATACTTAAAGCACAACCAACAGCTCCCGGGCCATCTTACCAGCTAATATCACATATAACACAAGAACAGACCTAATAACAGACCCCCAAATAATGGAAGGGCATGGTATAAAGACTTGGATTTTTGATGAGGAGCAAGTAGGGGGGCATGTGCTTAAGTGTCAGCACCGAGAGTTTGGGTTAGGGACAATAGAGAATGACAAACACCTTGGCAAATGGGTTATGTTTACCCATCGCAGGGACCTAAAGTGCTCTTTATCGTTTGGATTGAAACAAACAAATTTCCTTTCAAACACTCTTTCACAAAAACAGACAGTTTAATGCAGCCGAGCCTCTTAACTGATCCACCACTGGATTCTTCATTTGTGCTTTTAGCATAATAGTATTCAGACAAGCATAGAGAACTAATAGATGTGTTTGTATACCAGTCCCATCTCCGATTAGGTACATATCCTTAAATGACTGCATGGGCACAGTGTAACGGACTGGAAGGACACAGGAATAAAGCACCTTAGGAACTCTGAATGTGATCATTGCTGTTTTCAGATGTTTGCATAAAATTGTGTCTTACTGTCTTTCAGTGCCAAGAAATGTGCTAGTGCTCTCCCTCCCTCTCTCTCTGTCTCCCTCCCTCCCCCATCTCTCTTAGCTAGCAACATGAGAATTATTCTTACTTCCTGCAGCTAATCACCACTATCAGTAGCAGAAAAAAAATAATAATCAAATTAAGGCCATTTCACAGCTGTGGGAAACCAACTCCGTGCCAGCAGTCTGGCGAAGTTTGCTAGTGCTGTAAGGGAGCCTAAACGCCCAGGTTACCTAGCCACCATGATGCTTCCCTTTTGGCTTTTCTTGAGCTGGGTCTCTCTCTTTTCTGGTTGCAAATCCCCTACTTCATGTCACCACTAAGGACCATGGCTGCAGCCTTATTAATGCTTCTCCTATGTTAAGCTTCGTCTTTATCCTTGTAAATCATCCACCTAGACACAATGCTTCCTGCCCAAGACCTCAGTGACTTCTCAAAGCTTTTATGGAGGAATAAAAATATCTGTCTCCTAGCATGTCTCAACAGACGATACCTGATATGCAGCTTGATTAATTTCCTAACTTTCCCTTCCTTGTGTGAGTCAGGGTTCCCCATGAAATCATCGTTCAAGTCTCTCAATGTGCTGCCCTGTTTCATGTTTCCACGTATCTCCTGTCCTTTCCCTCATTTCAGCCTGCTGCTTCCTGTGAATAAAAGCTTCTATTATGGCAGATGCTGACCAGAGCACAGGCTTTATTTGCTCATATCTGCTTCCTCCCTACTTGACTGAGCTCCATATAGGAAGAACTGCAGGTTATGTATTTCTTTGTCTCACCTAGGTACAGAATAGCCTGACGTGGTTGAAACATGCTAAATGGATCCCTGGGCTTGGTCACTCCTGATTTCACTTGCTTCATCTCATTGAGAAAGCTATGACTACCTTTCAATGGGACAGGGATGGATCGATATGGGGGACACACTGGTCATAGGCCTTATAGTATGGGTATTCCACTGTGGAAATAGGTATTAGCTGTCTTTAAGAGTCATGAGAAAGGATATTTTAAGTTCTAGGATTTGATTCAAATAAATAGGTTTAAAGTCCATAATTTTTCATGTCAAATTTTTCCATTGTGAGGTTCAGAGATGGGGAGGAGTTAAAGAAGCACTGACAAGAATGAAGTCTGACTTCCTCAGCTCAGAGTGGGGTGGAGGTGGGGTGGTTTTTCCCTGGTAGAGGCTGAGGTTGAAAGCAGAGAGCACACCTTCTACCGGTTTCCTGTCCTTGTAAGAAGTACGCTGTGTACCTTGTCAAACCAGAAATGCATAGAGCTAGAGGAGGGAGTCTACTCAGCCTGTACATGGAGCCAATTAGTCCTTTGTTGAAGCTAGACTAACCCAAATGAGCTGGATGCCTTAGGTTATTTATTTAGTCATTCATTTAGCAAATTGTATAGTTGATTCTCAACTATACAATTCATCCTAGACATTATAGATTCAAACCTATACTTGTTAAAATCTATGTTTTAGCATAACTTTTCTCTTATAATACATTTTTTGATGTAATGATCAGACAATGTAGAGTATTCCTTTTGTTCGTAGGCAGACTTTCTTTTCTAAGCCATGCTACTGGGACATCTCCACCTAAAATATGTTTCTTACCTTCATTCTGTTGTACTGCTCACCATGTTGTGAACTCTCCACTGTCTACTGACAAATAGGGTCACTGCTGTCTGAGTATGCATTGTTCTTTTTCTAGGGTGTAGTAATCCATTTTCTATTTGACAGTTTTTTGACATTGCTGGTTGAGTTTCCATGACAAGACTGATGAACACAGACAGATCAATGACTTTAAATGAAAATAACAATAAATATCAAAGGTAGATCCTTATGGATAGATGATTGATATCTATCAATTGTGTCTTGAACATATAAGATTCATTATCCAAAGTTAATGAGAAGAGCTATATACTCTCACTTATTTACAACAATGTCTGTATATGGTTCCTCCTTGCCCATAGTGAAAATACCATGAAAATTTGTTAACTGCTGTAGTAGGCAATCAAAATATTTTTAGACAAGATCATTAGTCATCAACAAACTGGGTAATAAATGTTTTCTGTTTATAAAGGTCACAAAGGAATGTAAATATACTCATTAACTAAAATTTAAATATTTATATGCTTATAAATGATGATTTAAAAGTTGAAATTATTACCAAGAAATCAGTAATTATGCAAATTGCATTTCACACATGCTGAAAGAGCAAGCATTTTGGAGTCATGCAGAACTGAATTTTCATTCAGATTTTGCTCAGTATGTGTTCCAGGAAAATTAACATCATGGAAACCTCATCTGTAATGCAGAGATAGAAGCGCCCATCACACAGTTGCTTATGAACAACAGATCAGTGCACATAAGGTGTGTCACCTTGGCAAAGGTATATATATATTTTATGTTTTTAACATACACACACACACACACACACACACACACACACACATATTCATCGATTCCAAGTTTTTTGAGAGAAAGGAGAAATGATCAAAGGGTGATTTCACAGTATGCCCTGTACCTTGGAATTTTTCTACGTAATATATAAGACATAAACATATGCATGTTTGCACACACACACACACACACACACACACACACACAGAGCTTGCTTTTAATGCCCTCATTAAAAAAAAGAAATAATTGCCACAGTGATAAAAGATTATAGTACTTTAATATTTGAATTATAGTTCCAACTCTAAGATATGGCCTATCTTAGAAAGTTATTTTTGAGAGGAACTGAAATATTACTGGGTTTTCACTGAGAAATTCTTCCTATTGAAGCTCCTGTTGACTACCATGATGCTTCATCTAGCTCGTGAGCCACTATGATACCCACTATTTAAAGATTTCAGGGCATTGCTGAAGTCTTGTTTTAATTGATTACTTGGAATCAATAAAACACCAAGAGCCTTGAACTGAAGTTCCTAAAATGCCACAGAGCCTGGATATTTACTACATGTGCAATAGGCACAGCTCTCAGTTGCCATGTTCTGACTGTAGTTTACAAAACTATTCAGAACCAACCAGAAATTTCAGTGCTTGGAAAATTTGCTGCCATTGGCTTAAATAAAGGAACACCATCTTAATTTGCAAATAAGACATTCTTCAGGTCAAATGTTCCAGGAGGAAACGGGCAAAAGACACAGGTTTGTTTTATGTTGTATGGAAAAAGTCACTGAAATTTCTGGATATGAGTAAATTTCAAGTCAAACAATTACTATAGACATACACACACTCATTAGTTTTTGATGACTGTTTGATGAGTACTTGTTACGTGCTAATGTTAGTCTAAGAATTTGTGTACATATAGATACAACTGTCTATACCATCTATACCTACATATCTATATCCACATGTCCGTTAGCAAGACAGGAAAAAATCCATCTCTCATACAGTTCACATTCCATTTCACTGCAATAAGAAATATGGGAGGTGAGGAAACATACATAAAATATAGAAGCCATTCTGTGGGCTTTATCTTGGTTAGAGTCAGTCATGCCCTTTTCTATCTGTGCCTGTCTAAAGGGCCTCCCTCACACTCAGCCTCCAGAGATGAGTACAAATGGCACCTTCTCTGCGAAGCCTCTAGCTCTCTATGTGGCTCCAAGGAGCTTTAGGCACATCTCTTCTATGGCCTTTCTCCAGTCATTTTCTTGGCATGTATCTATGTCACCTACTAGAGTACAAGGACCTCCTGGACAGACATATGGCAAGGACAGATCTTCACCAAGTTTCCCATCATTGGGGCCATTGACCACAAGTGTGACAGAGGAGCAATCTCAATCTGTCAGTAAGTGAACGAATGCCATTTCTTGCATAAAGAAAGGGTAATTAACTGTGAGGGTAGCTGTGACTACGATACTTCTTTGCATACCCACCTACACTGAATCATTCATGAATTTAAGTAATATTTAGCTCCAAGTCGAGTTAATTTGCATGAAATACTTTAGTACAGCTTTACTAAAAACTGATGGAACAATCATGACAATTCAAAAATTCACTTTTACTTATTGACACAAAAACCAATAAAGTGATCTATGAATACATTTTATGGCTTGATTGCCTTTTAAGATGCTTAATTTCATCTATGATATCATTTGGATCAGTAGAGCACAGGTGAAATGTTTACTTCTTCCAACCTTCTAAAGATCACGAGAAAATTAAATTTAAGTGCTAGACTAAAGAGGGGGTTTTAGCCTTCAGTATGACTGTGATTAGCGCAATAGTACTTACTCCAGGAAGCTGCATTTCAGGCAGGAATGGTGAAAAAGTGGACGGACCTGCAGCTTTAACCAGCACTGAGAGCAAGACTGCCAGGCATGTGGTTTTATAGGCAGAGCTCTCGAAATCACTCTCAGATTTGCTAATGCTTTGCCAGTTGACCTCCAGTCTTGGGATCTTTGTTACAACCAGCTTGAGGAACTTTGCCCTTATTGATTCAACTGTGCAACAAAGAGGAAGCTATGTCTCTGACAGAGAGGAAGGTCTTAGGAGCATGCTAACATGCCTTTCTGCAGTCAACTCTGAGGATAATTTCCTGAGCCATCTGTTTTAACCGGCTTAGAAGTCCTAGGTACCTTTCAGACTGAATAAGAACAAATTTCTTCTTGCTCTTTTGTCTGCTGAGAAAAAGTCTTTTGCATGACTCTTCAGGGAGATAATCTCTTAGGGTTTGTTTTTCTGTCCCCAATTCAAAACAAGTGCATTCATACATCTTTCTTTTGCCTGCCCCCAACCCTTCACAACACTCAGCTCTAGGCAGAGCAGAATTGATAGATGGTTGACCGGAAGTGCTCATTCTGCTTAAGTAGGCTCTGGGAAATTCCGTTAAACAGCAAAAGAAGAAAATAAAAATGTAGTACTTGAAGCATCATGTGCACTTTCATTTGTCATGGAAGCAGGATTGTAGACACTTCCTTTTGCTTCTTCTGTGGATGGCTAACGTCTCAGGAGGAGGATGCTATCTACAGCACCAAAGGAAATCATCTTGGGCATCTACAAATAAATTAGCTCTTAGTTGAAATGAATTTTTATTCTGTCTGTACCTACCAGTGCCTATCAGTAAAACATAGTGCATTCAGATTATATGAATCCTCAGAATCTACTGGCTTTTCTCCTCATCACAGGATCTTAGTTTTAGACAGTTTTTTTTCCCTCTCCTGGTACTGAGGTTGTTAGAGCAAAGGGTTATTTCTGAACTACAGAAAAGCTGCACTCTACAACAGAAATATACACAGAATTATAACCTAATGGTTGTCAGAATCGGCTTCTGCACGGTTTGACCATTAGCTTCCGCTTTGAGTTGAACAGTGGTAAATACATCTTGTCAGGTTCCATGGATTTTCTCTTAGTTTAGAGAACAAATATTTACTCATTTCTGGTAATGTCAACAAATTAGTAACTTAGTTCCCTATGTGGATGGCTATGGTATTAAGTTGATCTGATCATCTGACCTACTGGATGGGGTCCATAAATAGGGTACACTTCACTGTGTACATGACTCCTGTTATTGAAGGATTCCTTCTGAGATCTCTTTAAAGTCTCACTCCTGTAGAGTATTAGAATGATTGTTTATGTAGAATTAACTGATGTGGGTGTAACTGAAAAAGGAAAAGTGCAGTTTCATTTGTCATCTGAAGTTGTTATTAGTTGTAGTTTAATAGAAAAAAAACATAGACTAACTTTGAAAGCTATGTAAGTCAACTGGGTTCAACTGGAATAAATTCTCTCATCTCTTAAGGGATTATATAAAGAGCGATCAGGCACCAAGTATAGAAAATTTACAAAGTTTCTTACAAAGGTTTCTAAACCTTTCACTGTCAAAAATTGAAAATATTTTCCCACTTTTAATCCAACAGTATGATTGCAATACCATTTCCAATTTGCCATTGCTACACCTCAAAGAGAAAGGCAAGCAGACTCTTGTGGGCTTAGCAGCACATGTCTAAATTTTGCCCTGTTAAAATAGAACACAACTCTATTTCTTTGGAAGTACCCCTGGCTTCCATAGAAACCACCCTAACTAGCCTCTGCCTCCAGGCTGGTGTCTCATTGAGCTGCATCCATTCCTGCCTAAGTATACTTTTGGGTTCCTCATGGCTCTCAGAACAAAGCTGAAGCTGTTGTGGGGTTCAACAAGCTTGGTCTGCCTTTCCGTTGTTGTCTCAAGCCATCCCTCTCTTCTTGTGGATTGGGAGAGCGGTAACCCCTCCGCAACTCCCCACTCCCCAAGAGAATCTGGCTTAGCTATATCATGACTGGAAGGTCTGCCTTGCAGTCTTCCATTCATCTATAGCCTATTTATCTATCGATATTCTAGTAATGACTCTATTGGACTCATGCTCACCTGTGTTATCAAGGCAAAGCAAACATACATGTATTATTGTTGTAGCCGGAATATAGGAGTTCATTTCTGGGCTCATCCTATCCGATAGCTATACAACTCTCATTTCCAGAAACCCAACACACTGGCTGATAAATAATAAGTGCTCCACAAAGTATATTGGAAAGATGAATAAATCAATCATTTTGAGGGATAAGTGAAAAATTTTAAAAGTTGAGTCGTATAGTACATTACAGCTAAAAAGATAGGTATTTTCAACAATGTTAACAAACTTGCAGATAGTGTAACCTAGACAAACCAGGGAATCGCAAGTCTACACTGAGTTCCTTGAACCAAACTCTGCACTAAGTACTCTGACTTCTCATTTCAACGTCACGGTCAGACACATCATACCCAAATTATGTTTTGTTTCTAACATGCACTTGCATTTGGAATGCTTCCTTTGCCAGGACCCACAATGGTACTTTCCATAAGCCCCCAATCTTCACCACACTTAAAGGCCAGCCTTAGGAGCTCATTTACAACCAAGAAAACTGAGTCCTCCCCCACCCAAGCTCACACATCTGGCAAACAAGGATTTGACTTTCGTGCTTTCCGGATTGGGTTCATCTTTTCTCATTGGAATGAGACCACACTCTCCGAACTGTGACTCCCATTTACCTTCCAAAAGCATTTCATCCCCAAAGAGGATTTGTGATCAAAGAAAGCCTAATTCAACCTTTCTTTTCTTAAAATAGCCCACTTTCTAGAAATTACAACTATATCTATATCGTGCACACAGCACCGTTCTGAAAAACAGTATCCCGCCAGACATCAAAGAGCTGTGTCCTGCCCCTTGTCATTGCTTTGGGGCCATTGGTTCAGTGAAGCACATGACAACCTTAAACTAACTTAAAGGAGATGAAAGTGGGTTGATAGTGTATGTTGAGTTCTTTAGACCAGATACTGTGCTAAGTACTTCCAAATCTCATTTAAAGACCATGGCCAGACACACATATTACAATGGGAGGAAAATAGTGCATTTTTTTTATTCAGTTAAGCAAATTCCTCTTTAAAAGTCAACATTTTGGAGGGGGAAATAATAAGAAGTCTAAGTTCCTTTTCCTTTCACGTCTCCTAAATTCTGAAAAAAAAATGTTATCAGGAAAAATTGTGGTTGAACATATGAGGACTAATTACGTTCAAAATGAAAAATAAGAATTGCGTGATTTCTGTATTTGCTCATCAATATTGCTGTAAGTGAATGCTGCAGAGTCCCACAGTAGGGACTGTGTAGTCATTATGCCAACCATCCATTCTGTCCTCTAGAACCACTATATGAAGCCTTCAGGCTTAATATGTATGTACAAATTCCATGTGAATACATGAATCCAGAATTGTTCAATGGCACAGTTCATTCATGTCAAACAAACATGTATCTGCTTGGTTCTGGTCTGTGATACTTTTTTGTCCCCCATCCACCTGTAATTCCATATTTCTTAAAACCATTAACTCTCAAAATGGAGTTGCAGTTCAGAGATAGCAAATATTTTTTAAAACAGTAAAAACTAATTTAAATCTCTTTTATAACTCAGGGGCACATGATTAGAGGTTGGCTGTAGGGCAATAATAGGGTAGCTTGCCTAACATGTGTGAGGCCCTAGGTTCCATCCCCTGGACTGCCAAAAAAAACAAAAAGATTAAAAACATAATCCACGAACCACATAAAATATGTATTTAGCCATGGTTTTAAAAATCTTTACAGTTTTATAAGAACTGTTCATTACTTTCTTTGTAAGAGTTTAACAGGCGAAAGATTTTCAAATAGTCTTACTTTAAACTTCAAGAAAAATTAATATTCACAAATTTCACTCTGGCATGAAAAGCAGATTACTTATAATTATTATATAAAAGATCCACTCAATTTATTCTATATTTCTAAAATTAAAAAAAAAAAAACAGTCGGAAAGGAAAGAACTTTTACTGTCTGATAAAAGTAATAGAACTTTTGCTATGCTCCAAACACGGTCTAATCTTACAAAGCTCGCATTGCCCCTAAGCATCTGCCTATTTGAAATTTCTCATTACTCGTGTTTAAGCGTGAAGCCACCTCCCAGTTCTGCTTGTGAAGTGTCAGATCAGGTTGGTGGCTACAGCAACACCTACCATATCCACGAGTGTCGCCTGGGAGGAGGCAAGTCGTTCACGTGCAACATCCTGAACCGGTACACTGTCAGCCCACCGCTCAGCGACTTAGCTCATCTCCATGCGTTTCTCTGTGTTCTCGCTGCCAGAGTTTCTACTGAGCTCTTTGTCCGTTCGTTTTTCTTTCTGATGGCATGCCACTCTCCATTGCGGGGTAGAGATCATTCCAATGTGAGTAGCAATGACTTAGCAATCGACACACGAGGTTGCAGAGGACCATCGCAAGTAGCTTCCTTTAGAAATCAGATGAGAAAATTGACGTGCAGCCAAATCAGCATGAGAGCTTCCCGTGGGGTGTGTAGCATTGCGTGCAGTTTACCTCAGAGAAGCAAAGAATTTGAGTATCCGAAACTGCAGAAAACCACCCCTTTAAACAGTATTCATTTTGCCCCTTGCTTTGTATTTTCTCTTCCATGGCTGGTGACATGTCAGGGGGTTTTCTTTTAGCTGAAGTTCACAGTGCTCACATTAATCAAATGAACTCTCTTCTCTTTCCACCCTTCGCATTGCATTTTGAGCTATTGAACCTCCTGTCGGACTCGTTCTGCATTGTTTAGCCCATTCAGTATACAATGAGGGAACACCTAACACACGGGGTCAGATTTCCTGACATATGTTAGACTACAGCCACGGAGAAACCCTGGAGAGATTCTTAAGTCCTTTTCATTGCAGAGGATTATGGAGCAAAGAAAATGTCTGTGTTACACAAAGAAATAACAGTGAGACTGGAATAATGAATTCAACTTTCAGGCTTCGGTGGGCTCTCCTGACTGCTCTCAGCCTGCCGGTGTTCATTTAAAACTTCTGCTCTGGCCCCAGAAGCTTAGTCTCTCAGTAGATGCAATGATCTTTCAAGGCACAGAATCACCATTAACTCAGCACAGCAGGAAGGGATTCAAAGACCCTTAGATTGCCCCAGGGAACTAAAGAGATAAGTATACCCAGAAGACATTTGACAGGGAGGACAGGGGTGCAGGGTTCTGGAGCCCCGGGAAAATGTAGTTATTACTTTTACTAGCAACAGCAATCTTCAGTCAAATGAAAAGGTAGGCGTTGGCTTACGTCACATCACCTTTGTCTTTTGCTTTGGGCTTTATTCTTATTTATCACCATTTTACATCCTGATAATGGGGTATTTTAGCTGGATCAAGTTCCTGGAAGGGTTACCTGGTTTATTTCAGGTTTACGTCCACTTCTTTGCTTCCTCTCCCACATTAGGCTCCAGAGACCATAGGAACGAACTCATTTTTTTTTCTGATGGCAACAACTGGTACGCGTATGTATGTATGTATGTATGTATGTATGTATGTATGTATGTATGTATGTATGTGAGAAGGTCTACTAGACCTTTTGGATTTTGCTAATTGAACTGTGCTCTTGTGTCTTTGCACTGTGCTTTCAGAATAACATCTAGCAAATGATTTAAAAACCCAGACCACAGATTATCCACCAGTCAGAACTTTGCAGCTCGTTTCTACTATGTTCAAAATCAGAACCAAAGTCACAATAAGCTCCAGTTCTAGGTATGATCAAGCTCTCTGTTCCCTCTCTCACATGCTGAACCAGGGGCTTTTGCTGTTCCTATATCATGCCGGGAATTCCCCTGCCTCAGAAAAATTTCAGTGGCCATTTTCCAAATTTTTTTTTAAAGTTTTCCTCAGCAAGGAGTTGTGGCCCATTTATAATGTCAGTACATGTGAGTGAAACTGGAGGATTTGAAGTGAGTTCAAGGCCAGCTTAGGCTACAGTGTGAGATCTGGTGTCATAAAGCCCACCAGCAACACTCAGCCAAAGGAGAGAGAGCTCTCCAAGTGAGCTCCCACTCACACGTTCCTCTCAGGTCATTGCTCTAATCTCAGCTCCTTTCAGAGGCTACACCTGGCCTTCCTGCTTCTGCTCTCTGCTCTTGGCTGTGTCACCCCTCGCTCCCAGTCTCTGTCACTAACATTCAATTTAATATGTATCACATTTGTATCATTGCACAGGGACACCCCAAACGAAAGAGGTCATGTCGTCCTTCTGCTGCTTAACTAATAGGCTACTTTATTGCCTAGTATAATGTAGGTGCTCAATAAATCTTTGCTGAAAATTAATTCATAAATTAAGATGAATGCTGCTCCATATGTATATGGGTAAAAAAAAAAAGACAGTTGGCTTAATTTGTGGTTAAATGCAAATGATTTTTGTGAAAACAATATTTTGGGCCAGGAAAACTTGTGTTCAGGATAATGTATACCCACATGCATGTTAATACATGCATGCAGAGAACAATACCAGGGATCTTCTGGGTTTTTTTTTTTTTTGCTGTTGTTGTTAGTTTTTGTTTTTTTGAAGAAAAGTTTTCTCACTTAGCCTGGAGTCATCATTTTGTTAATATGGCTAGCTGGTGAGCTCCAGGGATCCACCAGTTTCTTTTCTTTCAACACCAGAGCTATAAATCCTATGCCACAGGGTGTAGGTTTTACATGGATGCTGGGGTCCAAATCCAGGTCCTCATACGTGTGTAGTAGGCATTTTACCAACAAAGCCATCTTCCCTGGCCTAGAATAACTCTTGCATGGAAGGGTTTATATTCTCTGGTGGTCAACACAACTATTGAGTAACACAATTATGGTCAATGGGGAGGAAGAGGACACCAGTGACTGAGGTTCTGGTAACTTACCACACAGCAAGGTGACTTCTGAATGCTACGAATGGATTACTTTTGGGTAAGTAAAAAGAGACAAACTTACAAAGGCCACTTCTCTGACAAGAAGGTTTTAAAGATGAAACATGGCTAATTTATTACATCATTCACTTTAGCTCATTCCTGCAGTCACAGTGACAAACTAAGATTTTACTCTTGAAAAGAGGGTAAAAAAAGAAAATATAACCTTATTTTCTTTTGCAGTTTAAGGGGATTAACAAAAAATTCCTTGTTCCTTTTATTTTAAATACCTTAAGATATGGTTCACTTACAGAACAATACACCTTTATAAAGTGTCCAATTACAGTAAAAATACAACACTGCACTGCTCACCACTCTCAAATTTCTTAATATTGTTCTCATCACTAAAGATATCAAGTTTCTATCCATCATTACCCACACCTCTTTGTAAGCACTGTGAATCTTTCTGTCTCAGTGCTTTGTGAATCCTAAACAGATCACATATTTTTAAAGCATAGAGTAGGTATATATACTACATGTATACATGTATGATTGTATATGTCACACATACTGTCTATAGACAACATTATTATAATGGTTAATTTTAATTGTCAACTCAACACAGTCAAGAATAGCCTTGGAAGAGTCTCAATGAAAGATTTTTATATGCTGTTGGCCTGTGGGTCTGTCTACCTTAATGAAACTAATTGACGTGGAAAGACTCATCATACTGTGAGCAGTATCATTCCCTATGCTAGGGTACTGAACTATATAGCAGTAGAGAAATTCAGCTGAGCATATGTATGCAAGCACACATACGTATGCGTTCATTTTTGTCTGGTCTTGGCTGTAAACATACAGTTCCTGGCTTGACTTCCCCACAACAATGAACTCTAACCTGGAAGTGAAAAGCAGAGTAATGCACTTTCTCCCTTGAGTTCCCTTTTGCCAGGATATTTGATCACAGCAACAGAAATGAAACTAGGACAATTTTCCACGTACAATACGTAGTTTCTCTCTCAACATAGAGCTTCACTCACGATGTAGTATGCAAATGTTCACAGAGACAAAGTGTGGAGCAGAGACTGAGGGAAAGGTCATCCAGAGATGGCCACACCCGGGATCCATCCCATATACTGTCACCAAACTCAGACAATATTGTGGATGCCAAGAAGTGCATGCTGACAGGAGCCTGATATAGCTGTCTCCTGAGAGGCTCTGCCAGAGACTGAGAAATACAGAGTCAGATGATCTCAACCAAACATTGGGCTGAAAATAGGGCCCCCATGGAGGATTTAAAGGACTGAAGGAGCTGAAGACGTTTTCAACCCCATGGGTAGAACAACAATATCAACTAACCAGACCCCCCCCCAGAGCTCCCAGAGACTAAACCACCAACCAAAGAGTACACATGGAGGGACCCATGGCTCCAGTCATATATGTAGCAGAGGATGGCCTTGTCGGGCATCAGTGAGAGGAGAGGCCCTTGACCCTGTGAAGGCTCGATGCCCCAGTGTAGAGAATGCCAGGGTGGGGAGATGGGAAGGAGTGGGTAGGTGGGTAGGGGAATACTCTCATAGAGGAAGGGGTAAGGGGAAGGGATAGGAGTATTCCAGAGGGGAAATTGGGAAAGGGGATAACGTTTGAAATGGAAGTAAAGAAAATATCCAATAAAAAAATTAAAATTAAAAAAGAATTTAATTGTTTTTTATTATGAAAAGCACCTCATGTGGATACATCTCATTTTGTTTATGTTGACTGCCATTGGACGTGCTTCAGTTTTAAAGCTATTATTAATGAATAATGCTTCTGTAGTATCACTCATGTATAAGTATTTATACAACTGCACGTTTTCATTTTTGCTTGATGGAATTTCAGAATGAAGACACGAGGTTGTATCATAACTTGTCTAATATTTTGAAGAATCATAACTTTCCCAGCTACAATGGGAGTTCTAATTTCTCAGTCTCTTCTCTGGCAGTTGTTATCGTCTGCCTATTTGGCGGTAGACATTTGTGGGGGTGGAAAGTGGTCAGCTCACTGGGGTTTTGGCTTGCATATCCCAGTGCTTAGTAACGTATAGCACATTTTATTTGCATGTTGGCCGCTTGTATATCTTCTTTGGAAAAATGAAGACCCAAGTTTTCTGCTGAAGGCCTGGGGCATAGCTAAGTGATATAGCCCTGGCCTAATTGGAACAAGACTGTTAGGTTGATCCATAACACAGTCAGATGAAGAAACAGAAGCCCAAAAGAAAATAAATATGTATTCATTTTCTTGTTTTAAAAAACTGGGTGATCAGTGAACTAGACTGTCGGGGGAGGCAGCAATGGGGGAGGGTGGGGAGGGAACACCCATAAGGAAGGGGGGAGGGAAGGGATGTTTGCCGGAAACCGAAAGGAATAACACTCGAAATGTATATAAGAAATATTCAAGTTAATAAAAAAATAAATAAATAAATAAAAAAACAACAACAAAAAATAATTCTAAAAAAAAAAAAAAAAAAAAACTGGGTGATGTAGAGCCTTGCTGCTGAGTTGTAACAGCTGCTGGTATGTTCTGCAGGGAGACCCTTCACAGACACATGATTTACACGTATTTTCTCCCATTCTTTGAGTTGCCTTTTCAGTTGCTTTTAAAAATCTGTTTTTGTCTTTTTAGTTATTAAATAACACTCTTCGATGCAAAGAAAGTTTACAATTTTTTTATTTTAGTTAAGTCTAGTTGATCTTTGTTTTCCTTATTGTATATTTGGATGCTTTTCTGCTGAATGTCCTAGAACATTTTTAAACAGTGTTTTCAGTGTAGAAGCTTTGCACGTTCTTGGAAATTTTACTTTGAAGTCCTTTATTCTTTTCGATACCACTGTTAATGTAATTACTTCCTTAATTTAATTTTCACGCTGGATATTACGGATGTACAGACTTACATTGGATTTTGTGTGTTGATCTTATTTTTGAAATCTTGCTCAGCTCATTTTTACTTTTATTTATTTCCTGGTGTGTGTGGAGGAGGTTGTATGCATTCCTTGGTATATCCGATGGTAAGTTCTTTAGCAGTGAAACCGATTTGGTTTAATTCGTGCAACTGAAGAACGAAAAATGTCCTTTGAGTTTTGTCAGAGAAACCCACCGACTCTCCAGTGTCAGTCTTGGCAAAATGAATGGCCTCTGACTTGCATCTCTCACTAAAGGTTGCAATATTAATATTAACACAATTATAGCCATAACAGCATGTATTACCTTTGGAAGGAATTATATATTTTGTTAAATTTACCTCAGTCTTGTAAATAATCCTCTGAAGTAAGGATCATTTTGCTCTCATTTTAAGATAGAAACTGAAGCTAAGGAAGTAGTTCACGAATTATCATGGCTGCAGTCACTTATCATGGCAGTGACTCAAGCAGGAGCTAAAGGAAACAGGTCTGAGAGGTGCAGCTTATACTTGGTTATCTCCTTGTCAGCTGTTACATGTCAGCACTGACTTCTGATTCCTGTACAGTAAACCTCACTGCCTATGACAATGGTTCTTGGTCCCTTCTAAAGCAATAGTGCAGAGTCCTTAGGCTTGGGGAAAGGTTACATACAGGAAAACTTTATTTCAGGATTGCATCTACACATGGTTCTTTTGGGCTTTTCCGTTCTAGCAGGTTCTGTGCACAGATCTTGGATTCAGGCTTGGTTGTTCCTCAGCAACCAACAGCCTTTCCTGAACAAGCAGTTCCACTGAGTGGTAATGGCAGTTCCTCTTGAAGTACCAGTGGGGACCTGGACAACTCGGCCCAGAGTAACTGGCAATTACTTAATTGGGACAGCACTGGTCTATGTCACCAACCTTTCAACTTACTAATATTAAATGACATCAAAAAGTTGAGTTTAAGTGTTTAAACATGACCTAAGTGGCTAGAGATGGCTCAGTGGTTAAGAGCAGTGGCTGCTCTTCCAGAGGTTCTGAGTTCTATTCCTGGCAAACACATGGTGGCTCACAACCATCTGCAATGGAATCTGTTGCCCTCTTCTGGTGTGTCTGAAGACAGTGACAGTGCACTCATACACATAAAATAAATAAATAAGTTCTTTTTAAAAGCATGACTTAATTGGCTGAAGTACATTACAATAAATGTTGTGCTTCCCAACAAAATCTGATTATTTGGTTTTGCTTCCAAGCCATCTCCTTTAATTAGTATCTCTTTAATCTGAAACATCAGGATCTGTGCCATTTTACTTATAAATAATAAAAGTAACAATAATGCTGATTGCGATTGCTACAGAAACTTATCCAAATAAACAAGCAATTAAGAATAGAATTATTACCTCTATTTTTAGAGTTTCCAGCTTTCTTGCATGTTGTCACATTTAGTTGCCACCGCAATCTTGTGATAAAAGTATATTTATTTCGATTGCATTATTAAGGAAACTGATGTTCAGACAAAATGTCAGCTTCAACAAAACCCGCTGTATTGGAAATTATGAAAGGTTTCACAGTTCTCTGGGATCTTAGTGACCTGTAAGCCTTATCTACTAGTTGAAGCACTCTTTGAAACAGTATTGCTATTTCTATTTTGCAGATGAGTCTTACAGAGAATTTGTCTTGCACAGTGTTCAACACTGTAGCAAGTAAAAAGCAGGGGAGGATTTGGGTACAGTTCTTTACAGTCTAGGTTTGCACTTTCCCAGTAGAGAAGACAATGACAAGTCAGCTCAGGAGATGGTCAATGACCTGTTCATAATGATAAGAAGACAACTGACTTCAAGTCATGCTGGGTTGGATCTTCTGTTTATTATAAACATAGTAGCTAGGTCAGTGACTATTATCCCAATGATTCACAAGCCTTAACTCTTTCCTCGGTTTATTTAGTGCCCTCATTACCTTACCCACATACTATGACCAGAAGTCAGTACAGACTAAGCAAATGGAGAGTTGTAGCTATGGAAAGAGGGAAGTTAGCTGGCTACTCAAAGCCTGAAGCATCCTCTGGTAGAGTTTATTAGATCTATTAGATTTAGTAACTAGTTCTGAATAATTGTACTGTTGAGTTTGGAGATGCTCCACACTTCATATGCCACACATTGTTAGGCCATCATCTATCTTTGTGCGCAGTGTGTGTGTGTGTGTGTGTGTGTGTGTTAGGCAAGGGGACCAAAGGGCACCAGCGTGGAAAAAATCAAAGTACATAAGCACACAACCCCTAAGCACCCAACATCCCTGTAAAATTACAAGTTCATCCCTAAGTGTTATTTTTTTTCAATATGGACAAAGTCAATAGGCAGAAAACCCTCGAAGTATCCCAGGAATGACCTCACATTCAAAACTTTTACTGAATATTTGGAGTGTCCAGAGACATTCATGCATCAGCTATGAAGAGGACACATCTTCATCAGTCAAGAGCACTTGGATTAAGGTAAGAGTCCTTTGATGAGTGTCTGCCATGCATGAGTGTGATATGGGCATTGGTAACTACCACAGGCTTTATGCAGATCTCATTGACTATAACAAGTTTATAATTTTATTGCCATCAACGCTGTTTCAAAGACAATGGAATCAGATATCCAAAAGATTGAGTCATGTGCTTTAGGTCACAAAGCTAGTGAATTTGAGAGTCTAGCCCAGATGTGTTTATTCATAAATCACTGATGCTTTACACTGCCAGAAGTCTGAGTGGGAGAGCAGCGGATAAGTGGCTGATCTTGTTTGTTTGTTTTTTTTTTTTTTTTTGGTTCTTTTTTTCGGAGCTGGGGACCGAACCCAGGGCCTTGTGCTTCCTAGGTAAGCGCTCTACCACTGAGCTAAATCCCCAGCCCCCTGTGGCTGATCTTAAGAACAAGGCTGTGATCCAGGCTAAGACACTGAACTGCAAGGTCATATACGTAAATGGTCACAGAGTCATGTGATGTTGCAAGCAGGGAAGCAGAATGTACACAGTAGTTACAGCACGACCTCTATAGCTTTGAGGGAAGATGGGTAATTTGAGAGAAAATACCTTGTAAATAGTGAAAGACCATCTAAATAAAAACTTCAAAATATTAGAACTTCGGCAGAAAAGAGATTCTAGAAGGATGAATTGATTCTTATTCAAAGAATTGAGTGTTCAACCAGATACTCAGAAACAGTATCCTGATATTTTAGACTTGGGCAAGTGTCCAAAAGCTCCCACCAGGGACAGCTTCCTGCATTCAGTCTAAGAACACATTCCAATGGAAACAAAAAGGCCATAGTGTGTGTGTGTGTGTGTGTGTGTGTGTGTGTGTGTGTACATGCATGTTGGGGGGGTACTCTGTGCGTATGCATGCATGTGTGCCCATGTGTGAGCTGTTTTTCAGATTTGTATTAATTGGCACTGGTTCTGAGTTCAAACCTGTCATCAATCCACGCCTTGATATGCTGTACAAATTGTTCCGTACTTGGCATGGAAGCAAGAGCAAGGCACTTATAATAACCTCTCTGAATGATGAGTTTCCAAGACTTAGGAGAGTATACTGTAATTTCAGAAGGGAAAGAGCCACCTTTTCAATTTCTAAAAGGCTGCTTGAGAATATTTTTTTAATTCCTGCCTGACAGTGCATGCGTCCTTTAGGATTCGACTGTGATCTGGAAACAATAACATCCTGGAGTTGAAGCAGAGCTGCTCTCGGTACTGCTGGAGGGCCACAAGCCAACTTGGCTCATCACAAAGTCTGACACAGGCATCCCCTCCTGATGTGCTTTGTTTTCATATTTAAATAAATCCTAGAGGCACAGTCGGTATAATTGGATCTTCAGAGGGACTAAGAATCAATTTGACATTAGAAAACTTTCCTGTAAAGAGAAGACCATCAGCGGCATTGACTTGGACCTGGACATTTTACAAATGAAGGATCTTATTCAGAGACCTGTGTGAGGATGCTTCAGCAGCTGAAACCTTTTCCCAGTTCTGTGGATATGGGAGAGGCTTGTCCCCATTAAAAATGACATTAAGTAGATTGTGTCATATGTTTAACTCTACTCACTGAGTGCTAAATAAAATAATGGCAACTCAGTGGAGCAGAAAGGGAGTTACTGGAACTACACAGACCTGAATTCAAATTTCATTTAGTTTCTTAATCGGTAACAGGTAATTTAATTTCCTGGGCTTTGAGGTTTGCAACCGTAAAGCGAGGATATAATATACTGCACTATTTAAAGATCGTGAATTTGTGAGTGCCAAGCAACTAATTAAAATGGGCACAACTAAAACAGAGGAACTATTGGGCCCTATAATGAAGTCATTGTAATAAATGAAAGGGTAGATGCACTGCCAACCTCAAGAAATACTGAATAGAAGGATTCAACGGTCCTCGGTCCCTATCTCTGCACTGTCTCTAGACTATATGTCAAGCAGGGTCTGTTAGTTCAGCTCTTTCACACAAGGGACACAGTCATGCTCTGTGCCTCAGCCTCATGAGGAGAAGGAAGGACTCTTCCCTGCTTTAGTCTTTATTGTAAAAGCCCCATGTGACAGCCTTCATTTGCTCATTGGTAGTGATGAGCATGTCAACTCTTCAGGATAGCAGGTGGCAACTTCAAAGTTCCTGTTAAAACCTGCAGAGTTTGGATGAGCAAGAGAGACTCTTACCAGAGTGAAGGGTAGAGGTTATCAATGACTGAGATAACTACTATAGATACTATACATACCTACTCTACTACCTATAGCACTACCAATCTACTATAGGTACCTAATTCAGGAAGGCCATAATCAAATAAGATGATTGGCCCAAAATGCCAGGCACATAGTAGGAGAACAACAGACCACAGCTGCTTATTTGACTACAAATTTCCCAAAGTAATTTTAAATGTGTATCAGGCAAGATTCAGAGTATTCAAGTCTCTAAAGCAATCTGTATGGTAGCAAAGGTGACATTATGCAAATATGCTTAAGTTTGGGACACTGGGCAGGGTCCATGCAGTCAATGGGGACTATGGTACTTTACAAGGGGATTGACCAAAACAGCTTGTAAGTTCATGTTTTCTCTTCTCATCTTTGTAATCTCACTAGGCCGAAATACAAAAACTCCAAAAATAGGCTCTAGAAAGCAAAACAAAAATGAAACAAATCTAATCTTTCATTAGAGCATCAATGAGGCCCATTGGATAGTTTGGTTTTAAAATAATCACTCTGGAGAAATGACTGAAGAAGACAGGACAAAGGTGAGCAATCCAGTCAATAAATATTCCAGAAGACAAGCCAGGTGTTAATGGTGCTTTGCTTTGGGGAATAGAGGCAGCATGGTAATCAGAAGTCAAATTCCAGGTGCATGTACAAGGCAAGGCCTGTGGGAACTCACTAACTGAAATGCCTAGCCTGAGGAAAAATTCAGTGTCAAGAATTACACAAAGAGCATAGCCCTGTGTAATAAGTAGACACTCACTTTACAATAGAGTCTTCCTGGGTCCTGTTTCTGGGATGTGAGTTTGAGGCCCTAGTCCACAGAGGGAAGCTGCTGCTGTGTTCACGTATTTGGAGCCGAAGGGAAAGAATAGGGTTGAAGATAGGATTATGGCAGCCATTGGCTGACAGACAAGGTTGAAATCTACAGTTCAGCCGATGTGTGAGGAGAAAGACAGGAACTGAATTGTGCACCCTGTGTGTCTGGAAGATGAGCATCCACTGGTATCACTGTCTGAAGCTAAGGAGAGCAAAATGCTTGCAGGAAGTATGACTGAATAGACAAGATGGTTGGTCCCAATAACAATCTTGATAAAAGAAGCAATGTCGGTGGAGCTGTGAGCATGAAAATCAGGTTGAAAAGTGGAGATGGTAATCAGGCACAGCTCATGGGCTTTGGTGTAAATAAGGGAAAAGGCATAAGGTTTATTTCAGATGAGAGATGTAGCCTCTGAGGAGAATACTAAGAACTGAAACTGTGACAAAAAGCATGTATTCAGAAGATAGAGATGCAGTGACACCATAGGAATTAAACAATAAAATAAATGCGTTTTGTCTAATCCAAAGGCTGAAAAGAACCAGGTGTTCGATACCGTGAACTAAGTGAATACTCACTCTGGTCTTTCTCAAATGCATCTCACAAAGCATTCTATCAGGTCCCCATCTCAAATATTTATGATGACACCATACATATCCTGATGGCTTCTCGTTTGAGTTCGGCTCATAATAGTTGCATTGTCTTCCACAATAATAGCTATTGAATTTGAAAAGTGAAGAAATTGTTGGTGCTCCAATGAGCTCACCCATTTCAGTTCCTTTCACTCATTCATTCCAATGAAATCTGAAGTCAGATGAAAATGCAGTTGCTCTTTGTGAATTCCACATATGGGTGTAGCAAATATTCCTCTGTTAAAGGCTATGGTGGATCTTAAGACTCTCAGGGAATTTTCATCTAGACAGGAAATTCAAACAATGTGTCTCTTAAATGTTTCCTCCTTTCATTCCACACTCCCATCTCTCCCTATTCTTTCACATGCAAAATCAAGGATATGTAATCCTATGAATGCCATGAATAACAATTGTTATAGGAAACTGAGCAGGGGCAGGACACAAAACCAGAGAAGTTGGGAACAGATACCTTTCTATCTATTTGGATGATAAATGCCTTTGGTGCTAATAAACAGGGGATACCATGGTTTGATCCTTGTTTGGGGACGATTACTCTTGAGAAGGGAGACTAACTGGTAGGTCAGTACTGAGGATGAAGATGAGAAGTTGTGTTACCCTAAGGGCAGAGTTAAGTCTTTTGTGGTGGTAGTATCTTATATGGGATGAAAGATTTCCCTCTAAAACTACTGGTTAAATTTAAGTCTTATAATAAGACATTATGACATGAGACCAAGTGGGATCATTAGAGGGGATATGATTCTACACTCATGAATGTGACTATCCTTTACTGTAACCATCCATGTAACTAATGGATTTAACTATGTATCCATGAAACATGGATTAATGGGGTGTATTGAGAATGAATCTGCCATCAAACTGTCTTAGTTTCACTTGGTCTCTTCCTCCATCATCATAAGATTCTCTGTGTCATTTCAAGACTATCATCATCAAGAAGAGTTTTTCAGATTTGGGTGAGAACCTTTAGACAAAATAAACTACTTTTCATTATAATTTACCAAAGACATATTTTGTATTAGCAGCCAAACCTGCACTAAGATGTCTAAAATGTGCCATGGTTCTTGGCATCTTGTAAACACACACACACACACACACACACACACACACACACACACACACACACACACACAAACACATTCACTGGTGACAATGGATAGGCTGACATATAATTAGCTGTTGGTTATATTAAGGCCAATTAATGAACCTGCAATGAATTTGAGTCCTAAATTAGTTTAAAAGTATACTTATAGAAATATTAAAATTAGTTGTCTGTGAACTATCTGTGTGGAACCAAATATGTTAAATGTTAAAATGGTCAGAGATGGTGGAAATTGGGAGTGGCCATGATGGGTCATGTGGAATGGTGAAGGGAAAGAAAAGGAGCATGGATGTGAAGTGGAAGGGACATGGAGGGCAGGCAGAGGAAGGGGCAGGGCTGAATCACTTTTTCCTTTAGAAATAAAGCATGTGTAGCATCCTTTAGACTTGACAGACTCCTGCCAGTTCCTGGGTACTGCAGCTTGCATGCTGTAGACACAAAATGAGCAGGAAAGCATGCTTAATTCATGAATTATTTTATGTACCAACGAAACAAGTAGATGGCAAGAGAGAGCAGAGTCTAGAACAACCCCAGGGACATCATGGCTTCCTTGAGGCCCCTTTTCTTGCACTCTTTCTTTATCTACTTATCAGTTCTCTTCTACCATACTGTCCCTCACACTTGCCCAGAGCTCATTCTACAGGAGCAGAAATGCCATGGCAGTCCATGTCACACAGAACTACTTAGAATCTCTCACAAACCCCTAAAGAACATCCTACTAAGTAGCACTGCAGCAGATGTTGAGATCATAAGGATGAAAGATTTTTTTTCGTGAGACCTCAGTCTAGTGGCAATCAGTAAGCAGAAAAGCAAGAAAAGATGTGTTTTTAAAAAAGGCAAGAAAAGCCAAAATGTGTCAGGTACAGGGTGCTATGGGGACCCTGAGGAGAAACCCCTACCACCTTCGTCTGCAAGGGAGGTCAATGTAGTTAAATCTTAAGGGAGGAAAAGAGAAAGCAGGGAAAAGGAAAGCAGAGAAGGGATTTTGAAAGAGACTTCAGCACAGGTATTTGACATTTCTTCCAGATGCATTTTCTGATAGGTTAATTCTAAACCCAAATAATGAATTACCAGCGTGGCATGCATCAGGCATCTTAGCAACTGAGCTATTTTTGGAATCACTGCCCTCCTTCATGCTCCTCACATCACGCCACACACGCTGCTCCCCCACAAGTCTTGTAAGGACAGAACTCTCAGCACCCTGAAAGCCACTGTCTGGCTAATGCAGTCTGCTGGTAGGAGTGTTTAGGTGGTGGTGAGGGGATGCTGACCGGGAGCGACTACACCTCTCCGTCAGGAATTAACTCAGTCTACAAATTCTAATGGACACCTACAGCTTGCTTATTTGCCTTCCCCACAAGACTGTGCCATTTCAGAGAATGAGAAGCTTGTCTAATTGATCTTTGTATCCTGGGAGGCTGGCACAGTACCTGGCCAACTGAGGATAAAGATGAGTACACAAATGAGAATCCATCACCTGTGGGGAACAAAGATATTAAAACCAAACCAAACAAAAAAAAATCATGAGGTTCTGGAGCAATTCAGGACACAGGGATGTGAACAGCTGCCACAAATATAGTTAAGAATAACATGAAGCAGGGCCAGGAGACCTCATAGCCAAAAACTATGTCGGAGGTTCAAGGGATGATATCTGAATGGAAAAGCATCCAGGTTTAGGAAGGTACAGGAAGACAGGTGACAATAGGATACCTGGGGAGGAGGAGGAAATCCAGGCTAGGCGAATGATCCAGCACAGCCATCAAAAGACAGATAAAAGCAGAACTCTGAACAGAAGTAGCAACTAAGTATAGACCTGAAGTCCTGGAAGAGGAGATGCACAATGTGGTCAAGAGAAGCTGGAGTTAGGTGTCAAAGAACTTCCTTCTAATTGTAATGTATCCATTTGGCTAGTCTAGGGAAGTCACATGGTCACTTGTCTGGGTTGTTGTGAAGCAGCTGCAGATGTGATTGACATCCTTCATCTGCTTCATTTAAGTAAGGACGATTACCCTGAGTATTATGCAGCATCTCTTCCAGTCATCTGAAGAGCAAAGACAGGTTTCCAAAGAAGAGGAGGTCCTTCCTCAAAATGGTAGCACCAATACCTTCCCTAGTTCCAAAACAGTGACCTCACCTAGAAACTTCAGACTCAATTCCAGCCTAAGTTTCTAGTCTACCAGCTAGACTAACAAGGTTTGGATTTGCTAAACCTCATGACTCTATGAGACAACTCCTTAAAACAGTGTCATTTTAGACAGACAGAGAGAGAGAGAGAGAGAGAGAGAGAGAGAGAGAGAGAGAGAGAGAGAGTTAGTTCTATTTGTTCTGTTCCTCTGGGAAATTCTTAATATGTTATCATCTTTAAAGGAACTAATCTTCCTTGGGGGGAATAGTGTGCTGCCATGGTCAATGCTGCCATTCTGCTTGTCCATCTTTGTCTTGTGACAAGAAAGATTATAAGAAGCAACAGATCTACCCCTGTCATTAGTAATCCCACAGTGCTCTTGAGTTTTCTAAAGTCTAAGTCATTTCAGTCAACATCCCTGGGAATTGCTTCCAGACACTGAAAACGAAGCTTGTCGCTGGAAAGCTTACAAAATGGATTTTCCCTTCCCTGGTATCAAGCAGCGAGCTGTGATCACCAGAATTCCCAAACACAGTTCTGTTGCATCTAAAACCTTCAAGTGTAATTATGTATCAAAACACAACAGAATTAGCTTTGTATTTTCAAAAAGAGATGTCATCCAAATAGATTTTTATCATTTCATTTTTATAGCTACTTTGAGGTTTTTATGGTGCCTTTTTATGGGAGTTCAATATGTGTTGCTGACATTATAATATTAATTTGTCATTCAGTAGCATTACCTACAATGAGCATTTATCAGTGTTACACCAAGTGTTTTGAGAAATACAGAGAATCATGATAATATCTCAGCTTTCCAAAATGAAGGGGAAAATCTCATTCTAGAAATCCTGTCTCTCCACTAATTCAGCAAATATTTACTGCATGTGTACTGTGTGTCATGCACTCTGGCAGTTTTGGGATAAAGACATCAATAAAGCACAGTTCCTTCCATGAGTATTTGTGGTAGGCAAGGAATAGAAAGATAAACAAAAGTGATCCAAAGTGTTATATTTTTTTCCCTACTATGTACATTTGGAGCATGAAAGAAGTCAGTATTGTGAAGGTGATGCCAGAGGTGAAACTTCAACCTTAGGTCAATAACATAAACTCACCAGAAATCACGGAGCAAGAGTTTTATGCACAAAGTTATGGAGTGATAGAGATCTTATCTTTTGGAAAATTGGTTGTAGGTACATTGTCAATCTTAACACTGTGCCTGCAGAAGAACACTGATTTCTATGACTAGTTTGTATGCATAATGCCTATAGTATGAAAGAAACAATAAGAAACAAATCCGAGAGATTAAGCAAGTCCCACATTAGGAAGGGACCTGAATCTAACAAAGGGGACTTTAACAGGCAGGCAGCAGGAAGTCCCTTCCGCTCCTGCTACCTGGCTTCCTAAACTGCTTCTTAAAACCCAACAGTTGTGTTCCATTACACTCTATTGTTCTCTTTCTTGTATGCTTTTAATCCACAGACCACTCAGCAAAGGAAGTCTCAAGACTAGGAGGTTTCACTCCTGAATTTTATCAAACTCTTAAAGAAAGATGAACGCAAATTTGTATGAACGCTTTCTGAAAAGTAAATGAAAAATGAAAGCCTTTCCAACTCATTTAACAAAGCCAGCACCATTCTGAATCCGTAGAAAAATAGAGGCCAGGATCTACTATGAACATAGATACAAATGTCAGGATATTAAATCCATAATGTATAAAAAGCTTGATACACCACAATTGAGAATAGAGAGTTGGCTTAACATTCAAAAGAAGTAGATATGCCATATTAATAAAGATTTAAAAGAGCAGCTATCTCAATAGATACAGATAGAAAAAGCATATGTCAAGTTCCACATCCTTTTAGGATAAGAAAAGCTAGCCTACTTGGAATATAGTAAAAATCTAGGGACTTAGTTTAGAGTTTAGAGGTAGGGCTCTTGCGTAGCATATGTAAGGCCATAGGTTCAGCTCCAAGAAGAGAGGATAGTGGGGACTAAGAAGAATGGCAAAACAACTCATGATGAATTAGAACTGGCTTATCTAGGTATATGTATAGGTGGAGGTGTAGAAATGGGCATAGGTATGAGCATAGGTATATACATAGATATAAATGATAGAATTGAAAGTCCAGAAATCAACTCATGTATCTATAAACAACTGATCTTCTACAGAGGTGTCAAAACAATCCAATGGGGTAAATAATGGTCATTTCAATAAATGGTATTGTGACTACTGGGCACCTATGCATAGAAAATGTATCTTGACTACCACATAGCACATGAAAAATTATCTCAAAATGTGTAATATAATATCAAAACCTAAGCTATAAACATTAAACATTTTAAAGAAAACATAGGAATAAAATTACAAAAGCATTATGATATATACTTGTTTTTTTACATATGACACTAAAAAGGTAAGTGGCAAAAAAAGGAAAGAAATCAAAGTACTGTGTCATGAATAATACTAAACAAGAAGCTAAACAATAGCAATAACCTAGAAGACAGAAGAAATACATGTGAATTATATAACTGATAACTGGATATAACTGTGTCCAAACTATATAGCAAATTTGATAATTAGAAGACAAGTAATTAATTTAAAAAGGGGGATTAGTAGCTATTGTTTTTTAAAAAACTATATTGTAATGGCTATTAAGCATAGAAAAGGATACCAATATTATTCGAGAAAGACGTGCCTAAAAGCCACAATGACAGGCCGCTTATAACTAGTGGGATGGCAGAGATAAGTGAAATAGTAAAGCAGCAAAAGGACTTGTTGGTATGGAAATACCAAGTATTCATTAGTTTCTGTGAGATTAATTGTACGACTGCTTTGATCAAGTTTGCCAATTCCTGAAAAATTTAAAGAGGCTCACCACATGATGCATTCATGATAACCAGAATGCAGAAACAGCACAGACACTTGCCAGCTGGTAAGTGAATAGACCAAATGTATTACATCCATATTATGGAATACTGTTGAACATTTAAGAGATAAGATTTGGTTAACAAAGGATCATTTTACAGATTATCCTACAGGAAGTTTGCAAAGTATCATATTAATAATGCCAGTGAAATGTGGTTTTCACAAGAGAAAGTATGTTTATTTTTATTTCTATTGACTTGTGCAAGACTACCAAGGATTTAGTTTGGGACATGACCAATAGAGTCTCAGATGTTGATACATCATTAAAGACTCTTATCCCTTTACAGGGTGGGCCTTTTTATTCTAGCTTCTCTTGCTGAGTGATTCAATACAATTTCAAAGAGGAAACTTTAAGGGGCAGAATAAAGTGGATAAGAACCACTCCCTGCACCCGGAAACAAATTATTGCTGCCATCTGTAATTTCTTCATTCCATCACAGTGTTGCACTGAATCTAGGCTGACAAGATTTACTGGATTTAGAAAATAGCTTTTACTCTGCGCCAAGCATTTGAACCAGAAAAGGCAATATGATCTGTGTGGATGAATGTTCTTCCCTAAAATTGTGTGGTCATGGGGTGGAGGTGGGGAAGGTGTGGGGAGGCTGTGTATGTGGGTATGTGGAAAGCATCTGGTGACATATAGCAGAGGGCAGGAGCTCAAGGACCCCCGCTTAGTTCTCCCATGAACTAACATGGTTATCCTTTAAAGTCAATTTTGAACTCCATGCAAAATGCAGTATATCTCAACTTACTGGCTACTAAGTAAGTCAAATATAATAAATGCTAATTGACTTACTAATTCAAAAGTGGCTTTTGAGGGGCCGGAGAAATGGCTAAGCAGTTAAGAGTATACACTGCCTTTGTGCCATCTTCAACTTCCAGCACCCACACCAGGAGGCTTATAACTATAACTTTAGCTAGGACAGTGGTTCTCAACCTTCCAAATGCTACGAACCTTTAATATAGTTTCTCATGTTGTGGTGACCTCCCAACCATAAAATTATTTCATTGCTACTTCATAATTTTAACTTTGCTACTGTTATGAATCATAATGAGGATATGTGTTTTCTGATGATCTAGGAGACCCCTGCACAATGGTCATTTAACCCCCAAAGTGGTCACAACCAACAGGTTGAGAACTATTGAGTTAGGGGATGTTTTACCGTCTTCTGATCCCTGCAGGCATTGCACAAACCCAAACTCAAGAAACACACATATATGTAATTTTAAAAACAAACATTCTCCATGTCTTTAAAAAGTGGTCCTTGGAAAAGCTATTAGCCCAGTGTGGAGCACTTTCTAAGACAAACTATGCTGATGAGCTCTAAGATCTGATTTGTTTTCTCTCCGTCAGAACTGTTCCACGTCACAGTGGTCGGCTGAGTTGAGCATCACAAGTGCTTCACCTATAAAATGCCTGAAAGCACAAACAAAACAAGCCTGATGTTCAGATGTTAGAGTTGCACACAGCTCTCTGTCAGAAAACATTTTATGGGCAGTATGTACAGGTATGTGTACGTGGAACATGGTTTATTTCCTGAAGCATCAGCTTAAAATATAATTCAATCTGTCTTAGTTAGGATGTCATTGCCGTGAAGCAACGCCAGGACCAAAGGCAAACATTTAATTGAGGCTAGCTTACAGTTTTGGACATTTAGTCCATTATCATCATAGCAGGAAGCACAGTTGTGTTCCAGCAGATGTGGGGCTGATGGAGAGTGCTATGCCTTGATCTAAAGACAGCCAGAAAGAGACTGTCTTATGCAGGCAGCCAGGAGAAAATTCTCTTCCACACTGGGCGGAGCTTGAGCATAAGAGGATAACTCAAAACCCACACCCACAATGATACACTTCTGCTAAAAAGACTACCCCTCCTCCAATAAGGCTAAACCTCCTAATAGTGCCACTTCCCATGGGCCAGCCATATTCAAACCACCACAATACTTTAGAGAGATGTGTTTTAGAATATAAGCAAAATATACATGCCTTGAGTTTTCAGGTTAGCCACAGTCTTAGTGTGTGAGGTTTAAACAGGTATATTTATACATCTCAACTCAGAGCTGCATGAACTGACTATGGGTGTTTACCACACCATATGGGAGCTACCACTCATAGGGTCTGGTGTAAGCATTGATCCTAAGAATTGCTCTATAGTGTTAACTGTCCCAACCTGCTCATGAATGCAAAGGTCTGGCTAAATAAGTCCATACAAACCATGCTGCCCAAGCATAACCCTCCCCAAGTTCTTGTTCATCATGAGGGTCTTTGACAGATTACTCTCATGCCATAGGAAGAAAGTGAAGACAATAATGACAGAAAGAAAGTGTTAGAAGTCACTTCCAGGGAGGTAGGTGCAGTGAAACACACTTGTAATCCCATAATCAGAAGGCTGAGGCAGGAGGATCAGGAATACAATGCTAACTTGGGACAATTGAGCTGCACAGAGAGACACTATTAGAATAAGGAAAAGAACATGAAAGGGGTGGAAAGGGAGGAAGAGGGAGGAGAAGGGAAGATGAAGAAGAATAGGATGGAGAAAGGCAAGGAGGATGGAGGAAGAGAGAAGAAAGGAAGGAGAAGGGAGGAGAGAGGAGAGAGGAAGAAGTCAGTTGTCACCTTTGGGAGTGCAGCAGTTGACCTGTCAAATGCTTTTCTAGCCTAACTGACTTTTGTAAAGCTAAATAAATATTGCCATCATACAGAAGCCACATAATTTTTCAAAGCATACATAAAATTTGTGTGTTTGGGGGTAGAGTATGTGCGTGTGGCACATGTACATGAGTGTGCAAATCTGCATACGGAGGACCAAACAAGGCATTGAATGTCTTCCTATATCACTGTAGAACTTATTGCCCCTTTACAATGTCTATTACTGAATAAGAAGCTAACAGTTTTGGCCAGCAAGCTCTTGGGATCCAATTGACTCTGTTTCCCAATGCTGTAGTAAGTATGTGTAACTCTACTCAGTTTTTTATGTGAGTGCTTGGGATGAAGACTTGGGTCTTTACACTTATAAAGCAAGTCATCTTACTCACCGGGGCCTCTCCAGAACCTGATAAATCTTAATAAAAGCAGGAAACATTGCTCACCACCAGTGAGGGATACTATTACACTAAGGAGATAGTAAGTAGAAATACACTACCCAGTAACCAGAAAAGCTCCACCATCCACTGCAGACGCAAAGAATCAAGTAGAAAAATACATTTAGTATTTTATCTTATTCCATAAGTTTTAATTTGGTTTTTATGTGCATTGGTGTTTTATGTTTATCTCTATGAGGGAGTTAAATCCCCTGCAACTGGAGTTACACACAGTTATGAGCTGCCATGTGGATGCTGGGAATTGAACCTGGGTCCTTTAGAAGAACAGCCAATTCTCTTAACCACTAGGGTATTTCTCCAGGCTCCTATTCAATAATTTTTAAGAACAAGTAATATTAAGACATAAAAGTGTTTGTGGAATTTCCTATGGCACCCTTAAAAACCACAGTATTTGTAAAAATACATGAAAATGCCTTCTAAATGTTTGTGAGATTCACGGACTGACAGCATACTACGTGTGTCATATAAATATAGATACCAGTATTCCCCATCCCCACTAAAAGTCCATTTTAACTTTTGTGGTACTAAAGGGTTCACAATACCTGAAGATATAGTTGGATATTGAGGAAGTAAGGGCTATATATCAGGACAGAGTTAATTGCCTACTACAGTGTTACAGAAAGCCTTTCAACACTCTCTAAGTTATACTGCAGACACGATTCTCTTGGAAGTTTAATAGCATCAGACCAACTTGGCTTCCTACGATTAACAATATACACTCTTTCTTCAGCTTTCTTATATGCCTGCTTGGTTTCTGCATTTTTTTCTTTTATATGATCTGGTTCCCAGGAGCTTGAGAGCAAGCACTTTGCTACTTTATCTTATTTTCTCAGCACCTGCCATAGGGTTTGGCCAATCAAGAGTGTTTGACAAATGTCTGGAAAGAAAGAAATTAATGTTCACATTAAACATTCAAGTGCAGGCAGTAGAGGTTACGGATTGCTAGTGTAGCTATCAGAGCATAAAGAGGAGATATTCCACACATCCTTCCACTCTGCAACCTGTGGAAGTTAAATGTGTCATGGGTGCACTGGCTTGTAAAAGTGAAGGGGGAAGTTTATGGAAGCTTGTCAAAACAGAGTAGCCATCCATAACCATTTTCTCTCCAGATGGTGTATTTTCAATTACTTAAGCAATATACATATCTTTGACTGATGTATACCCTTAACTCAAGACACCTGGCCTTGAGTACTAGGGCACAATCTTCTACAGAACTAATATTTCAATAATCAAATGGTAGTCTAAATATTGGGGGCAGGTAAAATCTAGGGATGAAACTCAGATCAGCTGGCTTGGGCCACAAACACCTTTACTCACTCAGTCATCTCTGCCTTCCGTGTGACTCGCTATGGCATATTTGTTTCCATTTGACAATAAACTTCCTGAGAGAGTCAGCCACAGGATGCAGTTTTTGTATTGTCGATATCCTGCACAGTCTGGAACATAGAAGGGACACAGGATCTTTGGATGGCTATCCTATGAGCACTTAATTTTCAAAGAGGGGTGGAAAGATCCCTGTGATTCTTTGTAAAATGAAGACTGGGAAGATCTGAAAAGTTCTGTGTCCACCTCAGTTTGTAGAGATTAGGGCTCCCAGAATTTCCTTCAACTTGTTTTACTTTCCTCATAAGTCACTGGTGTTGACTGGGACTGATGTCAGACGTATTTGGGAGAAACTTGGACTCAGTGGTTTAAACAAGTTTGTGTCTCTCTTTACAACAAGGAGTTGGTAGCAAAAAGCCCAGAGTACTTATAGATGCCTGAACAGGCTCTTTTCCTCTTCCCTCTAGGTTCCTTAGCATAAACCTTCTGTCTTCCTAATTGAGAGATGGCTACCTTTGAAAATGGACTAGAAAGAAGAATAAATGAAAAAAAAAAAAGAAATAGGAGAGGACAGCCATATCTTTCCTCCAACAGAAAAAAAATACCCTTGCAGAATACCTTCTAAGAATGTGTTTATGGTCCAATGGCCTGGACTAAATTCCATAACCATCTGAGGACACAATGTTGCTCTGAGCAGGTAAGTGATATTTCCCAAGTATGTTTTGCCTTTCAAACTAAAATGAGTGCCTTGGTCACAAAGAGGAATGTCCAGAACTGTCTGTCACATGCTGTCTAGCATCACCCCTCCACCTAGAAGAATCCCTGTAGTAGGCATAGTGTCAAAGACCTTCTGATAACACCGTGCTTCCCTGTGCTCAGGAGTCCTGTTGGCTCTGTCCTCCTGTCTTTATCTTCTCTTATGGTCAAATGTTTGCCCTTAATAACTTCTGTGGTATCTGGCCTTGACCAGTTACTACTTTCTTTTTCTCTTTTTGTTGATGTTAATCCTACTTGTAAAAAGTTCCATTCAAATATTAGCTAGCCATTGAAACCTCCAGCTTCTCTTGAGTCATCCTTTGCTGTATAAAGAATTCATAATGTAGATAGTTGTGCATGGACTTGTTTCTCTCTCTCTCTCTCTCTCTCTCTCTCTCTCTCTCTCGTTCTTTCTTCCTTTTTATTGTAGCCAGATGCCTTGGGAAAGGGCAGCCATATATAAGTAGTTTTGGACTAGTGTTATATTCTCTGATTCTTCTAGGATTTTGCCAGCTTCTTATTCTAATTTAGTGCCTGGCTTCTGTGTGGAGGTCTTCACATCATATTAACAGCCTGTTATGTGTCCCTTCTTTTTGCTCATGATTATTCTTGATATTGGGAGAAATTTTTAGAGAGTTGTCTGGGGGCGGAAGCAAGTATTAAAGCTAACCCTCAGCTATTGTTAATTTCTACCAACTTCCTGAAGTCTATAAACACACCAACAATTACTAGATCAGACATTACCTCAAGAACTTCTCTCATACTTCTTTTACCTACACCCATCCCTCCTCATTTCCTAATATTTATTCTTTTTGCTCTTGTTCTCACAGAATACATTATACACACACATATAGAACTTTACATATATCCGTGAAGTTTTAACTGTCAAGATTTTTTTCTTTTATTTTTATTTTTGTGGTGGGTAAGTGCATTAAAATGCAATTTATAGATAAAGCATAAGACTCAAAGCAATGCTCCAGTGCTTCCCAATGACTATTCTAACAGCATGGATTATAGACTTTGGGTCTGGCTAATATCATGAAATAACTTTTCTTTTTAATTTGGAAGTACTTTACAATAAAGTATTGATTTTTTATATAAAAGAGCAAAACCGTATCATTGAATCAAAACACAACTGTGCTAGAAAACAATGTTCTCAATGCCAATGTTAGATATGTAACTAACAGCTATGTTTCAGTATTTCATATTCACTAGATTTTTCCAACACACGCATAAGCCAATCCAGAAGTTGTTTCCTGTGACAGCAGGGTTATTTTTAAAGCAGGTGTTCTTGCAAATGAACTACATTGTGCTTGCTTCCTAATCTTGCACTGTCAACAAAAACACACTGTCAGTGTATTGGAACACTGCAACAAAAAATTCAAGTTTCTTCTCTGGCTTCTTTATTAGGAAATATTTGCATACTGAATTCTTGGCAAAGGACTGTAGCTTTTCTAATTTTGGAGTGCTTTGAGCGAGCAAAGCAATGTGTGAACAAGCTAGAGACTTGTTGATGGTTTCCATGCTACCTTTCATCCTGTTTCTTGAGCTTATACCAAGCTACCCCTACTCTCTAGCCCCTTAAGACCTCCTCAATTACACTGTATCGTGCTTCTGTTTTAATCGGAGCAATATCTGACAGAGAAGGGAAGCCCACGTCCTGACATATAGCGCAGTCTAAGACTGTCCAGAAGGTTATTCTATAGGTGGATGCTCTAAGATGCCTTTCAAATCCTGATTCTCACTGTCCCAGAACAGATAAGCCACTGGGCTTGGCTTTCCTCAGTGTGGGAAGATGGATCCTACCCTTTGCTCCTAATAGATTTAAACTTATGGAAGCCACAGCCTTGAACAGTTATAGGCATCCTTTAAGAAGACTCGTTTCTCTTTCTTCCACTCTAACACTACTCCTTCATATCCCATATTCTTCTAAGCTCCAAAATTATACCCAAAGCTCAAACACAAATACAGACAGTAGACAACACATTTTAAAAGATGTTTGCACTAAAATAAACTCATCCCAGGAAGCCTTGCTAAATCCTGGGTTTTTGTTTTGTTTTGTTTTGGTTTTGGTCTCATTTAATGTTTTGTTTTTCTGCATTCACAAACTTCATTGATTGTACTTCTGGCCGTTATTGCTGCAATAACCACAAAATACAGTTTTAATTTTTCCCTCAAAATATTTTAATAGCTTCAAGGATTCTGGGACCTGCATTTTAATAATCTTCTCTCAGTGTTCAGGTCGTTGCTAAGAACACAGTAGAAGCTCAATAGATGTTTAATAAACAGACAAAAAACGATTCTCTATACATACATATATAAATGTGCATGCATGAACACATATACGTGTGCATGTATATTTAGCTCTGCTTAGATTGATATCTTTGACAACCAAAACCTAGTATAATTCTACATCTGCCAAAGAACAATATATGTGAAACTACTGTATCCAGACAGAGACTAAAATGTTAATATGATGTTTTTAAATATATCTCACAAGCTTTAAAACAGAGCTCTAAAACGCAAGTAGGCGGCAGAAGTACCAGAACCGATTTCCACGAAGCTAATCTTCAAGAGGGTAAAAAAATGTACGTGCGATCAGAGTCACACAATTAGAGAGATCTATCCTGCCCCCATTCCTCCCAGTGAAGATGTACAGGAGACTGGACTGTTACTAATTGCACACAGATTACACTGCTACATAATTGGTAAGTTAAACAATCCTCTTTGATTCAAATATATTCACAGTCTCTGAAAGCCTTGGGAATTTACAAAAGCCAAAGTTGCATAAAATAAACATAAGGATTCCTATGAGCAGTCAGAAAATACAATGGATTTCTATATTTCATGTCATCAAACTGCCATATTTTTACATTTTTGTATAATAAAAATTAAGACATTGAACATATTTTGTGGGATTTTCTTCCATGATTAAAGCCATCTTCAGCTCTTTTGACATTTAAATGATATTTTCTGCAGCTTATATAATGGTGTGTCATTTTTTTTTTTTTTTGCATTTAATTCTTGGTTGTAAAAGTTGTACTGTGTCCTTTGTTTCCTGGTCTCTATTTTTAACTCTGGGAGGCTTTGCTGACCTTTCCTTGTGCCTGTCCCTTTCTGAAGCAATTTCTTTAAATGATTGGTCTGGCTGTATTTGGAAGATTGGCATTCTAACAAGGGGTGATTGGTGAGTTGGGTAAACTACGAGGTAACAAACCGAGCTCTTGGGTAATCTTTATCTAGTAAGACTAGATTAAAATGAGCATCCTGAAGAGCTATCAAGAGGTACCTGTTTCCAGAGGATTTTCTGTGTTTCTGTCTACCCACCCTGGTGGTTTGAATGAGACATGTTCCCCATAGGCTCATGAGTATGAACACTTGGTTCCCAGTAGGTGGTGCTGTTTGGGAATGTTATGAAACACTTAGGAGGTGTGGCTGTTCTGGGGAAGACTGTAACTGGTGCCAGGCTTTGAGCTATTACCTCCTATCTCTACTTTCTCTTCTCTCTGAGCTTCCCTAAATGAATGAAAAGTGATCTTTCTGCTTCCCCACTGTTAGCCTCACCTTATACTTTTGCTTTCATGTCTGCCCTAACATGGTGGGTTGCTATCCCTTCTAGAACTGTAGGCTAAAATAAAACTTTTCTCCTTCTAAGTTGTTCTTGGTCAGGATGGTTTACCATAGCAGGAGAAAAATAAATAATACACTTGTTATTCATTTTATCTGTATATTTATCACTTCTGTACAGTAGAGCCTAAAATTGACTGACTTGAATTTGCCTCATCTAATGCCAAATCTAATACTACCACTACGTTCATTACCGCCACAACTATTAGTCTTCTCGGAGTGTTTTGAATGAGTTAAGAATACAACATACGCTGAGTGAGGTAACCCAATCACAGAAAAACACACATGGTATGCACTCATTGATAAGGGATATTAGCCCAAATGCTCGAATTACCCTAGATGCACAGAACACATGAAACTTAAGAAGGATAACCAAAATGTGGATGCTTCACTCCTTTAAAAGGGGAACAAGAATACCCTTGGGAGGGGATAGGGAGGCAAAGTTTAGAACTGAGGCAGAAGGAACACCCATTCAGAGCCTGCCCCACATGTGGCCCATATATATACAGCCACCAAATTAGATAAGATGGATGAAGCAAAGAAATGCAGGCTGACATGAACTTGATGTAGATCTCTCCTGAGAGACACAGCCAGAAATACAGCAAATACATAGGCGAATGCCATCATTAAACCACTGAACTGAGAATGGGATCCCCATTGAAGGAATAAGAGAAAGGACTGGAAGAGCTGAAGGGGCTTGAGACCCCATATGAACAATAATGCCAAGCAACCAGTGCTTCCAGGTACTAAGTCACTACCCAAAAACTATACATGGACTGACCCTGGGCTCCAACTGCATAGGTAGCAATGAAGTAGTAAGGGCACCAGTGGAAGGGGGAAGCCCTTGGTCCTGCCAAGGCTGGACCTCCAGTGAACGGGATTCTTTGTGGGGAGGGCGGTAATGGGGGGAGGATTGGGGAGGGAACACCTATATAGAAGGGGAGGGAGAGAGGTTAGGGGGATGTTGGCCTGGAAAGTGGGAAATGGAATAACATTTGAAATGTAGATAAGAAACACCCAATTTAATAAAGATGGAAAAATTATTTTAAAAAAATAAAAATTAAAAAAAGAATACAACATACGATACAATGGAAACTAGGGAGAAATGTATTTTCTTTCAAATCATTTCCATCTCTTCTGGGATGAGAGCTGTAGAGCTGGCAGACATCTATCCCTAGAACAGATGTGTGTTTTTTAGAAAAAAAAATGACTTCAGGATTGTTTTGAGTAACAAACACATATTCCCTAAAGAAAAGCCGTTGACAGAAGGATCTCCAAAAATGCCCAGATCTAAGTGGCTCTGAACGTTCGAAGATATGATATAGTACTAAATAACAAAAGGACTTTGCAGACATTATAGAGATTTCAAGCCATAAGATAGAAATCTGAACTTAGATTTTCCTGACAGGTCAGATATAATTCCAAGAGCTGTTACAACAGAAAAGATTTTATTCAAGAAGAAAAGAAAATTAATCAGAAGCGAAAGACAGGCAAACTCAAAGCCCTAGAAAGATAGACTTTCACTAGTTTGAGTACATGGGGAGCAACATGGCAAGAAAGGGGCCAACGCCAAGGAGCTGAGTAACCCTCCTAGTTGTTTTTGGTGAGAAAGACAGACTTTGGTCACAAGGAACTGAACACAAAGACAGCGTTATCCTAAAGTCCCCAGAAAGAGAACCTCAAAAATCAATCTTAGCTTGGGAAAGTAAGTTGTGGACTCAACTGATCCATGATCTATTTGGACTTCTGATCTATAGAGAATATAATAATACATAAGGGCTATTCTAAGTCATTTGATTTTTGGTAATATAATAGAATATTAATCCAAAGGCTACAATCAGATGCTTTGGGTCTCAATATAAACTCCTTTCTCCAATATACTATTGATAGGGACATAAAGTAGAAACAAAGCTAGTAACTTTTTGAAGAAATCCAAAGTCCTCTGTGGAAGGCAAAGGATCAACATACTTGCCCATTTGCTTGTCTGTTGATTAGTTACATGGTACTGGAGCCTATTTGTGAGTGGGGTGTTCTAAGTTAGGTATACTGAAAACAGATTACCTAGAGAGGTATTTACTGACCTGAGAGACGCAAACATCTAGCTTGGTCATTTGAGTTTAATCTCAGATCCTACGGAGTTTATACAAATGCACACAAGCAAAACAACCTGAACTATATTAATTAGATCAATTAAACTAAACAAACATTTATGTCCTTGACCATTAGTGAAATGTGTGATACAGAGATAAGATATGATTTTTAACCCCATAATCTTTTTTTTAATTTTATTATTCTTGGATACTTTATGTATTTACATTTCAAATGTTACCCCTTTTCTTCCTCTCCCATATTCCCTCCCATTCCCACTGCTTCTATGAGGATACTCCCACTCTCACCCACCCACTCCAACTTCAACACCCTGGCATTACTCTACACTGGGGAAATGAGCCTTCACAGGACCAAGGGCTTTTCCTCCTATTGATGCTAGACAATGCTATCCTCTGCTACATATGTGGCTGGAGTCATGGGTTCCTCCATGTGTACTCATTGGTTGGCGGTCCCTGGGAGCTCTGGTAGGTTCTGGTTGGTTGATATTATTGTTCTTCCTATGGTGTTGCAAACCCCTTCAGCTCCTTCAGTCTTTCTTTAACTCCTCCATTGAAATCCCTGTGCTCAGTATGATGATTAGCTGCAACCACCCTCATCTGTATCAGTAGGGCTCTGGCAGAGCCTCTCAGGAGATAGCCATACCTGGCTCCTGTCAGCAAGCACTTCTTGGCATCAGCAATAGTGACTGGGTTTGGTGGCTACATATGGCATGGATCCTCATGTGGGGCAGTCTCCGAAAGACCTTTTCTTTAGTCTCTGTTTCACTCTTTGTCCCTGTATTTCCTCCTGTGAGTATTTTGTTCTCCCTTCTAAGAAGGAATAAAGCATCCACATTTTGGTCCTCCTTCTTCTTGGGCTTCATATGATCTGTGAATTCTTAGGTATTCCAAGCTTCTGTGCTAATATCCACTTATCAGTGAATGCATACCATGTGTGTTCTTTTATAACTGGTTTACCTTACTCAGGATGCTATTTCTAGTTCTATCCATTTGCCTAAGAATTTCATGTAGTCATTGTTTTTAATAGCTGAGTATACTCCATTGTGTAAATGCACCACATTTTCTGTATCCATTCCTCTGTTGAGGAACATCTGGGTTGTTTTCAACTTCTGACTATTATAAATAAGGCTGCTATGAGCTTGTGTCCTTGTTAGATCTAACCCAAGAATCTTGACACAGTGAATTTCTCACACACAGCACAACACTGAGCAGCAACTCAATGACTCTATATTGGACGGATGAAGCAGAAAGTAGTGGATATGTATTTGCCTGTAACCCCCCTCTTACGTTGCTCATTTCCTCATGAAAATGAAGGATGGGTATAATTGTGATAAACTCTAGGACAATTCCCGGCCACTCTCAAGCTCCTTACCACTGTCAGATTAGGGAGAGTCAAACCATTTGAATCTTACTTGCCAAACAATCCAGTCCACACTCCTTCATAGACTTCTGATTTGAGGGAACTTGCCAGTTGCACTCCATCATACCCACTACTATTACTCACTGGGAACTGCTTCATTATCTGGTTACAGGATGCTTCATATGGGAAAACCAACCCTTTATTCTCATTGTTTCCCTCAAAGAAAAGAGCTTCGTAAGAGCAGAAACTGTACCACAGTGTCAAAACCATAAGCACCAGGGCTGAACAAGGCTAGCTCATTATATAGCATCTGGGTTTGAGTCAATTAGTTTCACTGGACGGTAGTTGCTCTCTTTGTACCATGGAGATGTTGAAGTTTGCCTTTCTTGTTGAGTTGTTTTGAAGATTACAGTCATGTATATATGTAAACACTTAGAGAGGTTCCTGGCACAGGGTCAGTGCTCACTAAATATTGTTATATATTTGACATCACAGGGTAGAGCTTCTGTCAGTGATTAGATTTGAGATGTTTGGTAAATATTTGCTAAAGCTTGGTCATTCGTTACATGGAGAGGGGAAAGGTGATGAAAGATACATCTACTTTGAACTATTTGTTATTTTCTGTTATTTTCTAATTTTACATCTTGTTTTTGGATGGCCTGCAAAAGATGATACACAAACATCTCTTAAGACTACTAAATGTCAGTTTCCGACAAATCTGGAGATTCTTGATATAGTACAGACTGCAGCATTAGCCACCTGGGTGACCTCAAGCAAGTCACTTGATGGTTCTGAATCACTATTTCTGCCCCTATGTGTTAGGCATAATAATACCACACTCTGCAGCTCAGCCTTTCTAGTTTCTAAATGAGTGGATTAGAATAAGTGACTCAGCCAGTGACTCACCACACTCCAGAGATCTGTCCCCAACTTCAGTGAGAAAACTCAAGCAATCTACTGTGATCTCTTTCAACTTTCTGCCACCTTCAACTTCTGGGCCATGAACAAAGGCATTGAAATGCATGCTTCTGTGTCACTCTTTTAGAGAATGAGACAATCCTTCTAATCAGTCCCTACCTCATCACTATGCTCTTAATCCCCTTCCTTCCCACATGATATGAGGCTATGAAAGTACCCAAAGGGCAGACACTTGGCTTTCTCTGTTCTCCTTCAGTCTTCCTCTCAATTCCTGACCCTTTGAATCAATTCTCAGTAACACTTTCCTCCCCTCAGCTGTGACTTCAATCTTGCACCTCTCTAATCTAGTATCTAGTATCTGTTGTCTTCCTCAATACTTCTCCCCCAACTGCTAGCCATTTCTTCCCCACATTTAAACAGACTTTTCCATCAAAGAGCAAAGCAATAACCCTCATCACAAAATACAAATTTCTTTCCTAAATGTTGGGCCTTTTCTACCTGTACCTCTTCATAGCATCTTATATGCTGAATATGTCCTCTTTATAATGCCATCTTTCCTAAGTCTGTGATGTTTACCACCATGGTCCTCCTATATCTCTATAGTCATTGCTTTTCTGCCTTTTCTCATTTTTTCAGATAAGTTCCTCTGGTAATCTGTTCTCATTTGAATTGTCTTCCATTATAAGTGCTCCTGATGGCAGAGAGGAGTATGAGGAGGGGGTTCATTCATGAATTCAATTACCAACTCCAAAAAAGTGACTTATGTGTCTTTAATTTTAGTATTGGACCTAAACACAGAGTTCATTCTATATTAATCCCGTTTGAGGACCCAAGTCAACAGAGATCAGCTACACTTCAGTCTAAAGAGCTAGTCCTGAGCAAAACTTGAAGTAGATAGAACAAAAATGTACCAAGTAGAATAACAGAGGAATGATGGGGAGAAATCATAAAAACCTGTTTGACAGAGACTTAACTGAAGTCAGTTTAGCTAATAGATAGCTCTCTATAAGGTTTGCCCATAAAGGGTCCACAAAGGCAAGAGTCACCTTGAAACATTTGAAACAACTAATTAAATCCAATATCAGATTACACTGATACCAAACAAAAGGGCCAGAGATACTCTCTTCTCTCCTTGACTGTTTCTCCCTTCTCCCAACTTTTATATGTATTAAATGTCAGAGGCAGTACATTTAACTTGAATGCACATTTGAAATTTCAAATACTATATATTATCAAATATTTTAATTATAAAAATTAAGTTCCTGGGAGAACTGAAAGAAACCAAAAGAACATTTGGAGGTAGTCTCTGAAGTTGTATGTCGTAAGCAATGGATGCTCTCGTATCACTAGCCATTCTCCTCCTCTGAGCTACAAGCTCCTCACCATAGTGTCTTTCTGTGTGTCTGCAAGTGGGAGTTATACACACCTCTCCAGTTGCAAGAGCTCCATATTCAGTTGTTCCCCTCATAAACTGTTCTTGCCTCCAGTCTCTTTGATTATCTAGTCCACCATCCTCAATTTCTGTATTGAAAGCAGTACTACCAAGAACCAACTCAGTACCTAGCATTACGCTAGCCTCTGTCCTCCATCCTTACTGCAGTCCTCATCATTGCTCATTTGAACTACTACACTAGCATGTTTCTCTGCTTTTGGTCTGAAATCTCAAATCTACTGGCATGCGGGCCCATTTGGTTAAGATATCAACTACAATAAAAAGCCTGAGTCTACTAGATCCTTCAGTGATTTTTTTCTTCAGCAAAGGTTACATCTGAGGTTTTTATAATAATATTTTATTTTTAGGTATTCATTACTTCGAGTTGCATGGCCTTGTTATATTTTTATACTTAATAGACCATCGTTTTCACAAATACACTGGACACTGAGATGTTTTGTGGTTTGTTGTGTTCTCATCCATTGACAGTGAACCCAAAGCTCTTCTTACTATAGAACACAGGTTAGAAATCCTCTACCAAAACCAGCTCATGTCCTCTCTCATACACCCAATATAGTTGACCCTCTTATGCAGGATAAAATGATGTTCTGTCTTTTGTTAAACAATATTGATTAAAGGTAGTAAATGTATTTAATTATCTATATAGCTTCAAAGACTAGACCAAAACAAAGTGCCATGTGATTGACAGACAATAAGACTTTCAGAAAGAAAAATAAAAGATGGAAGAAAATAGAATCAAGTATTGTATCATATAAACCATCTTTACATTCAGTTAACTATAAGGGCAAAATTAAAGAGTAGATATTTTATATTTTTGGTTTTTAAATGTGGAATTAGCCTTACATATCATAAAACTACCAAGTAAGTGAGTTAGGGATATTTAATATATATTCTTGGAACAGGATTTGTCCTTATCCCACCAAACCACATTGATGTTCTTTGGATGCAGAATCTAAGGATATATGTGAAATTAGAATGTAGTATCTGGTATTGGTAGGAGTTTCTTGGGCTCTGAAACATGAAAGAGAGAAAAATCAAATGCAGGAGAAATAAAAGAGGTCTATGATGTTTCTGAGAAGAGAGAATGGGCCACGGTACCTTTGAGAGCTCAGATGTTTTAAGTGCCATGTCTATTTTGGTGCATCCTGTTATGAAGTCGAGAGGCTGATAAGCTGCCCATGATTGCATTGGATTATCCAAAGCAATTCTACAGTGCCAACTCTGTAATTCCCTGCCCAACACACAATCATTTCTCAGGCTAAATCAGTCTGTCTTCCCTAGGAAGCCAGTATGGTTCCAGCATGACAGCAACTGGTTCTTTAGGTCTTTAACTTGCTCATCTGTAGCCCTATCTGATTCTGGAGATATCGCCACCTTTTAACAGGAGCCTCAGCACTTCTTTCCCCTACTTTTGTCTGTATGACACTTGAGAAAGCAATCCGTACTTTTCTCTGTGTATCATTTCCTTTTTCTTTTTTTTTTCCCATTGAAGTGAGAGGCAGACTCTGAGCTCTTTGTCCAGGTAAAGGTGGGGAGGAAGAAAGATTTTAGACCAGTGATAAAAGAGCCGTAAAAGGGTGGGAAGTTAACCCAGCTTCCAGCTTCTTCTCATCCCCTAGTTGGGGTCCTGGGAACAGAAATCTCCTGGGAGTTGTTTTCTATTCAACTATACAATGGAGAGGGTTTTGTGACTTTTAAACAGATTAGGTCAGAGGAAGCTGCTTGAGCTCCCTAGGTACCTGTCACAGCAAGAATGCATTAGTCACAATCCAGAAAAGCCCTAAAGAGACAGGAGAATCAGAATTAGAGACTTCTTCTTATGGTCAGATCATCCTGTAGGGTCAAAAGCCAAACTTCTGTGTCTGGTCTGTGTTCACCCTTGGTAACAAAATCCAAGAACTGTGTGTCATTTTAAGGGCGAAAACATCAAGAAAACCTAGGAGTGAGTTTTACACCTGGTAAAGGACCCAGAGGCAGGACTTATGGAGGATATGTTAGTGAAGTTGAAGACGGTGGCATTTTTTTCTAGCCTAAGCAATAATAATTAACATACATTGGGATTTCTTCCAATACCTTATTGATAGTAATATTCAAAAATGCCCGTGGTATGAGAGAAGAGGGGAGTTTCATCTGAACTTTAGAACTCCACGGAGGGGTTGGGATTTAGCTCAGTGGTAGAGCGCTTGCCTAGCAAGTGCAAGGCCCTGGGTTCGGTCCCCAGCTCCGAAAAAAAAACCAAAAAAAAAAAAAAAAAAAAAAAAAGAACTCCACGGAATGCTATAGTATAAGGTAAATATGGACAGTGCTGGACAGAGGCTTACTTGCTGATAGGAAACAGAGGCAACCTTGCCATTTCTGTCTCCATATGTTTTCTCTCTGGGTGCCCTCCCATGATGCTCACTTAAAACAAAATCACAAAAAAAATCACTATGGATGAAGATTTCTGGGTCCCGTTACATGCCTCCCAAGCAAGTATCTCTGATTATATGACTTTACTCAGTTTCCTGTGCTCCTTGTGCTAAAAAGCCCATCAAACAAGTTGGACGATGCTGGCCTTCCCTGTGCCTTGTAGTGGATGATTGCTAAGGTGAAGAGGAGATGCCATCCCTTGCAAACATACCCACTACCAATGTAGCCCAGTCTGCCCAGGTGGCTACTTGAGTTGCTTGGCCCGGTGTGCACTGCAGAGAGCAAACAATATGCCTGAAGTCTCAATGTTCTCAATTGTAAATCAGTGAGGAATCTTACTCAGAAGGAAAAATAAGTGTCATTGGAGTAGGAGGGAAGAAAGGGATGTGGTGGGAGAGGGGATGAGAAGTGGAAGGATGGATCAGATGCAGGGAAAGGGTAATGGATATTGGGGATGCATGACAACTTGGAATGGGGGAGGCTCCAGGACGTCTATGAGGGTGATTCTAGCTGAGGCTTCTAGTAGTGGGAGATATGGGGCCTGAAGTGCCCACCTCCTGTAGGCAAGCAGGGTTCCTAGCAGAGGGTTTAGCATATCAATCCACCTGCAAAACCTTATACCCAAATTTTGTCCTGCCTACAATGCAGGGACAAAGGTGTCATAGAGACTGAGGCAATGGCAAACCAGTAACTGGCCCAAATTGAGATCTATCCCATGGGCGAGAACCAGTCCCTCCCACTATTAATGATACTCTGTTATGCTTGCAGACAGGAGCCTAGCATAACTGTTTTCTGAGAGGCTCCACCCAGCACCTGACCAAAACAGATGCGCAGACTCACAGCTAAGCGTTAGACTTACTGAGTTTGTGAAGTCTTATGAAAGAGTTCCAGGAAGGATTGAGAATCCAGAGGGTACAGGGACTCCAGAAGAAGACCAACAGAGTCAACTAACCTGGACCCTTGGGGGCCTACAGAGTGAACAACCAGCCAAAGAACATATAAGTGCTAGACCCACCCCCCAACACACACACATATACTTGCAACTTGGTCTTCATGTGGATCCCCCAGTAACTGGACCAGGAGTTACCCTGACTCTGCTGGATGCCTGTGGGTCCTGTCTCCCTAATTGAGCTGTCTTTTCAGGCCTCAATGGGAGAGGATATACCTAATCCTACAGTGACTTGAGGTGTCTGGGTGTGTTAGTACCCAGGGGGAACCTCATCTCTCTCAGAGATGAAGGAGAAGGAGTAATGGGGAAGAGAGCAGTGGGGGGATGTGATGGGGTATAAATGAAATAAATAAATTGATTAATGGAAAAATAACAATTAAACATTTCAGTTCCATGTCTTTAGGAGCCCTTCACTTAAAACCTTATTTGAAGCCAAGGGGCTCCTAAAACAATTCTTTCTCTCTTAAGAAAAGTTGATTTCTAAATCTTTGTAAGATTACTATCAATACCAATACCAACACCAAATAGAACAAAGAGATCCAGCACAGGCATGTCATGATCCTTTACTCCACGCTCACCTGTCACATGACATTTAAGTGTCATTTAAGTGCCAACATGTATCAGCTAATTATGAAGAAAGCTCTGCAATATGTCTTCTACCATTCCTGTTTATCAACTGGGAAACTTCAACATGGGACAATGCCCTGTTAGAAGGAGCTGGGTTTGAACTTAGATCTCTCAGATTGCAAGGTGTCTGTTCCACCCACTATCTTCTATTACTTCCTATCAGGCTCCTCTTCAGGACAGGACAATAACTAATATGAAAGTCTGCTGGTCCTGAGAGACACATCCAGAATACAGCAAATACATAGGCGAATGCCAGCAGCAATCCACTGAAGTGAGAACAGGACCCCCGTTGAAGGAATCAGAGAAAGGACTGAAAGAGCTTGAAGGGCTTGAGACCCCATATGAACAACAATGCCAAGCAACCAGAGCTTCCAGGGACTAAGCCACTATCCAAAGACTATACATGGACTGACCCTGGGCTCCAACCTCATAGGTAGCAATGAATAGCCTAGTAAGAGCACCAGTGGAAGGGGAAACCCTTGGCCCTGTCAAGACTGAACCCCCAGTGAATGTGATTGTTGGGGAGAGGGTGGTAATGGGGGGAGAATGGGGAGGGGAACACCCAATAAAGAAGGGGAGGGGGAGGGAGATGTTGGCCTGGAAACCGGGAAGGGGAATAACAATCGAAATGTAAATAACAAATACCCAAGTTAATAAAGATAAAAGAAAGAAAGAAAGAAAGAAAGAAAGAAAGAAAGAAAGAAAGAAAGAAAGAGAAAGAAAGAAAGAGAGAAAGAAAGAAAGAAAGTCTGCTGGATGCCCTCATCATTTCCAGGGTCTCTTGAGGGCCATCATAATCTTATTAAACTATGTATAATACCGAATTAATTGATTACTTAAGAAAAACCCATCACAAATCCAATAGGATTTCACCGCATAAACAAAATACAGCAAAACCTCTAAGAAGCATTTAAATAGTCCTACAGTGAACATTTATAGCTTTAAGTGCCTACACTTAAAAATTAGAAAGTATCTTTTGGACAACACTGGCCAACAACTCAGAAGAGGGCTTCTTAGGCTTGGTCTTGGAGTATTTTGTTAGGTGGCCTTTGGCTCTTGGGGAGAGCATTGTCAGCCCAAATGAGAAAGTTTTATTAAACTATATACGTATATTTATATACCAATATATGTATATTATATAACATGTATTATAGGTATTTTAGGTACATAGTTAATAATATGAATCCTTATGACTTTTTCATATATTTTTATTGTTATTTTACCCTCCTTTTGTATTTATTTCCCTCACAAAACATTACAGGCTGTGTTGTTGCCCTTGATTGCCCCCAAGCCCCTGCAAAAGTTGAATGTAAGTTTCTATTACTAAAGAACTACTATTGTCGTGAACTCCAGATGCAGTGCCCAGAGACCCCTGAACTAGAACTGATTTGAAGGCCTCCTCCTTGAGGACTACCTATAATGGTATCAGAAGGCACCATGTGACTTCCAAATGAGGGAAGGAACCCAAAGTCTGAGCTCACTATGATGGCTATGAATCACTTCAAGGATGGAGTCACATCAAGGTGTGATAGTGGCACCTGGCAGTAACCAAGAACTCTCTAATTGGACTTAAAGACCTGTTTCACAAGAGGGATACAATTCCTGTCCTGGAAACCTAGCCAACAACCCAAGACATAATGAAGTTGTGTATCTTAGAAGAATAAAGTGTATCACTTTAATAAGCCAGAATAATCACTAACAATGTTCTACATATTTATCCTTATCTCCACAGATAAGCGTATTCCTTACAACTCACCATAGAAACATGTCTTTGTGACAGATGAAGACCATTACATAAAATCACAGCTAATCAAAATCCAGATTTGTGGAGCCCATTCCCTAAAGGTGCATCTGAAAATCACCTCCTGGACCTCAAGCTCAGGGAACATTGCAGAAGAGGGGGTAGAAAAAAATCCTAAGAGCCAGGGGATAAGAGAGTTTTCTGTGACACTGTGTCTCCTAAAAAAGTAGTAGTTTGAAGCTACGCCCATAAAGTCTCACCAACATGAATGACAAGCATGAGCTGAACAAGACCAACAATGACAGACATTCTAAAGTAGACAGGGGAAAGCGCATGAAGCCTCCCTCCACCCTACATAAAATTCTACAGGCATATAATAGAGGTGAAATAGCCTTCTCTAGGAAGAGCATACTAACTGGTTATTTGATACCAAATGGTTAGCCCTGATAAACATACATACATACATGTAACACTACACAGAATGAGAAGGATATATATATATATATATATATATATATATATATAGTGTATCTGGTTTTATGTGGAGATCCTTAATTAACTTGAAATTGAGCTTTGTACAGGGTGATAAGAATGGATCAATTTGCATTCTTCTACATACTGACCTCCAGTTGAACCAGCACCCTTTGTTGAAAATGCTATCTTTTTTCCACTGGATAATTTTTGCTCCTTTGTCAAATATCAAGTGACCATAGATGTGTGGGTTCATTTCTGGATCTTTAATTCTATTCTACTGATCTACCTGCCTGTCTCTGTACCAATACCATACAGTGTTTATCACTCAGTAGTACAGCTTGAAGTCAGGGATGGTGATTCCTCCAGAAATTCATTTATTGTTGATGATAGTTTGTGATATGCTGGGTTTTTGTTATTCCAAATGAATTGGCAAACTGATCTTTCTGATGCTATGAAGAATTGAGTTGGAGTTTTGATGGAGGTTGCATTGAATCAGTAGACTGCTTTGGGCAAGATGGTCATTTTTTATAATATTAATCCTGCCAATCCATGAGCATGGGAGATCATTCCATTTTCTGAGATCTTCTTCAATTTCCTTCTTCAGAGGCTTGAAGTTCCTGTCATGCGGATCTTTCACTTGCTTGGTTAGAGTCATACCCAGGTATTTTATATTATTTGGGACTATTATGAAGGTTGTCATCTCCCTAATTTCTTTGTCAGCCTGTTTATCCTTTGAGTAGAGGAAGGCTACTGATTTGTTTGAGTTAATTTTATAACCAGCCACCTTGCTAAAGTTGCTTATCAGATTTAGTAGTTTTCTGGTGAATTGTTTGGGGGTTACTTAAGTATACTATATATCATCTGCAAATTGTGATATTTTGACTTCTTCCTTTCCAATTTGTATCTCTTTGACCTCCTTTTGTTGTCTGATTGCTCTGTCTCGGACTTTGAATACTACATTGAATAAGTATGGTGAGAGTGGGCAGCCTTGCCTAGTCCCTGATTTAAGTGGGATTGCTTCAAGTTTCTCTTCATTTAGTTTGATGTTGGCTGCTGGTTTGCTGTATATTGCTTTTACTATGTTTAGGTCTGATCCTTGAATTCCTGTTCTTTCCAAGACTTTTAACATGAAGGGATGTTGAATTTTGTCAAATGCTTTCTCAGCATCAATGAGATGACCATGTGTTTTTTTTCTTTGAGGTTGTGTATATAGTGGATTACATTGATGGATTTCCATATACTGATCCATCCCTGCATCTCTGGGATGAAGCCTACTTGATCATGATGGATGATTGTTTTGATGTGTGTTTGGATTCGATTTTTGAGAATTTTATTGAGTATTTTTGCATCAATATTCATAAGGGAAATTGGTCCGAAGTTCTCTTTGTTGAGTCTTTGTGTGGTTTAGGTATAAACGATATTGTGGTTTCATAGGAGGAATTGGAAAGTGTTCCTTTTGTTTCTATTTTGTGGAATAGTTTGGACAGTATTGGTATTAGGTCTTCTATGAAGCTTTGATAGAATTCTGCACTAAACTCATCTGGTCCTGGGCTTTTGTGGGTTGGGAGACTTTTAATGACTGCTTCTATTTCTTTAGGAGTTATGGGCCGGTTATATGGTTTAATCTGATCCTAATTTAACTTTGGTACCTGGTATCTGTCTACAAAACTATCCATTTCCTCTAGATTTTCCAGTTTTGTTGAATATAGGCTTTTGTAGTAGGATCTGATGATTTTATGAATTTCCTCAGATTCTGTTGTTATGTCTCTCTTTTCATTTCTAATTTTGTTAATTTGGATACTCTTCCTGTGCCCTCTGGTTAGTCTGCCTACGGGTTTATCTATCTTTTTGATTTTCTGAAAGTGCCAGCTCCTGGTTTTCTTGATTCTTTGTAAAGATCTTTTGGTTTCTACTTGGTTAATTTCGGCCCTGAGTTTATTTCCTGCTCTCTACTCCTCTTGGGTGTATTTGCTTCTTTTTGTTCTAGAGCTTTTAGGTGTGCTGTCAAGCTGCTGATATATGCTCTCTTCAGTTTCTTTTTGGAGGCATTCAGAGTTATGACTTTTCCTCTTAGCACTGCTTTCATTGTGTACTATAAATTTGGGTATGTTGTGCTTTCATTGCCATTGAAAATTCTAAAAAGGCTTTAATTTCTTTCTTTATTTCTTCCTCGACCATGCTATCATTGAGTATAGTGTTGTTCAATTTCCTTGTGTATGTGGGCTTTCTGTCATTTTTGTTGTTAGTGAAGAACAGCCTTAGTCCGCGGTGATATGGTAGAATGCATAGGATTATTTCAATCTTCTCTATCTGGTGAGGCCTATTTTATGACTGATTATATGGTCAATTTTGGAGAAGGTACCATTAGGTGCTCAGAAGAAGTTATATTCTTTTGTTTTAGGATCAAATGTTCTATATATATCTATTAAATCCATATAGTTCATCTGTTAGTTTCTCTGTGTCTGTTTAGTTTGATTCCATGATCTGACTGTTGGTAAGAGTGGGGTGTTGAACACTCCCACTATTATTGTGTGAGGTACAATGTGTGCTATGAGCTTTAGTGAGGTTTCTTTTATAAATGTAAGTGCCCTTGCATTTGGAGCATAGATATTCAGGATTGAGAGTTCATCTTGGTAGATTTTTCCTTTGATGAATATGAAGTGTCCTTCTTTATCTTTTCTGATAACTTTTGGTTGAAAATCGATTTTAATCAATATTAGAATGGCTACTCCAGCTTGTTTCTTGGGACCATTTGCTTGGAATATTTTTTCCTGTCTTTTACTCTGAGGTAGTGTCTATCTTTGTCACTGAGGTGTGTTTCCTTGATGCATCAAAGTGCTTGGTCCTTTTTATATATTCAGTCTGTTAGTCTATATCTTTTTATTGTGGAATTGAATCCACTGATGTTAAGAGATATTAAGGAATAGTGATTGTTGGCTCCTCTTATTTTTGTTGTTAGAGGTGTAATTATGTTTGTGTGGCTCCCTCTTCTTTTGGGTTTGTTGCAAGATGATTACTTTCTTACTTTCTTGCTTTTTCTAGAGTGTAGTTTCCCTCCTTGTGTTGGAGTTTTCCATCTATTATCCTTTATAGGGCTAGATTTGTGGAAAGATATTGTGTAAATCTGGTTTTGTTATGTAATATCTTGGCTTCTCCATCTATGGTAATTGAGAGTTTTTCTGGATATAGTAGTCTGGGCTGGCATTTGTGTTATCTTAGGGTCTGTACGACATTTGCCCAGGATCTTCTGGCTTCCGTAGTCTCTGGTGAGAAGTCTGGTGAAGTTCTGTTAGGTTTGCCTTTATATGTTACTTGACCATTTTCCCTTTCTGCTTTTAATATTCTTTCTTTGTTTTGTCCATTTGGTGTTTTGATGATTATGTGATTGGAGGAATCTCTTTTTTGGTCCAATCTATTTGGAGTTCTGTAGGCTCCATGTATATTTATGGGCATCTCTTTCTTTAGGTTAATGAACTTTTCTTCTATAATTTTGTTGAAGAAATTTACTGGCCCTTTAATTTGGAAATCTTCACTCTCTTCTGTACCTATTTTCCTCAGGTTTGATCTTCTCATTGTGTCCTGAATTTCCTGGATGTTTTGGGTTAGAAGCTTTTTGCATTTTACATTATCTTTGATGGTTGTGTCAATGTTTTCTATGTTATCTCTGAGATTCTCTCTTCTATCTCTTGTATTCTGTTGGTGAGGCTTGCATCTATGATTCCCGATCTTTTTTCTAGGTTTTCTATCTCCAGGGTTGTCTCTCATTATGATTTCTTTATTGTTTCTATTTCAATTTTTAGATCCTGGATGCTTTAGTTCAATTTGTTCACCTGTTTGATTGTGTTTTCCTGTAATTTTTTAAGGGATTTTTGTGTTTGCCTGTGTTGTCCTGTGTTTCTTTAAGGAAGTTGTTTATGGCCTTCTTAAAGTTTTCTACCATCATCATGAGGTGTGATTTTTAAATCCAATCTTGCTTTTCTGGTGTGTTTGGATATCCAGTATTTGCTTTAGCGGAAGAACTGGGTTCTGATGATGACAAGTAGCCTTGGTTTCTGTTCCTTAATTTCCTGTGCTTGCCTCTCAACATCTGGCTTTCTCTGGTGTTAGCTTGTCTTGCTGTCTCTGACAGTGGCTTGACCCTCCTGTAAGCTTGTGTGTCAGTACTCATGGAGACCAGCTTTCTTCCAGCAGGATCTGGGTACAGAGAGCTGTATTACAGGGTCATCTCAGGGCACAGGTGGAAACCAAAAAGATCCTGTGCCAGACTGTTCCTTGGTTCCTGTGTCCAAAGGTCTCCAGGCAGGTTCCTCTTGGGCTAGGAATGTGAGCAGAAGTGGTGGTCTTTCCTGAGCTCTCAGGATTGTCCACACTTCAAGAGTCCAGCTTCCTACCCCCGGGATTTGGTCACAGAGAGCAGTGGGACTGGGTAAGCTCTGCAGGCAGGTGGAAATTGGAAAGCATGTTACTGTTTTTTTTTTTAATACATATTTTTCCATAAGTAATGTGTGTGTGTTTGTGTGTGGTGTTTTTGTTTGCATATTTTGTTTGTTTTGGTTTTTGGTAATTCCTTATTTTCCTTGTCTAATTTTTGTTATATATAGAGAACAATAAGATTAAATAAGTATCTGCTTAGTGGATTGACTAATTAACAAGGTTCTTTTATGAAAAATGGTATAAATGTTTACTTCTAATTGATGGTGGCAACAATTCCCATCCTCCACTAGTTCCTTTCCCCTTGTGTTAATGATAACAGTTCAGTCTCTTATCCTATCTCTAGACTTAGTTCTATGTAACCATTTTATTAAAAGGCTGTGAGTCTCCAGTTGTCAGCCTGGGACTGAGTTGATAAAATGACCTTGTAGGAACAGTTCTAAATTTGTACCCCACTTCACATTGCTGAACTGTTATAATATGCATGGCATTTAGAAACAATGTTGGGATTCCACCAGGAGCTGCCTTGTTGGGCTTGGATGCAATAAAACTTCTTTATCATTAGAGTCTTGATTATAAAAACAGATTGCCAGGACCTGGAGAGATGGCTCAATCAGTACAGTGGCTGCTTTGCAAACAGAAGGCCAGGACTTCAGTCCTTAGAACCTATGCGAAAAGGCAGGGCATAGTGGCCTGTATTTGGGACCTCAGTGCTGAGGAAGTAGAGATCCTTGGGCCTTCCTGAGTAGCTAGCATAGCCTGCTTAGTAAGCGTTAGTCCAATGAGAGACTCCAACTCATATAAAGGTGGTTGATACTTGGGTGATAATACCTAAGGTTGTCTTCTGGCCTTCATGGTCACATTCACATAAGCAGAGGCATATTAACACAGAGGCATATGCAGAAAATAAAATAGAGTTTTCAGAAAATGTAATGGGCCATTAAATTTGTACATAGAAGGTTTAGTATCTGATGTTTGGGAGGGAAATTGTACCTAAGAGATAAAGAGAAACAGAATCAGAGAGAAAGGTGAGCCATGGTTTTAGAGCATGGGAGGCTTCCATTTAGTTTGCTGGAATTCTGGAGATAGCATGGTCTTTCAGTAATGTTCTAAACTGAAACCAAACATAAGACACATCAAGTAATAATTGGATGCCAGCTTCTCCCAGGAGGTAGAATAGTCCTAGATGGCAGCACACAATTGCTATCGACTGAAAGCATCTGGGAGAGTAAGTCAGGTTAGACTTTATAGAGATCTAAGTAGTGTGCTTCAGCATATGACACATGATCATTGTCTTCAGCTAATTTTCCAAAGAGATCATGCAGGTGGACAACATCTAGCCTAGTCCTTAGCACTTAACACTCAATGAGTAGTTGTCATATGAATGAATGAATGAATCACTGCCTGAATGTTTTTCTGATATCTGCAGCCATATCTTGTCAGTACTTGCAATTTCCTATGTTCCTGCTGTCAGGTCTTTGTAAAGATCTTCCTGATCTCCTGTACAGGGTCTGTTTCTATTTCACAAGTCAATCCATTCTCTCACCTTCTTTGGCTGTCAACCTATGCTTCTAAGTCAACTAGTAGTCCTACCAAACTTTGATGTCTGTGCGGTATAACAATTACCAGCACGGCAAGTTATCCCTGTAGGAGCAACACTTATATACTTTCCCACTTTATAGAGGGAATTCATGCTTGGTACTGTAAACCTTGGTCAACTCTCTGGTGCTAGAGAGGTCATGTATTATAAGGGAGAATGTATTGCTGCCACGTTACTAAAGTAATTTATTTGAACATATTCCTGCCATGTTACTAACCTAGCATAATTCTTAACTACATTTTAAATATTTATACTCATACCCGCAGCTAAGTGAATCTCTCATCACTGATCAAAGAAGCTTCTATTTGCAGCATATAGAGACCATTACAAAAGCCACAAATGATCTAAGAATAGAGAACAGTTGATTGTGGGGTGCTTAGCTACAGTTGAAACATCTGCAACACAGCCCCCACACCTGAAGGCTCAGGGAACACTGTGAAAGAAGGGGCAGAAAGATTTTAACAGCCAAAGGATAAGAAATTGTGCTGTGAAATTGTCTCTTAGGAATGTCCGTCTCCTACCTCAGCACTATAGCATCCTAAGCAAGAACACAGACAACACCAGTAGACATGCTCTCCCGGAAGGAAAATGTCATAGGGCCTCATGCCTAGGGGAAAAAACTACAAGCAACTAAGGACTGCTGTGTGTGTGTGTGTGTGTGTGTGTGTGTGTGTGTGTGTGTGTGTGTGTGTGCGTGTGTGTGTGCAACACTAAATGGATTGATCAAGTTGCATTTATGTATTTATTTATATATATACATATATATAGGCATGTGTATACATATATGTGTATATGTGCATACATATACATCCATGTATATTAACATGTATAAATTTATGTGTAACATACACATATATGTATATACCTATAGAAACATACTCACATGTGTGTGTGTGTGTGTGTGTGTGTGTGTGTATAACAATCAAAGTTAAAGTCATGGCTCTGTATTTTACTCTGTGACAGTAAAACACTAAAATCTCTTTTTATAATGAAGTGTGTCTACCTCACTAGTGTGTGTGTGTGTGTGTGTGTGTGTGTGTATTCCTGCATGTGTGCTATTGTAGGTGTGTGAAGTGAAAATCAGAGAACTTATGGAGTCAGTTTCTCCTTCTGCCGGCCTCTGTGTTTGAACTCAGATCATCATGCTTAGTGACAAGCACTTTTACCCACTGATCCATCTCATTGTCCCCCCAATAAATACATTTCTAACACACACACACATTATGTTTATTAACTACAGAGTGATGTAGCCACACCTCACTTTTACAAAGAGATTCTAGTGTTTTGCTGTCACAGAACCGGTAAGGGACAGAGCCATGCCTTTTAATTCTGACTGTTCCGTCATTCTTTCAACCCGTCATTCCATAGTTGTTTTGCTTTCCATTTGTAAAAATCTGCCTTTTCCACATATCATTCCTTAACTCTTTCATCACAGTGTCAAACATTTGTGCATAATCTAGGTCAAGGCTGCAAGCTGAATAACATGGTGTTTCAGAATTCAAGCATCCCTGTGGCAAGGTCAAGAATATAATAAGACAGATCAGAACAAAGCCTCAGATTTTTGTGACCAGAATCCATTTTGTGCAATTTTCTTAGCTTTAATTTAAGCACAAGAGTATGCAAAGGCAGGCTACTCGAGCTTCTTTAAAATTGTCTTTTCAACAGGAAGCAATCACCTCCAACTTGAAATAAGTACCAATAAAGGGTGAGCTTTTTCAGCTTTCACAGTGACAAATATTATTGTTGAACAGATTGTCTTCTCTCAAGTAAACATCTCAAATTAATTCTATTCAGACTCCAATGTAAAAATAAACTAATGGTCAGGGGAATCACCCAGTCTCATATTGTATAGCTTATGACTCTAGTCTGGTGACAGCCATGGCTCTGGTGTTAATTTTTGTAATATAAAATCATAATGACTACACAAATATAGGATGCTTTTGGAATAACAAAAATAGAATATTCTTCTGGAAAAAATCTCCAGTGAGAGCTATCTTATAACATAGTGTCTCCCTGGAGACTGGTTATGGGATTTTCTTGCAGAAAACATTTTATGTGATAAAAATCCTGTGCATTTGTTTCCTTGGAAACGAACCTTTCACCTTGATCACACAAAATTTTAAGCAAAGGGAATTTAGTAATTAGTCCTGGAATCCACCTATTTTAAATGCATGACATCATCTGGAATAAGTTTGCAGCAAAGCCCACTAAGTTCAACTGAGGTCAAACAAACAAACGATTATAAGGGTTCAAAGCAAAGCTGTCTGGTTAGAGTGCCAGGACACAGACAGCTTTACCTGAATGTTCTTGCATTTGAATAGCTTAGAAAGTCCCCCAGTTAAAGTCTGGTGCTGACTTGGATAATCATCTGTCATAAAGGAAAAGCTAAGAGAGGTATCAGGTGGGTAATGAAAATACAAGCTATTTGCAAGTTTCAGAATGAAACTTCGTGACGCCAGTTGCCTCAAGCCAATAAAGTCCCCTGGAGATAAGCAAGAGTCCCTAAATAAACTGCATTCTGTTTCCTTCATGGGGAGGGCTTTATGGCCCTACCCTTCTTTTCCTTTATGCCCCAAATAATGCTCCTAGATGTACTGGAGACAGTTTTTTTCTGTGTAATAATTTTATTTAAACATTTAAATTTAAGTGCAACACTAAACCATTCTGAAATCAATTAAGGCTAATCTTGGGCTCATGACTAAGTTAAGTGATAAAATTAATCATATGCATAAATTCCATACTTTATTTAGTTTCTATACTTTATTAAAATTCTAGAATAAAGGCACAACAGAAGTATATCCATTTTCTCTCTCTCTGTTTACATTTTCTTTAGTAGAATATTAGATTAGTTTAAGCACTATACTTTGTCTTCAACATTAAACTCATGAAGAAAAGGTCCTAATGCAGAAATTTTTTTTATAAAATACTACTTTTTGAAACAATTTTAAACTTAGGAAATCTGTAAAATAATAGAGATTTAGCTTGCATTCAGCCTTTTCACCAAATTTCTATTTTTTTTAACATCTTTATACTCATGGTATAATAATCAAAACAAAGGAACCAGCAGGGTTATATTCCAAACTATCTGTATCTTATGAATCATTCTTTTTTGTTTTTCAATTCTATTGTCCATTCATTGATTCAGATTGAACCTAGAATTTAAAATTCCTTCTTCATCTTTAGAGCATGATGGTTCACTTCCCTTTCTTTGTCTTTCGTGGCTTTGACACTTTAGACAACCATACAGTCATTTTAAAAAATATACGTAGAAATAATAAACCCATTAAGAATATTCTTTAGTGGGTAGATGTTTTCAGAACATCCTATTGGAGTTGACAATGAGTTTGATCACTTACAGTGAAACCTGCTGGGCTTCTCCAGGACTGTGTTAGCATTTAGCTTTTACTATTTGGATGTATTTGTGGGTAGACACTTTGAGGCTATGCAAACACCCGACTTTCTCAAACCTTCACTCAACAGTTGTATCACTCATCAGTAGGGCTTGCTTGTAGTGGCTATTGCTATGGTTTTGCAGGGGCAGAGGTTAGTTTCTCTCATATTAGTGATGAACTGAAAGTCTGTTAAGAAGGTGAACTTTTAAATATTTTTAATTGTCATTTTTTACTGCTTTATCCTAGGTTTTCTTAAATGTATAATGGTTTAAAAGATTAAAGCCTGTATCTTAATAAGATAGGGTGGAAGAAATTAATAACATTGTGGGCCAATAAAATTGCAGCTAATTTATTGTAAGAGCAAATACAGTAAATACTACGTTAGAGGCTTAGGATCCTAAAATTTTATCTGTATTTGATATTAATAGTATTAAAATGTATTTAGGTCATGGGCCTTTTTCTAGGGAATGAACTGACCATCTTCGTATTTCAACTAACTATTCTCAGGACACCGTCCTGCCTTTGTCTGGATAGTCAGCTCTCTCTTCTGCTGTGTCTCACTGGGCGCTCCTGGTCTTTGTTATGCACATTAAACTGGATTTTCATTGCTGTTGTAATGAGCTCCTCCTTAGTTCATCCTTGTATCACCATTGTTTATCAACACAGAGCAGAGCATGTAGGGTGCTGCAAGGTTAGAGCATGTCTCCCATTGTCTGTCAACATAGTGCAATGCACCCAGGGTGTCACGAGGCTAAACCATGTCCTCTCAAAATTCACATGTTGGATAGTCAAGCCTTAAATTCACATCTTTTTGTGATAAGATTTTTTGGAAGATAATTAAAATTATATGAAGAACAAGACCCTATGATGTCATTAATGGCTTATTTACTTATTTATTTATTTAAAGACAATGTCTTGCTCTGTAGTCTGGCCTGGAACTCATTGGCTGCCCAAGCTAACCTCAAACTCAAGACAATCCTTCTGTCTCAGCTCCCTTAGTTTTAAAATTATAGGCATAAGCCACCATGTCTGGTTCCCATCAGTTGTGTGTAAAAAGAGGAATCAGACACAAGCTAAACACCTTTGTGTTATCTTTTGTCATATAATATCATCTGCCATGATCTGATATAACAATGCCTTCCCTTATACCAAGAAAGGATCCAAGCTGTGAACCAAACAAACTTATATTTCTTACCAATTATTCAGCATCTGGTGTTTTCTTATGGCCTGGTAAAAATTAATATTTACTAAAATTTGATTCTATGGATGGATAAAGACAGTGATAAGTTATGGTATTGCCCAACGACTTACGAGCTCCAAGAATTAGATCTAATAAGAATTCAGTGTTACAGAGAATATATTAAGAGAGTATGACCAGCCATTCAAAAAGCCATCTGAGTATACCAAAATCATTTAGCCTTTCTGTGTTTTGGGTTCTCCTTATAATTAACTAATTAGATGATCTGTAATGCCACTTCCAAAAGCATGCCCCTTCATGCTCACATCTATTGGATGTGACAGAATGATGTTGGTGCGCTCCTCTCAAGGTGTTCCAAGGAATAAAATTTATAAGTTACTACACATACTCTTTCATGCACCAGAACTTTTTTTATCTGAGTTGCATCACAACAAATTTAGATCTAGTCTCATAATCACAGTATGTCAATCTACTAGTTCTTCAGAATGGTCATTTTCCATTTCAGGCTGTGACATAAGCAAGCTTGGTTTGTTGGTGCCCTGAACAACATTTATGCTTCATGCTAGTCCTGCTTCATCCATGTGAGGTTGTGAAGTACATCACCTCTCATGGGACAAATCCATAGTTGGAGAGGTAGAATTCCGAGCTTAATGGTATCTATTACACGGACTTCCTTTGGTACAGGACAGTTGTTCTTTGTTTCTGTTTTGCTGTTGTTGTTTTTAATTTGCAACTGAAAATCATTTCTTGCATTTGTTTTGCATTCTACATTTCAGAGGGTATTTCACAATCACGACTGTATATGTGGAGACATCTGATGCCTGCAGACAGGAACCTTCATGGGCTTCACAGAAGTTTCGAATTACCATTGTTACTCTTGCTGTAAACAGCTTAGAAAGGGAACCAGGGAGAACCAGTCTTCTCCCTACTATGTAAGTCAATGCCCAGAGCCAGGAGGGTTTGGAGGCCATTTCTCATGACCATTTGCATTGTAAGTCCTCCTGTATGTCATGAAAGGAATTTTGTTCTTAGTTCAAGGATGCTCACAGTTTAATAGATACCAAACAAGCACAATAGAATCGGTATTTGACAGACTGGTGGGTTTGGGTTAAGAAGAGAAAGGATGTCTGTGATGAGGAACTAATGTCATTTTTGAAAAAAAAAACAATTTAGCAGAAGTAGAGTGACATTAACATCACATTTTAGGAAGAAGCCACTTTAAATTTTTTTAACGGCAATAAGTGGGGGGTTGGGGCAGAATGGGGATCTCTGGGAGTAGCTAGAGACTTAGGACTGGAGAGGTTCCAGAGAGTCTTTGGGGTGACCTTAACTCCTACCAGCGGGGGATATGGGGACTAAAGTGGCCACTTCCTGTAGCCAGGCAGGACTTTCAGTGGAGGGAGGGGGGACATCAATCCACTCATAAAACTTTCAACCCATAGTTTGTCCTGCCAACAAGATGCTCAGGAATAACGATGGAGCAGAGATTGAGGGAACAGCCAATCAATGACTGCCCCAATTTGAGACAAACCCAAGGAAAAGAACCAATCCCTGACATAATTAATGACACTCTGCTATGCTTGCAATTAGGAACCTAGCATAACTGGCTCTTAAGAGGCTTCATTTAGTAGCAGATAGAAACAGAAGCAGAGAGAGACCCACAACCAAACATTAGGTGGTGTGGGGAGTGGGGGAAGGTAGGGAAATCTTGTGGAAGAGTGGGGATATAATTGAGTTTAGTGGAGGGGTCAAGGGCACCACAAGAAGACCTACAGAAACAACTAACTTAGGCCTCAGTGTGCTCACGGAGACTGAACCAAAGAGCATGCAGAATATGGACCTAGGCACCCATTTGTGCCATTGGATCTCCTTCCCCTACTGCCTCAGGGGAAGAGGATGTGCTTAGTCCTTCTATAACTGTGTGTCTCAGGGTGATACCAAGGCGGGGGGTATCCCCCTTCTCTGGGTGGGGGGGGTAATGGAAAGGACAGACCTATAAAGCTGGGAACAGGAAGAAAGGAGGGATGGGGGTACAATCAGGTTGCAAAGTTAATTAATTAATTAAAATTAAAAGAGAGAGTAAAGAAAGGAGGAGGAGAGAATGAAATTTAGAGGGAGAGAAAGGGCCAGTCTACCTATGTTGTACTATTTTGAAAATCGGATTAAAAAATTAGTTCAAATATCTGTGAGACGAAATTCCCTACTGCACAGACAAGGGTCCTGGAGAACGATTCTCTTCATCATGATGTCAGAAATGTGATATTTACACACTCTCCCTTCTAGACCTCTGAGGATTTCAGTTGTCAAACCTGTAGATTAGCCACTTATGTGAACAGGCCTAAGCTGAACTGTCATTTACAGGCCTAAGTTGTTCAATGCTTCTGTTTAGCCCACAAACAGGAATCAGAATTTCAGCTTTGACAATTTCAAGTAAAGCCTGCTTACTAGTGGTTAGGAAACCACTGACCTTTTCAAATGCCAAGGTGTGATATGCTGGATATTTCCAAAGAAGAAAAAGAATGAGAAACAGATGCATGGCCCAAACAGAAAGATCTGAAAATCTCTCCCCAAACTCAAGGATTCATTGTCCCATCCATATAAAATATTTTACCACATCCAACTTCCTTTCCTTCATACCAGCGATCAAAGACAAGGCATCTTCAGACCAGTGCCCCCCTGTAAAGGTGATCTCAGTGTAAAGTTAACACCTCCGCCAGCACTTGAAATTATATTCTGTTACATATATGTGTCACAATTGTATATTTGATGTTATTTCAAAACAAAAATTTGTTTATGATGTGAAAACATATCATTTATGTCTAAAATTTATCACATCAGGTATTATAAATTTCTATTTTTTGTATTTTTAAAAGACTCCATTTCCCATGAGCTTGAATATGAGAAACACAGTAGCAACTATGACAACAGAAATGGCTAAGAACAGTGAGAATGCAGCATGTGATGAGCCTAGTTCTAAGTCTTTTATGTGCGCTTAAGAGATGTATATACTCTCCTAACCTGTGCGGGGCATCATTGTCATCGTCATCATTATCATCATCATTCCCTCAATTTGAAGATGAGAAAAGTGAAGCTAAAAGTTCTGAATTTTCTTTAACCACAGGGTGAATAACATAAATATCAATATATTAATATAATTAATATACTAATATTTATGTATTAACATTTATATTCTTCATTATATAATACATTGTTAATGTTACATCTATATTACATATAGTATATATTATTGTACATGTGTATATTATGTGACTATATTATATATTATTGTATATTATATGTGCAGGTATACTTATATGCACATATATGTACATATATATTTAATATATAATGTAATCACAGAGCTAGGATCACACTTGAGGCTATGGGACTCCAAAGGCATTGCTCCTAACTGTCAGGTTGCTTTTAGAGGAGGGAAGGAAGCAGAGAGGGAAACAGAAGGAAGAGGTAATAGAGGAAGGAAGAAAAAAGATGGAGGGAGACAGCAAGAAGAACAGAAAGTTGGGGGACAAATTGGAGGGTGAAAGGGGCACAAAAATGAGAAAATTGCCTGACTCAAGCATGGGAATAGCCGTTTTCTCAATGAGCAGTCAGAGTACTCAACTAATAAGTTCCCAAGACACTCTTAACAGCATAAGAATGCTAACACAGGCCAGGGAAAGCAGTAGAAGAATGAAGAATGTTACCTGGGAGAGTTAAACCTGTCTTTGAGAGCTAGCTGTATTAGAACAAATCCCCCCAAGTTACAGATAGGAGAATGACAAAAATAGAAAGAGATTTCCAACCTTGAAACACTTAAATCAAATGTAAATGTTCTAGAAAAGATCATCAATCTTTTCTAGAAAGAGGAGTTCAGCACGACTTTCTTGTCTAATTCTTCACCACCGTCACCCCACACCCCCCTCAGTTCAGCTGAACAGAATTATTTGCTCTTTCTTAAATATCCCACACTTGTCCATCAAGTGCTCATTTTCTTCATGCTTGCTCAAGCCCTATCATTTCATTGTTTGACGTCTGAGGTAAAATGCCCCCCTCATCACTTCACACTCTCTCCCATGGACCCAGTCAGACATCCACTACCCTTCTTATGAATTCTCTTACTTTGTGTATATCTGTCTTCAGGCCGATTACTTTCATGTTGAGCCCATCACCTGAATGACTATCTTATTTTCTCTGTTCCTATCCCAAGCCAGGACCTCAATATGTCTGTATGTACCTCATGGTACTTAAGTTTGGTTTCCATATAGTGGACTGGGAGACTTTATGTAAATACATAATTTGCTTATTAAATAGCACAGAGACATTTCTATAATCATTATATATTGTTCTATAGTATTAATCGCTATATATTATATTATATTATATTACGTTATATTATATATGTAAGGACATATAAGAACACATAGAAGACTTAAGCTAAATTTTGTGCTCCCAGAGAACATAGTAAAGAAATAATTATAACCATAATATCTACCCAAGATCCAAGTTCTATTGTGTGGGGACTTCAGAGGTAGTGTTCATTATCAGAGCTAGAAGCCAGACTTACCTTAAGGAAGTAAAAATTAGGAGTAAAAATTAAGAATTAAAATCAAGGAGTAAATATCATCCTGAGTGAAGTAACCCAATCACAGAAAAACACACATGGTATGCACTCACTGATAAGTGGATATTAGCCCAAAAGCTCGAATTACCCAAGACACAATCCACAAACCACATGAAGCTCAAGAAGAAGGATGTCCAAAGTGTGGATGCTTCACTCCTTCTTAAAAGAGGGAACAAAAATATTCATAGGAGGGGATATGGAGGCGAAGTTTGGAGCAGAGACTGAAGGAATGGCCATTCAGAGCCTGCCCCACATGGGTATACAGCCCACATATGTACAGCCACCAAAACTAGATAAGATTGATGAAGCTAAGAAGTGCATGCTGACAGGAGCCGGATATAGCTGTCTCCTGAGAGACACAGCAGAGCATGTCAAATACAGAGGCAAATGCTAGCAGCAAACCATTGAACTGAGAATGGGATCCTTGTTGGAGGAATTAGAAAAGGCATTGAAAGAGCTGAGGGGCATGCATAAATGCCAACCAACCAGAGCTCCCAGGGACTAAACCACTACCCAAAGACTATACATGGACTGACCCGTGGCTCCAGCTGCATATGTAGCAGAGAATAGCCTTGTTGAGCACCAATGGAAGGAGAAGCCCTTGGTCCTGCCAAGGCTGGACCCCCAGTGTAGGGGAATGTTGAGGGGGCAGAAAGTGGGGGTGGTTGGGGAAGGGAACACCCTTATAGAAGAAGGGGTAGGGAGGGAATAGGGGGCTTATGTCCTAGAAACCAGGAAAGGGAATAACATTTGAAATGTAAATTATAAAAACACAATAAAAAAAATGCTGCTACTCCTAAACCTGCAAGATGGAAGTTGGAAAGTTATGTTAGAATCATGGAAAAATAAGACTTTGAGTCCTGTTGCCAACATTACTTTAGAATGTCCAGAGAATCTTGAATCAACAGAACATCAGAATTTCTTCAGGTGAACATTATAGTCAGTTTCTGAGGTGAGGTTATTTTTATCAGGGTTAATAAAAATAATATCTTCCTATTCAGATTCCAAAACACTTGTCTGTCTGTCTAATCAAAATAGGAGAAGGGGATTTTAGACTATGGCTATGCCTGATGGGGAGTGCCTAAATGCTAGCCCATTCTAATACATCTGATATCATACTTGGCCATCAATTTGAACCTGGTATTGATTTTCTGGAGTCTGGTTAGCTTGAATGCAGGATTAAAAAATAATCAAACCCTGGGCCTCAGTATTGGAGGAATGCACAAGAATATTGTCACTGTGTGTCACCCTAGCTGTGTGGCGAGATAGCTACAAAGCCTAACACTTCTATATTTAATGTTTATTTCTTGACAACAGTGATTTTCAACGTTGAGTTCACACTTGAATTTCTTAGAGAACTGTTAAAACTTTTATGTTTAGAATAACTTCAGACATTTAGGTCAATTTGATTTGTTGTAGAACCTTAGCAGTGGTAGGCTTTAAACATAGTTGATCCAAAATTAAGCAACACTCCAGAACACTTCTCTTTGGCGAAATCTTCGTAGGTTGAAACTTAATGCCATGCTATTAATACTTATTGCATTCATTCTCCATGATCAGACAAACTGAATGGAGGGAAATTATAGAGAGGAAAGGTGGTTATGTAACAGATTAAAGATTTTTTTTAGACAGAAACTTCTCAAGACTAAATTGGATTAACAGTGTTGAATTTGAGAAGACGCTAAGGTCAGATAAAATTCAACACGCTGTTGTCTGTGAGGTGCTCCTTACAAAGAGATCCAAAATTGGGTAAGGCATGATCTTTGTTTTCAGGGAGTTTTCAATCTAAGAATCTTTTGTTTCATTTTAAGCTTACATAATTTATACATCAATTGTTTTAATTTGATCAGACTAATAATATACAATCAGAACCAGATTGCACTAGACTATGCCTTTTCTTGGTCTTCATTTCATCTGAGAATCTACTTCATTATTGGAAGCTTTGTTTACCTTTTGCTATAGAACTTCAGGCAGCTTAGCTAGGTAAAGATCAGTTCCTTCATCCCTGAAGAAGCGAACAGAAGCTGAGACTTTTAGGGCAGCTCTGACAAAATGCCCTACACAGAGTAACTTACAAACCACAGAAATTCAATAATCCATACCATAGAGATTTAGAAGATCAAATTTAAAGACCTGTTTTTTAACCAGAAACAGTGACTTCTTTTGTGTTTTTCTGTGGTAGACGATACAGGGCAACCCTCTAAGTCTCTTTTACCCATCATTTATGTGGTCCCAGCCTCTTGATTAAATAACCCCAGAAAGGTTCCACCCCCTAATGCTATGGCCTTGGTGATTAGGTTATGTGATATTGGAGGGGCATGAACATTCAGAACACAGCAGTTTATAATAATTGAAGTGCTTGCTTTCCAATGGTCATTGTGGTTATTACATGGAATTATATACATAATAGGTTCAACACAGAATCTAGCTCCAAGCAAGTGCTTAATCAATGCTAGTTATTAGCTACAAGTCCTCAATATAATCAGTGCATATTTATGACCCCTCTGTCTTCCTCTTATGTTTTAAAGAAACTAATATCTTTTAAGAACCCCCAGAACCTAAACTAGAGCTCTATTAACAGTGGACGGAAGCTAACTCATTTTTATGTGTTTTAAAGGAGATATGAAAAATAAGAGCTGTCTTATGGAATGGGGATCCCTGTTAATCCAGTTACGAACGCCACTAAAATGGATATTTCATAATCAGCGGTTTCATTTTTAATTGATGTCTGTGCTCTTCCTTCTCTCTGAGAAGCAAGATAATCCAATGCCTAGAATTATCTTGTTAGGACTATTACAAGTGAGTATTGCTGTATAAAAATCACAGGATCTTGGATCAGGAAATGATTAAAACATAGGGCAGCTGCAGCAATTTTGTATTCCGATGAAACCCATTTTTTTTTTGTTTTATAAATTATTAGATATTTTTCAACTCTGCAGGATTAATGTAAATTGATGTTTTCCTTCACAAAGTGCTAGTTAAAGCAAAATCTTGTTGGCAATTATAATTGTAAATTGATCACCAGCTTTGAAATACCAAATGCAAATAAAGCCACTCCAAGCATAGGACATCTGGAGCAGGCTAGCAAGGCAACTCCTGGTTTGTTCTACAGAGCAAACTGTTCTGGTTGGGTAAACAGATTAACCTTTTCAGATGCTATTCACACATTGAATTCAAACCAATGGGGAAAAGCACCTTTCAGGGCTGGAGAATTCTAAATGCAAAGTTAGTGTCTCAAAAACTCCACATTGAGTGAGAAAAGTACAGCAAAGTGCTTTGGCCATTTCAGAAGCTGCCAGTCTGTACAGCAAAGTGCAATCCTGCTAGATTCTGAAGTGGGAAACCTGGCTTGTAGTTCTGTTTGGCTATTTGCTTCTGCTGGTGTCTTAGGTATCACCACATTTCTTTGAGTTTGTTTTCATAGGCAAAGTGGGGAGGATACTACCTCCTCCACAGGGTTCTGATGGAGGTTGTTCCTTAAAACATGCAGCATACCATAACCCTAAAACAACTCAAAATAATCAAATGCATTAAGGCTGTATGTTGGTGCTGTAGGCACAAGAGGGAAACACTTGAATAGATGAAGGTTGAATAGATGAAGGGAAAATGCACTATAAACATCACACACCCTCCATGGAAGCAAAATCCCAAACGCTCATGTGTGTCCTCACCGACTGTGACTGTCATCTTGACTATGCAACTGAAATGAAAACCTGTATGGGTCATCAATAGACCAGCAGTAAACTTGATGATCCACTTTCAACTGCTACCCCATGACATGTTTCACAACTGTGCTTACGTGTTTCTTTAAACAGTGCAGTAGACATTGGTGGAAAATAGTGGCCCATTTCTGTCCATATTACAGCCTGAGAAAGCAGATGTTCACTGAATAAATCTTCCAATTCATTATGTTGAATAAACACTTGAAATGTAAAGAATAAAACAAAACAAACCAAGAACAGTTGACTGCGAGGTTGGGGAAGTTTCTAAGCTGTTACCAGTATTGTATTTCCAGGTGAAGGTCAGCTCACATGCTTAACTCAGGTAAGCACAGAGGTTTCCAAATATCTCATTTGAGTCTTGGCTTCCTATCATTCAGCATGTAAAAATTAATCAACTTGTATACACTGTTCATTCGGTTAATTTTTTTCTTTAATTAATTTGTAAGTTAAAAGTAGTAGTTCTAACACAGCAGCAGCCTAGGTTTTTGGTTTGGTTTAGTTTGGTTTTTAGGCATACAAATAGTAGGCTGCTAACATAAAAGACTTGGTATTATAAAAGCTGATGGGAAATGGTGATTTGCAAAACTCTAGCATTGGTCATTGTTTGCTATGAAGCCACAACCTCGCAACACAAAATATACCTGAACAGAAAATGTATGAGCTTTTTTAATCTCCTGACAATGAAGTCACATGTGTAGGGTCTTAGAGATTCATGGCCAACAAGAAAGCTGGAGCGTAGCAGGAATCAGGGCTCTTTTTCTCAAAGCTCTCCTTTACATGGAATCATACCTGCCAATGTTATATGACATAAACAAAAGCTTTCCCTAAACTGCATATGACTAATCAGCAATTTTGTTAAGACTTCACTCACCGACTGGAAAGGCAACATAACGCAATTTCAGTTCATACTCTAAGACACCCTTGTGACAGACTAAGAAACTTAGCCAGCTTAAAAAGTAATCACTATGATAAATATCCGGAAGGTGGGGAGGTTATTTACTGTCCCCAGGGTGCCAGACAGCCTCTGTTTGATCTTTCCATACAAACAAACTGTCCTTCCTTGAGCTGGAAAAGGTTCACCTTCCTGAGTAACTTCTTGTGCAACGTCAGCCCACGGGGAGTAGAGGCAGAAGCAGAAAGCCATTTCTTGGCCTCCTTTCCAGGAGTCACTGTGGACAACTGGAAAACCTCAGGTGTTGTCTGACATTGGTCTCACTTAGGCACTGCATTCTTCCCTTCCCTCAGTTCATGAGACTTGCGGAATGATAGAGGCCTCGCCATTTACAGCTTCCCAGCTAAACTACCTCCCATGGTTTTCTTTATCCATGATGAATCTCCTCAAATGTTTTTTGGAGAGAGATCAGGTTATTACTAGGATTCTAACATCTATCCATATATATGCAGAGAAGTTTTGCATTATACTCTATGGATATTAGTGTGTATACCACAATTTCTTTGCGAAGAGAGGGGTGCTTACTCTGAGACAGAGCTACTGAAATCTAGCTGTACCAGATGTTGCTTTTTATTGGAAAGACACTGTTCCAAAGCAGCGGTGGTTAAAATGAGGTCCCAGGTCCAATAGGGACAGTATCCGGAAGGCACATTGAATGATTAAAATGCAAGTTCTCCAGCCTATCTGAGAATATTTGCAGCCTGGAAGAGAAGCCACCAATCTGACAAGCATTCTAGGAAGGTGATTCTATACTTGCTAAAGTTCAATAACCGCTATTCTAAGGCAGCAAGCTAATATCAAATAAATGATGTGCGCGCGCGCGCACACACACACACACACACACACACACACACACACACACACTAACTCAAGGCTACAGTTTTGGTAAGTGTCCCCAAAAGAACTATGTATTAGAGGTTTAATTTTAATCTAAAACAACACTGGGAGTTGGTAGAACCTTTAGGAGGTGGGGCTTTGTGAAAGGAAGTGGTTTCTTTCTTTTATTTTAAAAGATGCATTTGTTTATTTGTGTGTTGGGGTGGGTGTGTGCCTACCTTTGGGTACATGCAGAAGCCAGACAAGGGCATCAAGTATCCTCGATCACTGTTACCTACTCCTTTGAGGTAGGCTCCCTTTCTGAACTTGCATTTTCTTGGCTAGACAGAAAGCAATGAAGCCTAGAAATCCTCTTGCCTTGGCCCACTTCAGAACTCAGGTTCCAGGTGTGTGTGTGGGTGCTGGGATCCAAACTCCACCCCTTATAATTGCAAAGGAAGAACCCTTAACCCACAGCCCTGGGGGAGTGTGTCGAGCTCCTCTCTCTCCTTTGGCTTCATGGTTTCCATGAACTGAGCCTCTTACTCTGATCTATACACTTACCATAATGTTTGTGCCAGACTTTTCCCCTTTGAAAGATGATTACTGAAAGTGTTTGACTATCATGAAGCAAAGTCAAATACTATGATGCAAAAGTTGATCTTTGACGCAAACTTGGACTATGATGCAAAACACTAACTTAAACCACACGGGAGACACTTCATTGTAATGTTATATAGATAAAAGTCTGTAGTTACAGGTACTCATGTTGAGAGAAGCATTTGCTGTGGTGGTTTACATATACCTGGCCCAGGGAACAGCAATTCAGAAGGTATGGCCTTGTTGGAATAGTTGTGACCTTGTTGGAGGAAGTGTGTTACTGTGGAGGTGGACTTTGAGACCCTCCTTCTACCTGCCTGGAAGTCAGTCTTCTCCTATTTGCCTTCAGAACAAGATGTAGAACTCTCAGCTCCTCTAGCACCATGCCTGCCTGGATGCCACCATGCTTCCTGTTATGACGATAATGGACTGAACTTCTGAACTGAAAGCCAGCTCCAGTGAAATGTCCTTTATAGGAGTTACCTTGGTCATGCTGGCTTTTTACAACAATGGAAACCCTAACCAAGACATTTGCCAAAGTGGAACAAGTCAGTACTGATCAATAGCTGAATGGGTGAGCAAATAATATTATTTAGCTTTAAAAAGAAATGGCATTGCAATTGATGCTACCATGTAGCTGAATCTTCAGAAGATGGTACAAACGCCAAAGGAAAATACTGAATGAACTGCATACCCATGAAATATTTAGAGTAGTCAAATGGCACAGAAACAGAACATGTTGACATATGGTGGTTACCATTTGAGGGATGGTGGAGACAAAGTACCATGAAGCATAAAGAATTCTAGTCAGGAGGATAAGATATTCTGGAAATGAATAGTGATGACAGTTATACCATACTTCAGAAGTACTTGTGCCACTCAGTGATATTCCTTAAAATTCTTAATAGTTAAAAAAAAAGCATGTGATGTTTACATATTTTGCCACAATAAAAGAGAAATCATATCAATTATTTTAAAACATACAGGATAATTATTTTTAAAGCTACTTCGAAATATATATCATTTAATAATGTGTGTGTGTGTGTGTGTGTATGTGTGTGTGTGTTATGCATTATGCTTGTGTGCCACAGAGCTTGGGAACAGAGAAGAACTTGGAGGAGTCAGCTCTTTCTTTCCATCACATGAGTCCTGGGATTCGAACTCAGGTTGTTGGGTTTAGCAGCAGATCCCTTAACCTGCTGTGCCATCTCACTAGCCCCACAGAAAGGCTTTTAATAACCTGGGGCATCATGTCTTTAACCTATCATTATCATGATGGTAATAAGACTTTGTCTGTCTTGAATTTGTGATGAAATGAGTACTGTGTGACTTTCACAGTTTTTCATCAGCCCTGTTCAAACTGGCTGCCGTAGTATGCTCATGACCCATCTAATCCATGTTTCAGAAACCACTAAAGCAGTGGTTTTCAACCTTCCTAATGCTCTCACCCTTTAATACAGTTCTTCATGTTGTATGACCCCAACCGTAAATTTATTTTTGTACCTACTTTATAACTGTAACTTTGGCACTGTTACGAATCACAATGTAAATATCTGATATGCAGGATATTTGATATGTGAGAAGGCTGTGAAATGGCTGTTCAGTCTCCAGAGGGGTTGTGACCCATGGATTGAGTACTGCTGCTCTACAATCTCCATCAGTTCTCAAAGAGAGATGAGAAGCCCAGCTGTTGTACCATGTGTGTTGACAAGTACACAGCTATACCCATGCTCTGTGATACAACCAACACACACACACACACACACACACACACACACACACACACACACACACAGCTGAAGCAATGTGAAGCCAGCAGTAACTCCCCTCCTCCTATTTAATAGAAATGGGAGATGATTGCACTGAGTGCTCCCCACATATTAAATTCCTTCACTCTGTGCACATCTCACTCATGTGTTTTCCTGACACCCTATGAGGTAGACACAATTCTATGGTGAAAGCCTCAGAGAAGTCAAAGTTCTCAGGTTTGTCTAAATACTACTGTGTAAGCAGAATGAGAATACAAGTGGTTTGATTTCAGCATCTATCTTCAGCCTCCAAGCCTCCTCACCTTTCACTACAGGAAGCACACATGTGTGTTCTGGATCAGATTGCACATCACGTTGATGGCTTGTTTAGCAGTGGACAGATGTGTGTCTGTGGAGCCTGTCCCCTGTCTGCCTACTTGTACTTTCTCCCAAGAGTGGACATTTGTAATGAGGTATATATAATAGTATTTTCCCAGTATAGTTAAAGCTACCTTGGTTATAGATTATGGGACAGTAAAAATCTTTCAGTTCTTACTCACTCTTCCTTATGCAGAAGATCAAGTATTTTTTTTCCTTCAAGCTCTTACCAGTTTGTACCTTTTAAGAAAACCAAGACTTACGTGATGATTTAAAAATCAGGATTCCTTCAGAATGTTATGCATTTATGAAGATTTATAATGCTTTTGCTAGAACCATCAGATTTTATGATACCAGGTCATGCAATACTGCTGGGAGTTTACATTAAGCTTAATACTTCAACTGAAAAATGTCGGGAAATGACTTGTTCCTTTCGAAAGCAGACTCATCTTAGAAAGTCATAAATTTAGCTTCGCCCCTGAGAGCCTAACCAAAAGGAAAAGGAAAAAAAACTTTACAGTATTAGAGCAAACTTTAACTTCACCTACTGAGCTATCATTTCAACACCATTTTATATTCTCATATGCAATTTAATAATTTTCTGAAATGAAAATCATTCCAAAATGTTCTCAGGATATCTGTGATCCGTTTCAGACATATCTCCATCAGGACATCCTAAACACGTTTTCAGACACTCTGTTCTGACAGAAGGGCATTAATTATCTCATCTTTTAATGATCAGGAATAGTGATTAGCAAGGGATATTGAAATATCTTGCTTATTTAAGCAATTCAAATTTTGTTCAATGTCCACCACAGAGACTGCAGTCAAGACACTGGCAGAAGAGCATTATGGAATGTTGTCAGTAGTATAGGAATAAGGACTTTATATATAACCAAGAAGGAGGGGGAGGGGAGGGGTGAGGGGGGAGAAAGGGAGGAGGAGGAGGGAGGGAGAGAGGGGAGAGGGAGAGAGGGAGGGGAGGGGCAGACGGAAGGAAAAGGGGAGGAGAGAGATATTGGGCCAGATCCTTTTTATTGTACTATATTACTTACATTGATTGGCTTGTTTTCTTGTGGGTCACATAGTAAACACTGGATATAGGATGCAAATTACCATGGTTTTCACTGAACAACCAGGGCTCCTCTCCAAGTTTACCAAGCTGAATCAGTGTCTACCGTATCAGTGCCAGCAATCAGGAAAACATTCCATTTCACTCTGAGAGCATCACTCCAGCCTAGCATCTTTCTCTCTGGTATGCTTTTGGCAGCAGGAGTTTTGCTATATGCTTTGGGGTGAGTTTGTTACAAGTCCTTGAGCTCTCAATAGGTAAGCACACAGAGATGAAGGCAAGCGATGCTTCTATAGGACGGAATGCCTTTTGTGCGTTCCTTATGCTCAACTAAGTCAATGATATTAAGTCAATGGTAGCTCTTTCAGGGCAGAGAACAGTGTTTAACAAAGTCACGTTTACAAACATGTATACTCTTCAGTCCCCCAACTGCTCTAAATATTTCTTGTGCTGGGTTAGTGAGTTTATTCTATCACAAACACCAGGCTTGCCAGCTGTATAAAATATCATTTTCATAAAGAACCATGGGATAGTTCCATTTATGTAATTAACTCCCAAAGAGGTAATTTTACTCTTGAAATTATATTTTCAGCATGATTCCTAGTAAGTTGGATAGAAGGTTTCTGACTTCTAGATTTATCAGTAATTAACAAAGTGATCATAAAAATGACAGGCTTAGACTTCAGAAAATAAGTGAGGTTTTCTTACCTGTAAAAGGAAGAAACATTTCTGAGTGACCTTGCGGGCTCCTTCTCTATTAGTTCTATTCTAGTAACAAAAGACATGTATTGCTTGATGAAATAAATATAGGTGTCAATTCCAAATACATGAAAATAGGTAGGTTTTGAAGCTGCCCATCAGGATTTTATAATATCTCTGGTAATTTTTTTCACCTGAGTCCAAAGTATGTGATTAAAAAGCATTCATGGTAATTCCCACAAACAACAAAGGCACCTAGTACTACAAAGCCACCATTTACTAACTCATCTCATCTCATGCAAAACCAGTCTTAGTGTTTCCCGCGTGCAGCATCAATGGCAGTTTCTTATTTACAAAATCAAAGCTGTTTGGGACTAGTTGTGTTTTCATAACACTTCAAATGAGTACTTCTCTGGAAATATTAGAATGGAAATTCCACACTTAAGTCAGAGTGCTACTTCAAGGCAGACACATTTTCTTTAAAATAATCCCTACATGATAAATGATATTAGCATTTAAACCAACTGATATCTATTAACATAATTATTAAGATCTTGGGCAGAAACCTCAACATTTGGGTAAATCAATGTTGACTCAGCATCATGACTGAGCAACAGTGCTTTGAGGAAGACAGGCAACTAAGTTCTATACAGAGGTTACTCTAATCACAAATATAGAAGAGTTAGAACTTGACACATCCTAATGCAGCTGGATCACAGAAGGAAATCTGAGCCAAACACTAGGTATTTAAGCTAAGCTTTAACATTCAGATTGGTCCCATACTATCTATTCATTCATTCATTCATTCATTCATTCATTCATTCATTTTCATTCACTGATTGAGCCATTACCAATGCTGAGCTGTACAAGGGCACTGCACACACTGATGAATTCACAGGCTCAAGTCCAAGTCATGGACTACAGCTCACTCTGAGGTAAGGGGAGGAAGGGAAATGAGAACATGAATATAGAATAATGACAGCTGTGGGGCAAAACAAGGAAGATTAAAATAATAAAGTAGATGGTGGTGCTTGCCTTTAACCCTAGTACTTTGGAAGCAGAGACAGGAGGATCATTTTGAGTTTAAGGACAGCCTAGTCTACAGAGTGAGTCCCCTGGACAGCCAGAGCTACATGGGAAACCCCTGTCGAAGGAGGAAGAAGAAGAAGAAGAAGAAGTTAAAGAAGAAGAAGAAGAAGAAGAAGAAGAAGAAGAAGAAGAAGAAGAAGAAGAAGAAGAAGAAGAAGAAGAAGAAGAAGAAGAAGAAGAAGAAGAAGAAAAGAAGAAGAGGAAGAAGAAGAGGAAGAAGAAGAAGAAGAAGAAGAGGAAGAAGAGGAGGAAGAAGAGGAGGAAGAAGAGGAAGAGGAGGAGGAGGAGGAAGAGGAGGAGGAAGAAGAAGGAGGAGGAGGAGGAGGAGGAGGAGGAGGAAGAGGAGGAGGAAAGGAGGAAGAGGAGGAAGAGGAGGACAAAACTATTTTGGGTTGGAGTTCCCAATGTTCACATGGCAGCTCACACCTGTCTGTAAGTCCAATTCCAGAGGAAACGCCACCCTCACACAGCCATACATGCAGGCAAAATCACCAATGCATGTGAAATAAACATAAAATAAAAACCATTTTAAAAAAGAATAAAGTAGAGGGACTGGATCAGAGGTTAAGAGGCCGCTCTTCCAAGATTTTCAGCGCCTACATTGTACATTAATTCTAGTTCCAAAGGATTCTAGTGATGTACACAGACATATAGGCAGGCAAAACACCAATGTGCATAAAATAAAAGAAATAAACCTATTTTAAAAACTAAAAGAGAGAAGTAGACAGAGGATCTTCTAAATGAAGAAAGGTGGCTAGCAAACACTCCATGATGCAGTGACATTTAAGAAAGGGCTTGACAGAGTAAGGAGTGAAATGAGAGACCATCTGAATGAGGTACACTGTGAGGGACCATCAAAAGTGACATAGATATGTGTATCAATGAAGAAAAGAATTATGGTTTAAATTTGCCTCCTGCTCACTTAAGTATTGAAAAAAATGAATCAATGAAATTATCAATATGTTGAACCTTAAATTTTTATGTAGTATTATCAAATCAGACAAATTATATTCAGATATTGGCTTTAAAATTTATTTGCTATTAAAATCATATGAAAGTGTATTCAAGAGGTTTAAATGAAGTTCACACCTATTGATCTACAGTTCCCTATTGCTTGTAACCTTCTGACCCTCAAACCTCCACCTTTAGAACCCATTCTTTGATTTGTTGTCCATGAGATTAACTTTCTAAAGCTGTGATAACATAAAGATATATTAGAACAACAAGGTAAAAAATACATGACTCTGAATGATCAGAAATGTGTTGAATAGCATATAACTACTTATTTTAAGACTTTCAACAGGCCAGAGGACAAAAATGATCTAACAAATAGACTTCATTTTGCGAACTTAGAGGAAATGAACTATGATGACTCATTTGCGCATATGTGGTTCAGCAGGAGGTATATGTTTTTGTATGGAGTAATAAAGCTAAGAGCACATGATGGAAATATAGCTGAAAGCTGGCCCAGCTTCTGGTTTAGTTTGGTTTTGTCAACTTGATACAAGCTGAAGTCAACTGGGGAAACAGAACCTCAGGTTCTAAAATGCCCACAGTAGATTATTGATCTGTGGGCAAGCCTGTGGGGCATTTTAATGGCTGATATGGGTGGGCCCGCCCCATGGATGGTGGGCAGTAGCACACTTGGAAAGATGGTATTAGCTGGTAAAGAAAGCAGGCTGATATTCCTCAGTTGAGAATTCTTTGTGTAGCTTTGTACCCCATTTTTTAATAAAGTTATGTGGCTCTCTGGAGTCTAACATCTTGAGTTCTTTCTATGTATTGAATATTTGCCCTCTATCAGATGTAGGATTGGTAAAGATCTTTTCCCAATCTGCTCATTGCCATTTTATCCTAATGACAGTGTCCTATGCCTTACAGAAGCTTTGCAATTTTATAAGGTCCTATTTGTCAATTCTTGATCTTAGAACAAAAGCCATTAGTATTCTGTTCAGGAAAATTTCCCAAGTGCCCACGTGTTCGAGGCTCTTTCCTACTTTTTCTTCTATTACTTTGAGTGTGTCTGGTTTGATGTGGAGGTCCTTGATTCACTTGGACTTGAGCTTTGTACAGGTTGATAAGTATGAATCAATTTGTATTGTTCTACATGTGGACCACCAGTTTAACCAGCACCATTTGTTGAAAATGCTATCTTTTTTCCACTGGATGGTTTTAGCTCCTTTGTCAAAGATCAAGGACCATAGGTGTGTGGGTTCATTTCTGGGTCTTCAATTCTATTACATTGGTCTCTGTACCAATAGCATACAGTTGCTCCAACATATAACAAGGACACATGTTCCACCATGCCCATAGCAGCCTTATTTATAATAGCCAGAAGCTAGAAAGAACCCAGATGTCCCTCAACAGAGGAATGGATACAGAAAATGTGGTACATTTACACAATGGAGTACTACTCACCTATTAAAAACAATGACTTCATGTAATTCATAGGCAAATGGAATGAACAAGAAAATATCATCCTGAGTGAGGTAACCTAATCACAACAGAATACACATGGTATGTACTCACTGATAAGTGGACATTAGTCCAAAAGCTCGGATTACCCAAAATACAATCCACAGACCACATGAAGTTCAAGAAGAAGGATGACCAAAATGTGGATACTTCAGTCCTTCTTAGAAGGGGGAACAAAAATATTCACAGAAGGAAATACAAAGACAAAGTTTAGAGCAGAGACTGAAGGAAAGGCCATCCAGAGACTGCCCCACCTGAGGACCAGGTGTCCCCAGTGGAGAAGGACTGAAGGAGCTGAAGGGGTTCGCAACCCAATAAGAACAATACCAACCAGCCAGAGCTCCCAGGGACTAAACCACCATCCAAAGTGTACACATGGACAAACCCGTGGCTCCGACTGCATATGTAGTCTTGTTGGGCACCAATGGAAGGAGAAGTCCTTGGTTCTGCCAAGGTTCTCTGTCCCAGTATAGGGGAATGTCAGGGAAGGGAGGCAAGAAGGGGTGGGTGCCTGGGTAGGGGAACACCTTTGTAGAAGCAGGGGAAGGGTGATGGGACAGGGGGTTTATGTACGGGCCCTGACTTCCCTCAGTGAGAGTATGACTTAAGACCTGTAAGATGAAATTTGCTTTTGGTCACAGTGTTTTCTCACAGTGATAGAACCTCTACCTAAGGCAGTTGGGAAAATTAAAATGGCTTTAATGTTGTAATTTTTAAACACAATCAAAGCGTTGGATAAATGTTTAGAAATGGGTGCACTCACTAGCGTAAATATAAAGTCCTTTCTTGAATGCTGAAGTTAATATTCTTATTCTTGGAACTAGAGAACAAAATTTCAAAATTAACCTGTGGAAAAGCTATCACTGATATTTTGAACTGCTGATAAAAAGGAAAAATCAGGCTGCATGTGAAGTGTGTGTTTTAAAGATAATTCTTTTCATACTGAAAGCTTCCAGCCATGAACATTAATGGAGTAGATAGCCCTCCCACCTCAAATAATAAAAACTTGACCAAATCAGTGAAACAAAACTGTTCCCTTAGCAAAAGTAAAGAAACACTGAATTCCATAAATATCAGGGTACTGCCTAAAGCAGTTGCAAAGGGATAGTTTAAAGAAGAGGACCCAGACATGTTCCAGAGACACTGATGATTTAAGGGAAGACCACAGAGGCAGAGATTACAAAACCTGATGCCAGAGGTGAGCTAGAGACAAAGATAGGTCCTTGGGATCCCCTTGAATTTGACTGACTTTTGACACACATACAGTGAGGGGAAACCACTGTGGCTGAACCTCAGTCCGGATAATTCTAGGAGCTTGCGTTCAGTTAATCCTAAATTTGTTTCCACCAGCTGCTGTCATTACGGCGAGCATCATTAGGAATCATCTCTTAGTTACCACCATAATAGTAAAGGTTAATGAGCCCCTGACTAATGATGGCTACAGACCTGCTCTAACATCTAAAAAACAAGGTCCGGAAGAATCAAATGGATTCTAAGTGGAGTAGCTGTGCCAGGGAAAATACAGCCAAATGAAGACACAATTTGAAATATAAAATGTCCATAAGTTAGTAAGGAAATATAGGACAACGAAATAAAAAAAAACCTGTAAACCAAAAGAGATCCAATAGAGTGTACAAAGACTTTTAAAATAAGTGACTATAAATACACTCTATTTGATCTGCCATAAAGTGACAAAGAAGAGTACAGAAAAGAAAAGGCATGGAACACAACACTCTAAGTAGTGAAAAGACCACAGGGCATTCCATTGCTGATAGGTAAAACACTGAAGGAGAAAAGAGAGCAGGACATAGAATCCACTATACACAGGTGTGCAAAGAGCTCTGTCCTTTCAATTTGGTGAGCAAATTAAATTTAAAAAAATGTGCAAGGCTCTGGAGCAACAATTATTCAAAGAAGAAATTGGAAAGGTGGTTAAACACATGAGAAGGGCCTAAGCATTATTAGCAACAAGAAAATCACAAAGTAAACCTACCATGAGGGAATGCCATAGATCATCCATGAGTGACATCCTGACATGAAGTGAGACTGACTATCCCAAATGGATGAAAACCTGAAGTGACTGAAATTCTAATTCATCAGTAAGGTTTGAGATGCCTCAAACATTTTTCAAATTTGGCAGTTTCATCTGAAGTTGAACATGCATGTCCCATGCCAATGAGTAGCTCCATTCTCAAGTATTTATCCAATACAGATAGATGCCTGGTCCCACAGGTTCATACCAGCCTGGTACAGTTAAGAAAAAAAAACCTTGAGACCACCCAAGTAACCCTCATCTGCAAGGCAGATGAGTAAACTACAGAATGTTGACCTGGTCATACTACACACCAATGAAGGAAGACACTATTGATTCATAGGAATTCATGAATAAGGATGTGCTTGCCGCCAAGCCTGATGACCTGAGTCCCATTTCCATAACCCATGTGATGGAACAAAAGGGCTGATCACTACAAACAGAAGGCTATGCACTATTTGTTGTTCTAGAAAAACTTCAGTGAGAGAAAAAAATCTGTTTCTGCTAAGTGATGAGGTGGTGGAAGGAGATTGGCTAAAATGTGGCAGAAGAGGGAATTTTAGATATGAAGACTGTATTCTACATAACAGTCATCCAATAGAAATGTAATGCCAAGCATTACTTAATACTTAAATATTCTACTATTCACACTCAAAAACAGACAGATGAGGCAATTAACAATCACTTTATTTAATATATCAAAATATGGTCACTATAAAGCAAAAAGTTATATTGAATATGTTTTTATACTTATACCATAACTTAACTAGAGTTGGCCACATGTCAAGGTTGAGGAGACCAGAGACCGATGTCATTTTGAGCAGACATTATCCTTACCATGATGATGGTAATAGTTAGGTTACTGTGTATATTTGCAAAACCTTGGAGGATTATACAGTCAATGTTAGCGTTTAAAACAACATCAGTTGTAGTGGTTGACTTGGGTATCTGCTAATGTAAAAGGCCTGTCCTCAGGTACTTGGAGACAAAGATGAAGGATATAGAAGTCATATAAAAACAAGGGATAAGCAATCCCTGGTGAGATATATATTCTAAGATTTCCTAAGATGAGCAAATGAAGATAAACTTTTGCCTTTCTAGTTGACAAGGGACAGCCATCTTCATAGCTGAGGCCATTTTGATAGCAAGAACCTGGCCCAAACTTCCTCACAGAATAGTAAAAATCTGATGTGTCACACAGAAAGAAAAAATAGCCAGTTTTAGAGCTGAAGAAAGTTCCTAGATCTCAATCTGCCTCGCTGGTATAATGTTATCCAGAATTTTTTATTTATAGTATCTTTAAATATATAGTATCTTTTCCTCAGTCGCTTAGTATTATAAAAAGGGAGAAGATAATACCTACCTTCCTGCAAGGTTGGCTGTCTATAAAGTATCACTTGTCAAATCATCTTCAATAAATGCTGTTTTCTTCTCCTTTCTCTATCCTGAAGCTCTATGCCTGGCTCTAGGCCACAGGTTTCCAGTATCCCTGTCTAGATTGCCGATGCTGCTATTTGGCCTTCAGCATTTCCTGTGCTGGATCTTTGCCCACTCTGATGGGCAGTTTTTGTCAACTTGGCATGAACTAGAGTCACCTGGGAAAAAAGGATTTCAGTTGAGTAGGTGCCTCCGTCAAATTGCTGTGTGGGAATGTCTGTGGGGCATTGTCTTGATTAATGATTGATGTAGGAGGGTCCAGCCCCCTGTGGGAGGTATTACTCCTGTCTAGATGAGTCTGGGTTATATAAGAAATCAAACTGAGCAAATTTGGGGAAGGCAAGTCAGTAAGCAATGTTTCTCTTCAGTTCCTGCCTCCAGGTTCCCTCCTTGACCTCCTACCCTATCTTCCCTGGATGACCGCTTGAAATCTGTAAGCTGAAATAAACCATCTGTAAGCTGAAATAAACCCAATTGTTTTTCAGTCAGTGCAGTAACACAACACCCAAGAAGTCAACTAGACCATCCACTAGTATGGTCTGTCCAAATATCCCATTCACACTGTGAGCGGTGCCATTTCAAACCAAGTTCTCAGATGATTTTAACGTTTCATATGGATTGAAGATATTTAATCAGAAAATTGGAATTCCAAAACAACTCAATATCTAAAGTATTGTGAGCTTTGGAATGGAAAACAAAGAGAAAATTCCACATATCATTTCATGCAATAGGCTTCTGAAAAATGCAGGTGCACTAAAAATAGTATAAAAAGAAATAAGAGTGAATTTGGCACTTAGCCTCAGGTATCCCAGAGATGCCTTACCATGTATGTGCAAATATTCCCAAATCCAGATAATCCCAAATCCAAAATGCTTTTAGTGCTCAGCACTTCAGTTAAGGGATGCACTTGTGGCATAATAACTATCCTGATGTTTTGCTTGGTTTCCCACAGTTGGTTCTGCTAAGCAGTCAGTCTGGCCTCTAAGGCCCCAGTGGGGATCATTCCCAACTCTGAAATATGTCCTCCTTCTATGCCCACTCTTGCTTTCTGAACTCCAGTTTTGTAGCTTTTGCCTTTTTAGATTAAATTTGTCCCCGAATGGCTCCATAGTTATTATAAAGTGTTAACAATTCCTTAATGATCTCAAGCAGCAGTCCTCGGTGCCATCAAAGTCTCTAAAATATGCTTGATTTGCAAAAACACCACAGTTTTATGAAGTCCTTTTCTTGAGCAACTAGATCTCTCCTGTCTTCACAAATTGTCTACAATTTTCAAGAGTCTATGTTTTACCTGCTGGCTATGACTAAAGATAGAATATCAACAGAAGACAGAGGACGATGATGCCATTTCAGAGGGGTGTGGGGAAAGCAAGTTTATGACAAAGACCTAAAAAAGTGTATAAAATCGAACATAAGGTTTTATGCTAAAATATCCGTATCACTCATTAGTGCTATTAATGCCCACAAGGAGACATTTTATCCTTTACAGACACCCAGCATGCAGCAACCTGAAATTTTTGGAATCTCATTCTTCAGGAGGGCTTTCTTCTGTGCTTTTGAAGTTACCCACAAGAGTTATGTCATTGCTCATAACCAAGGAAACCACAGGAAACTTGGTTGCTAGGAAACTGCTGAATTGTCTCCATGAGGATCACCACAGTAGGCTTGGCTTGAATAGAACAGATGTTAGGAAAATAAAATCACGAAGTTGCTGTTACTTTTAAAAAAAATCCTAGGATGCCTCTTTAATTGCCAGCTAAATCTCCCCGCCTAAGAAGTGCACTTTGTCATTTTTTAAAGGCCATCACACAGGTTGTATGGGGGCCACAACAGGGTGCTAGCAGGGGCCGATGGGAAAGAGCCTGACAGTAGCAGGCTAGCCACAGCCCAGCATACATATTCTTCCTTTCTCCAATTAATCTGGCTACCTAGGAGAAAAGACATGGTTATATGTCACCTCAATTGGGGGTGGGGTGGGAGGGAACTCTGTACATTATTAAGCCTATGCATTCCAACATTTTCTAGCTTCCTTTATGGTAAAAAAAAAGTGTGAACTAATTCCCTAAAAATCTCACTGATTTTTCATCAGTGTTTTATGGTGTCTGCATGCACACGTGTATTCATACATGAAGTTAATCCTGTAGTTTGTGACTCCAACATATCCATGGGTATTTATTTGTTCTCTGAGAAACTACACCATGAGAACAAGAACAAAGAAATGCCTAAACTTGGTCAGGCTCTTGAACCATTTGAAATGTGCTCCCTCTCAGAGTGCAGGGTCCCATAAAGCTTCCCTCAGATGCCACTTAGATTCCTGTGACCTGCTCTGTGCTCCATCGTCTATTGTGGGTGTATTCATAAATCTACTTAAATCTGTTCAGAACCCGAATATATTTCTGATGTGTAGCATACTGGGGTAAAAATAGACTTTCTAGCCCAACCAGACATTTATGAGAAGTAAACTTCCTTTTCTCCCTTTTATTTTTTAATTCTGTCCTAATTCTAAAGTCAGTGATTTCTTCTTGATATATACCTTTGCTATTCAATACTCCCCCCGCTAATGTTTGCATCCAATATTTGAGAATGGGACTCACTGTACACCTCTGGATGGCTTGGAACTCTCTTTATACCCAGGCTGATTTCAAATTTGCATCAATCCTCCTGTCTCTGCTTCCTAAATTTCAGAGATTAAAAGAATGAGCTACCATTCATTCTAATTCCCTTTTTTATATTAGCCAGTGTCATTATTCTCAAATAATCATCACTTCCAAATATCCACCAATTTTCTTTCTCAAAATGAAATTATTGGAACAAATTCCAACCATCTCTTCTTCTATTTCCTAAGAGTTGTATTTTCCATCCATATCCATCAAGGTTTGTTAAAAGTTTTTTCTTATGTAAATTTAGATTTTTAAGTTCTATTAGAATGAATGAAGTTTTCCATATATTTTATATCATGGGCAATGGTCATGTGGAACCAATGCAAAGTTTTATTTTATTGTTTAATTTTTATTTTATGTGCATAGGTGTGTTTACCTGTATATAGATAGATAGATAGATAGATAGATAGATAGATAGATAGATAGAGAACTGGAGTTACAGCTAGTTGCTGGGAATTGAAGCCAGGTGTTTTGGAAGAGCAACTGGTGCTATTACCCACTCAGCCATTTCTCCAGACCCCACTGGAATTTTAAATGATATGATTTAAGAGGACAATCAGGAAATGAGGTTGGGTGTGGCAGAGTGATAGATACCATAGGGTATAACAGGATTATACTGGAATCAAAGAGAGAGGTTGAGAAACCTCAGAATATTCCTCGATGAAGAAAAATCAACAAAAATCCATTAGGTTACAAATATTTGAAAAGCCATGTAATTCTGTCAAATGCGGTCTTAGCAAGGTGACAGACTAAGTAATCCTTTTACATAAAATCTCATATAAAAACCCTATATTGTCAGTCCCAACACGGGAGTTGGGCTTATGATGAGGATTGTCTGTGCAACTGCCTAAAAATGCTCTACTAAGAAAGGGAGTATCTGTGAGAAGGTCCCTACTGACATACTGCCAAGTTCTGCCCTTGGTACTTGCTTGTTTTTCTTTATTAGTGGGGGCTCAGATAAATATTTAGACAATGTGTCCAAGGAGATTAAGTACAATACAAGTAGGAGAGGAACCAGCATCACAAAATCAATCAAAACTAAGCAACTGTGTGAAAGTACAACCAGAGGCTACAGTACAAACACTGCCTGTTATTCATAAAGTATTTTCAGTTCTTTTCCTAAGAATGCCCACCAAGTTAATAACAATAACAAACCTAATAACAATATGTCCTTCCTCAAAAAGAAGGAACTGGGGCTCAAAGAAGCTGTGTAACTTACTTATAACTAGTTAACTAGTGAGAGTCTGGTGGTAGGATTTGTGCTTGGTTAGCCTGTTACCCATCAGATTGAATAGTTCATTCTTTGAGAACAAAAATCACAGCTTCACTGGATGTCTTAGTTTGCTGTGACTAAATAGCATGGCCAAAGACAGTCTGAGGAGGAAAGGGTTTATTTCAACTTATAGTTGTAGTTCACTATGAAGGAAGTCAGGACAAGAACTTATAGGCAGGAACTAAAGCAAGGCCACTGAGGAATGATCTGGTCTCCAGGCTCACTTTCAGTTACCTTTTCTATACCTATCAGGGCTACATGGTCAGAGCGTGCACCTCCCACACTAGGCCTGGTTCCTTCATAACCAGTACCCAAAGACTATACAGGGACTGATCCATGGCTATAGCTGCATACATAGCTGAGGATGGCCTTGTTGGGCACCAATGGAAGGAGAAGCCCTTGGTTCTGCTAAGGCTAGAGCCCCCCCCGGGGGGGGCGAAAAGGGGGGTCGATGGGGAGGAGAACACCCTTATAGAAGAAGGGTATGGGGATGGGATAGGGAGCTTATGTTCGGGAAACTGGGAAAGGGAATAACATTTGAAATGTTAATTTAAAAAAAAAATCCAATAAAAGAAAAAAAACTAATAAATCAAGAGAAGTCCCTAAGGCTTGTGTACAGGCCATTCTGTTGGAGGCACTTTCTCAATTAAGATTTCCTCAATAACTCTATTTTTTTGTCAAGTTGACAAACAAACCAGGAAGGTAGCTGAACAGAGCGAATTTCATTTCTCACTCACTCTAGGTCTAAAATGGGTCACATGGGAACTCTGCTCATTACCATCCTGCAGAAAACCTGGTCGATCTTGGCTAATTTCTCCATGGTGGATGCAAGTTTTAAACATTCTGCCTCAAAATGGCATAGCTTCTCTTTCCTTATTTTGAGGACTAAAAACTAGTCACACGTCTAAGTTTAAGTGACGAGGAAGCCAGGGAGGTGATTACACCGTTCCTGAGAGGAGAGATGAGAGCCCCGGTGAGAGGTATGGCCTCACTTTTTTCACCTCTCTCCGTTGACTCCTCAATGTGATGGTGCTGAACAAAGATGAAGCAGTAGACTTCCATTTTGTTTAGGATGAAAAAGTATAGCAATGCAAATACACTACAGAGAAGATCCGCTACACAGGCAGCAGATGGAGAAATACCTAAGGATTATTAGAGAACATTCTAAATAAGCCACCTCTGTATCAACATGCCTTGAGCAGTGGATATTAATAGCATCGTGTGTCAATACTTCATCCATGCCAACGAATGTCAGTAGGCAAGACCCCAGACCACCAGCATACATGGAGGCCTTTTATAATAGAGGCTGCAGACTTTCAGTTTCATCTGCTGACCTTCAACCTACTTTGTGGTCACTGAACTACCAGGCTGTCTCTAAACTATGGCTGAAAGTTCTACTCTTCCCAGACTTCATAATCCTTCTTTTATAGTTCTCTTCCTCGGTATGAGAGCCTTTTCCTCAAGATCTGATGAATTCAAATCAAATATTACATTCCCCAATTACATGTCTTTTCAACCACCTCTGTCATTGACCTTGTCACTCGCATCAGCCTTGTTTTACTTATTTATTTGTCCACAAGTCTATCCTCTCCACCAGCCAACATGCTGGGGTAGAATTAACTGCCCTAGAGCTTAACAGAAGCCTCAAAGTTTGGCAAGAATTAGGATGCAGATGAGCTAGGGACTGAGATGCTAATGGGATGGAACTGATGGCAGAGTTCACCCCTAAAAAAGTAGGTTAAAGTTTTCAGAGAATAGACTCAAAATGTGAGAACACTACAAGCGACTAGTTAATTTATAAAAAGCAACTCGAGATTATTAACAGGAAAGAGACTGCTGGCCCATTCACAGTAGACACATTAATTGGAATTCTCTATGGCCTAAAGGCACAAGAAAATACTGAAAGTGTGAAATAGCAGGAAGGTAAAGAGGGGGTTGGAAAAAAAACCAGAACAAACTCCCATACTTGGGCTGACAGCCCTGCCCCAACCACAGCTCTGTTACCACACCAACCAGCCAACCAGAGCCTTTATCAAATGCTCAGGTAGCAAAGATACAAAATATTAACATCACACCTGACTGCATGCTGTTTGAGGAATTTCAAATTAGCACACAAGAAAATGTTTCCCTTGAGAGCTATTCTGGCATTTTATATTCACACATTGCAACTGGTATGTAAGACCAAAGCAACGTGCTTTTAATAAAATACCACACAACGCATGGGAGGGGTGGTGTTCATTACCTTGGTGATAATTCCACTTTTTACCCTTCAGAGTAGAGAGGCATTAAACCCCACTGAGCTGATAAAATAGGCTGGATGAATCCCTATAGCGAGAAGAGCATTAACAGCAGGATTGCATAGATTTCCTAATGCAAAAGCCTGGGTTGCGTTTCATTATTGAAGTTGCCTGATTGCTTTGGTGCAAGCCCTATCTCCAATTCTTTCCTCCCTCTATTTAAAATCACTACAATAAACAAATAAAGCAATCGCACAACAAACAGAACCGTGGGCTGAACTCTCCATGACAGAGGTAGTTGCACAAAGTTGCAGTCAAAACACCTGTTTTGCATGCTAACCAAACAAAGCTTGCTTTGGTTTCATAAATCCCATCAAGCCCAAGGAAAATGGGCACCGCCTATCTATATGCTCATGCTGGTAAATTGTATCTGGAATCAGCAGAACATTCTAGAGTCCAAGTATCCGACCACTTTTCTTATTATGGCAACCTAATCTGTCTGTCTTCCTCCCCTGCCAAGGTATTATTTCCCTAGCCACATGCGGCGACATTAGAATTCCATTCTCCCAAAATAAAACTTCCCAGATGCCCTTCATGGGAGTGTAAAAGGCAGGCCATGCTGCTCAGTCATATTAAAATTCACCCCCTTCATTAAATTTGTACCTGCTTCTATTATTAAGAGGACTTCTAAATTTCCCTGTCTGTGTTCTCTCATAAAAATCCTGTTTTAAAATTCAATGACTTGTTCCAAGACACTTCATCATCCCATTTCATAAAAAAATTAATGGTGTCTAATCCTCTAAGACTCACTAAAGTTGCTCTGGGTATAGTCCCAGGTCCAGGTCAATCCAAGAGTAGATACTTCAATCCGAAATGTATATTTGACCCCACTTGGCCATGATTTTGAGGTTTATAAATTTTAGTCTACAGAAAAATGGCCCCCGGAATTTATTAAGCACGCACCTGCCCAGGACCCCTTAGAGCAGGGACCTACTCAGTAGGTTCTGGAGTGGACTTGAACTATACACCTCACAGGTACTCTCAGGAGACTGCTCTACATACAGAGGACAATTGCTATGCTCTGAGAATGCGGCTCAAAGTAAATATACTCCCATCCTCTCCTCACCCTGAGATGAGGTATATCCCAGGGTACTTCTAACTCCACCAAGGTGGTCCATATCCACACTACCCTACTCTAACCTTATGCAAATGCCCCCTCCTTGCTTCTGTTTCACAACTAGCCCTGTTCCCAGCCAAAACAAAAACTGGGCATAGGATTCCAACTGGATTTGCTGGGATCCTCTCTAGTTCCTACCAGAAAAAACAAACAAACAAACAAAAAAAAAACAATAACAACAAAGACATTTTCATTCTAGCTTGACATACCACAAACTTCTAAATTTCAGAGCCTTAAATAGAATTAGACCATCACATCCCTGAAAAAAGACTATACAATAATTAAGACCTCCCATATCTGATCCCCTGGCTTCAGGGTAGCTCCATACTTCAGCATCTGTTCCCAGACTCCTGGAAGAGTGATTTGGAACAGAACCTTTTCTGGGTGTTAGTCCCTCAACCCTTCAACTAAGTTTTCTAGAGTCAAATTCATCATGATTGCCCTGTTCCCCAGGTGAAGAATTGCTCTTTCTGAATGTTACTTTGTTGCAATGATGTCACTGGCTAGACTGCACATCACTGTAGGCAGTGCTCTTCTGAAATTCTTCAGAGTAACCTCTGTAATGACACTGATGAAAATACTGCTCACCCCTTTAAGTGATGTCCCCTTAACGAGAATCCACAAGAAGTTTCTGTCTGGACTTAACACTAAAAATAAATTTATTGTTCATGAGCAATTGATTCTTTTTTCTTTAATCTCACACACTATGTTTTATGACAGACAAACGTCTTCCATTTCTACCTCTATTAAGAAACAGAGCTTATCCAGCATTATGCTATGTCTCTCTTAAGTCACATTCCAGGCAACCATATGCCCACAATTATTTTTCTTCCTTCATGCCTATATATACTGCTTTATTCTTCATATCTCTTATAAACAATTGTCTTTTAATTAAGGCTTCTTGACTGGGATTATGGGGAGAATCAAAATGTGAACTTTGATAGACTGAGGACGATAGTGGAGATCAAATGACTTGCATGGGCTGAAAGCTTGCCAAAAAGGAATTGGAGGTAGAGGAGAACAGACTGGGTTTAGATGTTTGAGTCCTTAAACAGTCACAATCTCCCTTCTCATTTGTAATCTGGATATTTTTAAGAAGAGCCTTGACTTAGTCAAGATGAGTTATGCAAAATATTAGTGTAATGCCTAGCACTTACACTCATTAGTTAGCAATGTCTGTAAAAGTATTGATAAAATCCATAGATTTCCTCCTTCCAGCTGATGTGATCACAGAAAGCTCCTTAGGACAGATGGTGGGTAGTCTTATAAGTTAGCAGATGACTTTGGACTTGACAGAGGATGTTTATGTGAGCTATTTAGAGTTCCTGAACAGGGCAGTGATGAGATGAAAGCAGTGTTTAAAGAAGATTAATGTGGCCATGCAGGAAAGGAGCAAAGGAGAAAATACTACAGGCTTGGACTAGAAAGCTGTGTGCTTCATAGGTACAGAGTGACTAAAGCCGGATGAAGGATGGGGCAGAAGATTGCTACCCAGAGACCCTGAAATACTTTAAAGGCAGTAATAGTGTTCTTTGGGAGGAATTCGTGACTGCTATACAGGGGGACAAATGAGTCAAAAGTCAAATGTAATCATAGTAATTAATCAATAAAAGTCTTTTGTTTATCACTCACTAGTTTCTGAGCTGCATAGAGAGACAGTGTTTCTATCTTAGTCACTAGTGTCTAGCATAGTATTTCAAGCAAAGAAAATGCTCCCAATATTTCTCATAAACATCATTACTCAATAATAAATAAGACAATTTTGTTCTTAGCAAAAACATTGAAAGGATACATGATATTGAGTGTTAAAAAAAAAGTCTAGTCGATTGAAGATAGTTAAAGCACTGTTCATGAATTATTTACTCTAACCCTAACTTTGTGCAATAGATTATCTTTCATTTTAATATCAAAAAACAGGTAGAGCAAGTTTCTGATAGTCCTTCAAGGTCACGTCACCAGAAAATGACAAGTGCAGAATTCAGAACTACACCTTCCTGTGTGAAGCAAATAGGAAAGGGCTGGGGTGGGCTGGCGCCTGGTGGGTGTGAGGATTCCTATCAAACAAAAAGAAGTAGTGGAAACCACTTCATTTCCACCCAACTTGCATCCCATAAACATTAAATTGTCATGGGAGTTGCACAGCTAGGCACCAACTTGGGTTATTAAGCTCTTCCTTCTGTCAGGCGTGTGGTAGTTGAGTAGAAGAAAGGAGATAGGAAATAGTAAGCATAAAGTAAACAGTCAAGCCAGAGGCAGAGCAGCCTGGCGTGTGGCATGCTGGGAAGAAACCAGAAGATATCAAATGGCAGGTTGCCGGGCTGGGTGAGGGGGCGAATGCTCCTCTACCTTTTTGAGTTCATTCTCATAGTTCTATGTTCTCACTTGTTGCTTCATTTATGCTTGGATTCTACTCCTCTGGTAAATGGCTTTGTACAATGTATTTACCTATATTTATACCATGCATTCATCTATATAAGTGGCAGGAACTTCTATTTGAAGGCTGAGTGGTGATCTATTACATATTTATTTGCTCACACAGGCGCACACACGCACGTATGCATACACACACATACTCTATGTATCTCATTTTCTTTATCTATCCATCCATCCATTAGCAGACCCTTAGATTGTTTCACAGATTGATGACACAGGCTAATGTGAATGATTCTGTATTCATTATGAGAATAAAGAAATCCTTCAACATAATGGTTTTAGCTCCTTTGAGTACATGCCTAGTAGCAGGATTCCTGAATCTTATAGTAGTTCTATCTTTAGCTTGGGTGCTGTTTTCTTTTTCTTTTTTCTTTTTGTTTTGAAACTCTGTACTGTTTTCTATAAAGGCTGTTCTAAGAAACATGTTCATCCACACTCGATCAAACCCTTGGTTTTGTCTTGTTTTAAGAAGGATCATCTTAACAAGTCTAGTGGGGAGCTTGCTGCAGTCTTGACTGGGGTTCCCTAGTGATGAGTGATGGTGTCCATGTGCCACACACTTACTATTGCCCATTTTCAGATCTTGTGTTTGCAGTTTTTTAGGTCTTTTTCTATATATTTATTTAGTATAAAAATTTAAAATTGTATACAATGTATCATGATCATATTCACCCACTTCCTTATTTTCTTCCCAAACCTGCTAATCCTCTCAAAGGACTCTTCCCCTCCCCTCCCCACCTCCACTCTCAGCCATCAACTCTCAGTTATACAGGTAGCCATGTCTGTTACATAATCATAGTTGTAATGACTGTGTCATATCTAGAAGTCAGCATTTCATAGCATACTTTTCTATCCTCCAGCCTTGGCCCATTTTTAAATTGGGCCTTTGTATTTTGTTTTTTGCTATTGAGTTGCCTGAGATCTGTGGAGAAAGGCATTCATTTTGGTGGCATCCCATTTGTTTTGTTTGTTTTGTTTGAAACAAGGTCTTACTATGCAACCTTGGCTGCCCTGAAACTCATTAAGCACACTAGACTGGTCTGGAACTCACAGTGATGTGCCCACCCCAACCTCCTCAGTGCTGGGATTAAAGGCATGCCCTACTGTGCACAGTATACTAATGCCCCGAATAAATGAAAAGCTGCCCCTTCTTCAGTGATTAGAAGAATAAATGTTAAAATGTCCATGCAACACAAGGGAAGCTACAAAATTGGTGTCGTGTGTGTGTGTATGTGTGTGTGTGTGTGTATGTGTGTGTGTGTGTGTGTGTGTGTGTGTGTGTGTTGTTGATTGCTGACTATACTTATGTGTCACAAGCAAAATAACTCATCTTTCAGGTGGTACCATGGAGTCTGCACCGTTATTTTCTCTCAGTAATTCTTTTCCTTTTTTAAAGATTTACTTATTTATTTTATGTCTATGAGTACACTATAGCCGTCTTCAGACACACCAGAAGAGGGCATCAGCATTGGATCCCTTTACAGATGGTTGTGAGGCACCATGTGGTTGCTGGGAATTGAAGTCAGGACCTCTGAAAAGAGCAGTGTCCTTAACCTCTGAGCCTTCTCTCCAGCCCCCATTTCTTACTCTTATGTGGAAACCTACAATTTGCTTTGGGTTGAGTTTTGTATATGGTGCGAGATGAAGACCTCACTCTCCTCATCCACTTGTGAACTTCTATTTTCCAGGCAATACTTACTGGCCAGGTGATGCTGTCCTTAGGTGTGTGTTCTTAGCACATTTGCCAGACAATATCAGCTAACGCTAAATAGATGGGTTTATTTCCAGGTTCTCTACCTACCCCAGACACGTATATTTTGTTATAAGGGAGCATGGTGCCTTCTGACCCATTCTTTTGCTCAGGGCTCTTTCAGTGAATCAAGATTGCTTGTGGTTCTGCACGGCATTAAAGACTGTCTCCTCCATCTCTGTGAGAACGTGGCATTGGCATGTTGACATGCACTGTACCAACTTTGTAGTTCCCTTGTGCCCATGGACATTTTAACATTTATTCTTCTAATCACTGAACACGAGGCTAGTGTCATTTGTTCAGGTTTGCTCTCATTAGCGTCTTGTGGTTTTCAGTACACAGGCATTTTACCAGAATATTGCTGTCGCTTTTTAAAACGGGAATGCTTCAGAGAGAGGTGTGTGTTTACAAATGTTAATGGCGTATCCTGACGCTTACTAGACTTATTGATTTACAAGATCTTGGTGGCATCTTAGAGTTAGTTATCTGAGAGTAGACAATCATGCCATCTACAATAGAGACAGTTGACCTGTTTTGACTTTTGTTGGCTGCCTTTGGTTTCTCTTTTGCCTTCTCAGGCTTGCACTTCCAGGGCTGTGCTAAAAAGAACGTTGGGGATGGGATCTTTGTCTTATATTTAATCATTAAAAAACGATATCAGATTTTGCCACAGATGTTACCTAGGACGTTGTCATGAGAGCACTTCTTTGTGTTGAAGTAAATCCTGCTACACCTAATCTATGGAGGACTTCATCTTGAAACAAAGGTTGTATTCTGACAAATGTTTGTTTATGCATCTATTGAAATGGTGACGTGACTTCCTTAATCTCTTGTTTTTTTTTAAACAAGGTGTGTCATATTTACTGATTCACATGTGTTGAACCATCCTTATAGCCCTAGAACATATAACTTGACATGAGCAATACTCTGTCAATGTTTGTGAACCCAGTCTGCTGGTATTTTGTTGTAGATTTTTGAATCTATATTCTTCAAAACAATTTGTCCATAAGTTTTTCTTATACTGTTTTTGTCTGTCTGTGTTATCAGAGTAATGCTAGCCTCAGAGAATTGGCTTAGAAGCTAGCCTCTAATTCATTGCATTTAGAAGTGTTTGAGAAGAATATATGTAGCTTTTTCCTAAATATTTAGCAAAATCCAGCCGTAAAGCTGTGCAGTTGTGGGCTTTCCTTAGTGGTGAGGATTCTTATTACTGATTTAGTCTCTTTCCTTGTGATGAACCTGTTCAGATTTTACATTTCCCCCTGATTTAATGTTGACCCCTTGTGTGTTTTAGGAGTTTTTCCATTCTGTCTGGTTAGCCCATTTGTTGGTGAGCGAGTGTTCCTCAGGAGCCTTTGTATTAGAGCGTTGTCGGTTGCAATGTCTTCAACTTTCTTGCCTCCTTCATTTGCAGAGGTTTTTTTTTTCTTTTTTGTCATTAGTCAACTTTATCATTTATTAAAAGAGCTTACTATTACTGATTTTTATGGTTTATCACATTTATTTCTGCTGTAGTCTTTGTCTTTTCCTTCTTTCTATGAATTTTAAACTTACTTTATCCTTTTTTCCAAGTTTCTTGAAGCACATTGCTTCTTTGTTTAAATGCTTGTTCTTCTCCCTAGCAGTAACACCTGACACAATGCTCAGGCATTTTAACTCAAAACTGTTCTAAAAATTTACAATTTGTTTAAAATTTCTTTTCAGCTTCAAAAATCATATTTAATCCAACCCTCACAGGGCAAACCATGTTAATAATCATTATTTAATCCTTAATTAATAAAATAATACTATCTACTTAAGCCAGTTTTTTTTTTACAGACAAGCTGTTACTGTCTATCACAGATACATAATTAATATTCTATTTTCTTCTTCAGCTACCTAAAGAAGATAAATTCCCAACTGTTCCCTCTGCTTTCCTTAATACAACACAGGTAACTCCCCACTCAAAAGATTCCTTCCAGGATTAAAATTTCTTTAACACTCTTGCTTTTTACCAGGACCATAGCAACAGACCACCGGTGCTCTCCCAATCAAATGGTTATAGGCTTAACATATACATTACCCTACCACACCACACCCCTGTGCAGACATCTGCCTGCCAAGGTCCTGCTCCTCATTATGATTATCCTACAGGTTTATCTCTACAAAAGGAGAAAGCCAGTACTGTCATTGCAGGCCAGAGGGAGAGACTGACCGGCCATCTCCTTGGACCTGGAAGGGCCCACGAAGCTGCCTTTATCTAGATTTATGCCCTGACTAGAGGCTTTTGAGACAAGCAGGTGCTGAGATCTACAGATGAGAACCTTGGGTCCTTCCAGCGACACATAAACTTTCTTGTCAGAGCCTAATGGTTACTAAACTTGGGGAAACTTACATGGTAGTAAGGAAAACATTATGTCTATGTAGATAAATCAAATGTTGTTTATGAGTAATGTTAATGCCCTCAGAAAACTCTGTACAAACTCTCACTTTCCATCCACTGAGCAATTAAATTAGTTCAATAATCCCTTGTCTTCTTAGCTCCATCCCTGACTACCCTTCTGGCTTATGTTGTATTTTATTTTAATGCTTACAGCCCACCCTACCCAAATTTTTAGCTACAGATAATATAGGAGACAGTCACTCCAATGACACTTTCCCTTTATATATGTATGAGTTGTGGGCAAGTGGAACTGTGTGACTAGACAGAAAAACTGGTGAGATTGAGCAGCTTAAGGAAGCCCGACAATTCTCACAATTGAGAATAGTAGGTGTTTAAAACTACTCCAGACCAGATTCTTGACCTGGAGCACATGACCACAGCATTTCATTAAGATGACCATGACAACTGGCCATGCAGCATAGAGACCAGAGTTTTGTCTTCCTGAAGCAGCATGTTGGTGTCACATGAGCCAGGCATTCCAACAGGGAGAATGGAACATAGACTAATGTCCCTGCATTTCACCTTCCTGAGTGGCGTTCTGATACCCCAGTGGTGAGGCAGAAACACAGAACTACATGTATGTGTGTGTATGTGTGTGTGTGTATGTGTATGCCCCTCTTTTCTTTTCAGACATGGTCTGATATATTATTTTAATTTTTTCCTACTATTGTCTTCTTTTATGCCTTTGTAATCCAAAGCAAGGAGTCAATATGGCTTCAAGCCTCCTAAGTTTTCTAGTATTTATTTTTGACCTAACACAGAATCTATCTTCGAGAGTGTTTCCTATGAACTTAAGAAGACTGCCCACTAAGATGTTAGTGAACAATATGCTTCTTAGACCCACTTGGTCATTTAGACATTAGACAATTTCAAATTCAATGGGTTTTTTTTTGTTGATTTTGTTGTCTAGATAATCTTTCCACTTGTTGAACATGGGTATTTAGTTATGTTCCTTTCTATTATAGTATCATGGCCCAACTCTCCTTCAAGCAATACATTAATAATTGTATTACGTATTTGGGTATTCTGATATTCTGTTGCATATGTACTTATAATTATGTCTTCTTGCCAAATTTGTGTATGGGTATATAATGGAAAGAGAGAGATTTATGATGCGGGGATCAAATTGAGAGCTACACACACATATATTTATAATAGGCCAATGTTCTACCCTTTATAACCTTTATAATTTGTCAGTCAATGTCTCATCTTATTTAAATACACACAGGCATCAAACAGCTTCAAACAGTTTACGTTACTCTCAGAAATGCACCAATGAAACAATATCACTGTCATTCTCCAAGAATAACAAAATAATTACTGGAACTATCACTCACTCCAATGTCGAGTTGTACTATAGAGCAATAGTAATAAAAACAGCATTGGAATATAAACAGACACATTGATCCAAGGAATCAAATTGAAGACCCGTGTGTAAGTTCACACACAATTAGACACTTAGTCATTTACAAAGAAGCTAGAAATACACACTGAAAAAAACAGCATCTTCTGCAAATGGTGCAAGTGGAACGGGATGTCTGAATGTAGAAGAGTGTAAATAGATTCACATTTATCATCCTGCACAAACTTTAAATGGATCAAAGACTTCAGCATAAAACCAGATGCACTGAATCTGATAGAAGAGAGAGTGGGATATAGTCATGACCTTCTTGTCACAGGAAAAGACTTTCTGAACTGGACATCAATAGCACAGGCACCAAGAACAACAATTAATAAATGGGGACCCATGAAACTGAAAAGCTTTGGTATGGCAAAAGACACCATCATTCTGTCAAAGAAGCAGGCTACCAAAGGAGAAAAGGCTTTTACCCATTTTATATCCAGTTAAGCATTAATACCTAAAATATTTAAAAAACTAAAAAAAAGACATCAAGGAAACAAATAAACCAATTAAAAATGGGGAACAGAACTAAATAGAGTTCTCAAAAGATAAAGCACAAATGAATGAGAAACAATGAAAGAAATACTCAATGCCTTTAGTCATCAGGGAAATGCAAATCCAAACAACTTTGATATATATCATCTTATATCAATGGGGATGGCCAAAAGAAATAAAAGACATGACAGCTCAGACTGGTGGGGATGTGGTGTAAAGGAAATGCACATCCATTGCTGGGTGCAGTGCAAACTGTACAGCCACTGTGGAAACCTGTGTGGCAGTGTCTCAGGAAGCTGAGGGTAGATCCGCCTCAAGATCAAGCTATACCATTTTTGAGCACATACGTAAAGCATTCTACTTCCTACTGCAGACGCACTTGCTCAACCATGTTGATATTCTATTCATGACAGCTAGAAATTGGAAATGGTCTAGATGTCCATCAACGGACGGGTAATGAAAATGTGGTACATTTACACAAGGAGATATTCAGCTGTAAAAAACGAATTATGAATTTCACGGGTAAAATTGATGGAGCTAGAAAAAAATCTCCAGTGAGGTAAAATGGACCCCAGAAGGTAACTATGAAGTATATTCTTTTTTACATTCATGTTATCTTTTAGGCTTTCAGTAAGCATGCTACAATCTTTAGAACCATTAGAGGTTAGGTATAGAGTAACTGACTAATGAACAGGGCAGGATCCGCAAAGAAAGGGGAAAGGGAAAATATAGCTATAGAGAGACAGGGAGAAGAATAGAATGAGAGGATTAAATGAATGTAGACAGGGAAGAGGGAGTAGAATGGAAATACAGTAAGGGACACCTAATGGATTAGGCCATTTGAGGTGTGTGTGTTTGTGTATGTGTGTGTATGTGTGTGTGTGTATGTGTATATGTGTGTGTATGTGTATGTGTATGTGTGTGTGTATGAAAAAATCTATACATAGTTACCAAATAATAAGGGAGATAATTCCCCAACAAAACATCCTTTGCCACAAAATGAAACCTCCAGCTCTAGACATAGGTTACATCTACTTGAGCTGTTCACCAAAGGGACCTCATAGGTTGATTGCTCTCCACAAACTGATGGTAATACCTTATGGATGAAGACAATACTTACATATCTCATTGAATACAGAGAAATCTAGCTCAAGCCTAACTAGAGACTCCACCACTATTGACTAGTGTTCATGGTACTACCAGGTATTCTGCATGCTACCAGATGAGTAAAGTAATCACCACTAGCTATATACCCTGTGATCTACAGCAGTGACCAGTATGCCTGAAACATTGGAGCAATAGTGACATAAGAGTTGTAGGAGTAACCAAATACTATCTGTATTTAAGGCCCACTACATCAGAAGGAACCCATGCCTGATGCTGCTCTGGTGGTCAAGAACCTGAGACTAGATAGACCACGGGTCTGGGTAAAACTAAGACTACTGTTCTGCCAAAGGTATTTAGCAATAAATGACTCCTAAGTACACTCTGCAACACCTGTAGGCCAGGGTTTAACACAGATAGCATCATGAATCTTTCTCCACAGTAGATGGGAACTAATACAGAGAGCCACACGTGGACAATGGAAGCAGAGTGGGAGACTGTGGAACACTCAGTCCTAAGTGGGATGTCTTCATCAAATCCCTTCCTTCAGGACTCAAGGCATCAGGCAAAAAAGGGCTTAGAAAGATTCTTAGAGCCACAGGGAGTGGACAATACCAAAGAAACAGTGTTTTCCAGAGATAGCAGGACCGAGCCACATATGAAGTCCCAGATACGATGGTACCACGAATAGGGACTACACAGGTTCAAGTCAGAAGAGGCAGCAGACTTGAGAATGGACAGGAGCTCCCATCCCTAATCAAGAAGCATACTCTCTCTCTAATTGACAGCTGTTTGCAAGGGAAAATTTAGTTTTTTCTCTAGGTACACAAACTACACGTAATGGCAGGCCCCATGCCCAGCAGTGGATGGCCAGTACAAAATGAACTCAATGGTATTTTTGTAGATTTTATTCTCATTTTGTTTTGCTTAGACATTTTTTAAAATCTTACTGGTCTTTGTTTGTATATTATGGATTCCAATTTTGTGTTTCTGTCTTTGTACACATTTCTTGTGTTTTTTTCTTTGTTTTTTCCTATTTTGTTTGTTTGTTTTGTTCAGATCTGTCTTTTTTTTTTAATTTGCCTGTTTGTTTTTCTACAGAGAAAGAGAGAAAGAAGATATAGAATTGAAAGTAGAGACTGTCTGGGAGGAGATGAAGGAGGGGAAACTGTGATCAGAATATAATGTATAAAAAATTAGTTTAAAAGGAAAAAAAAAGGTGAGTGGTGGCAGCTCACATCTTTAGTCCCAGAACTCAGGGGACAGAGGCAGGTGGATCTCTGAGTTCAAGACCAGCCTTATCTACAGAGGGCATTCCTGGACACCCAGGGCTATGGAGAGAAATCCTGTCTCAAAGAATTCTTCAGCTCTGCATTGCACAAGATAACACAGGATTTCTGAGGATATCTATTGAAGAAATAATGAGAACAGAGTGGTCTCTTGTTGAAACTGAAGGCAGTTCAAATTGGAAGTTCATAAACACTAAAGGAATACATCATTTACCCTGTCCAACAAGTATTACAATCAAAAATTGGTATATTTTCTATGCTCTTTTCCCTGTGAAGAAGAGATCATATTTCATATTAGAAAGACTACTACACAATTTCATTTCAAAAGCATCCCTAATACTTCATTTAAATATTCCCATTCTCAACTCAATCTCATTCCTCTAATAGCTCTTCACTGTATCATACAAAACATTATTTTCTCTTTGACATTTAGTGTCTTCAAATAATATCAAAGAGCCCATTAACTCTCCTTTCAGTTTCTGCTCAGTCAAGCTGTGCATAATTAACTCCTTTAATCTTTTCTCTGAATTACTCTCTACATTTCCTTAATCAGTTTGTGGCATATTTTCTCAAGTTTCTTTTATTACTAGTGATTGTTAAGCTGTATGACGTGTGGCTTTATGAACATACTACAAAACTGTGCACAATGCATTTGATGAAGGGCTCTGCAGAGTATGTGTGGAGACATTTAGTACACCAGCAGGTAAATCTGACACTGTCCCATGTAGCCTCTGCCAGCAACCAACTACAATTGAGGAGTCAAGATCCCTGCATACTCTCAAGTCACTAAGGGGAGTTATGCAACCATGATTCAATTAGTGAGTGGGTTTTTTGTTTTGTTTTAAAGCTTGTTTTACTTAAATCACGGATACATGCAAGACTACACTGTGGCCACTATGTGCACACACGAGATGGGTTTTATTTCTTGGTCCCTTTCTCTTTTAGCAGTCTTGATGTTCTACTTCTTGACCTGTAGGAGGGCCTCCAGATGTTTGCAGTGTGATTCCTTGGTCTTACACTTGTAAACCTCAACCTAATCAGCCAGGAGCTCCTTGTGGGCATTGGCTGCCTTAAGATTATGAATGTGTGGCACATGCTCACACACATACACACACAAGCATGCACACAAATACTCACACCCACATAAACATATAAGCATGCACTCACAAGTACACATACGCACATACATGCACACACCATATGCACATAAATGTACACACACGGAAGCACATACACATATGTATGACCTTCCTGAGACTGGCTTTTGCTTTGGCATTTCTGCTTAGTATAAGGTACATCATCATAAAGGAAAATATACTCACTTATTTTTTCAATTACCCAATATTTATAATGTAACATCTTTAATTTGTCATTAATTATAAATTTCTATTTTGATTCATTTAATTCTATGCTTGTTTTGAGATTATTTTGCAAAAATGTTTCCTACAGAAGGAAAAAAAGCATGTTCAAATTGCTGCATTTGTCTTAAACTTTATTGCTCATTAAATTTTATTTATTTATTTATGCAAAAACGCAGCAAAAAAAAAGATTATGAATATGTTCCATGAGAACCCTCTTACTTTTTTTTAATACAGTTCTTTTGACTTTCAGGTTCCATCTCTGTTTCCTGTAACTGGTCAGTCTTAGATTCTTGGTAGAAGCCTGCTCAAGGTCCACATTCTCTTGCAAGTTACATCCTCAGGTAGCTAAGCACTGGCAGCCCCCTTCCCTTTCCCTAAGCAAGCACATACACCTGCGCTTCCTCCCAGCACGTGTGTGCTAGGTGGGTTTTTGTTTTGTTTGTTTTTTGGTTTTCTTCGTTTTGTTTTCTGTTGGTTATTTTCCAGCGTCCAGCTCAGGAAAGATGGAGATATCATTGTTCTCACTGGGGTCCAACCAGATCTTCCTTTTGTCACCACGGAAAACACTAAAGACTGGTACCTACTGATTCCTGAACATATTCATGGCAGCTTTAATCAGAAATAGTTGTATTACCTATACTCTGTGGTTGGAAGAAAATCTTAATTAGGTTGGGGTAAGATCAAGGGAAAACCAAAGATACAGAGACAGAGAGATAAAAATCTCAAGAAAATGAGAGAGGATCTAAGAACATACATCTCATTCCTGTTTCAGCTTGAAGAAAATAAACATGCCACAGACTGTAGACTTACAAAACTTGCCATATTTTTTGTCACTATTGTTGACCCTTCTAATCTGTATCCATCCTTTTTTCTAGCCTACAGACCCATGTTGAGCACAGGTGAGACAAAACTGTTAACTTTCCAGCTCACGATGACCTTAGAGTAGCCAGCGTTCTGGGGCTAAGTTCCAATTGGCTTTCCCTAATTCTCCCTCCACCATTCCCCTGATCAAGAATGCAGTTTCTTTACCTGTAGTTTCAGACCTATATCCTGTACCCACAGAACTATATACAGTTAGAAACTGCATGTAGTAAGAGGAGCTTTCAAGGACACCACTGAAACCACCAACAGATGTTTCCTTCAGAGAGAGAAACAGAGGACCAATCTGATTCAGTGAACCCCTCCCAGAACCTGAAGGGAACTGCATCAGGCAGGATGCGGAGTGGACAGAGATGTCATACACTAGCTGCAGCATACACAAGAAACAAGTCATTGAGAGTTTTTAGGGAAAAGAGACAAAGTGTCTCAGCTTTGCAATTTATCATTTTAACTGGTAGTTTTGGCAGTCAACAAACTACAGGAAAGTGAAAGGGTCCTATGAGCTGGGAAATATGTAGAGTCACTGAATAAACTAATACATAAACACATGCACACACACAAAGCATACACTACACACACACACTCACACACACACACACACACACACACACAATCATGTGATTCCCACAGAACGTCATTGAATTGGAATCATGAATTGGAATCTTCCTCCTACATCCACAAGAACTATGGTCAGAAGAGGAAATCATCACCTGACTGAGATGGAGAGCCTGGTTATGAAGGGGTCTGTCATATGACCCCCATAGGGAAAAGGCTTACCCAATCTGATTGCCATCTGACTGCAGTCAAACATCTGGTCCCCTTTTGATCCTCCTCCTGGATGGTCTGTTCAAATACAGAAGTAACTAGATGGTCCTCATCTGGAGTCTGGTAACCACTGGAGAACATTACATGGCTCCCTCCAAGACTTCCCCGCTGCCCTCCAGGGAAAGTGTCTTGATTATCACCAGGGCTAATCCTCTGACTACAATACATGGCTGTACTGTGAATCCCAAGACATTCACCACTTCTCAGGGAGCTCACCTGAATGCCTTCATGGTAGACTGGCACCTGGCTGTCGGGACTGCTCTCTCTTCTGGAAATCAGTGAGGGAAATGTCCTCGGGGTGGAGCTGTAGCTTAAAGTCTGCTGGGAATTTCATCTCATCAGCAGACATGGCTTGCTGGTACATGGCAAAATTCTCATTTGGTTTTCCAAATTGGAAATTTGGTTATGCTGTTGAGTTCTGGGTGAAGGCTGTCCCAGGGATGCAACAATAGTTACATGACATCACTGAGTCCTCTTGGCATCACGTGACTCAGCTGACACAAGCCAGCTAGTTTCCACTGGGCAGTGTGAGGATTACAGGACTCTGGCTGAAATTCACCTGGACTTTCTACCTGCTCCTTAAGTAGTTGAGAGAAGACCAGGAGTTTCTTCTACTGTTCAGGGATTGGAGAACATGTTGCTGAACTAAGTTTTCAGTTCTGAGAGCTTAAGCCTTTAAAATCAGTCAAATGTGGAGACAGACAGAGGTTAGTCATAGACCCAAGTAGATGCAGAATGTGAGCTGGAGAGGCTTCAGACCTTCAGGAACTGTAATGAAGGAGGGTTGGGAGAAAGGCACTCAACTCAGCTCTTGAGTCTGGGGTTTGCTTTTAGAAACCTCAGCAGTTAGTGGGTAGGGCTGCAGAACTCTGACCTTGGTTGACCATATCCTTTGCCTTAGAGCTGAAATCCAGAATATTTGCTTAAGCTCCTCCTCTCTAGAGCTCAGAATGCAGGTAGTAATTGAGTAACCCAGCAAAGGAGCCAGGAATTCCTTGAAGTTATGAAGTCCAACAGGAGGAAGCCGCACTTTGGATCTCGCCATCCATAACATAGGAATAAGTCGTCAAATTTCCTTTGGTCTTCCCTGAGAGAGTTGAAGGTGCAGATACAGAACACAGCTGGCCAAGGAAATTAGCTACAGTCCCAGGACGACTTTTGCTCTCTGGAGCTGAGTCTATGTATAAGCACTCAGAATGTGAATTTCTATGTCTGATCAGTATGGAGATCCCACCTCCTTGACAACTTTTATTCAATTTGCCTTTGGGGTACAGTCTAACATCTACATTATTGACTTTAGCTCCTCCCAACAGACACTTGAAAAAGAAAGGGAGTTTGAGTCCCCTAGCCAAAGCTGCAGTACTTCTGCGTCATTGTTTCCTGATGTGCTACTCTGAGGGGAAACTTTATACTGGGCTTACGATCCCTACCATGGCCCTAGTCCTTGACCTGTCCATGAGAGTTGAGGATGCAGACACTGAAGACAGCTGCCCCTGCAGCATTAGCTATAGGTGCAGATGTTACTCCTCAGGGTGCTCTCTGAGGACTGATGTTAACACAGAGCACCTGAGTCTCTAGTTCTACTGAACAATTGAGATATGCAGATACATGTGCCTGACAGCTATAAGTTTCACCAAATCACTTATAGTCTGAAGAACTGAGGCTTCAAATAGTCACTTTAGCATTGATAATAGAGTTTTTTTCAAATGGTTGATTTGTTTTTTGATACATGGTCTCCCTCTTTGGGTCAGGCTCAGCTTGAATTCTGGTACCTCTTGTCCTGGCCTAGGATTATAGGTGAGCTTTTCTGAGCCTGGTGTTTTGTTTTGTTTATTCTTGTTTGCTGTGTATTTTGGGTTTTAAACTTTTGTTTAAACATGGAATCTTACTGTGTTTCAAGGTCTGGCCACAGCACCTGAGCTCAAGCCAATCCTTGCTCTTCAGCATTCTTTGTCCTTAGAATTGCAATCACCAGTGGGGAGAAGGCTGGTGTCTTTTTTCTTCTTTTTTTTTAATCCAAACTAGCTTCCAGTTCTTCTGTGTCTGCCTCTTGATTGCCTACAGTATTGCAGCCATAAACACCTATCCAATAACGGCAAGACTGTTGACCCAATCAAGGATTGACTCTATTGGAATCATGGGTGTGATATCAGAAAGTTCCAAGTTAGGCCAGGTGCACACAGTCTGTTCATCTTCCTCACAGAGCCCATTTTTATAAAATATCAACACTGCCCAGTGACACATTTGTCCACTGCTCCCTAAACGCTCTCTCCAACACCCCTCTTACTCTTTCCTCTGGTGAACTGACACTGTCCTAGCTCTTTGGTAATCTGGCACTGTGCAGCCCTTTCCGTCTGTTTGTGGGAGTTTGGAGGTTGTCAGAAGCAGGTAAGGGCCTGAGATGTTGTGTAGGCACGCTCCATGCCTTATCCTTTAAGCTCCAAGCTGTCCAGTCACACAGAGGCAGAATATAATTATGAGAAATGTACAGGCTTTGGCTTCCTGTATTCTACTCTTTCTTTTTGGAAAAAATTGCATAAATGAATTCCACAAAATTACTTCATCTTGTACTTTTCATACCTATACCATATTTTACATTGAATTTTTGGTCATGAACAATTCTTGAATTTCTATGAATACAATTTACCCTGCTTTTAAAAAAATCTTAGGGACAGTAAAAATTAGTATAACATGGTGTTGCACTTTTTATCCTTCACTTCTGTAAAGGATTCTCTCAGATGCGGGGCTTTGTTTTTCTGTTTCTATGGCAACCATCTTTGGTTCCTTCCTGTTTGCCAACTTCCTAATCAATATTTGATGTAATTTTTTTCTATGTAAAGGAGAATCTGATCACATTTCCTGTAGGCTCCTTATCCACCTTACCCACAGTTGAGGCAGAATTTAGACTTCCTCATGCAAGCTGATCTCAGAATAGTCAGCCCTCTGGGGATATTTCCCAGGCTCTGTTAGCACTTCTTAGCCTCTCTTCACACCTTCCAACCACCCCGAGGTCCCCACTCTCTCCACCCCCTTCTTCTCCATTCCCCTGGACACCAACAACTCTATTTCCCTTCCAGCTTACAAATTTGTCTCCTCCACCATCAGATCCTTCTCTCTGTGTAGTTTCCAGTTCTTACACAGTACCAAGAACACTCACACATGCCAGCTGAAAATCCAAAATAAACTGTCCTCCCAAAGGGAATGAGGAGTGTCTGTAGACACGCTAACCAAACTGGTTCACACAGGGACTGGCCCACCTTCCTTCATGTATCAATAAGTATAGCTGAGAAACATATAGATTTCACAGACTAAAATGTACAGAAGCATGCAGTGTGTATGCCTGCGCGCACGCGTGCGCGCACACACACACACACACACACACACACACATGCAAATGTAACTATGAGAAGACATGCAAAAATATCATAGTTGAGGACTTGAGAAAAAATGTAAATCTGCCTTTTAATATTTACTAATGGGGAAAATAAGCCACACAGGAACAAAGTGACCTCACAAGTATCTTTATGAGAGAATGTAGAGCAAAAGCTGTGGATGGACTTAGTTGCCCTTTTCCTTTGCTGGTCATGTGACCATAAAGCACCAGATACAACTTATGGGAAGCAGGGTTACTTCTGTCTTTTCAGTTATGGGCACATGGCAGTAATAGAACTGCATCATTGGATCACAGGGAGGTGATTTCCAGAGCAGCCAGATATTATCAAAAACCTAAAATGGATAACATTATTTAATTCTCAAGGAGGGAAGATAAATTGGGCCTCCATTATTTCATTATTATTCCCGCACTATTTCTTAGTATCTCTGTTGTTGCTGTTATTCAGTGCAATGTAATAAGCGATATGGAAATTTAATTGATGTAAATGTCATTACACTAGCTATCGTACACTAGCTAAGAAAAGGCTTACTGCTATGGAATACACCTTTAATCTTAGCACTCAGGAGTCAGAGACAGGAGGATATCTGTGATTTCTCAGAAGTAAGATCCTTGGTCAAAAAAAAAAATACCCACTTTTGCAAAATACAAAATGAAACATTCTTGTATGATAGATGTTGCATATTTATCTACTCTATCTTTATACACTCACAAATAGCTTTACGAATTTACTATGAGTTGATAATGTTCTTGGTAGAATGAAATTGTTGGGAGCAAATTAAAGGAACTTGTCGTAAGTACTGCCATTTTCACTTCAGACTCCATTTTACCTAAGCCGACTCCTCCTCTAAGCAACAATAGTTCCCCCGAAAACCTATTACCAATATCCTCTCTAAGCAAACATAGTTACTCAAAACATAATGCCTGCTCCTAACCACAAAAAGAACAAATGTGTTTGATTGGTTGGGCAAATCACTTATATTAAATATCCACGGAGACTGATAGAATACTTGGGAAAGTCCCTAATCCCTGTGTTCTGATTGGCAAAAATTAAAATGCAACTTGGCTCAGATGCTTTGTGGGTATTATGCTTATAAACCCTGCTTCAGCCCATGTTCGATGCTGTCAAAAGGAACAAAGTTCCAAGTCCTTGCCCCGATCAATCAATGCCTCTGCTATGTGGTGTTCGGAATAATAAAAGTTTTTGTTGTTTCACAAGCCCACTGGTGTTTTCTTTCCCCTTCCTGGTGAATAATTTATTCCTTATTTTAATTTAAAGCTGTCAATGAAATGGAATCTGCATATCTTAGAAGCTGCTTATGTCCTGACTCCGGGGCAGATAGTCCTTGTGGACAGTCAGGTTCTAGTGCCAGCTCAAACTTGTTCTTGCACTCTCTCATGCAGCTTGCAGTGATCTGATCTTGCAAAGGTTTTGTTGGACTTGCATTTGGGAAGAACTTTCAAAGTGCTATGCTTCTTCCTGTGTCAGGTGAACTCACCTGATTAGGAGAGCTTATATGGACATGTGGGTGTGTTATACTTATCGGATTTCTCTTCAGTGTGTCTCCTCATATGGGCTCTGAGGTGCTGAGACTTAGTGTAAGATTTCTCACAATCTTGATATGTCCAGAAGTAAAGCTTCAAATTTTGAGTCTTTTTCTGGAACACAGGACTCTAGGTCTTGAGGTCTGATTTCCCTGGAGTAAAAGAGAAGCTAAAAAGCTTTCTGGAGTTTGTCCAGGGGCCAAAAAAGAACCTGAAGGATAAAAGATTCCACCCCCTTATTGGGTCCAGTCACTAAAGGAAATCATTTAAAAACTGAGGCTTTCTTCAATACTGAGTGCTGTACTCTGACCTCTGTTGATATCCTACCTCCTGAGTTTCTCATTTGACCACACAAAATGGTTGTTTTCCTGCAATTGGGTGATGCATGTTCCTCCTATAGCTTGGTTGTTCAAAACTGGGTGTTGTTATTTGACTCCACCACAGAGTCTCATCATGAATTGAGGTTGCTGCCTGACTGTCAGAGATTGTGACCACCTTTCACTGTCTTATGATCTCCATAGCTGGTCAGGTCACCAATGGGATTTGTCATCTGAGGCCTGTTAAGAGCTTGATGACCACTGGTGGCATCCATTGGCTTTCTAGGCCTTGGAGGGGTGGAGCCCAACACCTAATATGCATTGTATGCTCCTACATCTATGTTCTTGGAATTGCAGAGGGTGACTGAATGACTTGCAATGGAGACTGATGTCATTTCCTAAAATTCCAAAGTGAGGGGAAACTGGACATTGAACCATTTCTTCCCTACCATAGTACTAGCTGGTAAGTTTTACCCTGGTTTTCCTGGAGGACTGCATTGAGGTTATAGAAACTGAACCTCTTTGCTCAAGAAGTTAGCTACAGATCCAGATTTGCACCACTGTGCATAGTCAGGACATGAATTTAAGTCTAAGCAGCTTCCAAGATACGCAGATTCCATCTCATTGACAGCTTTAAATTAAAATTACTTATTTATGAAACCTTGAAAATTCAATCAAGTTATTTTTAAATAAACAATAGTGTTAAAATTTTTTACCTCAAAATTGTGATTCTCCTGCCACAGTGTGAAGCTTTGGGAAGGTGCCACTTGACTGGTCTATGTTTTTTTCTTCTATCTTTTACATTTTTCTTTTATTTTTTCTGTTGTTTCACTTTATTTTGGGTTTGACCAGGGCTCATCCAATGTTGTCCAGGTTGGCCTCAATTCCAGATTCAAGCAACCCTCCATAAAGGCCTCCTTGAGACTACCCCCTGTCTCTGGTGACAATGGCTACTTCATTTTTATGTTTTTGGAGTTTGACACAAAATCACTCTGTGTAGCCCGACCTGGCACCACCTAGGCACCAATTCTTCTTCCTCTGTCTTTTGAGGGTCAGTAGAGCAGGCAGGCATCACCAGCACTAAGGTAAACTAGCAGGTTTGACATCCATCTTTTCCCATTGCCTAGACTGCTTTACCTCATCAAGTACTGACAGTCCTGAAATTCTATGCCTCACCTCTGACCCCAGGCAGTCTGCTCCAAAAGTACACTCAGAGCCTCTGCCCTTCCATATCCTGAAAAGCCCCAATTTTGCAAGGACCAATCCTGTCCAAGGAACAGGATATCTGTTTGCCCCCCAGTTTCTATACCTTTAAGCAACATCATTTATACTCTTCTGCCTAGGTTAGATGATTTATGTCCATCCTTTCACATCTGCCGTAGAAGTCCCAGGGCTTCCAGGATCAAGCTGAGATTCCAAGTGCCTTTAGGTGACTTCAACAACGCTGGCTGGGGCCTGCTGGCTCATGGCCTGGCTTCCACTGCCATCTCTTAAGCAGTATAGGCACAGAGACTTGGCAAATATTTTTCAATAA